>NC_136374.1:12835000-14035000 GCF_037039965.1 Doryrhamphus excisus
AGCCTGTGGAGAAAACTCATTTCTGTGTGTTATCCTTTCAGTCACTACCCAAAGCTCATGACCATAGGTGAGGGGAGGGTTGGAACGTAGTAGATGGACCAGTAAATGGAGAGCTTTGCTTTTCGACTCAAGTCTCTTTTCACCAAAACAAACCGATATTGAATTCTACATATCGAAAATGTTAATGTGTTTTGACTAATAGTATAGTAGGCCATAGTTTATTCATTTCTGAAAAACTGCAATAGAGTGAGGGAGTATACCCTTTCATTTTTATACTACTGTCCGTTGAGATAAGATATAATAAAATTTTGGTTTCAATTTAAGATTTGTGCCTACTTTTGTGAGATACTGTACATTGTCGGTTGTTTTTTGTCGGTTGTTTTTCTCTGGAAGCATAACATCTGTGGATGTGGGTCACGAGGAACAGGACATGACACGCTGTCAGGATGTGTTGCTACATTTAGTCAAAAGCTCAGCTATGCGGCATGATCCATCACCTCTAGACGTCAAGTGGGGAGCAGTGCTGCTGAAGTGTTAAAAGCGTGTGCTCTTTCTGCAGATTACTCTTCATGCGGTTATTTGCTAACAGACCTGAACATCTTCAATATGCCCATGTTTGCTATTTTCATGAATAAACATGCAGATCATCCAAAACTGCAGTAAACATCTATCAGTACCATGTTGTGTGTGCTTAAAATAGTCTTGAAAGTGATCGCCAGGGCAAGGCGCCAGCGAAAACCACATGGGTCAGATTTCTGCCCAGACAAAATGACGACAAGTCTTACAAGGCGTTGCCAGTCTTACCATAATAATTAAAAATAATATCAATATAGCACTTAGCTAACGAAATATGACCATTACAAATACCCTTCAAGACCACTACACCATTCAAGTCACTAAGATGGTCTTCATCTCTTTAAAACTAGACTATGTTTTGTGTCCATGGGCCACTAGATGGCACTGTGACACTTTGCGGCGCTTCATTAGAGCCGCAGATGAACACCTGAAGACATGGAAAGTGCTGGAGGCAAGTGGAACACCCTGAATTTATAGAGCCTGAATTCCAATGTACGTTTCGAGGCAGTGCTCCCATTGTGTTGACGTAGTCGCAGCAACCATGAAGTATTGATTGCATTATCAAATTTACTCGCATAACATCACATGGTGTCCTGGAATATTTTGATTCACGGACATAAAGGCCTCCATTTCTTAATTACCATCCTTTTTTTCTTGTTCTTGTAAAGCCGGCACACCACAGTGCATTGAAGTTAAAGAGAAATTGGATTGCATTGCCAAAGGGGGATAATTTGTTTTTATTCCGAGCCTTCATCAAGTACGAACCAACACAATTGCTGTGTTGTGACTCTGATAATAACCATTTCTCATGCGGATATTAAACAGAATGTGTCATTGAATTTATTACAATGTATAAATTACCTTTGTGTTGCTAAAGTATGCACTCCATCAGAGTGCTAGTCATTTCATTTTCATTTCAAAATACAACCTCGGTTTCAAATATAAAGCTTTTTTCGACAAGGGGATGATTTACTATTGTTATTTATTAATACATTTCATTTCGTAACTAAACCAAACACTGACATGGGAAGTTGAGAATGAATATAAATTTCATATGCAGCTTATTACAATATTTTGGGGGGGTTTTGTTTGTTGTTATTGTTTTTTTTTAATATATATATTTTAACTTATATGGGGTTGTTTGTCTATATGTACCCTGTGATTGGCTGGCGACCAGTCCAGGGTGTACCCCGCCTCTCGCCCAAAGACAGCTGGGATAGGCTCCAGCACCCCTCGCAAAAATGAATGAATGAATGAACTAATATTGGTACAACAACACAACTGATGGTTCCAACTCCATTAATAAGGCAAGAAATTCCACATTCCACAGAATCTGGTAGTCATGTAATAGGGGAGGTACTGTCGTACCATCTCGACAATAACATCATGAGTTGATTGGGTCCCCCCCAATAGTCATGAAAATAAAGAAAACATGTGGTCTGTACTGTATTCCCTAGGTACTTTTTAGGTGTTTAGTTGCTGTGTGCTGAGTTTAGTTTTCTTTGTAAAATGACACCGTGAGTCAGACTGTTGACATGCTGTGATTTCCAATGGGATGACAAGAGTTTTTTCATAACTTGTGATTGGCTGCTGTCACCGACCCGTGCATGCCATAATATGCCATTTTAGGAAGTGGGCATGTTTAGTATATTGTATATATAGTCCGGTTTGGCTTTTTTCCTTTAAATTTAGTGGGTGTGACTGAAACACTGCAGTGGCCTTTCCACTAGTGTTCACAGTATCTAATTTTTCACATTATCCACATTTTTTGTACAGCCACAATATGTATAAGGGTAAGCGTTTATGAATTTAGTGGGGAAAAAAATTACAAAAAAATTAATAATTGCTGGAAGTTCCCACCCAATACAATCCTGGCACAACGGGTTCAACTGCATGTTTTTTTTTTTTTTTACAAAATATATGACAAAAGTACACATTTGACACTTTTTTGAATGAAATCAATCAAAAATATTTGCCCTGCGTTTTGTTTGTATACAATTTTTCAGTTATTATTTTTTTAACGGGATGTCTTAACCTCATATCTCAACTTGCAAGAGCAGATGTTGTGTTTTGATCTTCTTTGGACAGCAAATTTCATACAGATGCAGCAATTAATCAATAAATTTATGATTAATTCCATCCATTTTTATACCGCTTACCCTTATTAGGGTTGCAAGTGATGATTAATTGGTTATGTAATTAATCAACAACTACTGTATTTAGGTATTCCATTCATTCTTTTTATATGAAACTATAAAAATCCTATAAAAAATACTATAAAAAATGTGTTACATTTGTGTTTTAGGCAAACCAAGATATTTACACACATCTGTTTTGACTTTTGCATCTTTTTTGCTATGTTGCGGACCAAAACACTAACTGTTCGTGTTTGGTTTATTAATTTGGTATGTCTAGGGCTGAATTGATTACGCTAAACACCAACCTTCAGATTATTCTGACAATGATCACATGACATTCACAGAGAAATGGCTAATCAATTGTATATATATATTTTGAATAACAATTCATTTATTTGTTGTTGACTGTCTAGAATTATGTATTCAAAGCCTAAGCCAACGAATTTCCACCAAAGTGCATTTTTTTCATCGTGATTTTGAAAATGCATCACCGATTCATAAAACTAAGCACATCTTCTACGTTCCAAACATAATCCCGACATCATCCTAGTTTTGACTCACTCCCTCTCCATCTGCAACCACCGTGACACCGGAAGCACCTCTGCATTGTGCTGTAACTCGTAGCAAGCGAAGCCAATTCTTACAAACAAGCGGGCCGGCCAAGCCGTAATTTATCAGGTGATGCTGTGGCGTTATTAATCTCTCTGTCTTAGCGATCATAACTCTTCCTTATAGTAGCTGTTTGAGTAGTGCAGTGTTGCCAGGGACAGGAACGATAACTCTGCTGTAATAATGGACCTCAGTGCAGCCGTAATGATGGATGAGCCTCCCTTGTAGGGATATATTCCTGCTAAAACACACTTCTTTAATGAAAATCTTTCCTCTTCTAAGTCTTGTGGGGATAGAAAAGAACCAACCCATGAGACTAAAATCCCCTTATACTTCCTGTAAACGCCTGAGCTGCCCAAGGTTATCGCTATGCAAAATAATTTGTCCAGCGGCTCTGGTGGTGGTGGTAGTGGTGGTGGTGGTGGAGGGGGTACATGTGTTTCACCCCCCAGTGGGAAGCAAATCTGAGCCTGAGAGTGCCAGAGGTTAGCTTTATGGGTGTAAGACATTTTTATTTCAACAAGATAAATACTTTAAAGTCCTGTTTGTTCCGGCAGGCTGCACCGAGGCGCAGCAGTCTGTGCCACTTTCCCCAATGGTGGGGTTAAGGTTTTAGCATGCTAACACTTGCTCCAGGCCGATGCCAGTTACTGCTCTCATGCTGTGTAGTGTACATTCATTTAACCAATATGCCATCACTTTTAAATGGACTTTTTGTCATCCAACCCATATAAAAGCATAAATAATTGTAATATTTACATGTATTAGATGTATTTTCCGGACTATAAGTCGCACATTTTTCATATGTTTTTCATACGTTGGCCCCAACAAATATTTCCTGGAAGCCATTGTTCCATGCAGTGTAACAGTGCAGCAAAGCTGGAGGAGGACAAGCCTATGTGTTCCTGGGCATGCCCATATAAGGAAGAGTCAATGTTGGAAAAAAATGTTGCAAACTACTTTCGGGACTCACTTCCAAATGTGCAAACCTCATTATCTGAAACTTTGGCATTGGTTAACACGAGAATACAACATTCTACCGTATTTTCCGGACTATAAATCGCACTTTTTTTTCATAGGTTGGCTGTTCCATAAACACTGGACACTTTTTCTGTTCATGTTTATTTGTTGTGTAGCTGAATAAGCATTGTGTTAGCATATCTTACACCTATTCAGCCTGTTCTCTATTCTTTTATTGTTAGAACTTGTCTTCAAAGAGGATGTAATGTCTGTTTTGGTCAAGTCGTTTGTAAAATAAATTACCCACAAAAAAATGCGATTTATACTCCAGTGTGACTTTTGTATATTTTTTTATACCTAATTATGCATTTTTGGCATTGTGTCATTTATACTTTGGAGCAACTTATAGTCCAGAAAATACGGTATTAGGGATGTCTGATATTGGCTTTTTTGCAGGTAAAAAATATATATTGTCCAACTCCCTGTGGAAAAAAAAACATGCTAGTCTATGCTGGTTTAGCTGATGGACCATGCTGGTGTATGTATACTGGATTTGCTGGTCTATGGTGATGGACCAGCATAGACCAGCACTGACCTGACTGATAAAGAAGTATACACCAGAAACAAGTTCAAAAAGTCAGACAAAATATTCCATCACAGTTCAAAACCTAACTCCAGAAGTGTTGTGTTTTTTCTTTGTTTTTTGCGTTGTCACCACAGAAGGTCCCTTTAATGGCAAAGGAAAACAAAATAACTTTAATGCTGCTTTGTACATCACTAGAAAGACAACTAAAGAAAGTAGACTAGAAAGATAACTAAATATAGTGTTTGTTTCTTACTGGAAAAGTGCACTTCTGCCCATTATCCTCAATCCCGATATGAAACAAAAACATGTCTTTTCCTTTCATGTGCGTTCTACATTTCCACCTAGCAGTTTTTCACTGCAGGTAATGAGATTCACCTATTTTGCCAATAAAGACCTCTACAAAAACATCCAAAAACCACCAAAAGCATTCAATTTGTCCCAAAGTTGTCACCAGCGGTGGCTCACACAAGGTCTGCCATAATTAGTGATAGCAAACACAGAACGTGCTCTCTGTCATGTTGTTGGCTGGCAACCAGTCCAGGGTGTGGATAGGCTCCAGCATACTGGGGACCCAAGTGATGGATAAGTGGCTTAGAAAATACACGGATGGATTGTTCTGAGGGAAAAAAAACATCCAAACATAAATGGTTGTGTATGAAAAAGTGATTGACACCTTCGTTAAAACAACTTAACTAAGATTATTTGAAATCACAATTCATAAAGTTATTTCTAAAGCTTTGGGACTCCAGCTAACCACAGTGAGAGCCATTATGGCTGCACAAGTTGGCTAAAAAATTGACTCCACCATAAGAAATAGACTTGGCATGATGAAAGTTTCAAGACAAAAAGTCGAACAGACCACTTACACACATACACAGTACACATACAGCTGATTAATAAACAATAAATATAGCAAAATATTGCAAAAACTTTGCGTATTTTTCGTATTTTGCACACTTAAAAGCCTTTAATTTTCTAAAAAAAATCAACGGTGTGCTTTAAGTGTGTAGTTCCAAATCTGTAAAAATGTTGTTATGCGACTTTGGTCAGCGCTCCGCTTGATTAAAGCGGATTAAATTTGATTTTGAATTTTTTGATTCAATTTTGAATTTGAAAATTGAACATTGCCTGTAGATTTTTGTTGATTTATTTCTATTTTTCATTCTATTTTAATTCATTTCTAACCTGCGTCCTTGATCGCTTCCCTGGGATTTTTTTTTCTTTCCTGACATCAAATATTGTCTCAGCTTTTATCTTTTGCTAAATGCCATCCGTCTGGTTGTTGCTGATGAGCTCGCTGATAAGCGTGACCATAATAAGGCACGTAGACACTTCCCCATCTTGGCTTCTCGTCGTGGATCAGGTGGAGAAAAGGGCAATTGGAATGTGAATGGGAAATTAGATGGCCTTTTGTTACTTGACCTGTGGCACCCCCATCCCAGACACGTCTGTCCCTGTCTAGTTGTTTGAGTGTTGCTCAAGCAATCACATCACTACAAGGCTCAATTACCCACACAGTGTCTCATTTCCTTTTTAAAAGCTACATCACCACAGGAAATAAAAGATAAATAGACATACTAAGAATAATACATGCAGTAATATTATGGGAAATGTGGTAACTTACTGTAAATGCTTTAATTATAAGCGAAGTGCTCTAATAGCGCTGATGAGTTCATTATAAACAACAGTAAATTAAGTTCAATACATGTGAGTTTCAGGCCAGTATTTTAAAGCGCATGCAGAGGTTCTGCTGTGTACCGCCATCTTGTGAATTTCATGAAAACTACATCATGAAGTTGCCCACAGCCGTAGATGTTGACCTAATTATTTACGTTTGTAAACCACGCCTCACAAGTGCCTCACCTCACGTTTCTGCCCATATCACAAAATGTAAAAATAAATTGTAATATAGAGCAGTAGACAGATGTTAATATTCATTTTATGTTATAGTTTTTTTTTTTATTGCTCACAATACCAAGTGAGGCATGTTACACCCACAAACGTAATACAAATCTGCAGCTTTGAATATAATAATCCCGCAAATGTAATAAATTTCCCAGAAACATAATAAAATTTGCCCACTGCAAACGTAATACTTAATTTCCTGCAATTTGCAGTAATAACTATTACATTTGCAGGAAATTATTACATTTTGTTTGTGGGCGTACATGTGCGTTTTAGTTACAGTATATTATTGTATGTGTGATTTTGTGTGTACATGGGGAAGAAAAAACCAAAATAAATAATAAAATATAATAATAGTAATAATAATTTTATTAAAACAATTGCAATTATCACAAATATGTTATCTTTTTTAGTTTAAAATAAATTATTTAATTATATTATTTATTTAATTTAAATTATTAAATAATTAAAGATTCCTTTAATGTATTCAAATGATACTTTTTGAATAATATTTTTTCCACAAAAAAAGAAAAAAAGGAATTTTCTTGTTAAAATCCTCAAAATGACATCTACACCTTCTCCCTCATTAAAAGAAGAAAAAACAAACAACAACAACAACCACAAAAATCATTATTTTGTGTCATACTACTCATATTACATTTACAGTTTTTTACTTTCCCACATATGTAATAATTTTTATTCAGTATTACGTTTGCAGTTGGCAAATTTTATTACGGATTGTGGGAAATTTATTACATTTGCGGGATTATTACATTCAAAGCTGCAGATTTGTATTACGTTTGTGGTTTATTACGTTTGCGGGCAGTTATTACGTTTGCGGGTGTAACAAGGCAGCCCCTCCCCTGCCTTCCTTGACTGCACATCACTGCTATACTGTCTTAATTGCCCATGTTTACATATGAAGTTGTGTTGCTTCCAAGATCTTGTATCACTAGACGTACTTCCGATAAAGAAATTGAATAAACAACCAACCTAAACCCTAAGCATCATCGCATCAACGTGAATTCGGTATTGCTTACACAAGTGAAACAGAATTTGCATAATTTGCAGCACAACGTATCGGAGATTAGTGTTCATTGTATCACAAACACGTGTGTAAATTCTATAACTATTTATGGTACAAATCCTTCTTATTTCCTAACAACAGACAGAATGTACTACCCACCAAGCTTAAGGTTATAATGTTCTAGTTATATATGCATGCATACGTGTGTTTACTTCAGTGGGAAAAATGCAAAAAAACATAGCGCCCTTGGCTAAAATAAGCAAGAAAGGTCGAAACATTTTCTTCCGCAATGAAATGTGTCGAAGCTAGTAACTTTCTGCTAAAGACGACATTTTCCGTGAGCGTGATGGAAGCGTATCGCACATTCTATCAAGAAAGAAAGAAATAAAGAAAGAGCGAGTTTGTGGAAGACCTGGCTCACCCTCCAGCCAGCCAACCTTCTTAGGTCTTTATTTGTCATTTAATGTTTTTCTGCTCTCTGTGGCTGGGCTCTGACCTTGGAAATGGTCAATAAGGTGTTTGTGAAAGGGGGGGGGGGCGTATTTGTGCAATCACATTCCATCATAACAACCATTTATCCTGTTGTCTGGGAAAACTTCTCACTAGATCTAACACACAGAAAAGAAACAGCAATAACAAAACAGCACTGAGAGAGTACAGACCATCTGTGAAAATCATACCAACACACTTTTTTTTTTTCTTGTTGAAACTTTACTAATTTTAAGAATATTAAATGCTACTTAAAACCTGGCCTTTATAGCACTGGTAATGATAACGATTTCATTAGTTTTTCGGACATGCAAATTACATTAACAAACATCCTAATGTTTACACGAGTGCATTTTCTTCATGAGAAAAAGCACTTGAACTAATGAAAACAATCACGGTGGAAATGAACACATTAAAAAGGTGCTTTGATGAAAACAGACCTATCTTTGAACCTAAGCAAAACTAAAATGATGCCGAAGAAGAAATTACACAAATGACACAAACACAAAAACAAACAGACGGTGTAGACATTTACATGGGAACAAAAACCAATTATTAGGTGTTATAATGGAGGTCAAATCGGAATTCTTGCATGGAGATATAAGGAAGGAAAAAGCTGCAAAAGAGCACTTCACTATCTGTACTATGAAGGAAGGCAGATAGGATAATACATACCATAAACACTGCAAAAAAGGGCTGGAAAAAAAATATTTAAAACTGGTGAAATTGTCTGTCCATGCAGCAAGTAAATCTTACTATGTAAGAAATCTTAAATCAATATTTCTATATCTAACAGTATGACAAATGTGTTTTAGCATATAAAACATATATATATATATATACTATATATAGTGATATACGTATCACTATATTGACAGTTACTATGGTAGCCATTATGTCACCTTGTACTCCGGTACGTAACAAAAATAAAATATTAATAAATAAATATTATAATATTATTATTATAAATAAATATAAAATAAATTAATTTAAAAAAAACATTAAAAAACCTTGAACTATATTATGAAAGCAGGAAGTGAACAAATGTAACAGTTACTGATTGTAAAAGTACCAGATGGAGGGGTAGGATTGAATAAGCTTTGCTTCTTCCTAATCCTTTCGGACATGTGGAACTGTCCATGCTGGAGCCTATCCCAGCACGCTGGCTTATTCAGGCAAATAGGCGAGAGGTGTACACCCTGAAACCGGTCGCCAGCCAATCACAGGGCACATATAGACAAACAACTATTCACACTCACATTCATACCTATGGACAATTTGGAGTCGCCAATTAACCTAGCATGTTTTTGGAATGTGGGAGGAAACATTCCTTAACATTCATTAAACTTTCAGACCGTTTTAGTGTAGTAAATACATCTGCATCTTATACTTTTGATGATGTGTGTCTTTATTTGAGTAGCCTTTAGAGGGGCTAATGTCATTGCAGCACCCCAATGAATGCATTGCTCAGAAAACTTTAAAGGAGTTGTTTTTTTATATTCATATTGGTACATGTTTGTATATTTGAGTGTGAATTTGCTGTATGATGACTTGAGTGACTGTTATACCTAATCACAGGGCACATATAGACAAACAACCATTCACACTCACATTCATACCTATGGACAATTTGGAGTCGCCAATTAACCTAGCATGTTTTTGGAATGTGGGAGATGCTCAAGTGGGGAATCAAACCCAGGTCTCCTAGCACCGTGCAGCCCATGTTTTTGCTGGTTTAAAACGCTAATCTGAGCCCGAATTCTATTTGTACTAAAATATATGTTATTCCAGTGATTATATCCTGCTGTACGTATAGAACGTGAAAAAGTATTGAAACTCCAGACGACCGCTTCATATCATCATGCCAATTTTTGGTTTCAATATCGCCCGACCTTGGATGTGCATCAAGTTAAAGATTATATTTATGTGCGGCTAGAATTATTACCACATGACTTATGACTGCATTTATCATATATCACATGTCTTGGAAAAACTGGAGATGAATCATTTCTGAAGCTAAAATCACATTCTACCGTGTGCCAGAAGTACTCACAGAAGCAAACATTCATCTTGAAGTCAAATGGACAATTTCCTATATTAAAAAGTTGGATCCAAAAATCATATATTCTCCAGCCATTAAATCAATAGGGAAGGAAACATTGCAGTCAGTCTATGAAGCTACTTTAAAGTGGATTGAGTAAGGAACTCAAACAATGCACAACGATGAGCCAATTCAAGAAACAATACAAGCAGTTGATGTTTGCTAAATACAAGGATGAAGAGTCTTGAACCAGTCATGATGTGCTATATATATCACTATATTGACACTTACTATGGTACCCATTATGGCATTGGATGGTCATATTACCTCGTACTTCGGTACGGGACAAAAAATTACAAAAAAAAAATAAAAAAAAATTAAAATTAAAATTAAAATTAAAATTAAAATTAAAATTAAAATTAAAATTAAAATTAAAATTAAAATTAAAATTAAAATTAAAATTAAAATTAAAATTAAAATCCTTAAACTGTATTATGGAAAGCAGGAAGTGAACAAATGTAACAGTTACTGATTGTAAAAGTACCAGATGGAGGGGTAAGATTTAATAAGCTTTGCTTCTTCCTACTCCTTTTGGACATGTGGAACTGTGAATTGATTATGTGATGCATTCAATTGTAATCTGATGCATGTTCAAATGAAATAAAACTATTACCATTACCAAAGTCCAGTGTCCATACAATATAGTCGTGTTGTTTTAATGATAGCATCCCTAGTATGTTTGTTGATGTGAAGACATTTCCACAAATTGCTTTTTTCGTTATTTTGGAACGCAATAACCGCCCAGCTAGCGCGATGTCCTCTCTTGGTTACCGGTAGTCTCTTTGGGCATCCTCATCAAGGACATCTTGACAGTAATTTCCGAAGAAGGGTTGGCACTATTCATTGTCTTTACCCACCTACTGTTTACAGAATATGAATCATGAGTCCATCTGATGAGGTTTTCTTCACCTTCCGTCAGCGTCTCTCCATGTTTGGTGCACCATTAATGAGCGCAGTGCGTCACTTTGCGAAAGGACACTTTCTGAAAGGGAAAAGCGAGCACACAGGCGGACATGAAAAGAAACAAGCTACACAAAAATATAAGAAAAACACCTCCAACCTGCTCAAGTGACACACACACACACATGAACACGTCTTTCTGAGTAGCAAACACTTAAACTCTGTTTCTGAAAGATCTTTCATTGAATGCAGGCTGTGGTCAGCCTGAGCGTTTTCAATTTCCAAAGCCGAGCCATGTACCTGAGCATGTTTTTTTTTATTTTTCTTCATGTGTAAAGAGGAAGGACAAAGCTTTCAGCACCTCTCGAAAGCCTTGAAGCCTCATAGAAGTCCTTTTGGATCCACAACCTTGAATGTGAACTACAAAACCAGTATTAAGATAGAGTCATGTGAGTTACCCTGCGGCGTTAATTATTCTTCTGCATCTGAACCGCTTCACTCAAAAGTATGAACATTTATTAAAACATGCATCCCCTACTGTGTTGTGTGTGCTATTATTTTCCTGACAAGTACAACATTATTTTGACGCTCAAAAGTCAGATTGACTTGAAATTTGTGTTCTACAAAAAAAAAAAACACTATAACATAAGATGGTTATGTCAAATTATGGAACAGACAAACACACGTTTTGTGAAATTTGTGCGACTTTGAATCTGTAATACATAGGCACACTTCACTAGTTGCTTTGCAAGGTTTACACATTCAGCAGTTTTCTAGTTTATGTAATAGAAAGAAGAACATTCATTCATTTTCTACCGCTTATCCTCACGAGGGTCATGGAGGGTGCTGGAGCCTATCCCAACTGTCTTCTGGCGAGAAGCGGAGTACACCCTGGCCAGCCACAGGGCACATATAGACAAACAACCATTCACACTCATATTCATACCTATGGACAATTTGGAGTCGCTAATTAACCTAGCATGTTTTTGGAATGTGGGAGGAAACCGGAGTACCTGGAGAAAACCCATGCATGCACGGGGAGAACATGCAAACTCCACACAGAGATGGCCGAGGGTGGGATTGAATCTGGGTCTTCTAGCTGTGAGGTCTGCGTGCTAACCACTCGTCCGCCGTGCAGCCTGTTACGTGAGATTGTTATGTCAAATTATAGAACTGACAAACACACGTTTTGTGAAATTTGTGCGGCTTCGGATCTGTAATACATAGGCACCATCACAAATGTCACTTCACTCTTTGCTTTGCAAGGTTTACACATTCAGCAGTTTTCTAGTTTATGTAATAGAAAGAAGAACATTCATCTCATTTTAGCGATGACTGCACACCTCCTTTCAACAAGCAACAACTGTTGTTTTTGTTACTCTGGTCCAAAAATCTGGAGGTCCTGATTGCCGACGCTTCATCTCACTTACTTTTCTGTCCGCTTTGAGTGTAAAGGACCCCACAGAAAGACACGAAGTATACTAGTCTCATAACTTCTAGTTTATAGGTTTATAACCTCACATTTTCTTATTATTTAAAAATCTGCAAACTATTAAATAAAGCTATGGTCCGATCTTTTATGCAGTCTGTTCACAGTACCACAAAAATACGACTTGTCTATATGAACGTAAAGCGTCCAGGAAGTGCCACGCAGATACAAAAGAACGGCGTCACATGCTTTGCCAGAAGTAAACATTACTTCTAATTGTGCTCTCATTATGATGCGTTTGTGGCAATTTCGAGGATTTTGTGCAACGGAAGTCAACATTTTTTGAACCATTAATTTATTCATTTTCTACCGCTTATCCTCACAAGGGTCGCTGGTGGGTGCTGGAGCCTATCCCAGCTGTCCCAGAGGCGGGGTACACCCTGGACTGGTCGCCAACCAATCACAGGGCACATATAGACAAACAACCATTCACACTCACATTCATACCTATGGACAATTTGGAGTCGCCAATTAACCTAGCATGTTTTTGGAATGTGGGAGGAAACCGGAGTACCCAGGAAAACATGCAAACTCCACACATAGATGGCCGAGGGTGGGCTTGAACCCTGATCTCCTAGCTGTGAGGTCTGCGTGCTAACCACTCAACCACCGTGCAGCTAATTTTCTGCATCGGTGAGTACCTTTATCCAAGTCCTGCACAGCAAAACACACATTTAATGACAGCGTTCCGACGACAATATCGTAGATACGGGATTAATAGCAATATATGAATGGGGCCTGAATTGCATTTTTCACACTGACATGAAGAAATCAGATAAAGACCATATTTGGGCAAAAAAAAAAAAATGGAATCAACTTACAGTGTGAATATAGCCGAAACGTTTAAACGCACCATGAGTGGACATATCACACAGCGACTTGGGAATAAACATTTATGACTGAGCTCCCATTCTTGCAAAAATAGAATAGTTTTTTTTAAGCCTGTGCTTCACATTTACCTACAATGCCCTCTCGTGTCGCTGCTACATGGACAGCTCGCAATAAATCACCATTTTGTTCACCGTCTTCAAGGGACTGAGTTCACCACTTTGTAGTCTTGACCCACTTCTTGTGGACAAGGGTCCACATAAACTAGATTCCCTGGTGGGTGAAAGATGAATGTGGATCTTCCCTGAGTTGTCATTGTCCACTTTCATTTGTTATGCATGTCCTCACTCCACTCCACCTCCTAGAATGGAGTTTAACTCCTCAGCTACACTGCTGTGTAACAAAACATGTATTTTGAAATTCACTTTCTTTTACATAATTCAACAATAAATACCAATATCAACAATAAATACCGATACAGATGTTCAACAGTATGTAGATCAACATGCAAATCACGTAATGGCATTAAAGGAGACCTATTATGCTCATTTCCGGCCCTTTTTATTGAGTTGTGGACTCCTATGGAGCAGCTACACAATATAACCCACACAGAAAGCTTTCTAGATCTTCCAGAATACGCACCTATTCCAGCTGTATTTCCTTGGATTTCCAAAACGGAAAACCTATACGCCCACTCCACTGTGATTGATCACATTCCCAAGCTTTCCCGATGACTTCTGGACTATTGCCGAACCCCACTTTCTAATTTTGTCGATATAGGAGTTAATAATAAATGAATAAACCCTTTGGAGAGCTACTTGGAAAGTGGTAGCTCACAAGCTACCGGTTGGAAACCCCTGATTTACCTTGAGTTCATACATGGTCCGCATTGACTAAGTGCAGACAATCTTTTTGTAGATCCACAGATTGTGGTGAAAAAGGCTATTAGTAACTCCAGACATCGGCAAGCTTGTAGTATGCATGCATGGAGGTAAAACGCTCACTGGATGCACACTCTATAATGCTACACAGACAACCACTTACACAAAATAAACACAGTTAGGGTGCTGATGAATTCTTACATTGTTACATTGCTGGGGGAGGGCAAGCCTACAATGTGTTCCTGGGCATGCCCATATAAGGAAGAGCCAATGTTGAAAAAAATTGTGAAATTGAGTGTTCAGACAGAGTTTCGGGACTCACTTCCAAATGTGCAAACCTCATTATATGAAACTTTGGCATTGGTTAACACGAGAATACAACATTCTAACTACATTTATAGGGCAGAAAAGTGGAAAAAGCATAATAGGTCCGCCCATAAATGACCACCCAACGGGCGGACTGATGCATGTAGACTGAAGTATGTACTTCATTCTCAAGTTATTTTTTAATGAAGTTCTTAATTCTTAAATACATACAGTATTTACCATGGATGCATGCATCTGGTGTTGGATAGATTTTAAAGGGGAATGTGAAATGCTGCATAGCAAATGAAAGCCGTATTGTGTCGTAGTCTACTCTCTACTGTCATCGTCCTTGTTAGTATGGCCTACTTTTACTGTGGAGGCTTCACCAACCTCCTCACTTGCTGTTCTTCCATTCCCTTGAAAGAAATACGCTAGAGTCGGTCTTTAACCTGGGGGTGTCCACACACAGGTATTCCCTCCTCCCTCGAGCTCAATTAGAACCTGTGGACAAGGTAGTTTCAGTTTTTGAAGCATCTTCTCGTCAGAGCCACAGCCTTCATTGTAGTGACGTGACGTCTCTACGTCTGCTGTGGCATCTCATTGGTGAAGTAAATTACAAGTTCATTCATTCATTCATTTTCTGCCGCTTTTCCTCACGAGGCTCGCGGGGGGTGCTGGAGCCTATCCCAGCTGTCTTCGGGCGAGAGGCGGGGTACACCCTGGACTGGTCGCCAACCAATCACAAGCCACATATAGACAAACAACCATTCACACTCACATTCATACCTATGGACAATTTGGAGTCGCCAATTAACCTAGCATGTTTTTGGAATGTGGGAGGAAACCGGAGTACCCGGAGAAAACCCACGCATGCACGGGGAGAACATGCAAACTCCACACAAAGATAGCCGGGGGTGGGATTGAACTTAGCTGTGAGGTTAAGGCGCTAACCACTAGAACACCGTGCAGCCAAACATCTATTTACATAGATGAAATTTATATATTAAAATTATTAGGTCATTTAAAATTTTCCAATAACTAACAATAATAATTAGGAGTGCTTTGATTGATCGACCACTGATTGCATCAGTTGATTTCCAGCATTTTGTTTATGTTGTATAAAACAAGCATATTCACTTTGTTTGGATTGAAATAAGTTATGAACATAAATATTACAAAAATGCGTAACTTTTGGTCATTTTCATTTTGTAAAAGTAACTCTCACAAGATAAAAAAATAAGCCAATCAAGACATAAAGAAGGAGTTTGCATGTTGTCCCCGTGCATGCGTGGGTTTTCTCCGGGTACTCCGGTTTCCTCCCACATTCCAAAAACATGCTAGGTTAATTGGTGACTCCAAATTGTCCATAGGTATGAATGTGAGTGTGAATGGTTGTTTGTCTATATGTGCCCTGTGATTGGCTGGCGACCAGTCCAGGGTGTACCCCGCCTCTCCCCCCACGACCCTCGTGAGGATAAGCGGTAGAAAATGAATGAATGAATGAAGACATAAAGAATACTGCTCATGTGTGTTGCTATAAAAATGTGTTCCTTAGCATGGCAGAGTGAGTGGCGGACAGGAAGTGACGCTGGGATTCAACTTACCGTGCGTTACGCCCATAACAGTGGCTCTTGTTTTTATTAAAGATTATTGTGGCTGCAATAAAAGGCTGTTGTTCTTGAAATCACGTCTGGTGGTTGTAGAATTCTCCAAATATTGAATGTCTTTGAATGCATCTTTTGAATGGCTTATATATAGTTTATTTAACCATGTTTATGCTGGGAAATTTATACACCCCTAAAAGTAAGCATAAAATAAAAAGTTGAAAAACATATTTTATAGTTTGAAAAAAAATGGTGAATATTGCAAGTAAATAAACATTTACATTTAAACAGTACATTTTATAGGGACATGGCAGACAGCACATGTTTGCTATCAGTATGCATTAAAATTATTCGTTTTGATAGTGTATTGTGCTGAATATTCATGAGCTGCTGTTTCCTAGCAACAGTGTACATCTCTTATTTACAAGAATGACGTCTCTGATCACGACTGTAGGCACATTATTAATTTCCATGTTGCACTCCAGTTTATATGCATACTATATGACTATATGTACTGTATATATTCATCATTCTGTTGTTTTCCACTGTGATTTCTTTCTTTTTGGAATATTGTCTCCCTTGTCGGAAAAATCCTGCCAAGATCTGATTCTTTAAATTTATTTGTAACACTACAGGGGTTGGTTTGTTCATGGCTGCTGTGCTGAGAGCTCCTTCAAAGGAGCCGCCAGCAAGTCATTAATGCAATGGCGCTCTCTCCAACCTGGTATATATGTTGGCTGGACAAATGTGCTCCTGTGCTCATTCTGTCACTTGAGGGCACTCGTATTAACTTCAGGTGCATAATAGAAAAAAGCTTGAGCGCTTCATTTTTTTTTTTTTAGGAGCTGCATGACAACCTGGAGAGGACAGCTTCACTTGCACAACAGTCACACGCTTTTAATGTCCTGAAAATATATTAGCTTATGATGAGTCTGATTCATTATTTTTCTTCTTTTTGCAAGAAAACGGTGGCACTTTGGACAGACTTTGTACAAGGGTGGATGTCAATAGGCTCGTATATCATAATCTTAAAAATATATTACCATATCTTAGGGAAATATATCACAAAAGGAAGGAAAAGCTCATGTTTATAGTGCAGGATTGTAGCAGTATGCTCACAGTATAAAAATCTGTTAATGTACACATATATTCAATACAACATGAAGATAGATACTTCATTTATTCACCTAAACTCCAACTCCATTTTTCTGTAAAGTGTCTTTGAGTATTTTGAAAAGCGCTATACAAATAAAATGTATTATTATTATTATTAAACTAAAAAGAGGCTATTATTTCCTAAGAATTTTTTTTATTTTTATTTTTGAACTTTAACAATAATTTAGATTTGCATGGGAAAGTGGAAACAAAAATGTAGCACTGTTGTAGACTGGTGCTTGTGTGTCTTTGAGTATTTTGTAAAGCGCTATACAAATACAATGTATTATTATTATTATTATTATTATTATTAAACTAAAAAGAGGCTGTTATTACCTAAGAATTTTTTTTTAATTTTTGAACTTTAACAATAATTTGGATTTGCATGGGAAAGTGTAAACAAAAATGTAGCACTGTTGTAGGCTGGTGCTTGTGTGTGAACATTACAGACATTACTGACATATTATTTTCATAGTGAGATCATAAAACCTTTTAAATGTTTTTTTTTAACATTATAAGAACAAATACTACTATAGGCACCTTTACACTCACATTAGTAGACATAATAAGAGTAAATACGCCTTTTTAATAAGACTTGTGCTTGCAGTCCTATTAATGTGTTTCCTTGGGCAAGGGTCCTCAACCACTGGGTCCTGACCTGGTACCAGTCCGTGGACGGGCAACCTTCAGTTGCAAAGAATTTGTGAATAAATACACTGAATTTGAGATAATTGATAAACATTTTGCAACTATGGAACATTATTTCCATCCAAAAAAATAATAAACAGTTCTAAAACCCACAGTTTTTACACGTTTACATCCCACTCTGTTCAACAGTCTTTGCACGCACCATCCCCCGCTGCACGGATAGACGTTTCCATTTTTCTTTCACCTCATATTTGGTTGCAAATGGTGAAACTCTGTGTGAATACATAAAGATATAGTTTGATGGCATTATTGAGTGCTAATGCAAATATTTGTCTGGTCCCCAACCTCAAGATAATTCATGATAGGACATCCTAGCCTGTTAAACAGCAATGTTAGAATATTCTCTATGAATAACAAACTCTAGGATACTACTGACAGATGGTGGGTCTATATTCATTTTGTGAAAAAAACACAAATTGCAAAACAAATAAAAAGCATTTGATCGCTTTAATCGCGTTAAACAATTGCCTCCTAATATTAATTAAAATATAATATATTATAATATATTATATAATATATATAATATAAAAAATAAAAATAAAAATAAATTAAATTAAATTAATATAAATATTTATTTTAACCCCCCCAAAACAAATAAATAAATAAATAAATAAATAAATAAATAAATAAATAAATAAATAAATAAATAAATAAATAAATAAATAAAAATCTCAGATTCTACCAGAGCAGCACAGTTCTGGTCTGCGCTGTAACAGTAGGCAGCATCCGCATAATACATCCTGTAACCAGTTAAGTCAGGCCTTCAAAATAAAAGAAGCACACCAGCAAAATAACACAGTTGTGCAGCCAGGTCCGTACACCTATCCCGACCCCTCCCACCCTGGTGCTAATGTGTTTTAATGCGGCCTGGTGCAAATCCTCATTACGGTCGCGGAGGTATGCTGGAGCCTATCCCAGCTGACTTTGAACGAGAGGTAGGGGTACACCCTGGACTGGTGGAGCTGTTAAAATTCATTCATTTTCTATCGCTTATCCTCATTAGGGTCGCGGAGGTATGCTGGAGCCTATCCCAGCTGACTTTGGATGAGAAGTGGCGTACACCTTGGACTGGTTGAACTATTAAAATAAATAATAAAAATAATTTCCAAAGACATTGAAGGTTACACTTCCAGGTAAGTTTTTGTGTCTTATTATCCACATAGAAAAACATTGACGGGGGAAAAAAAACAACAGTTGAGAGTTTGGAAACATTTTAATAGAAATAAAATTTGGTATCAAAAAAATAAACATGCCGTACACACTTCATTCTTTTTTTTTTCATTCTTTTTTTTTTTTACAAATACATAAATCTGATAAGCCAGGCACTGTTAACGTTATGTACATTTTCTTTTGTAGTAGAATATGTCGGGACAGAAAGCAGACATCACTAATTGATTTCATCACATTTAATTTAGCCAGCACATTGGATTCTCCAACACAAAAGTCAGCAGCATTGAACTCACAACACAAAATGACCCCCACAACGGCTTCCCACCCCCATAAGACATCTGATGGCTTTTATACTGCATGAAGCCAGCTATTCATCTTCTCAACAAGCAGCGAGTGATTGCTGGAGATACTGTTGCATTTTTTTAAATATATATCTGAAAAAGCCTTATAACTTCCTTACCCTTATCACGAGAGGAGTGCTGGGGGAGGAAGTGGAGCCTATAGTAATGAATTTTAGTATCTTTTCAATTAGGGATATATGGATATCACCTTCAGGGTGTATAGCGAGATGCTCTCAAGGGCATACTTCATCTTAATTCTCCCTCTTAATGGATCTGTACAGCGAGGTTTCACCCCAATGTGTCCAAGGAAATAGCTGCTGGCAATGATGGGAGACTCAAACACTGATCCCTTGGCCAATAGAGTAATTGAGTAGAATGAAACACGGGCACACACACAGATGGGGCAGATGGCAGTGGTGACCTCTTTGGGGGTAGCTGGTAACACATAACCATGGCCTCACTTAAGCACACTGACTACACCGTCACCATTTTGGAGAACGTACAAGACGCCCAAACAATGCTGCAACAGAGTTTAAATGCATTCCAAATATATAGATTTTTTTTTTATTTGTTCCGTGTTTTTTTTTTTTTTTGTCAACAACAACAACACACGATGTTAAAACTATCATGCACAAAATTCACCATCCGACAGTTAGTCCAGATCCAGATCAGTGGGAGTCTACTATAGATTTGTCGCTGCATGACACTGAATCCGGCATGTTTCGGAATACCCCCCCCCCAACCCCCACCCCGTCCATGTCTTTTTGGTGTTGATTTATCACCTGTTAGTGATGCAAAACTGGCAGACAACATTGACAACAACCTGAACATATTTTAGATTGGAACTCATTGTCAGTCATTGCTGCTCAAGAAGACAAATGTAAAAAAAAAAAAAATAAAATAAAACAAATTAAAATAAGAAAAAGTCTCCAGTCCTGTCATGCAGTATTTTTTCTTCTTTTTGAGTCATTTGGAACAGAAGATGATACATTATAACCTTTTTTGGTCCCTATGAGTGCCTCCCTGTTGCCGCTCCTCACCATGTTTGGAAAACATTCCCTTCATCCCCCATCCATTTTTCCAACACTCCTGCTGTGGGTCAGGTGGGAATCCTGAATTAAAACTCATTACTGGATCTGAAGGCGTCCTTTAGATGGCGTGGTTGCTGTAGCTGATGTACGTCTGCTTTGTTGAGAAACCTGAAAAAGAGCAATTTGAGGAGAAATTGGGAATTATCATACGGTGTTCCCATTATAATAATGCCAACACTCCATGATGTATGTCTTCTAGTCCTGAACCACTGCACACAAAAGGGAATACATTTGTCAAAACATGCTCTACTGTGTGGCCTGTACTATTACTTTTCTGACAAATACTCCACATGGTGATGCTGTTATTAAAACCCATAAATCAGATTGACTTGAAATTTCTTACACTCCATAAAATACCCACTGTAACTTGTTCGCTACAAAATTTGGTACACAACTTTAGGGGATAGACAAGCATGTGTGTAATATTTGAGCAAGACTGGTTGGAAAAGTGGGCTGCACGGTGGATGAGTGGTTAACGCTCAGGCCTCACAGCTCTGAGGCCCGAATTCAATTCCATCTCTGTGTGGAGTTTGCATGTTCTCCCTGTGCATGCTAGGTTAATTGGCGACTCCAAATTGTCCATAGGTATGAATGTGAGTGTGAATGGTTGTTTGTCTATATGTGCCCTGTCATTGGCTGGCCACCAGTCCAGGGTGTACCCCGCCTCTCACCTGAAGTCAGCTGGGATAGGCTCCAGCACCCCTGCTACTCTTGTGAGGATAAGCGGTTGTAAATGAATGAATGAATGAATGTTTGGAAAATGTGGCCGCCATCAATGAAAACATCTTTACAGTGACATGGGCGGGGCATAACATAATAATATGCAAATCCTTTCGTCAATAAATACATAACACAATACAAATATGAAAAATGCATAGCATGTTAACTCGTTAGCCTATCCAATTTACTTTTTAAAACCTACTAAAACTTCTAAACCTAAGAAGGTGTTTCAAACTGTGTGGGAAAGAAGTCAAAAATGTACCACTTCCACACAGAATGGGAGAACTCATTTTCAGACATGCGATGGATGACTCCATGCAGTGTTCAGTCTTCTAAACAAGGCTGTCCTCTGGTTTAAGATCATAGATAATCTAGTACATTAATTGACACTGTACATTACTATTGTGCGTTCAAGGTCCGCCAAACAAAGTGTGACCCTCAAAACGCTTGATGAAACGATGAGTGAAGCATAAAGGCATAAACAGTAGTACATGTGTGTTTTGTGTGACCTGTATTATCACATGTCTAGCGCCCAACCTGTATGTGAATGAGATGTGTTTTCTGCTAAGGAAAACTGCTTATTTTAGGAGAAAAACATTTTCTCATTTGGTAATTTTTTGACAAAAAAATATGCAAAATTGCAGGCTTTGAATGCTGAATCGCCAATGTGTAGTGATCCAGTCTTATCTAGACCGGGGTGTGTGTGGGTGGTTCCCTGAAGCCCACCGCCACCATCTCTTTTCCCTTTCCAAATCCCGCTTGTCTCCCCAGACTACGGTGTTAGCTGATTCGCTGAGATGGAGCAGATAAATCCTGACACATTTGCCACCATATCCAACCACTTGGTGAAATGCATCTCCTCCATCCCACAGCCCCCGACAAGAATTTTTCAATTCCATCAAGCTAAATATCCACACACGGCCATGACAGTGACGAATGGCGCTTATTCAAATAGCCATGCACCGTACAGCCCCCGGCAACAAAAATCCTATTGGGATAAATTGCTGCTGGCGATCAGTCATGCGTCCGTACCTTCTTGCCATTTATTGTAACAAAAGGCCCTAACAGCCATCAACTGGGATGAAAGTAAGGAGAGGAAGAAATGGAGAAGTGCGCTTTGGCTTGTAACCATTGATGATATTTGATGTCCTTGTGTCGTTTTTTAGTGTTTTTAATCAGACAATCATTGACTGAAGTTACAGAAGTTCATCCTGAGTATTGCCTGTACTTCCACTCTGAACATATTTTGGACATATCATTGTTGCATCGATTTATCTTGTGTTTGTGTGATTACCTGTTGGCCGGTTATGGGAAAACAATAACAGCTTTAGGAACATATTTTTAACAATTTTAATTCCAGCACAGACAATAAATAGCTTACTCTCTGATTTTAAACAATATTATATACACACACACACACACACACACATATATATATATATATATATAATATTGTTTAGGTACAACATTGTATATACATACAATAAATAGCTATAATATAATATAACAATATTATATATAATTTAATAAATGTATCTAATATATATAATTTTAAACAATATTATATATATATATTGTTTGAAATCAGAGAGTAAGCTTTTTATTGTATATATATATATATATATATATATATATATACACACACACACCGTATTTTCTGGACTATAAGTCGCACTGGAGTATAAGTCGCATTTTTTGAGGGTAATTTATTTTCCAAACTACTTGACCAAAACAGACATGACATCATCTTAGAAGGCAAGTTCTAACAATAAAAGAATAGAGAACAGGCTGAATTGGTGTAAGATATGCTAACACAATAGTTATTCAGCTACACAAAAAATAAACATGAATGGAAAAGTTGTCAAGTGTTTATGTAACAATAGAGTATAAGTCCAACCTATGACAAAAAGTGTGACTTATAGTCCGTAAAATACGGTATATGTTTTTGTAAAGGTCCCATATTCAAGTATTTTTCACCAATTTTAAGTAAGTGTACTTCAGTATGATTTACAGTATGATTTACAGACAAGCCAAAGGGACAAAATTAAAAGAAAAGGTATCCAGTGGGTTTTCAGTCATTACCATTCAAGCTCTTACTTTGTGTCTCCAGGCTTTCGCACAGCTCGGTCTTGGCCTCTCCGTTGGGTCTGAGTCCGGCCTTGGGGTTGAACTTGTTAGACATGGTTGCGGCTGTAACCACAGCCTTGAGGCTGCGTGTACGCTTGGGCACATTTTGCTCAGGGTGGAAGAGCACCACGTAGACCTTGGGCATATAGAGCAGGCCGAGGGACACGGAGGCGCTCAGGCTCACCGAGATGGTCAGTGTGGTCGTTTGGATGTACATCTGCGAGGGGAAGAAACACAACAACATACACAAACACACATTAACCCTTTAGCTCTTTTGGCGTGTATTGTGTTAATGTTTCTGCACTGTGCATGTGACAGCTGCTGTGTATGATTGTCATTAGTGCAGCCAATGACCCGTTAGTTGGCCAAGCTGTTGTTGAAATACTTTCTACTGCAATGAATGGCAGTCATATCAGTCCCTGCTAGGCTGTTTGATGACATTCATTATGAGATGGATTGTATTTTCACTGATTTTTTTATAAAACTGACACTATTTGCTCATGTTATATAGGACTATTTACCTAATATGTCTGGCGGGCCACATTTCAGCAACGTACGCTGGTCTCACTATCCTCACTATCACTTGTTTCTATCTTCCTTCCCTGTATGTCTTATAATTATTATTTATTATAAATTATTTGTACAAATTACTGTATTTGATTTGATGTCATATTTGATGTCATCTATTTGTTCTCCACATTATTATTTATTATTATACAGGAGCCAGGACACAACATTTTGTTGGCAATTTCACTGCTGTGTTATTGTGCAATGACAATAAAGAAAGTCTATCTATCTATCTATCTATCTATCTATCTATCTATCTATCTATCTATCTATCTATCTATCTATCTATCTATCTATCTATCTATCTGTCTATCTATCTATCTGTCTATCTATCTATCTATCTGTTCTCATGTGTCATTTCATTGGCTTCTCTCTTCTTTCATGTATTGTTGTTGTATTTAGAGTTGCAGCGATTAGCATTGGATGCAAGTGTTCCAATGTACAAGAGCTGTCCGTGGTCCTGCTCAGGAATGTGTGCTAATTGTGGTTAGCCTCTCTGAACGAGCATGTGTCTGTGCAGGAGCTGAGAGAGTGATAGCCATTAACCATTAATGCCACTCCCCCCTTTTCAGGTCGAAAAAAATGTCTTTCATTTTAACATAGATGTTTGTTTTGTACAATCTGTTGACAAAAAAGACCTTTTGGTAACATATATGCAAGCCGATGAAGGTGGTGTTATGATTTTTGGTTGAAAAAAAAAAGTCTCATTTGGAGCCAAGGAGGGATGGCTCTTTAAGGACTACTGCAATTTTTTTTTTTTAATGTTGTAGTATAAACAAAAGGGATTGTGATAAACCACAGCCGGTCTGCGGTCCACGAGTTAGAACAGCATTACTACCCCTACTACTAATTTTCCATATTTTCTTTTATTGTCTCAATGTTGGTCCTTACTTTGTACCTTCACAATAAGAGCATAGTTCATTCATTCATTCATTGATTCATTTTCTACCGCTTTTGGATGAAACTTGTAACTTGTAACTGTATATAAAAATATGTTGCGAATCCTTCTTTTTACAAACGAGTGGATGCACACACAGGGCAGCATTCATTCATTCATTTTCTACCGCTAATCCTCAAAAGGGTCGTGGGGGGGGGGGGGGGTGCTGGAGCCTATCCCCGTTGTCTTCAGGCGAGAGGCGGGGTACACCCTGGACTGGTCGCCAGCCAATCACAGGGCACATATACCATTCACACTCACATTCATACCTATGGGCAATTTGGAGTCGCCAATTAACCTAGCATGTTTTTGGAATGTGGGAGGAAAACGGAGTACCCAGGGAGAACATGCAAACTCCACACACTGTGCGCTAACCACTCGACCACCGTGCAGCCCAAGAGTATAGTTTAAAACCAAAAATGCATAGTTGCTGACAACCACAATACACTGTAATGTACTAAGCAAATGTATTGAATAATTAAGTAAGTGAAGATAATACAGAATAATAATAATAATACAAAACATGAAAACGGTCTTCTTTGTTTTGAAAGTATATGTTAGCATCCAGTATGCTTTGAAAACGGGTGAAATGAAAGCAGCCTGTGTGCATATACAGTCTTTATACCACAAAGTGTAAATATTTTATCACATTTCGCCTTTAAAGTAGCAGCTCTTCCTCCTCCCTCCTAGTGAGTGAACCTTCCCACTCCTCTTCATCAAAGCAATGTAACATTTAACCCCTGCAGATGTGACCTCTGCTATATGTCTCGTTTGTTTTGTTGCGGTTAGCGAGTCTCCGCCGTGTTTTTTTTTTTTTGCAGCAGAACGGCCGTGCATGTGTCATCTCAGTCAGCCAGGCCTGGTAGCACAAGTGACTGGTGGCACCGTGGAGGAGGAAAAGTGGATGGTGGAGAAACAGCTGCAGTGCTCCCCTGACAGCTGTGCAGAGGGATAGCTAGTGGACCTTGTTGCTCTTGCATCACTGGTGCCTTAGGGACAGACTCGCTGTTGAACTCAAGCTGTTACTGTGATAAACACAAATGATTATTTGTCGCTAGCCAGCTTCAAAGAAAGCGTTCTATTCACAAAGTTGATACAGTGGAACCTCCAAATTTGTATCCCGTAAATGCTGCTATAGCAACTCTATTCACTTGAGCACACAGTCTCCGATAGCTGCCGTCGACGTGGACTGCAGAAGCAAATAACCGCCAGGGTTTCTAATTAGCAACGGGTCAAGGAACATTGGGAGTAACAGCTGATGTTTTCATTAACTCCACTCTAAGACGGCAGTAGTTACATACATTAGCATCTACCTCTGCATGCGCTTTAAAATGTTGGTTGCACTACTAAGCCATTGATGTGTCGCACTTGCTGTATTGTTGTTTACAATAAATCAATGACTTGGCTTCTTACTGGTTTTACAACACTGATTTTCTTGCTGCTGCATTGGGGAGTATATTTGCTCATGAATGATTGTTTGGTAACATTTTTTTCTCACTTTCTCATGCACTCCACATGCATCAGATTACAATTGAATGCATCACATAATCAGTTCACAGTTCCACATGTCCAAAAGGAGTAGGAAGAAGCAAAGCTTATTAAATCCTACCCTTCCATCTGGTACTTTTACAATCACTAACTATTAAATTTGTTCACTTCCTGCTTTCCTAATTTAAGTTTTTAATTTTTTTTCATTTTATTTATGTCACGTACCAAAGTACGAGGTGATATGACCATCCAATGACATAATGGGTACCATAGCAAGTGATATATATAGCACATCATGACTGGTTCAAGACTCTTCATCCTTGTATTTAGCAAACATCAACTGCTTGTATTGTTTCTTGAATTGGCTCATCGTTGTGCATTGTTTGAGGTCCTTACTCAATCCATTCCATAGTTTGATTCCACATACTGAAATGCTATGGCTTTTTAACGTAGTCCTAGCATAGAAGTGTTTCAAATTTAGTTCTAGTTAGTTAAAAGGTTTTTAAAGGTTTTTTAAAGAGTGCTTCACAGGCATAATAGGTGAATTCTTCTCACCTGCATTGTTAATGAAAACCACACAGAAAAGGGAAAGACGCATGTTCTTGTCTTACATAAGGATTGTGGATGATTGGCAAAATTCAGTTCGGTAAATAAGTAAATAAACACTTTGGCGATAATTAGCGCACTTACCATATTTCATTAAGTATATTTGATTTATGAAAACAGTGATCTTGTGTCTTGACTCTGCTGGGAATCTTCACTCGTCAGACACGACTATTGACTTTGAGTTATTGATTTGAATGATGAGGCAAGGTGACTTGGGCCCAAAAGGTCAAGTCACTACATATTACCTTCCATTGTATTATCCATTCTCAAATTGTCAGCAAGAATCCTATTGATTAGGAATATGAACATGAACATTGCATGTTTTTTCATTTGGACACGCCTCTGCCTATACTCTACAACGTTCTTGACTCCATTGCAAGGTTCCTACATTGTTGCCTCAAGACTTCCTGGAAAACAACATAAATAATGTACATGTTCATTTGCATATAGAGCCATGGTGTGAAATGTAATTGCAGAAGGTTACTTGAGGCACATGTTGCTTATTAGTAATCACTCAGGATCAACTCCTGTTCAGAATTTAATTGCGCTTATTGTTTATGTGAGTTATAGTGGAAGCTGCTTTGACTTTTTTCTTTGTATTTTTTTTCCATACAGCCTTTGATGAGTTAAAAAATATACAATATACTACATACGTATATACAGTATATAAAACTGAGTCGATAAATGGTATTTACCATCACAATAATAATAACTAAATACAATTAGCACATACTAGCAATGACTGAAAGGATAGAGGAAGAGGAAAATGGAGGGTTCATTCCTGCTGGTGTAAAAAAAAAATAAAAAAAAAAAAGAGAAGAAATTCCCCCAGTGGCGAAGCACAACAAAGTAAAAGTGTCTGTGATCAATGATAATATGCAGTTAATCTGAGAGATGAGAATTGTAAACAGATACTCCTTTTACCAGGGACTCTAGAGAGCGTCTCCTTTCAGATGCAAAAATGATCAAATTATTTTAAACTGGAGGATTTACGCATCCTACTGTCTTGTTTCATTTCGTTGCTATGGAAACATGCTTCAGGGAGTGTGCGGTGGGCTCGTTGCATGAAGGTCTCTATAACTGCGCTCTAATTAAGCTAATAAACAAATAGAAGCTTCTGGTGATTCAATAATAGGGTTTCATTAGAACAACGTCATTTATAAAGATCACAGTCCTTTAGCCTTGATTGCTTTAACAGACTGCTCACCCATGACTGGAGGACCCGGGAGGGTGGGGGCGGGATTAGTGGCCAAGAACTCTAAGGGCTTCCTGTGCCACGAGTCTAATGAACGCAACAACCAACCTTTCTGAAACTCAAGATGTCGCTCTGCTCTTTTTGCGCTCCAGCATCAATCTTCATTAGGCCTTATTGGGCCTGTGGGACATTACTGTGAATAATGCTGCTTTTAGTTCTACTGGAAATAGTAACAGAGAGGGCTGGGGGGAGGGGGAGCTGGGGGGGCTGATAACAGGTACAGATGGAGCAGGACCTTTGGGACATCTGGAATGGGATGTCATAGTGTGGGGTATGCATCATATACATTGGCACAGGAATTTGTACTTATGAAGAAATGTGGAGCTTTTTGCCACACACAAATCATATAAGAGTGTGTGCGGGACCATGGTTATGGATTTATGATGGCGTGATCAACTTACGGCATGTGGGCAATATGTGGGCTCCCATGTAAAGGTGTGCATCCCTTTGTGTGGATTTGACCTGGAAAACTAATCTAACTAATGTGTAAGTCCATAACACTATATACTGTACGCACATTTATGACACTATCAAATTAATACCATAATCTAATAAACTGTAATTTTTAATAGGTTGTTGTTTAAAACATTTACATTATATAAAAATGAGCAAAATAGGTCCCCTTAAAACAGTGTCACTGATGCTATGTTAATTGGCGACTCCGAATTGTCCATAGGTATGAATGTGAGTGTGAATGGTCGTTTGTCTATATGTGCCCTGTGATTGGCTGGCAACTAGTCCAGGGTGTACCCTACCTCTTGAGCATAAGCGGTAGAAAATGAATGAATGAATAAACTTTCGTTGGTCCAATTAAGACCAATTAACAGCCATGTCGATGTATGAGTTACCAAAGTAAATAATTACCAGAATTCGCTAAAAAAAACAAAAAACATTTCCATCAACAAATGTGACCGTATGCAACTTGCCGATGTTTCATCAACTCCGCAAGATGGCAGTAGCTGTCGTTGAAGTATCACCACGATTACCATCCAACAGCTTTATCTCCCTCTGCATGCGCTTTAAAATACTGCTTTTCCACAGACTATCTGCACAACAAAAGCTAATTTCTGGCTAAATAAGAGATGGCTGAGACCATGTGGACACATTTGTATGTAGTCACCGTCAGCATCTCTTTTTATTTGTTGATAACTTGACTTGCCTTCATGAAGAAATACACCACACCATCAGTCCATTCAAGGAAGATGTGTGGGCTGATTGGATTTCAGCTGAGCCCTTTATGCTTTGGAGCTGCTATCCCAACCAAGCGCCTCTTTTGTCCCATCCTCCCACCACCTCCTCCTCCTCCTCGGGCCACGGAGACAACTGCTGATTTAGATTGTCTCTTCCTAGGTAAGCAGGTGTCAAGTCTCTTCTAGAATCTCATGTAAAACACCTCAGATGACGTGCCACAGCTTGGCCAGATGTCCCGCTTTGAATTATGGAGAAAGCCTCCCGTGGTTAGACGTATTCTGGCAACACGTGATAAAGTCCACGATTGCTGGATAAGATAAATCAAGACGCAGGAAGTGGAGCGTTTAATTGCTCTGTGAGATGTGTCAGTGCGGGCTGCTTTGTGGGGCCTGTCATGGGCCGTGCGGCATCATGATTATGAGGTGCGTTTGTATGGATGCTGTATTTCTATGAAATAAGAATCCTGTTTATGGAACAACTGAAGGAATCGGCCGTATGTCACGTTAATGTGGCTACTTCATTGGAAAGCAATACATCGTCAACAACAGGTCAGTGGGTTTTTTTCCCCCCCTGAACACTTCTTGTTATTTTGTGCCGAAACTAAATAAATATATAGCCAATTAAACGGATTCCAAAACAAATAAATTGTCCATATAATAATGCAACTGTAAAATATAATGGTAACTATGTTAATCTATGTTTTTTTTTAAGTTTTAAAAGATCTGTTTCAATGTCCTGCAGCATAATTGAATACAACTAATAATAAGGTATATAAGCTATACAGTTTTGTTTACCTTTCCTTTAATTTTACCTGAAACTCTTCTATCACACATTACACCTGACGCCTTTTCTCCACTCCTGTCCTGCCTGCACACACTTCTTCTTCTCCTTCTTTTTCTGCATGACCGATAATGTAAGGATCTTGTTGTGTATTGAAGCGGAATAATAATAAATAATATTTTTGCAGTTTGAAAACACAATTCTTTTGAGTTACTGTAAACTAGCTGATGAATTGTCTGTGGAAATTCTTTTGAAGCAAGAGTTTGAAGGATGTCATTGTTACTTGAAAAAAAACCCAATACATTTTCATGATGTTCAAGAAAGTGTAGGGTTGTTATAGTAATAGTAGTCGAAATATACAGTAACACCAGTTGGCTCGTGGCGATTTTTACCATATTGGGCTCTATTTTTGTAGACCAGGCGCAGGCCTGGTGTACTTGCCCTGCACTGCACCAACGAGGTGTGGCCAGCTATGTAGCGCAGCGGCGGCACATCCACACCTTTGTCCCTCCCACTAGTACGAGTGGCAAAGCTATAGGAGAGAAAACGTGAGACTGTTTAACACAACCGAGTGTAATCTTAACCAATCACGTGTCACCACTCGGACCACCTTGCGGGACACATGTCATCTATTTCCTTTGTCATGATTAGGAGTACAAAATTAAGAGACAATTACATTAAAATTAAACACAGCAGCAGGTTAATCCAAGCATCATGCTTGTGAGCCACCTGCATTCCTGCTGTGTCATCGCCAAATAGGAGAAACTTTGATGGAAGATCCTCTCCCTTTAACTCCTCCTCATCATCCTTATTTTAATGTACTCCATCTTTTCAGATCATGTTAAAAACAAAGATTAAAACAGAGAAATTTGGGCAATGTAAATCCTTAAGACACCGACTGACTTACATTAATTCAAAAAGGGTCTCTCTCATTTTTTCTTATCTTTGAATGAGCTTCATGACATGACAGGAGCCATGACTGTTTGTGGTTGGCTAAGAGATGTGAACTCATTAGTCGGCATCATGCTTTCAGCTGCCGTCAGGTTGAATTCCCATTATTCCCAGTATTTGATCTGACATCAGATGTGATGGGACAATTAAAACAAAAATGTACATGCTGGTTCAGACGGTTACATCAAATAGTGGTTGCTGTGATTGTTTATTGCCTTGAAATGTGCCTGACACTCTGAAAAACCTGCCTTTGAAGTTTTGGTGACTTGTGTGCACTGTGTGCCTGCCAGCCGATTTACCACTGTGCAAGGTGCGCTTCGCCTGCATCGAGAATAGACAAATTCGGAGCCGGCGATCTTTCAGGGCACCTTTGGCATGCTGTTTTGCCATAAAATTTTCATTGTGCCAAGTTGAAAATGTGGACACCTCCCCCTGGTGTGCCGCCACATCCATCTCGGCGCAGCCCAATCTACCAGACTACCAAATTGGTGCGCCATGCTCCACCACCCTGCGTCACCTCACGCTAAACCACAAAAATAGAGCCCATTAAGCAAGCGCAGGTGGGTGTCTGAACAAGCTAGAATGCAGATTCACAGAGGCTTAACAACACGGAGCATAAGAAAACAAGACATTGTGCTGCCGGTCACATACTGCATTATTAATGTAATTTATTCGTCTGCAGTCATATGCAGATTTTTTGCAATGTGGTACACTATTGAAATTATTTTGGGGATGCTGGGAAGCGAAACACGCTGCTCACAGTGGGTCTTTTCCACAACGCTAACTATCACAGCCAGTTTTCCAGGCCCTGCATTATGATGCATAGGTTTGTTTAATCTCAAAAGGGGGAGGAGGTAAGGATTAATTTATTGCATCTGTCAGACCCATGCTGGCACTGCTGATAGAGTCCATGCCAGTGTGAGGCTTTTCCCTCCCCGCTCTCCTCTGGTGTTGACGCACAAAGCCACTCTTGTTGCTCGGCCAGAAAGACCCCTTTCAACTGGATCAACACACTTGTACTGTGCCATTGTTGTAAACCTTTGGCTTTGGACCCAGACAGTCCCTTATGAATAGAAGCGCCATGTCAGTGTCGCTTTTGGATCCCACTTGACCTGGATCACATCCAGCGTCCACACTCATGTACAGTACGTAGTCCGCCAGGTCACAAACACTGATTTGACATGAGAATTAGAGTGTGCACTTGTGTTTGCGTAAACATCCTCTCTGTCTGACGTATGTGTGTGGCCTGCATGCTCCCTGCAGAGTTACAGTATTAGCCGGTTAACTTATCATACAGTGGAACTTCCAGAGTTCAACATGATGTGTAATGTGACACAAGTTCTTGAATTTCATGATTTTTCACATTACAAATAATGTCTCGTAAATTCATTTGTTTATTCATTAAACCCTTTTTTAAATGTACAGACAATCCCTTAAGTAATATTTAAGTGTCATTACAAGTGAAAAACATCATATCATCCACTGTAAGATAAAAGTAAATACAACTAAAATAAAGTAAAACTACCCCCCACCACAAAAAACAAACCAAAACAAAAAACTAGCGCATGGACCTAATCCCTGTGATGCCCTCAATGATGTTGGATTCAAGTTTTGTTTTGGTTGAACTACAAATTGTACCACTTTTGAGCTGTCCAACTCTGGAAGTTCCATTGTACTACTGCACAGTGGTAGGAAAACATTTTGCTCCCTTCCTAATATCTTATTTATATGTTTTTCACGTTTGTCACACTTAAATGTTCCAGATTATAAAACAAATTTGTTTTGTAAAGGAAACATTTTATTATTGAGGGAGAAAGAAACTGTACAAACATGGCCCTGTGCGATTTAATCCTAAACCTATTAACTGGTTAGGCCACCCAACTGCAATCAAACGTTTGCGATAACTTGCAATGAGCCTCTTCCAGCGCTGTGGAGCTTTTTGTTCCATTTATCACAGCAAGACTTCCAGGTCCTGAAGCAGCAAAACAGCCACCATATTTTACTCTTGATATGATAATATTTTTCTGACATGCAGTGTTACTTTTACACCAGCTGTAATGGGACACACACCTTCTAAAAAGTTCTACTTTTGTCTCGTCAGACCAAAGAGTATTTTCCCCAAAGTCTTTTTTGCTGAGTGACGTCTTTCTGATGAAGTCATGAAGCCAAGTGAGGCCTGCAGTTCTTTGGATGTTGTTGTGGGGTCTTTTGTGACCTCTTGAGTGAGTTGCTCTTGGGGTAATTTTGGTTGGCCGGCCAGTCTTGGGAAGGTTCACCATTTACCCATGTTTTTGCCATTTGTGGTAATGGCTCTCACTGTGGTTTGCTAGAGTCCCAATGATTTAGAAATTGCTTTATAACCTTTTCCGCACTGATAGATCTAAATTAATCTCAGATAACTTATGTTTTAACAGGAGACTTTTTTCACACAAGGCCATGTAGGTTTGGATATGTTTTTTCTTTTAATAATAAAAAAAATAATTTCAAAATTGCATTTTGTGCTCAGTTGTGTTGTCATTGACTAATTTAAATTTGTTGGATGATCAGAAACATCAATGTGTGACAAACATGGAAAAAAATAAGAAGTCAGGAAAGGGTCAAACACATCTTTCACACCACTGTATTTCTATATGTTAGTCAGTTGTTAGTACAAAAGAAGGTTTTGACGCTTTACCATGGGAATCTTGAAGTGGCTCTCACCCTAAAGGACAGAGCGGAATTGAAAGAGTGAAAGAAGCAAGTTAGAACTAGGGATGGCTCCCAAGAAGACATTATGTTTCTTAATTAAACAAGATTAAAATCAGTAGAGCTTGAAGCTCCCAACTCAATTTATTGACACTGCAATGCACAAGCCAGCTGTAATAAAACAATGTAACACCGGCCTACTGATATTTGTGGAGAAATATGACCATGTAACACCAACAAGCTGAGGTGGTGCGCTAACTTCACCAGTCTGGGGAACCTCACTCCATTCACTTTCTCCCACCCCATATATATTCAGTATTGCACTATTATTATGTTCCAAATGGCACATTTTGCTCTCTTGCAGTTTGATTTTGGATTCTATTGGAGCAACCTAGTTGTGCTTGATTGCAGTAGTGAAATCTATTATGGCACCACTGTTTTCAGTATACAGTCTGAAATTGTATACTCTGTATACAGTATACAGTATAGCTGTATAGCTCGCTATATCGCGGTTTGAATATCGCTACCTCACTATAATACCGTAAAGTAGTTAATAAATAATTGCTGTTTTGTGATTGACTATGGCCTATTATTCAAAAATATCGACAGACCAGTTGTATGGAATATCCTGGTCACAAGGTAGCGAGCTGACGGACATGCAATGGCTATGAGACAGACGTATGCCATGGCTTAAATTGAGTAAAAACAAAAAAGGTTACCATATTTGGAAAGTCATGAACAGGTTTTCTATGCTCTCCAAAAAATATTCAGTGTGTTAATATTGAATATTGATTATCACAGTCAGATCTGGAACCAATTAACCGTGATAAACAAGGGATTACTGTATAATTACTATACTTCAATATTATGAATTAAGAACCTCAAGATCTTTTTGTCATTCAGTAGGGGCATCACAAGATCTCGTATGACAAGATCTTGTGGGCACTAGGGAGGAAGAGTGTAATGTAGTAAACATGAAATTAGTACGTAGATTGCAATCTTTTTTTTCGTTGTACTTTTCTTATAAGTAATGCAATCTTAAAACTAATCACCTCATGTCCCGTGACACCCCTGTTATTCAGTGATGATGAAAAATGATGTTCAAAGAAACGACCAAACATTTCGATTTAAGAAAGAGAATGAGACACTGGCCCTTCCTACCTTTTCTGTTGACTGCGAGGTGCCAAAGAAGATGGGGATGAAGGCGAGCCAGATAATGCAAGTGGTATACATGGTAAAACCAATGGGTTTGGCCTCATTGAAGGTCTCTGGTACCCCTCTGGTTTTGATGGCGTAGACCGTACAGGTGACCATTAGCAGCATACTGTAGCCCAGCAGGCAGATGAGGGAGAGGTCAGAGATGTCACACTTGAGCACGCCGCGAGCCAGAGACGGATTAGAGGTCCTCTGATCCTCGTAATCAATGATGGCCTTAGAGGGATCCACGCCGAACCAGATGCACACACCCAGCAGCTGCACCGATGCCAGGGTGAATGTGATGATGAGCTGCGATGCCGGGGAGATGAACCTGGGAGCACTCAGAGACATGGTGCCCTGATCAAAGATGCGGTAAATGCGGTTGGTTTTGGTGAGCAGGGCGGCATAGCTGATGCTCATGCCCAAACCTAGAAAGATCCTTCTTAGGGAGCAGATTCCCACATCAGGAGTGGAAATCATCAGGAAGGTGGTGGCATAGCAGAGGAAGATACCGGTCAGCAACACGTAGCTGAGCTCTCGTCCAGATGCTTTCACGATGGGGGTGTCGTTGTAGCGAATGAAGGTGACCACCACAAAGAGAGTGGCCATGATGCCGACCACAGCGATGAGCACGGGGATCACCGCCCACGGAGAGCTCCACTCCAACTTAACGATGGGGATAGGAACGCAGCCCGTGTGGTTCTCGTTGGGCCGCAGGTCAAAGCGGCACATCTTGCACGTGAAAGTGTCCGCCTGGTACTGATAGCCGTCGCATCGCTCGCAGTGCCAACAGCAAGGGATGCCCTTCACAATCTTTTTGCGCTCACCGGCACGGCAAGGCGGGCTGCAGATGGATGAAGGGATCTGGCGGACGGTGCCAGGCCACTGCATTGAACGAACCTTGAGGGTGGAGGCAAAGAAAAGACACATAAACAACAAAGAGACAGATTATAAAAGATGTGTATCAGGTTTGTTGTCTTTAGCCGTTGGAAGGAAGAAAACTACTCTAAAAGCTTTACCCTGAGCTAAGGTATCAGTGCTAGTTGGTTTGACATATTTTTTTCACAGAGCCACATGGGGGGTTCAATGGAATGTTACACTTTGATTCAGCAGAATATTTTTCTCTGAGGTCAAATTACAGTGTCTGAAAAGGCAACACAAAGCAATAGTGCAAACTATATTTTGCCCCGCGGGGAATCTCACGTTCTATTTTTGGTCACAAAATCAATACTTGAACTTCTGGATCATGTAAAATTCTGTTTTTGTGTACTGTTGAGAGAAACAAAGTTTATTATTGAGAATAAAGCTTGTTTTTAATGAGAAACAAATTACAGATGAAGAGTGGTTAGCACGCAGGCCTCACAGCTAGGAGACCCGGGTTCAATTCCACCCGTGGAGTACTTTTCTCCGGGTACTCTGGTTTCCTCCCACATTCCAAAAACATGCTAGGTTAATTGGCGACTCCAAATGAAGGTATGAATGTGAGTGTGAATGGTTGTTTGTCTATATGTGCCCTGTGATTGGCTGGCCACCAGTCCAAGGTGTACCCTGCCTCTGGCCCGAAGACAGCTGGGATAGGCTCCAGCACCCCCACGACCATCGTGAGGATAAGCGGTAGATGACTCTAAATTGTCTATGAATGTGAAAGGTATAATTATTATGATTATTATTGATTGGATTGAATGTTAAGACTGCTGTTTTTTTATTTTTTAAATTTTATAAAGATAGCTAGAAAGATGGATGTACATTGTCATTGCACAACGTATACAACTAAAGAGTTTGGTTGCTCCTCTTCATTTGTAGCAACATTAAGACTGCTAAAACCTAGATGATCAAAATATAGGTATAAAAGTATACTTATATATATATACTTATACTTATATATAAGTATAAAAATTTTCAGTGGATATAAATTAGAATATCCATCCTACCAATCAAAAAGGTGTTCATTCAGCAAAGTTTTTTTGGGTCCGTAGAATCCAACCAAATGAAATTGTATTGTAGATATTGAATTGTTGTATTTGAAAAATATATTGTTTTTGAATCATATCGTAACCTGTGTATTTAAATTTGAATTGATCGAAAAAAATAAACCCCAGCAATGTTTCTATGTGAACAGGGCCTTACATATTGCATGACAAAACAAATTAGCTCATTATTGAAAGTTTTAAAACAAGGTTGCCAGGTTGTTACACCAGCTTAATTCTATATGTATATATAAACATAAGAAATGTATACTGTATATATACAATGGAGGGAATGGGGCTGCTAACTGAAACAATTACCTACCATGTTTATTTGTTTATCTAAGTGTTTTAGCCTTTTTTTTAGGTGGATAAAGTCGTAAATGAGATCTGAGATCTAGTTTTCTCTCCAGAGTCGTGGCCCTAATACCTGTACTTGTTGCTACTTTTGTGTTTGTCTTTTACCATCCCTCCTTAAGATGGATTCAGTTGGACATTCCAAACAGGTCTGCTTTCTTTAATGATTTCACTTTTATTCAATTGTCGCCGCTCGCTGAAAACTGGCACATTCACCACTAAAAGGGTGTTTAATTAAAAAGACAAAGCAGCACGCTAATTAAATTAAAGTTGGCTTCTGTGTTAAGAAGTAGTGCGCTTCACCGCCACTCGCCTCACTTGAATTCAGCAGCAGGTTCTTAAAAAAAAAAAAAAAAAGCACTGCAGACAAAAGCTGCTTCATGTGTTCAACTTTAATCTCTTTTGTCAGCCCAGGGCCTCTTCTTCATATTGTCAAAACGTAATTTGTTTGCTTGCTTTTATGTAATTTACTGCTATAAAGCTATCACTTCATTCCGGTCTGAACCCACAGTATTGTTTTTGGGAGTCAATGATGCCACCGGGAGAGATGCTATTAAATATGTCCGTCCATAAGCTGTCTTGGCTTTCTTTTCATCACACTCTGTCCAGTTAATCATTGAAAGAGCCCTCTGGATATTTACACTCGGAAGGTGACACCAATCAGATGAATCTTATGAGGACTTCCCGTAGAAGACACTGAAACTTTTCACCATCCACATAAACAAGACACTTATTTTGGTTGGGATTGTGCTGCTATGGAAATGAAAGTGCAACGCTCACGTTTAGATGAAGTTGATCCGTCCAGTGACCGATGATTTTGTATTCAGCTGTTTGGTTGTGGATCTGGTACTGGTAGATCTCATAGCGACCGGGGGCGTCGCCATTTTCATTGAAGAGCACTGGGTTACCTGCGATACCTAAATGAGAAAAACATATTCATTTATTGGAAGAAATGGTAGCAGTTGGGCGGCACGGCGGTCTAGTGGTTAGCGCGCAGACCTCACAGCTAGGAGACTAGGGTTCAATTCCACCCTCGGCCCTCTCTGTGTGGAGTTTGCATGTTCTCCCCGTGCATGCGTGGGTTTTCTCCGGGTACTCCGGTTTCCTCCCACATTCTAAAAACATGCTAGGTTAATTAGCGACTCCAAATTGTCCATAGGTATGAATGTGAGTGTGAATGGTTGTTTGTCTATATGTGCCCTGTGATTGGCTGGCGACCAGTCCAGGGTGTACCCCGCCTCTCGCCCGAAGACTGCTGGGATAGGCTCCAGCACCCCCCGTAAACCTCGTGAGGAAAAAGCGATATAAAATGAATGAATGGTAGCAGTTTGTTGTAGAATCTTGATACATTTAGTCCCCTTGGATCCACAAGACTCTGGATCAGGATGAAACTTTTATCACGGCTCTTGCTAAATATTACCTTTCTTATTAATTCACTCCACTTCATAAAATGGACGTGTTAATCTCCTGGTGAAGATGGCTATTCATCAAAAATATGCATAAACTTACATTCTTTGGGAAGTCTCGGATACCACACATCCGACTCCCACAGGCTTTTTTTTTTGGTGCTTATCCACATCTGTTTACACTGATTACAGAAGCGATTGGACACCATCATCTCAGGCTTGCAGGGGGATTAAATGCAGCAATGGATGTTATCTCGACAACATAGCTCATGCAGCCGTGAAAGGGAAGCGACAGGAAATAGCGACAGGTGCGGCTGAGGCTGAGACAGCTGTACAAGACAAGCGTTTTATAACGTGGACTGGAATATTGCAGTCCCCTTCGAAACTGCTCGGAGATGACGAGACAACGCCACAGAGCTGATACGCCAAAGAAAAAAAATGAGGCGATATCATGTCTTTTTCTGTCGAGGTATAGGATCTTGTTCTTTGATCAGCTTTTTGAGAATTAGAAGGGTTTTGGGCTGAGAAAAGTAAACTCAACTGTCCTAAACATGCTGCGTTGTTTGCTCTTTTATAAAGTTGGACTACGGCGAACTATGGCACTGCTGCTAAAGTAAATAAATGATGTCTGTATATAGAGTACATGCGTCTTTGAGAAAGCTCAAGGCACACATAATAAAAGGAAGCACGTTGTTTTGTTGACGTTAGCATTCCATGCCCACAGACAGCAGAAACATATCTTGCTGGGTTTCACAGTCGACAGAAGTTTGAAACCCATGCTCGTGGTACACTAATGCTATTTGTGAACTGACTGGTAGCAGTAGCACTAGCAGCCAATAGGAAGACAATTTAGTCTTCACTGCTAGTATAAGTACTCCAGTTAAAGCCCTTGTATTATTCAACAATGACTTTTCAATGATGATAATACTGTAATATATGGAAATACTAGAGAAACTGATAATATTCATTCATTTATTTATACTCTACAGACTGATATTAATAATGAAACCAGGAAAATGCCAAATAATGGAGCATACATGCATACAAGAATCACATTACATGTTCTCTATAGTACTATAAATTCGTACATTTTGGCATTTTGTTTGCATTGAAATGAAAGCCTCTCGCGTCCCCCCCTGATAGTTCCCCATGTAACCCCCAGGTGGGACGGGGGCACCCCACTATTTGAGAAGCAGTTTGTGAGCACCAAACTTAAAGAAAATGTATCATCTCCGTTACTTTGCTCTGCTTTTGAGAGCACAAGTGCTCAAAAATGGTTGATTTTTAGGTTTTCTTGACACCTTTGGGGAAAAAAAAGCCTCCTTTTTGATCATGAACATGGTACTGCCCCCATGTGAATGAGCCCACCCAATGTCCAGTCATCCCTTTGTGGTTTGAACGTTGTGCCCTCACTCTATCGAGGTTTTGCACAAAGTAATTAATCAATAAATGTTTCAATATGGTCTATTAGGAGTGGAAAAAAATGCATATTTAAACAAGTCAGAAGAAGCATTTTGATTTGAAGGATTTGATCTGTCTTCCGTGAGACAACATGTGATTGCCAGAAAAGGTGTTTATTGCAAGTTTAAATTATCTCATCTGGCATAATACGGTATTTTCTGGACTATAAGTTACCCAAGGCTAAAAATGCAAATCTAGGTAGAAAAAAAAAACATACATAAGTCGCACATAAGTCACATTTTTTCCGGGTAATTTATTGTATAAACTTGACCAAAACAGACACCTGCGTCATCTTGGAAGGCAAGTTCTAACAATAAAAGAATAGAGAACAGGCGGAATAGGTGTAAGATATGCTAACACAATGGTTATTCAGCTACATAAAAAATAAACATGAACAGAAAAGGTGTCCAGTGTTTATGTAACATAAACACTTTTTTCATTTATAAGTCGCTCTGGAGTATAAGTTGCAGGAACAGCTAACCTAAGAAAAAGAGTGTGACTTATAGTCCGGAAAATACGGTATTAATAATAACCTAATAATCATAACAATAACACAGGCTACTGTCAGGTACATAACCCACAACAAGCTCAATCAAGGTAGAACATAGAAAATTGTCCTGAAAGGCTCAAATTGTATCCAGTAACGTCTGCCTTCGCCTTCACATCATTCTGGAAGCCTGTTCATTTTTTCAAATTTCCCTCCCACAGATGGCTTATTTGTTTTGAAGCCTCCCAAAACACTATGAGCATCCAGGATAGGAATGAAAGGCTAGACGTGGCCAAATGGCCGCTGATGGATTTGTGCTGAACAGCTTTGCTTTGTTTCAATGCCGGAGGATGCAGTGCTGCTCTAATCCACAGCTGGATGAGTCAGCCCAGATGTGGAGCTTCACTCGGTTGTGCCTCTGCGACAATGCTGCCCATTTCACGGAGCAGTTTGCCCTCACAGGAGGATTACACTTTCTTTATGTAGCAGGGGAGGAATTATAGCGCGTATTAAGCTCATTGACACAATCAATATTCAGTCTAACATTTTATCTTCTTTACCGCCTATTTTTACAAGGGTGGCAGTAGCTTAATATGTTGCCTTTGGGACTGGAGTGGCACGGGTGGTCTAAAAGTCTATTTGTTTGCTTTTTTGGGGTAGTTATAATCAGTCCCATTGTCAAAATGTTGCATTGAAAAATGGTTACACAAGTGTAACACATGGATACCCACCTCCTATAGAAATGTTTGCTGTTATAATCACCTTCAAATGTAAAAATGACAATACCACAAACAATTAACAACATTCCGTGGAAGATGTAATGAAAAAAAATTACAAAATAAACTTGAAACCTGGTTGGCTTGACTGTATTTGTTCAACATGGACACACAAGACAATTTAAAATGGATAAATACACAAATAAAATAATAATAATAATAATAATAATAAAACTAAGAAACAAATCCACCCTTAACACCGTATAGCAAAATGCTGTTGCAAAAAAAAATATATATACATATACACATATACATAAATATTATTATATTATAATATATTATTATAATAATTAAAAATAATTGAATATTTTTCATTTATATATTATATTATTATAAATTATACATATATAAAAGCTAAATTACATTACTGCTGCATCACACCAGCATTTCCCTTCTATCTCTCAATGACCACTTCACATTCACAAAAGTGATAAACATCTATTTGCCAATTCAGTCATTCAGTCACCCACCCATCACCCTGCCTCCCCCGCTGAGACTCACCACGGCCAATTTCGTACCTCACAATGAAAAGATGCAAAACAGCAGGATCGCCACAGGATGCTTGCACATCACCCTTGTCGACAGGAACAACAGGATGCGTAACGCAACATGTTTATTCACTGCTGAAATTCACCAACAAGCGAATATTGTGATGGTGACGAGTCACATCAGCATCTGTGGCTGACTGATTGATAGGCGTTATTTTTTTAAATGTGCTGCAAGGCCTACTTTTTGGATAGAGCCTGTCCTCAATGGATCATTGTAGCTACAGGCAGGTCAGAGGTTGTATCATGTCCGTAAGGGAGGAGTTTTTTTTTTTGTGTCATCATGAAAACCTGCAACATCAAAAGGGACTGTTTGAGCGCTTCTATCAAATGCGGAGTAAAGAAGTGAGGGAGATGATGGCTTTTTCCTCACTTTTGGTGGACAGAAACATGCTCTTGGGAAACATCTTACTGTTGCAGCATCATTATGAAGTCCATTTTTACTTAATAGTGGACATTTATGTACACTTTTTTTTTTACAAATGTGTGCTACCAGTGGCCTCATCGCTAAGCATCCCACTTGTGACACAATTTGTCAGGGAACTCTGAGCAGAACCCTCAACAAATTTGAACCCAGATCGCTTCAACAACCGTTGTCACAGGTACTCATCGTCCAGGTTCCATAAAAAAAAAAATCCCACTTCTGACACCATTTGTCACAGAACTCTGGTTCTGATCGCCAGCCAGTCATAGAGCTCACGTTGAATATAGTTATGGAAAATTGACCACAGCACTTAAAACAGGCTATTCTGCATTGTAGCCAATGTAGCGTCAACAACTGCAGCAATGACATATTCCGTCATATTCCACGTTTCAAAATGGGAAAGGCGTCTTTAGCATGATAGCAGCAACACATACACAACCTTTACTACAGCATCCTCCTCTACAGATGGCATCATGTGCTAGCACAGCTTATCATATCCAGGGGTGAATGAAATTGGGTAAACAGAATAATGGCGGGCCTTCCTGTGCTTTGGTAATGAAATGAAATGGCTGAGGGGGGAATGCGACCTGCAATTTTTTTTTTTTTCTGTCGCTCCAAAGCCAGTGGTATGTCCTCTTCATTAGGGCGGATAGAGTGGTGCATTGTGGGCAAGTCTGGTCAACGTTTGAGTTGCAGATAAGAAATTAGAGCTGTCATGTGGCACAAACTGCTTGTCTAAACAGTCTGCTCACATAATGAGCTCCACAGAGGCCACTGCCACCGCTGCAATGAGTTGTACTCTAATGTGACAACACGGCCCCAAGATTGCACACGTGTGCGGACCCGCGGCCGCTCGCTTGTTCTCGGCCATTGGGGTTAATTAACTGCTTGTACCTCCATGCAATATTTAATGATCATGGTATCTTTCCCATCGCTTACACACACCTTAAGAATTATCGGTCATTAATCCAACATGTGCTTTTTCTGCACTAACGCACAAGCGGGACACCTTGGTGAATGGCGGTGTGGAGCGTTTCCTCCTACAACGCTCATTACCTCTTAATGACCCCTGCACAGGCCAGTCATGCAGAATTTACCAGGCGTACACTTAGCTCCAGAAGCCTCTATCTTATGTGTCTTATGCCATCATAGTTTTACAACTCAGTCTACAATTTTTAATTAAAGGATATAATGCATGTAATGCTGCATGCGGTCCACTGAGAAAAAGCATGTATACACCGTAATTACTGGAAACTCAGGATCCAATCTTGTGTATCGTCTCTTATCAGTTGGCATTATATACATACATAGTATGTCCCACAGTTGCAGTATTTTTTTTTTTGGCTCTGCACTCTACATAAAACCCACAAAATCTGTTATTAATGTAACTGGAACAGTGAAACATGGGAATCGTCACTCCTCCGTTCCTCAACATCGTGCTTGACCCACTTTATCGATGCCTACACTAAACCTTGTCTAAGTGTGTTTAAAATCACTCTTCATATGCCTGTAATTGCTCAAAATGTGCAAAAAAAAATATGCTTATGTAAGGCACCAGTGTCATTGTTGTTGTTAATAGACAAAACTACTATCATACGGAGCTTTTCAAAGTCTGGCACAATGCGCCTCCCCTCTGAGAACATAATACAATTGGGACACTCCTATTCCCTGAAAAACACATTTTCTGGGCGCGTTTTCAGCTTTGTATACTCTGACAGTAAGAGATAAAAATCAATGCATTTTGCCTTAAACGCAACTGAAGTTAGCGTTGCAGACTTTAAAAATATGTTTTTTTCTTATTAGCTTTTCTTAAACTGCTGTACCTCTCCTGAAGGAGAGAGAGAGGCCTAGGGAGGTTTGCAAACAGCTGCTATAATATTTGATTTAAATATACAACATACAGTGGACCCTGGCAATTTAGCATATTTTTGGCCAAAAAGTTACGTATGTCTTTATGTCTCAATTTTTTTAGCAAGATATCATTTTTACATTGTTTACATTTTACATTGATAATGCCTTCATGCTTCACTGTTAATGTTTTGGGGTTTTTTTGCACATTGTTCAGTGGTCCTTGACACCACCATAGTTGCTGAGAAAAGTGTCACTTTTGTCACTTATAAATGTTCATCAACTCTGAAATTCATAAGGGGCGGCATGGCGATTGAGTGGTTAGCATGCAGACCTCACAGCGAGGAGGACCAGGGTTCGATTCCACCCTCGGCCATCTCTGTGTGGAGTTTGCATGTTCTCCCCGTGCATGCGTGGGTTTTCTCCGGGTACTCTGGTTTCCTCCCACATTCCAAAAACATGCTAGGTTAATTGGTGACTCCAAATTGTCCATAGGTATTAATGTGAGTGTGAATGGTTGTTTGTCTATATGTGCCCTGTAATTGGCTGGCCACCAGTCCAGGGTGTACCCCACCTCTCGCCCGAAGACAGCTGGGATAGACTCCAGCACCCCCGCGACCCTCGTGAGGATGAATGAATGAATGAAATAGGAGAGACAGGGGAGGTTCTGGATCAGAATGTAATCTAATAATTACAAAAGTCACTCTTACTGCAAATGTTGATCTGAAATCAGTGGAGAAGGTTTGGCGGGGAAGGGGAAAAAAATTGACAATTTTTTTATGGTCAATTACTCACAAATTGGTCCCGGAAAGTAACCCCCATGAAAAGTGGGGATCTAACATATATTCCTTCATGTTATTATTTTCCAAAAGCTCTGTTTTCAGGGCACTGCATTCTTTAAACATTATGCCCATCATCCACAATCCTTATATTAAAAGGATATGTCTTTCCCTTTTCAGTACATTCCAGGTAGCCGCTTCGTGCTGCCAGTTTTTCAACTTAGAATGGATGTAATTGGGATTCACCGATTCCTCCTATAAAGGCCTCTATAAAAAACCCTCTAAAAAAATGCCAACCATGCGCACCTTTTATGTGATGTGACCTGCTGTAGTGATATTATCATTGTAGACCAGAACACAGAGGACGTACTTCAGGCTAAGTGAATCAATATCATGGTGACGTACCGGATGGACAGTTGTCCAGCTGGCCTGGGGCATCTTTTCCAGTAAATTCTGGAAAAAAAAATGTTTCTCCCACTGCAGGGTTTGTTAGTGCTAAGAATTCTTTGTTGTGATGCAGTCTCTTGAAGCAGTGTCCTCCTCACAAGATACACAAAGCCTTTCCATCCATGGTAACACTGTGTGCCACTCAATGCATCAGAAACACTTGATTTCTGTCAGCATCGCTTGGCACGCTCCACATTTATACCACCAATTTATTGCAGTTCTGACACTGTCGGCCCCCGTCTGCTCCCATGTTTCACCCCTCTCTTCTTGCCCGATCTGCTTCTAAAACCATGTAGCTCATCCTCATCCGTATATTCAGGCTCAACAAGATAAGGTATCATTAGTTGCCATGCATGTAAATGACCAGAATACTGTAAGTTATACTTTAAATAAAATGCTATTATGTGTTTTTAGGGAGCTTTGTAGGCAGAAAAGGTAAATCCCAAATATGTTCATTCTTCATGTAAATTGGCCATGAATTGGAATTGACCTTGAACATCAAACTTGAATATAATTTTTAGGAAAATAATAAAACATAGGACATGTTTTGTTAGCTCACTGAAGTCAATAAATGAGAGAATTCCCTGCATAGGCTGCACAGTGGTAGAGTAGTTACCGCACACACCTAGGAGACCTGGGTTCGATTACCCGCTCGGGCATCTCTGTGTAGAATTTGTATGTGCGTGGGTTTACTCCGGGTACTCTGGTTAGCTCCCATATTCCAAAAACATGCTAGGTTCATTGGCGACTCCAAATTGTCCATAGGTATGAAATACCTTTATTAGGGCTGCACGGCGGAGTGGTTAGTGCGCAGACCTCACCCACCCGTGTTCAATCCCACCCTCGGCCATCTCTGTGTGGAGTTTGCATGTTGTCCCCGTGCATGCGTGGGTTTTCTCCGGGTTTTCTCCAAAAACATGCTAGGTTAATTGGCAACTCCAAATTGTCCATAGGTATGAATGTAAGTGTGAATGGTTGTTTGTCTATATGTGCCCTGTGATTGGCTGGCGACCAGTTCAGCGTGTACCCCGCCTCTCGCCCGAAGACAGCTGGGATAGGCTCCAGCACCAACCGCGACCCTCGTGAGGATAAGCGGTAGAAAATGAATGAACAAATGAAATCCCTTTACTAGTATACTTGTATGGACATGGCTTCAGATTGTTTCCAAAATAAAATGGCAAGGTATCACTCCAGGACAAGACAGAAGTTTGCATTCATTTAAAAATAAACCAACAGGCAGCATGTTTTTGAGTTTCATAGTGCCGGCATCTTGAGAAAAGCAAGCAGTTGGCAAGCTTTTACAAGAGAGAACACCACTTTTTAAATCACAAGAGACAGGAAAGACTGATGAGACACTTCTTTTTCCGCTTGTGACCGACTGAAGTGAGAAGAACTCCAAAGAGAGTTGGACTGGATATGTTTGAATATTTTCTCTTTGTGGGCGGCTGCTGAATGAGCTGAAACTGAGCTGTGAAATTGATTCGGAAATAAAAAAAAAAAAACTATGACTTTAGATTTGTCAGTGTGGAAAATCCGATTGCAAGTGAATGTGGAAGAATCACACAGATATTACCCAATGATGAGAACTATCTCGAGATTACCCTCCATCTTTTGGAAAAGGTTATCTGTCGTCAGCTAGCCTTGCGTGCACCCTGCAGACAGTGCGTTGAGATATCACAGATAAATGCTTTTTACGCGAGCAGTGGGGCTCCGGCTCCCTGCAAGTGTCTACTTTTAGCTGAGTTTTTAAGGAGCTTTTGGAAATTTCATTGTCACGGCTTCAAATCCATGAGAAACCCTTGTTTTGTAGAGAAGTAGTCATTATTTTTTAGCACTAAAACTGCTGACAAACACAAGAAACACAGCAATAGAAAGAATGAATCACTTCTACACGAGCATACATAGATTTCTGAATACAGATACTTGCACATTTGGTCTGAATATGATTCACAATGCAGTGGATTCAGTTCATACATCTGGACAGCGTCAATATCCTGCAGTGCGCTGATGCAATTAGATGAAATGTAGTGTGTAACCTGGAGGCAACCTGTCTGGTCACATGTTGTTCACAGAGTTTATTGCTGGAACTAAATTCATTTAAGTTTGATGGGTCAATAAAGTTGTGTCTTAGCTCGTCAAATCTGAAAAGACTTTGGCTCTTTGTTACTTCCTTTAGAACTCCAACTATGAGGCTATGTTGATGCCTATTCGCACTAAGCGGTGGGAATTGATTAAATATTAGATATATTTTATATAAAATATATATTTTAACAATAAGACAATACAATCATAATAATTATACAAAACATCTACAATTCTTAATAATATTTATGTTCTTGTGCTTTAAGTATACAGTTCATAGTTTCACAAAAAAAATCCCTCAATTATTAAATCATATTAAATCAAACTTCAGATATTGTTGGCCTACATTTAGCACGCTCAAGCATAAAAATGGCTAAATACAAAAACATTCAGAATGACATGATATGTAATATTCTAGAGATGAGAAGTACTGTGTATGCTGTATCTCCCAATGCTAATGTCTGATTTTCTGTTATTAGATCTACTATATTGGATAATATGAGTGTAACGGTGACTATAGGGGTGTTATTTCATGTCTAGAGGTCTCGAGCAAGAGACCGCAGAGAGGCAATCCCGACTAGAAACATGGCGCCGGCAGGCCGAAGAAGACCCCAAAACACCTGAGACCGGCGAGAGACCACAACCCACAAGGGCACCGAGTCGAGCCCCCCCACCACCCAGGAGGCCCACAAGATACTGAACTGTAAATTTATTTTTATTTCTATTTTAAATGCCAGTGATCGTCTAGACCTGCTTGGACTGTAGATAGAATATTTGTGGCGGTCATAAGGACATTGTTATGTTTGGTGTTGAGATAACGTTTTAGGTGGTCTTTTTTTTTTTTTAAGTCAACCCCCCCCCCCCCAAAAAAAAAATTAAATGTGCCAGCTGAAAGTCAAGAGTGCCTCTAAGCGAGTGCTTCTGTTTGGCAGTTGTCGGGGAGACTGTGGGCAGTCATTTCAGGTGAACAAGATAAAAAGGAGCAGGAGATATTTTTAATGGCCACCATGGCATATAAAAATCTTGTTTTAATCATGTTTAAAATCCACAGTGAATTAATGCTAGTTATTAAAGGGGTGATTCATTGGTTCTAAATGACTAAATTCATTCAACAAACAAAAAAAATGCCATTTTTTAATAAATGCTTGATTTTTGCATGTTCTTGTGATTTTGAGTGAAAAGTTGAACAAAAGTGTGTCCAACTAAATATTATCTTGTTTAATTAAAGATAATTAACATATTTATGGTGGTGAAACCACTAGAACACTAACAATATTCATAAAGGAGATGTAATAATATATGTAATAAAAGACAATTAACTTCACTTGTGGAAAATATATATAAAAACAAATATTACCAGTCTTTCATCATAAAAGTATCCCAGTGAGAAAGACTCAACAGTGTTTGGGAATTATTCTTTTCAGCTGTATTAAACATTTAATTGACATTATTCTGAATTAGAATAGGGGAAAAAAAAGATACAGTATCTCACAGAGCGCAACTTCAAATGAATAATTTATCTGTACAAACACTGCACACTCCAGTCCCTGTGAAAGAATTATAATAGTCTTAAATTGCTTCCCCTCCCCTTTCCTTTTTTTTCCCAGAAAGAAATTGTGGATCACTGGTTTTTGTGTGTGAATAAGTGAATAATGAATATGCTAGTCATGTCATAAACGCGAACCTGGCAGATAGCTTGCTGGAGAAAATGGAAAAAACAAGCGAGGGCAGTCATTAATGTGTCTAAAAAAAAAAAGAGAGACTTTCTTCAAAGACATTATGATGTCACAAATTAAACACAACCATTGTGGCAAAGCTTGCTTGAGCTTGAAGGTTTTAAAATTAGTGGTGTTGATAATTGAAGAAAATCTCTGACTCATGTTAATCAGTTGAAACCTTTTACTAGTGAAATGACGAATATATAAACTTAACCTCAGACCTAATACAATTTTGAAATCAGTATTGAGTTTAACTAAGCTCGCAGGACGAGACGATACAGTATTTTGGGTTGAGAATAATGATAATGGGCTCAACGGGGTGTGGCCAGCACACTTAGCAATTTTTGTGAGCAGCGCACAAGGCGCTGAAATTGACTCTAGCATCACATCTAAAAGTCATATGTAACAATCGTGTTTTGATCTGACAAATCTTAAAGAACTGGTTGTAATTCTAACAAATGTAAAATTACTACAGCTTCTGCTTGCACATTAAAACTGCGGTATCCGTTCAAAATCAGCCACAAGTCATGAGCTGGGAACACCGAGTGCAGGCTGGATTGCAAGGTTAATAGCGTTTTTAAAGCACTTAATCTGAGGTACCGATTCTGCCTGCATCGCTTCCACCACTTCCTTGTTATGTGCGTTATCATTCGGAGTAATAATATCATAGTTCACAGCCTGACCAGTACCAGAGCCGTGAGTTGCTTACACCTGTGTGATGTGAAGAGATGAATTCCAACTCACCTTTAAAGTTGAGGCGGCGTATGTGCTTGAGAAGGTGCGTGCCGTTAATGGGGTCCATTTTGGCGCACAAGCCCACCTTTCCCGGGCAGAGCTCCTGGTGCATGTTGTGTAGTGCATGAGCCATGGCGTAGACGGCATCGATGACAAACTGCACTTTGCCCTCCTGCTCGTAGTTTGAGTCCTTGCCGATACGCTCCTGATCTAGAAGACACAGACGACAAACATAAATGATGCTAAGCAGTGTTTGGAATAATTACTACGCAAACCTCCTTGGTTCTACATTTGGATCATCATGTCATGTAGATAGCTACACGGATTCTCTCACAGGATTTTCCCAATTTGGATAAGCACCAAACTATCAGTGATGGTCGTAATAGCAATCTGGGATGATGGATGGATTTTGTGTATAAATAATCAGCATCTCTGGTGAGTAGATGTATTTTATTCAAATGTTTCATGTTTTTACCAAGTCATTAGATAAAAATTGATTCTGAACTGCTCTAGATGATGCTGTAGTTTGAAGTGGTCTGATGCTTGTTACGTTTGGCCAAGTGACAAATTCTCAGGCAGCCCCCAGTCGCCAGATCGCCAGTGGAACTTACATATAACTCAAAGCAGACATGTAAGTCAGGCGTATCGGCGATGATGAATTTGATCATAAGGTTATCTTGGTTTCGTGGTTTAGTAATAATAATATTCAACCCCATTAAGTCGCCACTGAGGGCCTAGGTACCAAATTGCATGGAACGTCACTCATGCATACGTCCACTGTGGTGGAACTGTCCTTCAAAACATGTTAGCATTTAGACCAGACCTGCACCGCAGTTGGAAGGTTGGAATGTAGTTGCTCCTTCATTGTTTACATGGAGGTTATGTTGTAATCTAATAAATTGTAAATTGATTTTGACAAGGATGCTAGATGGGGAAAGCTTGAGGTGATGAGAAACATCATTGGAAACTGTAGTTATGCCTTAAATGACAAACACCCAACAAAAGAGGACCAGTATATTACCCTGTGAAATCCCCTGATCCAAAACCCTGTGTGTGTTTCTACCTAAAGTAAATCAGACTGAATACAAAACAACGTGAGCATCCTTCCATTTTTCGCTGTGTTATTTTGTAGAATCACTGAGGACAGTATAATTCAGAGAGTCCCCCCATGCGGCGTAAAATTAATTAATAAATTAATTCATTTTCTACCACTTTTCCTCACAAGGGTTCCGGGGGGTGCTGGAGCCTATTCCAGCCGTCTTCGGGCGAGAGGCGGGGTACACCCTGGACTGGTCGCCAGCCAATCACAGGGCACATATAGACAAACAACCATTCACACTCACATTCATACCTATGGACAATTTGGAGTCGCCAATTAACCTAGCATGTTTTCGGAATGTGGGAGGAAACCGGAGTACCTGGAGTACGGGGAAAACATGCAAACTCCACACAGAGATGACTGAGGGTAGAATTAAACCCTGGTCTCCTAGCTGTGAGGTCTGCGCGCTAACCACTTGTCCGCCGTGCAGCCCCGCGTAAAAGACAAGATAAAAAAAAACCATTACTTTTCAGTAGCTCTTATTGCCGCCTTGCCTCTTGCAATTAGCTCGAAGCTAAATATGCAGGTTGCTGCCGAAGAGTGAATGAATTCCAATATCTGGATTGTAAGGTTTTCTCCCTTGGGAAATCTTATAAGTTCAACAGAAAATATCTTTCTTGTCTCCATCAGAATTACACGGATTTCCCAGTGAGTGATTCTGTAAACATGACGTTTTGCATGAACACGTTTATGCTATTATGTTCCACAAACACCACATGCTGTCTTCCAGCTTGTCATTTTTCATTAACTTGACAAATCCTATAGACTGAATTATGCAGCTATAATTAATCACATAAGACAGAGTTGGTGTATGAATTCATATTGTGCCTATAGAGGCCAAGGAAGAGGACTTAGCGATGCCGCCAAAGCAGACACACTGTACATTCGCGGAGCAGAGATAATCCACTCGCTGGCTCAATGGAATAATACACGATAGGAGTTTATTAATCCTGACCAGCGCTGTTGCAAAGCTTCTTGTGATTATTATTAATTGATCAGAGCTGGTGGGCTCCAAGAAGGCGATGTCAACATGTCAATCCCAAATTCTCCACCCCCGCAGCATGCAAGTCGCGCAAAGGCCGAGTGGATTAAGAGTCAAAAAAATTAGCAGTGGTGACGAGCTTGCCTTATGACAAAATGGAACGGGGTTAAGCCTCACCAGCAGGTGCCGATCCCGTCCCGCTTTTCAATTATTGCCAATCACGACAAGCTTTATGAGTCTCTCTAGAAAAAAAAAGTGCTGTACATGGATTCTTTTCAGGGTGGGAACAAACCTTTTTTAGTGTGAGAACAGCATGTGCTTCCAGTCAGAAATCGTTTTTTTAATAAAAGGCGCTGGTGTCAGGTGTCAAATTAGATGGTTTGGAACTTGTTGCCATGGTAACCAAAATGCTGAAGGAGAGGCTTCTTTGAAACAGCTGTGATGATTTTTTTTTTTTGCTAGCAGCTAGCATTTCCCACCAAATAAAATTAAATGAAGTCACTACTATGAATAAAGTAACAGTATGAACAGTAAAATCATTTCCTCATTGCCATATAACATATGATAGTTGATAACATATACATGCAGCTTCCCATACATCACATACACGGTAAATTGACCATTAAATCAACAAACAATAATAAATAAATGTTATTATGGATGGTTCTAAAGGACAACAGTTGTTCATATTAAGATACTAAATGTTAATAGTTAACATGGACGCTACATTTCGCTAATGTTATTTCCAATAATGGCTAATTGCAATTACCATGGTTACCTGTTACGTCTCGGCTTCGGCATTGTGACACAACCCTAGTATGCAGAGAGCAGGAGAACGTCTAAAAAGTCTATTTTTAATATATAAATATGATATACAGCAGCAGGACACCAGCAAAGACGGTTGCAGTAGCGTGGGGAGCTAAAACAAACAATGTAACAACAAACTAGATAGAAGGGGAACACAAATAGCAACAGGTGCGAGTGAAAAGGGAAAGTAAAGCATGCGGACAAAACCCAGGGCAAACAGGAAATGTTACCAAAATAAGAGCATATAACAGGAACTAAGGCATAGAAGCGGAAACTAACTAAACTGTCACATAGGCTAACTTGAGGATCGTGACAGTTACCATTGTTTTCCACTTAAGTCATGTGATTAATTAATTATGTGTACTGATTTTCTTTACATGTATACACAAAATGTCTTCCTTTGAGAGCTGTAGACTGCCTTTGATACTGTATGTTGATGAAAGTGTTGACTTAATAATGATTACAGTATGTAATGTGATGCATTAGTAGAACAACATATAAATGAGGGTGGTAGTCTCAGGTCAGGAGTGCTTCTTATTTAATTTTTTTTTTTTTTTTTTACCAGTTAAGTGTTTTCTGTGCCCGTAATGGCACTCCCTTCCAAGCATTTTATAACAGCAAGCTATTTATCATTCAACCTGTGTCTCCTTTAGGTTCAAGCAATTTTCAATCGCCTCTTCAATCTGAAAAGTGCTAGACCTCCAAATCGGCTCTTGTCCCCATCCCTTACTCGCCACTCGGACTCGGGGCGTTTTTACATCACCGATTATCTGGTGAGCTTTTCAAATGCATGAATAATCATTTCCAGCTCACGGCTCAGTAATTAAAGGTCCAAGAGGGCGGCTTTGATTGGACAAATTTAGTCACAGTTTGGCCAACGTGAACACAGCGCCGCAGAGAATCCTGCAAACGAGAGTTTGTGCAAGAGCGATGGCGCTCCGGTTGGCCTCGGCGGGGCCACACACACACTGACTTGGTATTGACTTCAGGCAAGCATTTTCCCTTTGCTCTTTGTCTTCATCTCTCATGTGGGACCTGCAGACCGGTGCTTGTAAACAAAACCATCCAGATGAAACAAAGTGTGAATGTGGAGGAGTGGGTGTCCTCTGAGGTTTTTATGGTAGTAGCACCCTTTGGAAGGTGCACTTGAAAGTCCATTATGTCATAAAACTGCATGAGTAGTCCTGCGAATTAAAGATTCCTTTGAAAGTGTTTTTTCCTATTTTTGGAGGATACCAGGTGATCCCTAAAGAGTCTTAAAAACTTCCATAGATCTCCTATTATGCAAAAGTGACTTTAGAATGATCTTCTAACAGTAGTATGTGTCCTCCGAGACCGTTTATGAGCAGCAAACGTAGAAAAATCTATCATCTCTCTCACTTGTTTGATGTGCTCAAGTAGTCGCTTTCACAGATGCAGCTTTTCATGATGTCATGAAGGAGAAAACTTCCTCCTCATGGATATGATATTGGCTCTAACGTGCCCGAAGCTACATGAGCCCGCTTCATGTGTAGTATGCACCCACCGTTTTATGGAGGACAGCTTGCAAAAAGGCAGACTTCACTAAACATCTTGGAGTTCTGGCAACTGTCAATTGTAGCACTGGAATACGTTACAGCAGTTGTAAATGGTTTATTTTATCTTATATTGTTTACTATATTGGGTAATATGACTGTAAAAATGACTAAAGAGGTATTAGGAGTGTTTTTCAACCTTTTTTGAGGCACGGCGTGTTTTTTGCACTGGGAAAATCTTGCCGGCACACCACTAACCAATTCACGTGCATCACTAAGGCAATCAGACAATCAGCGAGGCAACGAGGCAATCAGCTACGTGTTGCCACACGGATGAATATTACATTGCTCTGCCAGTCGTTACACCACGGACACTCGACAAATACAAAATATTGGCAGAAAATGATTAATAAATGTTAATTTAAAAAAACAAACTGATATTGGATAATTCCTCACGGAACACCTTTCCCGCGGTTCCTACGGTGAAATCAGCCTTCAAAACATTTGTAGAAAAGTGTTTGGTCCATTTTCTTGCATCTGTTTAAGGGGAGAGGCGGCACGGCGGTCGAGTGGTTAGCGTGCAGACCTCACAGCTAAGAGACCAGGATTCAATTCAATCGTATTGTATCGTATCGTATAATCGAATGTGAGTGTGAATGGTTGTTTGTCTATATGTGCCCTGTGATTGGCTGGCGACCAGTCCAGGGTGTACCCCGCCGCTTGCCCAAGGACAGCTGGGATAGGCTCCATGACCCCCCGCGACCCTTGTGAGGAAAAGCGGTAGAAAATGAATGAATGTTTAAGGGGAAGATCTGCCATACGTATCACTACAATGGGCCAACTATCTCAATTAGGTGTTTGTTCAGTGTGTATACTGTATATGTGTGTGTACATGATTCGAGTGAGTCGAGTATTCGATCCGCTTTAAAAAAGAAACCAAGTCTACATCACTACTAAGCAAAACCAGTGGCTGGTCATTTAGAAAAAGTACATTGTGTTTCAGAAAGAAAAAAACAAGGTGGATGAGGATGGAAACAGCAGCAGACGAGATAACATTGTCATCCCCAATGTACAGTACGTGGTCTATTCAGAAATTCAGAAGGATTTTTAACAAACGCAACAGGCAAAAGGTTGGTACACCCCCAAAACGGGACACCCCATAACCAGGAAAACAATCTGGTGTATGCTGTCCAGTGCAGTCAGAAATTGATCGATTTTCCCATTGGGGAAACCAGGCAGACATTGAGCAGGGGCATACATATCACAACACAGACAGGGTAAGTCTTCCAGTCAAGACTCAGCTGTCTACCTGCACCTCAAAAAGAAACAAAAATACTCTTTTGAAGAAAAAAATGTATGCATTCTGGCAAAGAAGCCATTTATCCATCCATCTATCCATCGCGGGGGTATGCTGGAGCCTATCCCAGCTGTTTTCGGGCGTGAGGCGGGGTACACCCTGGACTGGTCACCAGCCAATCACAGGGCACATATAGACAAACAACCATTCAGGGAAGCCATCTACGTTAAAGTTGAGAAACCTTGAACAGAGTGAGAGGTCTGCTGCATCATCTTTCTTGCTGTCCTTTTATTCTTTCCTAAAAGATTCATTTTGCCTCGGAATTATTTAACATCTAACAAATAATAGCCACCTGGGTTTCAGGCATCATCATGATCATCATTATATCTGAATGGAAAAGTTGATACCACCTAATGACCATCTTTGGCTGGCAGCGGTTCGACTCTATTGTATTCTAATGACGCTCATTTGACACCACAAAGAAGGAAACCAATACTGTTTGGACATACCTCCTCCCTTAGAGGATAAATACTTTGGATCTTGCACCACATTCTCAGACTAGAGCAGTTCTATCTAGTTAGATTAGTATTTGTCCAACCTAGTCATTGAGCGTGAATTAATGAGGCTTGCTCAAATGAGGCCATAGCACAACTGTGCAAAGTGAACAAGAATGTGAATGAATGTCAGTGTTCTGGAAATGCATGACACCTTTTTGGGAAGTTCTTAAGAGGACCCATGTCTTTGATTAGGCTTTGATTTTTTTTCCGAGTTGGGGGAGGGAACGATGCTTATGGAAATACAGGTAGCTGGAGTGAATGACTCAAGGAAGAGTAATAAAAAGGTGCATTGTTTGCTGTATTTAATTCCATCCTAGAAGAACTCATTCATTCATTTTCTACCGCTTATCCTCATGAGGGTCACGGGGGTGCTGGAGCCTATCACAGCTGTCTTTGGGCAACAAAAATCAAATTAAATAAAAAAAAATTTAATCAAACTTGCACCCCTATTGTGTTGTGTGTGTGCAGTTATCAAGCTCCAAAGTTTGAGACCCCATTTGTCAGATCGACTTGAAATTTCTCACACACAGCTCTAGGGTGTTTCGCAACATCACCACAAAATTGGGTACACATCTTTTGGGGACTGACAAGCACATATTATATATGCATATATTATCATATTTTCTGGACTATAAGTTGCACAAGGGGCACGGCGGTTGAGTGGTTAGCACGCAGACCTCACAGCTAGGAGACAATGGTTCAATTCCACCCTCGGCCATCTCTGTGTGGAGTTGCATGTTCTCCCTGTGCATGCGTGGGTTTTCTCCGGGTACTCCGGTTCCCTCCCACATTCCAAAAACATGCTAGGTTAATTGGTGACTCCAAATTGTCCATAGGTATGAATGAGAGTGTGAATGGTTGTTTGTCTATATGTGCCCTGTGATGGCTGGTGACCAGTCCAGGGTGTACCCCGCCTCTTGCCCGAAGACAGCTGGGATAGACTCCAGCACCCCTCACAACCCTTATGAGGAAAAGCGGTAGAAAATTAATGAATTAATGAAGTTGCACAAGGCCAAAAATGCATAATTAGGTCGAAAAAAACATACATAAGTCGCATTGGAGTATAAGTCGCATGTTCATTCATTCATTCATTCATTCATTTTCTACAGCTTATCCTCATGAGGGTCGGGGGTGCTGGAGCCTATTCCAGCTGTCTTCGGGCGAAAAGCGGGGTACACCCTTGACTGGTGGCCAGCCAATCACAGGGCACATATAGACAAACAACCATTCACACTCACATTCATACCTATGGACAATTTGGAGTCGCCAATTAACCTAGCATGTTTTTGGAATGTGGGAGGAAACCGGAGTACCCGGAGAAAACCCACGCATGCACGGGGAAAACATGCAAACTCCACACAGAGATGGCCAAGGGTGGAATTGAACTCGGGTCTCCTAGCTGTGTGGCCTGCACACTAAACACTCGTACGCCGTGCAGCCCCTATAGAAGAACTATGACCATTAAATTGTTCCAGAATGTACCGTGCTGCACTGATCCTGGGTGCTATTGGTGCTTTTAGCAAAAGCAGGTTTGAGCTACTCACATCTTTAATAAGCAGAATAAATATGCAACCTGCCACATCTGCCTTGCCTCCCCTTTCAACATTAATCAATATCAATTTGACATCTCCTTCATTCACAGATAAAAGACAAGACTCCATTTTTTTCTCCCTCCCAGTCAGTCGAGCCCTCCTTTATCCTTTGATCAGTCCAAGCCTCGGAGGACACTGATTATTCTGCAGCGTGATTCTCTCTCGTGGCCGGACGTCAAAGCTTTTCCAATTGGTGAAATAGGAACAAGGAGTGTCACTCTTTAACCTCAAACAACTGTTTGGAGACTGCCTGTCCCCGTGAAGCAAAGGTTGTAGAGTCAAGATTGACAAGAAAATAGCTAAATTGTCTGAGAACAGACACCAAGCTTCCTTCAAGAGCTACAGTAAGCATCCTCACATTGCTCACAATCAGCTTGTGTTGGTTTTCCATGGGTACTCTGGCTTGCTACCACAGCCTAAAAACATGCATGCTTAATGGAGACTCTGAATTGTGAATGGTTGACTGGGTGTACCCTGCCACATATATAGTACGTATAGTACATTACCGCTGAAAAGTTTGGGATCACTTGGACATTTTTTGGGCTAGTCTGTGATATGGCTTTTTCTTGGCAGTCCTGCTATGAAGTCCAGCATCCTGAAGTCGCCTCCTCACTGTTGATACTGACACTGGTGTTTGACGGGTACTATTTAGCGCAGCTGCCAGGTGACAACCTGTGAGGCGTCTTTGTCTTAAACTACACGCTCTCAGATATTTGTCTTCTTGCACAGTTGTGCATCGTTTTTATGTCCTTGTTAGACCCAGTTTATGCTGCTCTCTGAAGGGAGTAGTTAACAACATAGTAAGAGATTTTAGTTTTAATTGAGATTTTTAGATGGGATTCCTAATAATCTATTAGCCTTATAAAATGATGAACTTGGATTAGCAGCCATACCAGGAGATTGATGCAGAGGACTGACAGTTGTTGATAGTAGGCCTCTATGCAAAAATGCAGATCGTTCTTTGAAAAGCATCTGATTAATATTAATTGTTTGTTAAATGGATAGAAATGTTTGTGAAATGGAAAGAAAAATTGTGAAATACACGAAAATGTTATGTAAATGTGAAACTGTTACATTTGTTCACTTCCTGCTTTCCTAATATAGTTTACGTTTTTTTTTTTTTTTTTTTTTTTTATTTTGATTATTTTGATTATTTTTTTTTATTTTATTTTTGTCCCGTACCGAAGTACAGCACAGTACATCCCCACTGTAGAGCCCCACTTTTGCGTTCCAGGACCAACAGCAAATGGTGAAAAAACGTGAGTTGTCTAATTTTGACACAAACGTTTACTTCCAATTTTCGATCAACACTTGCAGTAAAAAATGACTTGTAATTATTGGATGGGGTTCAACTCCAGATCCCTCCCTGTCTCTTCTATTGCCACTGTTCAGTCATGACACAATCCAGGGGTAAGACCTAAATACGCCTCTCACACTTCCTACTCCCTAGGGTGTAACACAAGATTTCTCACATGGAGAAAAACAGCTATTATACATGCACTGAAATATGGAAGTGGCGGTGTATGAGCAATTATTGGAACTGCAAATTAAGTGCTATACACGCGCACCCTGGTGTTCCCAGTGTCAGCATGTGACGTGTGGCTGTCCCCCCCCCCCCCATCAGAGTTAAACAGCTGCTGCTGTCTTAATGCCAAGCATGTCTCAAGAGCTCCCTTCGGACTTGTCTGCACCCTTAATCACCGAGTGGTTTTATTTACTATCATTACGTTTGGCTGAGCATCCATTTCACAAGCGCCAGCCATCATTGGTTCAGCTTCATAACACACCCCATACACGATGTAGAAGAGATCCGTGTTGACAATGACATGGTCGCTACATTTTGCAAGTAAGTTTAGCAAGTCAAAGACACAAAGTGTTTTTTGCATCATGCATTAATTTGGTAATTAAATACAAGCAGGCAATAAAGGAGCTGCATCTTCAATTGTATTGCCATGTAATGTCTAAACCCCCCCACAATGCAGCCCAACCCCTGACCAGCAACAAAACCAGAAGGCAACGCTTAGACATACTTCTTCGTCGCCTGGTAGCAACGCCTTCCCGAAAAAAGAACACACACAGGTGTCCAAAGTGTGGCACAGCAGCCGACTGTGGAACATGTTACACCCCCAAACATAATAACTGCCCAGAAACATAATACAAATCTGCAGCTTTGAATGTAATAATCCCGCAAATGTAATAAAATTCAAGGACTCAACAATTTGGTTATTCGGTTATTCGGTTGTTCCTATTAAAGCTATACATTACCTTAAATTATATTATTTAATCAAAATTTTGATTTCAGCACTTGAAGAGAAGTTTGGTGGTTTTAGGGCGAGGAAAGCAATGAATTATTATTATTATATTATTATTATTTTAAATAAAATAATAATACATTTTATTTGTATAGCGCTTTTCAAACTACTCAAAGACACTTTACAGTGGAGAAAAATAGAGTTGAGAAACAAGGTAATTGAACAAGGTAACAGAGAAAAATATCTGTCAGTCCCGATTCAGTAAAACTCTCACGAACAAAAACCATCTCTATTTTACACCTTGGAGTCAATAGTCAAACTGAATGTCTACTTCTCCTGAAGCACCATCACTATTCCCAGAGGAGAATCAGCGTCATTCCCAATGTACAGCGAGCTTAGGTCAGTGGCGCCAAAGAGCAGCCCAAGTCATTTATCAGTGTCATCTTGTTCCTCCAAGGCCTCAGCGCTCCTCCTCTCAGGAGAGACAACGTGTTGGGATGAGCCAGCCTCAGCTGCCGTTTCTTTTTTTAATTTGTCTTTCTTCTTCCTCACCCACCATAGATACAGGTAAAGTATAACTTTGTTCATCTCAGCTAGCTCTTCTATTTCTGATGCCGCATACACAAGGGTGAAAATTAAATCAAATTTGAACCCCTACTGTGTTGTGTGTGTGCAGTTATCAAGCTCCAAAGTTTGAGACCCCATTTGTCAGATTGACTTGAAATTTTTAGCAACATCACCATAAAATTGGGTACACATCTTTTGAGGAGGCTGCACGGCGGTCGAGTGGTTAGCGCGCAGACCTCACAGCTAGGAGACGAGGGTTCAATTCCACCCTCGGCCATCTCTGTGTGGAGTTTGCATGTTTTCCCTGTGCATGCGTGAGTTTTCTCCGGGTACTCCTCCCACATTCCAAAAACATGCTATGTTAATTGGCGGCTCCAAATTGTCCATAGGTATGAATGTGAGTGTGAATGGTTGTTTGTCTATATGTGCCCTGTGATTGGCTGGCGACCAGTCCAGGGTGTACCATGCCTCTTGCCCGAAGACAGCTGGGATAGGCTCCAGGGTCGCGACGCTCGTGAGGAAAAGTATAAGTATAAGTCACAGGAACAGCCAACCTATGAAAAAAAGGGTGACTTATAGTCCGGAAAATACGGTAATTTTGACCACAATCCTTAAGGGTCGCTACAAATAGTCATGTGAACATTAGAAACCCACAGTTTTATTGAAGACTGTACTTAAATGATGTTCACATTGGCTGACAGCCACATTAGTCTACATTTGTTATTCAAATAAGATAAGATGATACATAATGTGCTAAAAAGAATAAGAATCTTTCTTTTGTTATGGCCGAGTGGACTCGCATACTTCTCATGTATTGTCACAGCACGTTGTTGCTCTTAAATGCCAGTTTTTGCATGGAAAGTAGTTCCCCTGCACATTGTGGTTATATACGCAAATATTGCTTGAGGGCAGCATGGTGGCTCAGTGGCAGTGCCGCCTCACAGCATGCGGGTCGGTGCCTCGACTCCCTGGAGTGTGTGTGTGAGTGTGTGAGTGTGTGTGAGTGTGTGTGTGCAGGCATGCTGCCTAAAGCCTAATTCAGTCCAACAGGCCACTTGAAATATGCCCTTTAGTCGGAATGTTTCCTATTTACACAAAGTGACACAATTTACCTAAGCCAGGGGTGTCCAAACTTTTTTTCACATCCTGAAAAATCAAAGCATTTGAGGGTCACTTTTTACATATATTTTTAATATTTTTAATATTTTTAATATATTTTTATATTTTTTTGTATATTTTTGTATATTTTATATATTTTTAATATTTTTAAAATATTTTTATATATAGCTTTTACATTTTGAAAAATCCTTAAAAAAGTATATACATCTTTAAAGACAAAGTATTATTATTTGTTATTAGTTCCAGCTTTTTCCCTTTTCACTGAGCATTTTTTTCAGTTTTTTGCATGTTCTCCCCGTGCATGCGTGGGTTTTCTCCGGGTACAGTACAGGGTACAGGGTTCAGTTTTTTTTTTCATATTTCTACAATGTGCCATGGGCCAACGCAAAAAATGGCCCACGGGCTGCATTTTGGACATCCCTGAAACTAAATTTGGGTGTACATTTGCATATCAAGGCCCGCACCCCACCTGGCTTTAACCAAAACTCGTTCGCCTACAGGTCCAACAGATCTCCATTGCCCTCCACACCACTCTCAGCCACACTGAAAAGCCCCAACATATTTATCACGGATCACAGAGTTTCTGACTAACAGACTCCAGTATGGCAGAAGGTGCCCGCCTTAACATCCTCCACCATCACTCGCAACACCGATGTTCCTCAGGGTACGGTGCTGAGTCAACCTTAACACTAAAAAGACAAAAGAAATCATCGCTGATTTCCGGAGGACAAGGACCACACAGCACTCAGGCATGACCACCAACGGGGACAATCTGGTACGGCTAACCAGCTTTAAGTTCCTTGGCCTGCACATCTTGGATGACCTGGACTGGACTGGGGTAGTAATAGTAGGAGTATCATTATTCAGCTGGAATATATTTTTACCACATGGAAATGCTGTATACTGTATGTGAAAATGTGTGTTTTGAAGCTAAAAGTAGTATTGTCTTGACAGTACTACCTATCAAAGACATAGGTATTTTTTTATATATTATTTATACAAATAGCTGAATGTAAATAATTAATACACGGCAGTACCACGTGTATAAGGAACCCATTGGTGTCTCCTCTTTTAAGACATCAAAAACAGTTTGTAGTCATTTCTGTGAAAAACTCCCCAGTGGAACAGAGAAATGTCTTACTTGTGCACTTTTTGAGTCCGGACCCTTTCTTCAAGGCATGACGGCTCAGTTTGCAGCTGAAATTGTTCTCCCAGAATTCTGCAAACCAGATATTCCGTCTGTTGTTTTCCAGTGTCCGGCTGATGAAATAACGATCAAAGCCTGAAGGGAATAATTGTCGTTAATGACGCAGTAAACTGGAAAGTACAGGTCAGGAATCTTATTTAAAGATTGCAGGGTTATGAATTAAACCTTATCTCTACCTCTAATGGACTGGCGCTTGGGGAGAATAGTGACCGCTCCTTCTGCCATCTCCTCTTGGTGCAGAACAGGTGAGATCTTGGAGCCCCAGCTGTCTGAGCCCACCCAGATGAAATGACCCGTCTGGTTGGCCTTTTTAGCAGCGTCCAGCAGCCGCCTGTAACAGAGGAGAAAATAGATGTCACAGTCGATAAGGTCAACCATCCCACAGTGCCCCACTTTGTTTTTATATTGCGATTCAGCAGATTTTCCCATTTCTGGGGTTAAAAGTGTTTGTAGACTTCTCCGTGATACCTGATGTCATCTTCGTTGGCAAAAATAATGACCACTCTTGCGTTGGGATTCTCGCGGAGTCGTCGGATCACCTTGTCAAACTCGCCCTGCTTGGGCTCACGGGGAATCTTCACAGACTGGGAGATGCATACGCCCCCTAAATGCAAACATAGCAGATAATTACACTTGTTTTGTTTTGGTTATTTATTCATTCATTTTCTACCGCTTATTGTCACGAGGGTCGCGGGGGCGCTGGAGCCTATCCCAGCTCAGGCGAGAAGCGAGGTACACCGATGGATCCTTGTTTTTCGGAGGAAACTGGAGAAAACCCACACATGCACGAGGAGAACATGCAAACTCCACAGAGATGGTTGAGGGAGGGATTGAACTCTGGTCTCCTAGATGTGAGGTCTGCGCGCTAACCACTAGACCGCTGTACAGCCCCGTTTTGGTTATTCATTCATTCATTTTCTACCGCTTTTCCTCACGAGGGTTGCGGGTGGTGCTGGAGCCTATCCCAGGGCGAGAGGCGGGGTACACCCCGGACTGGTCACCAGCCAATCACAGAGCACATATAGACAAACAACCATTCACACTCACATTCATACCTATGGACAATTTGGAGTCGCCAATTAACCTAGCATGTTTTTGGAATGTGGGAGGAAACTGGAGTACCCGGAGAAAACCCACGCATGCACGAGGAGAACATACAAACACAGAGATGGCCGAGGGAGTGATTGAACTAAGGTCTTCTAGATGTGAGGTCTGTCCGCTAACCACTAGACCACCGTACAGCCCGGTTTTGGTCATGTTCATCTTTATTCCTATTATTTGCCTAACCAATACATGGCATGGTGGCATTGCTTTTAAACATTGTTTGACCCTATCAATTGGATTGACTTGAAATGTCTAACATAACTCAATGCACTCTATAAAACACCCGCCGTAACTTTAGGGTGTTTTGTCGAATCACCACCAAATTTGTTACACACCTAAGGGGACTGACAAGCACATGCGTGGAAAATCTGAGCAAGATTGACTGAAAAACATGGCTGCCATTGGGCAAAATGTCTTTGCAGGGACACAGCTGGGACTTAGCAACTAATTGGCAACTAAGTAATTGACAATTTGTCTAATGATTATAAATCTTTTTAATGTCTTCCAAAGCGCTTCATTCAGTTGGTTATGTATTGTAGACCTCCTCCATGTGTAAATTACTAAAAACAGTACAAAATAAAGTACATACAATAAAAGTTATTTCATTTGTTGCAAATAGATTTTATCCACTTTTCCGACCTATAAATGTTGTCTTGTGTTAAATGATGCCAAATTTTATAAAGAAGTTTGAGTGCTGAATGCTCTGTGACAGAGAACCAGACTTCCTCATATGGGCATGCCCGGGTACAAGCTGTACAAGCTGTAAGCTGTACAAACTGAGTGGGACCAATCACTGTGCAGTGGGCATGCCTGGAGGTGGAATAAATTAAAACATGCTGTTTAGGAAATCTGTGATTGGTCCAGGGTGTACCCCGCCTCTTGCCCGAAGACAGCTGGGATAGGCTCCAGCACCCCCGCGACCCTCGTGAGGAAAAAGCGGTAGAAAATGAATGAATGAATGAATGAATGAATAAATGTTTAGGAAATCCAATGATATACAGCTGGAATAGGTGCAGATTCTGGAAGATCTAGGAAGCTTTCTGTGTGAATTATTGTGTGTAGCTGCTCTATAGGAGTCCACAATTCAATACAAAAGGCTGAAAATGAGCATAATAGGGTCCCTTTAAAAAATAAATGTGTTATGAATTGGCCGTATAGAAATACATTGTGCTTTAAATTTACTTATTTAGGCCAACAACACTGAGCAGTCTCTAGACTGGGGATTTGGTGAGAATGACATGGCCCTGTTTAAGTATTTTGCAAATTTCTCATGTGTCTTACGCTTGAAAAATATGTTTAAGTCGTCACTTTCATGCCGAGACGGTGCGCAGTGTCGATCCCTCATGACTAAACATAGACGCTGCCAAATCTTTTTTATGTGTGACAAATGCCTGTGTATCTTTTAAGCTTGTTTGTAACAAAATGACACATTGATAATATTCAATAAAGGTACTTGGACAAGTGAAGAAATGGAAAAAAAAACATTCCCAGAGACACAGTCCAAAATCTTAAAGTGAAAGAATACATTTCCTTTTCATTATTTGAACTTCCTGTTGATTTGATTTTAATATAATTATTTGAATAAAATTGTATGTAATCAACATGAATGTCCAATTAACACCTCTATTAAATGAACCGTTGAGTTGCCTGGTGTGTTCTCTACAAAAGTAAATAGCTGTCTGGGTCTAATTAGCGGTGGGTTTAAAAACATGGGCATTAGCAGCCGTGGCTGTAGGCAACTTCCGGATGTAGCTTTTATGAGCTCTATGAAATAATAATGGCTTTTTTTCCCTCTTAATTGTAACAATGCACTGGAGAATTATGCTGATATTTACATAAAAATAAGCATAATTCATATTTCAGTGGTTTCAATCATCTAAAAAAAACACTATGTTTGTTATCTAAGGTTGACAACACTTTGTGCTTGCTGTATGTAGTGAAGATAACCCGGTGGTTTGCTCTTGAGTGCGGCCAATCGTCAAATTGTTGCTTCACCACAATTGTGATAACATTTTATCACTCTGAGTGTTTCGTGTGGCAAACTGTTGACTCAAAAAAAGGCGATGTTATGGGTTCTTTTGACCGTGCACTTGAAGTGATGGGTTTTTATAAAGCAAGCACATGGCCAGTTGGCAGGTTCCCCGACTACATAACACATAAAAAAATACCCTGCTGTTGCTTTAAAACATGTTTTTTGTTTGGATGAATGCAGCAGAGTCTCGCAAAAAAGACTCAATTGACCAATTTTCAGGAAATTGGGGAGCCATTGCAGTACAGCAAATGTTTGTTTGGACAGGATGTATTTTGTAGCAACCTTAGTGCTAGTTGGAAAAGGCAGTTACATTTAATAATTATTTTATTTATTGTAATTTATTTTGGGGAATGTTTCCCTTGTATACATCATTCATATGCATTTAGAATTCTTTCACACATAAGGAACTACAATTGTAAAATTGTGTTCAAAATATTTTCAATTTTGTATATGACAAAATCATTTTAATTAAACAATAAAAAAGAAAGTATGAAAAATACCGCTTTTCCTCATGAGGGTCGCGGAGGGTGCTGGAGCCTACCCCAGCTCTCTTCGGGCGAGAGGCGGAGTACACACTGGACTGGGCACAGGGCACATATAGACAAACAACCATTCACACTCACATTCATACCTATGGACAATTTGGAGTCGCCAATTAACCTAGCATGTTTTTGGAATGTGGGAGGAAACCGGAGTACCCGGAGAAAACCCACGCATGCACGGGGAGAACATGCAAACTCCACACAGAGATGGCGGAGGGTGGAAGTGAATCCTGGTCTCCTAGCTGTGAGGTCTGCGCGCTAACCACTCGACCGCCGTGCAGCCCAAATATGTACTTCACACAGCTTATTATATTGAGAGACTCCCCCCCACACACAATGCAGTTAAGACTGCAAAGCAATACAACACATCTAATTGATTAAATAACCACAGTAACTTAAATCCCATCCAGAAAAATCTACAATGAATAAAATGGTTGATGAGGGTTAAAATCTTGGAGACACTCGTACTTCTGGCTTCTTGAAATGGCGCCAAAGCATCAATCAAAGTGAATGGTGTCGCCGCGAGTGACAAACACTCAGATAATTATCATCCAAATTGAATTTGGAGTTCCCATGCTTTTGCAAAGCATTTAAGCATCTGTCAGCTAATTGTTTGGATTTTTGGCCCATATATGAATGTTTTGGATCGCAGTTGCCTCAATAATCATCACAACTTCCTGATCCAGCTGGCAGTCAGTCGCTCTGTGCCTTCCTTCGAATAGGAAGTTAGGATTTAGCTGCTGGACATAGTCTAGCATATAGCAGCCAGAGAGACACAAAATGAGAGCATTACTTTGCACAGACTTAATGGTCACATGACCAGCCTCATTCATAGATAGATGTTCAAAAATACACGTATCTGGTCTGGCTTTTGTACGCGCTATGAATCAAACGATACCCTAACCCAGATGTAGATGTCACATGACATCAGTCAGCTGATAACAAATTCCTTTCTTAATTGGCTGTTCTGCATCTGATGTAGCTGGTGGCAGATGGCGTCGCTTGCGGAATGTAATAATACACTTTGAATCTTTATTATCAAAAATAAAAATAACTAAAATAACAGTACAAAATAAAGTACACACTATAAAAGTTATTTCATTTGTTGCTGCTGTGCAATACAAATTTCCCCACTGAGGGACGAATAAAGGCATATCTTAATCTTAATCTTAATCTTAGTTTTTATCCACTTTTCGGACCTATAAATGTTGTCAGATTGTTGTATTCTTGTGTTAAATGATGCCGAATTTTATGATAAAGAAGTTTGAGATGGCTCTGAATGCTCTGTAACAGTGAGCCAGACTTCCTTATATGGGCATGCCTGGGTACAAGCTGTACAAGCTGTAAGCTGTACAAGCTGACTGGGACCAATCACAGTGGAGTGGGCGTGCCCGGAGGTGGGCCATGGGTGGAATTAATTAAAACACGCTGTTTAGGAAATCCAATGAAATACAGCTGTAATAGGTGCTGATTCTGGAAGATCTTGAAAGCTTTCTGTGCGAATTATTGTGTGTAGCTGCTCTATAGGAGTCCACAACTCAACTCAATAAAAAGGGCTGAAAATGAGCATAATAGGTTCCCTTTAAAAATAAAAATAAAAAAATTACGCAGATGTGTTTTTCTTACTTATTATTGTTGATATTGTTTCATGATTAATTGAAAAATTGTATTACGTATGTTGCCTTGACTTTCCGTGGTGTTATTTCCATTAATTGTTTGTGTTAGTAGCAAATTGGATATGCACATGACCTCTGGAAATGATGAATGCTGCATAGTTTGATTGAAATCCTATTGAATATACGACATGAACATCGATGAATTACGTGCAATTATCTTTATTGTCCTGAATTAAACTGTGAATTGTTTTCACTTTATTAGTTATTTCTTATTGATTTTAATTATCAAGATTAACCCAAGCAAGTTTTTTTTATTAATTTCTAATTTCATCATAACTGGCCAGTTCAATTTAAATTCAACTTTTATGTTGCCTAAGCTCTCGTAAGGACATGGACAGCACACGGTTGTCCTGATGCTGAGTAATAATGGTAATGGTAATGGTAATGGTAATGGTTTTATTTCATTTGAACAATTGAATGCATCACATAATCAGTTCACAGTTCCACATGTCCAAAAGGAGTAGGAAGAAGCAAAACTTATTAAATCCTACCCCTCCATCTGGTACTTTTACAATCAGTAACTGTTACATTTGTTCACTTCCTGCTTTCCAGAATACAGTTTAAGGTTTTTTTTTGTTTTTTTTTTAAAATAATGTACCTTGTACCGAAGTATGAGGTGAAATGATGATCCCTTACTGGATTAACAAGACTGATTGTGGAGCAGTCATCTGATAAAGCTGTGCTAAATGAACTGTGGCAAGCTAACGGCATGTAAAATGACAAACAGAAAATGTTCTCTTGTGCAACTTTTACAAATGAGCTGCAAAAACACAAAAAAATGTCACAAAAGTTCACGCGGGAGCTCCGAAGCGATTACCTGTGCATGAAGGAAAAGTGCACCCTGGGAAGGTTTTTTTGATGCAGGGAAAGGAAAGTGAGGTTGCGATGGATTTACCTTCCTGCTGCATTTACAAAGACTACACTTGAGTTTGTTGCTTTGCTTGGCATAAGGAGCTTGTTTTTGTGGATGTGTGAGGAGATTTGAAATGATTCTCTTTTTTTCACCAAGTGCTCCCTGAATGACTTTAAACGCTTTGGCGTGCCAAGAAGCGTTACCGTCAACGGATAGTTAATGTTTTTGCAAAATAAATCCCCAAGACAATTCTGTTTTGTCCACAGTTGCTGCTTTCATGTTGTTTGCCACATCCGAGCTCAGTTCATGTTAATTCACTTCAATTAAAGTGTCGGAATACAATCGTCTAACATACAAAGACTGAATATGTCATCTTTCAGCTCCACTGAATTTACCAATTGTTCATATTTCCCCTGTTGTTTGTTCACTGTACGTCTTTGTGTGTATCGTTTGGTCTTTGGAGTCACTGGAGTAAATAATTAAGAAGTGAACATGCAATCTCAACAGCTTTTGAGAGCGTTTGTTGTCATTCATGGCAATGAAAGGTTGTAGAAACAAGTGTTAACATGTGCCAATCATATTCAGAAATGTTGGTGTGCCATCTCTTTGAGAATAACTGAGTTAACTCAGTTAACATTTTCCGAGCTGCAAATTAACACATGCCAATCCCATAGTTGGAAGTGTAACTTTGAGTATAATCACTACAATCTTGCAAACAAATACGCTGAACGTTGTGTAGTAGAACCTTGGTTAGTGTATGATCTGGTTTGCATGTTTTTCATTTAACATTAGCCACATAGTCGGTATCACGTGATGTTGGTGTTTACGCTTTACTGCGCATGCCCCATTGACGATTCTGTTTGATTATAGCGGCGCATGTAAACAAGAGAATGGAATATTCCTTTCCATGTATACCATTGTTTTCGGAAAAGTCATTCCGAAAGATTCCATTCGGAAAGACAAAAACTCCTCATGTAAATGCGGCACAAAAAATTCACACCAAAATGTTGCCTCGTTTTGTTATTTTTCACTTAGTCTAAAATATGGTGCACAACTTTACACTGAGTCCAATTGTTTTCTTAATGTGTTTTTATCATAAAGTGTCTTTGTTAGCAATGTATTAGCTCACTAGTACAGGAAAACAGGAACCAGAAGTCAGCACTGCCACTATGATGTCATCAGCAGATGACTGTAATTCTTTGTTAACTAACACAGTTACAATGTTCATTAGGGATTACAATTATAGTTTTACATGCATAAAACAATAAATGATGAATGAAAGGTTACTTTTACCCTCACTGAAGACAAAATTGTTGACAAAGACATGATGTGGTTGCAAGATCAACACCTACCCTCATATTTTGCTGTGAGTTATTTCAAGAATCAGTAGTTTTTCTCACTTTCTCTATCAAAAATAAGCTTAAATCATAATTTATTCCTTTCATCCCTTGCCAAGACTAAGCGAGAATTCAATATGGTCAAGTAAGATAAGGTCAATAGGTACAATTAAATCAGCTGTTGCAGATACACAAGTAAAATGAAATATTTATTATAAAGAAACTACTGCATGAAATGATATGAGAGAAAAATAAGACAGGCAGGTCGTTCTTAGACCACAAATAAATTCAGTTGCTGCTTCTTCTTTCATTTTATTTTCCTTTCTCTCGCCAAGCAAAGGATGTTAGTTTCAATCAAACCAATTGACCTGCAGCTGACCTCCCCCCACCAGGACTGCAGTCCGGAATAACAGCCTCGGGCTAGGCCTAGTCAATCTTTGCTTTAAGCCCCCTAAGACCAGCCCACCCGCCCTCTCACACACACTCATGGCCACCGAATTATGTATGTTTGTAAATGTGTCATAGTCATAGTTGGTAGTTCAGAGTTCAAATGGACTGGATGTATTTTGGAGAATGCTGTGGTAAACACTGCTAGCCTGCAAGGTGATACGTAAACCTCCTCAGGCCATGTTTAACCAAGCAAGCAACTGTGATGCTAATTATATTATGAAGCTAACGATTCTGTCTTCGGCCACTCGGTCAAAGACAGCTGGGATAGGTTCCAGCATAGATTTTTTATATAGCTTTCAGACGTGCATTGCATGGCATTATGGCCGACTTGGCGGGTTCTTCATGTTTGTTTTAATTACACAGTAATTGCATGCCATGATAAACACTTCTACATTAAATATAGTGACCATGTCGTTAAATTGTGAACACAGATTTTTTCAATGTATGACTTGTGTTATGAAACCAGGGAACTGTTTCATAACACACGTAGACAAGGTAAAAATTTCTTAGGTTTTCAGCTCGCTGCTGTTTTCGTTTATATCTAACGTTACTTGGTAAACTTGTCTCGCTACAATACGCAGGCTTGTGTCGGTCTCTTATGCATCAGGGGTAGCATGACGCTTTGTTCTTTGAAATGTATTTTTTGTCTTCATAAGTCATCATAAAACATTATTAATATTAATTATGTTAATAATAAAAAAAATAACTAAATAAATAAAAAAATATTAACATAAAACATAAAACTACTTACATTCATTCATTTTCTACCCCTTTTTCCTCACGAGGGTGGCAGGGGTGCTGGAGTCTATCCCAGCTGTCATCGGGCGAGAGGCGGGGTAGACCCTGGACTGGTGGCCAGCCAATCACAGGACAGTGTACTACTTACAATATAGGAATTTTCAGTTGGCAGTACGCAGACAGTGGTAAGACTGGCCACAACATTAGGTACACCTGCGCAGTAGCTGCATCAAACACCGCCTGTATGTCTACGGTCAAATATTACACCCCTCTCAATATGGTGCAGTGTGCACGATGCAATCTTAAACTTGTTTAGTAAGCGATGCATTTCAGAAGAGAGCAGTATATCACTGCCTGGGTAATTTTTTTTCTTTTTCTCGTCTGCTCTCTTTGGCTGGTGAGATAAAGTCACTTGGAAAACGTTGCTTCAAGCACTGAACACTGTGCCTATTGAGAAAAATAGAACGGCAAAGTTATTTATCAGGATGAAGCAGTATCTGTCCAAATATTTGTTTAACATTGATGCCTGTTATGAGTAGAACATTTTATAACATTTTGTCTTATTGTTGTATGAGCAACAAGTGTTTGGTCTTGTAAATGTCACCTAATTTGGGCTGCATTTGTATGTGTGGGTGTGTTTGTTTCCTGCTTGTTGAATATGAAGTGTCTACCCCTGTGACTACCCCATTTTTAATTGTCTCTGAAATACAAAAATACATACAGCCGTCAATAAGGCCTCATTTTCGAATCTCAACTCACAGTGATATAAATATAAATGAAATCTTCAAAGATAAACACTCTATATAAGCTTTGCTTCTTCCTACTCCTTTCGGACATGTGGAACTGTGAACTGATTATGTGATGCATTCAATTGTAATCTGATGCATGTTCAAATGAAATAAAACCATTACCATTACATAAAAAATACACAAAGTAATCGTTCGAACTTATTTATATGATGCACACAGAGCAAGGAACAACTTGTTGCTCTGTCCCCTTCCTGCTGCGGTCCCATTGCACTGTGATCCGTTTATGCGCACTCAGAATTTTGAGTGTTAGTGTTAGTGTTGAGTGCTAATTGTCTTTCATTTTTATTCACATACCCCCTATGGCAATTAACGTACCACAGGGTGTATGCTTAACCACTGGTGTAATGTAATGCTATTTATTTATGTATTATGTATAAAATCCAATATATTACAAAATTTTAAGCACTGTGCATTACATCTTGTCTGACTGCACTTAACAAAAGTCTTAGAAAAGTATCTTCCAATAACAAAAACACAGACTTATTATTGGTATGCTGGAGTTTGTTTTCTAGGGAGAAGATTATCACATTGTTTTTTTGATGTGTGGGCATTTGGGAACAATGACTCAAGGTGGAAATGGAAAAATATAAAAATCAGAGAAACTTTCACTTTGTCTGGGAGCACACGACTGTGTTCAAGGGCTGCTGGGAATAAACGCTGAACAAAACAATGAAACAAAATGACATAAACATGCAAAAACTATGGGTTTTCTAATAGAATATTATTTTTGCAATACAATTACAGCAAGCTGGGAACTAAAATATTATATACACACCAGAGCTGTACCAGTTGTTACCACAGGTGCTCAATTTTGTTCAGATGTGGAGGAGACACACTTTTCCACTCCATCACCGTCCTCAGGGCACTTATCACTTTAGAGATGTATTTGGGCTGCCTATCATGCTGGACAACAGCCATGTGGCCAATTTTTCCGAGAGGAGATTATGCTCTACTTAACAATGTCACAGTGCTTGTTGGAATACATTTTTCCTTCAATGAACCACATCTCACATGTGTCGGAAGCACTCGTGCAGTCACAATACTACCATGCATTATTCTTCACTGTGGGCATGACACAGTTATCTTAGTATTCACTTTCACAGGAAGTTCTTATAAACAATAGCCATATTTGCCTACACAGCCGTGTTAGTATTTGTAATAGGGATGAGCGAAAACACCACCATCTGTATCTGTTCACCCATCGAAATTATCTGTATCCATATGGAGTGGGCGGGGCAAAAAAACAGAAGTAGGCATAGTTTAACAGGAAATGTGTGAGGCTTAAATCTGTACATTACTTTATGGTAATGGTAATGGTAATGGTTTTATTTCATTTGAACATGCATCAGATTACAATTGAGTGCATCACATAATCAGTTCACAGTTCCACAGGTCCAAAAGGAGTAGGAAGAAGCAAAGCTTATTAAATTCTACCCCTCCATCTGGTACTTTTACAATCAGTAACTGTTACATTTGTTCACTTCCTGCTTTCCATAGTTTACTTATGGAAAGTAATTTCATTTTAAGTATAAAATTGACTTGGATTGATCAGAAGTTGCTATATATATTGTTTATTATTCAGCTATATGTGTACTGTGTATGTCCATAAGTGATCCTTGAGACCTTATTCTTTAATTATTTTTAATCAGCGTTATGAAGGTGGTGATTCATGCAAACATGGCAATAACTGCAATAAGTTTTTCTCAAAAGTACCGTGTTCACTACTTCATATCACCAGCCAAAACCAGCCAAAGCAAGCAAAAAAAAAACATTGACAGTGACAGATGCACGATCGTGCCCGATTAAAAATGCACCGTGTAAGTTATTAAACAAGTTTAAGATGGCAAGGTGCATACTACAAAGTATTGAGAAGGGTGTACAATTTTAGTACGCTTATGTTAGCCATACATGCAGAATGCTTGATGCTGCTTTTGTGCTACTGTGCAAGTGTACCTAATCTTGTTGCCAGTCAATGCAGGTTACCGTTACCGCTGTCTGTGCACTGCTAACTGAAAATTTAGAAAATGACACGTGATCAACCCACACTACTGTCACGATCGACCGGTATCTAGAGTTCGCAACAGGCACAGACACTGACTCCTCTAAGATATACTGTAAAATGCTAGCTGAAATGTGAGCGTTGTGAAACATTGTATCTGCGTTCTACTTCATACTGTTCTACACAAATAGCTGCACTTTTTTTTTCCTGTTTCGTATCATGACATGTGACAGACTGGAAGTTCTGGAGACACTTTTTTTTTTTTTGTTCTAATCAGTCCAGGACCTTTTTTTGCACTTTCCCACCTCTGTCAATGTCCTGTGTGAAAGGCACATGCTTCCTTTCTTCCAAACGTGTTGCTGAAAAAGCAGCCTGGTGCCATATGGTAGGAGGCTGGCTCACAGCAGGCTTATTACTGCCTGGGAATGAATTCTTGCTGCTTGTCTGCTAAGATGAGTCATCTCTGGTGGCAGACTGGCAGAGAAAGCACAGGGCCTTTTGCCACGTTTTGTCATGTTACAGCCTACACACAATACCCCAAAACATGAATAAAATGTTTTGTGATTTTTGAAAATGTAATAAAAAGCAGACGATGGCAATGTCTAACGGCATTGCGTGTGAGTGCATGAGATGAATGAATGGAAGTGCAATGTCAAAGCATAAGAAGTGAAGCTGCATTGAGATGGCACAAGAAAGTGCTGACATTTAAAACAGATGTATTAATGATACCTAGCATGATTGCATTAGTCAGCTAAAATGATAGCATTAGCATGCAACATCCAGCATGGTAGAGCTTAGTGTCTGCTATTTATGAAAATGCAAAAAAAATGCTACTATGCTAATATTAGCATGCTAGCACTAACATGCTAACAGTTTAATATTGTCTAAGAAAAGTTCTTAAAGTTCTTCTTGAGTTTGTCTTGTATTAAAGGGGACCATTTATGCTCATTTTCTGACCTTTGTGTTGAGTTGTGGACTCTTGTAGAGCAGCTGCACACAATAACCAGCACAAAAGGTTTTCTAGATCTTCCAGAAAATCTATGCTATGCCTAGCATGGAAAAATTGCTGGTCAGTGCTGGTCTATGCTGGTCCATCAGCATAAACCAACATACACCAGCATGGTCGACCAGCTAAACCAGCATAGACCAGCAAAATCCAGCATAGCATATTAGGATAGCATATTTTTCTGCAGGGATGACAGCACTAAATGTTTCCATAGGTTTCTATGCATGAAAACAGCTAAAATGTTACTATGCTAATGTTAGCATGTTGACAATGCTAATGTTATAATGTTAAAAAACCAAGCATGAACAGACGTATTAGCAATTAATATGACTTGTATGAGGAATTTCAAAATGTATTAGCAACTGATTTTAGAGGTGTGGGTAAATTTTATCGATCTGAGAAAAGGTAACCACAAATTACCGGAAGGCAACCTAAGAGAAGTACATAACAGCTACAAATTCCAAGGGATTCCACAGGGAAAGTCGTCGGGTTGCAGCATCAAACCACCACAGAAATATTAAGCCCAAAACAAGCCTGTTAGTCCTCTTCATTACGCTCGATTCCAGGCATACTGTCATACATTAGGAATGTTTTCATCCACAATTACCTCGCATACTTCAAGAATTATGTGTAGCGTATTTTTAAAATGCTGAATAACTTACAACTTTTTCTTTCTCTATCATTCTCGTTCCTTCAATGCCTGACTCTTTTCATCTCGAAGACAACCTTGGCTGCGGGAGATAAATGTCCTTCGTTGATTTGTCATCATTGCTACGTCACCAGTTGAGTGCCTGCGGAGGAGGCGCTTTCATCCGCTAACTCGTGGATTGATTCGCAGGCTTTCACCCAGCACGCTCAACCGTCCTGTTTGATGAGTGTTTGATTTGATTTATCCAGTTTTTGGTAGCCTTCTGATATGGACTCAAACAGTTGCAAAAAACACTTGCAGAATATTCGCAATTTTCTTTACTAATTAATCACAAATCAAGTTCAGTGTGGATCTCTGGTTTCTGCAGTCTGAGGGGTCCACGAGAACCATTCATTCATTTTCTACCGTTTATCCTCACGAGGGTCGCAAGGGTGCTGGAGCCTATCTCAGCTGTCTTCTGGCAAGAGACGGGGTACACCCTGGACTGGTTGCCAGCCAATCACAGGGCACATATAGACAAACAACCATTCACACTCACATTCATACCTAAAATTTAAAAGAAAAATTTTGCAGAAAAAATTGTCATAATGCACAACAAAGTACAATACAGAATATAATAATACAAAAGTATAGTTTAGTACAGTATATCTTCTCAGAGTACTATAGTTATTTCGACATAGCGGCTGTATGTTGAGTCATTTCAGCGGCTAGTAAACCTATCTTGCAAAATAAACTCTACATTGACGACTCTGAAGTCTGAGTTTCATTTCTGGGGCTGTGCTCACTTACGTCAGATATTATTGGTATATGTATTGTGCAAGTAAAATAACAAGTAGCAGCTTTTTGTGTACAAAGGATTTTATTTAGGTCTTCTTTGACAAGTGCCGTATATTAAAGTTTTGGAAAAGATGTTTGTTGTGCCACAAAGCCTTCCATGTTGAGGCCTGCTTTTAAATGTTTTTGCTCTTTGAAATGTTGTTGTTGTCTCATAAAACAACATTTTTCATCAGTTTTGACTAAACTCTCCCATGTAAACAAGCTTCCCTGTTTCTCTAGTTATCATTCTGATTTGCGTTTCCAATAATTATTTGTTTGATTTGTTCTATAAATGGACACATTAATTTTACAGGTAGTTGTATTTGTATTATTATACTACTTGTATGGGTTTTGAAAGCAGGAAGTGAACAAATGTAACAGTTACTGATTGTAAAAGTACCAGATGGAAGGGTAGGATTTAATAAGCTTTGCTTCTTCCTACTCCTTTTGGACATGTGGAACTGTGAACTGATTATGTGATGCATTCAATTGTAATCTGATGCATGTTCAAATGAAATTAAACCATTACCATTACAATTACTAATGCCATGTATTTGACTGCCCATCTCTGTTGATATCCATGGGTGATGGGATGAGGTCCAAAAAATATTTTTTGGAGCTTTTTTTTAGCTTATGTGATCTCTTTTTCATTCAAAGTCACTTTTCTTTGGTTTCCAATACATTTGGACAGCAGTGCGGTGGCCATTATTCTGTTGCTTGTCTTTTTATTTTAAGCATTATTATCTCACCTCAGCTGCATCTGCCATGTTAGGTCGCATCGCAAAGACATGAACACAATTGTCTTTGGTTATCAGTCAAAATGGGTGAGTTAGATTGCGAAATTGGATAAGCGTACCTCACTAATGACACACCTTTGCATTGAGCATCTCTGACAGCCACTGCTTGGAGAAGCGCTGAAACGTGACAATAGGCAAAGCAAGCAGCAGCGGGAGACACAGCCGCCACCCATTTCAGCACAGAATGCCCACAAAGCATTCTGGCAGCTCGGCGGGCCCCTATGCGAGCCAGGTTTTAAGCTGATCCAGCCCACATCTCGCCGTGCGCTGGCATTCACTTGAAAGGAACTTCATCACAGTCGCGCTTTTCTTTAAAGCTGTTGAGGTTATCCTGAGCTAATGGCTGTTAGTCAGCGAAAACTTTATGGGCTTCTGAGCTCATTTGTACTGTCGGAAAAGTTAGTGCTTCCTGCACCAACATGACCTTCAAAATTAAACATTTTAGGCTTCCTTTCCCATGTTTTTCTTAATTTAATCACCTGGAAATGACACACTTAACCCCATCATGCAGATGACGCAGGTTGACTGCTTGTACAAATTTGTCCCCGCAGTGGTACACAATTTTGCATGCCAATTAGTAAATTGTCATCAACAAGTATTTCCAAACTATGCACTATGCAGGTTTTGAACATTTTGAAATTTTTAAAATTTGTGACATGCATAATTTTGACACACCTAAACGCAACCAACCCATTCACAAACAATGCAGGCGGTGTTTATCAAAGCGTGTTTTCTACTCATGAATTTATAAATTTTTCCACCACCTTTTGGAACAAGTCGTGGGGAATTCAGAAGTAATTTCTGTAGCCTCTTGGATCCTCCTTGTGAAGTTCTGTTTAATAACTGATCATGATATCATGATACCCCAAGTGATGTCTTCTAGTCAGCCATTCCCTCAACCACTCTGTTATGCCCTATTCTTTCTCTATCACCCACTCTGCTGCCTCACATGTCCAAGAAAGGACAAGGAGAGCTGACAGGAATGTGATCCAACCACCAATCAGATGTCAGACACTAATAATAACAAAAGTCACAAATAATATACTGTAATTTTACTGCGTTATATACAGTATTTAAGACATTCATTCATTCATTTTCTACCGCTTATCCTCATGAGGGTCGTGGGCGTGCTAGAGCCTATCCCAGCTGTCTTCGGGCGAGAGGCGGGGTACACCCTAGACTGGTCGTCAGCCAATCACAGGGCCCCTGAATATAAGATGGTAGTTTTTCCTCGCAAAAAAAGTGATGGTCACCGCTAGCATAGCAAGGTACTGCGCTAACTTGGTAGTATCTCCAAAATTCAAAAAAAGTGTCTAAAAGATTCTATCCCAGCTGTCTACGGGCAAGAGGTGGGGTACACCCTGGACTGGTCGCCAGCCAATCACAGGGCACATAGTATAGACAAACAACCATTCACACTCACATTCATACCTATGGATAATTTGGAGTCGCCAATTAACCTAGCATGTTTTTGGAATGTGGGAGGAAACCGGAGTACCTGGAGAAAACCCACGCATGCACGGGGAGAACATGCATCTAAATGCATGGAATCGAACTCGGGTCTCCGCCGTGCAGCCTATTTAAGACAAGCTTATTCACTAAAGCCTGTGCTGGATCCAGTCAGACATGTAGCCTCTAATATAAAATATTAAAACAAAAAGGACGACTAAAGTCTGAAATTGTCTTAAAAATGCTGCTGTGTATCACGAGTTACTTCTTCACAGATTGAAGACCTTTTTTCCCTGACAAAAATCAGATTTTTACATGATGAGCTGCGATTAGCTCAGCTGCCCCACAACCATGCAAGCAGCCAAGTGTGACTGTCTGCAAGTTTATTAATTAAACTGCGACACCTGCGGTATCAGCACTCACCTTCATTTGGCCCCTTTTTGCACATGCGGCACCGCAGCAGGTGGCCATGCCTCACACACACACACACACACACACATGCGTAGCGCAGTTAAAGTAGGGCTCTAAGTGTCACTTTGCACTCAGGTAATTACTGAGAGAACACTCGTGGTCTATTGAGAAGTTCTTACACAGGCCATAACACCGCACTTACAAGCTAGTATTAGTAAGTGGGCGTTGTCACTTACAAAGACAATCCACCAGGATGAGGTGATTTAATCCACTCCTGGAAATAGTTCACCTGTAGTGTTCTTTGGTCCAGGCTAAAAAGATACACATTGGATCATGGTCCTGCTGAAAAAACCAGCATAGACCAGCTACCAGCATAGGCCAGCATACGTTGTGTTTTCGTGCTGGTATGCTGGTCTCCAGACCATTGAGTTGTTTTTTTTCAATAAACTTTATTCCTAACTACAGAACCTTATACAAACAGAATGAGGATTTCCCTTACAAATATGGACAATTGACAGCTGTACTCGTTTCATACAACAATAATGCAAAAATGCATTATCCGTAATGGATACTACAATACACTACTGTCAGAACTACAGTATTATTAATTCATTAATTCATTTTCTACTGCTTTTTCCTCACAAGGGTCACCGGGGGTGCTGGAGCCTATCCCAGTTGTCTTGGAACGAGAGGCAGGGTGCACCCTGGGCTGGTGGCCAGCCAATCACAGGGCACATATAGACAAACAACCATTCACACTCACATTCATACCTATGGACAATTTGGAGTCGCCAATTAACCTAGCATGTTTTTTTTGGAATGTGGGAGGAAACCGGAGTACCCGGAGAAAACCCACTCATGCACGGGGAGAACATGCAAACTCCACACAGAGATGACCGAGGGTGGAATTCCAGGAGAACCACAATTCTTGAAAATTTAAGAAAAAAATCTGCCTTAAATGTTGCAGAAAAAAATGTCATAATGCACAACAAAGTATAATACAGAATATAATAATACAAAAGTATAGTTTAGTACAGTATATCTTCTCAAGGTACTATAGTTATTTCGACATATTGGCTGTATGTTGAGTACCCGGAGAAAACCCACGCATGCACGGGGAGATGCCCAAGGGTGGAATTGAACTCTGGTCTCTAACCACTGTATTATATAAAGAAAAATACTACATCAAAGGTTTTGTCTGCCTAGGTTAGGTACTAAATGGAGGGGCGCTACCCTTCAAATGTGCTACAAGAAACTGCAACCTGCCGTCCTCCTCTGCTTAGGATAGTGATTTGGCTAAGTTTAGCTACTAATGTTATTTATTATTGAATCTATATGCGACAATACCCAACACACTTGATTGTCTAGAAAAACAATTTAAGAAAAGCAATGCATTCTTATTTTTTTACAAACAGAACAAGAGTTTCTTTGTTAGCAGATCGAGACCCACCTCTTCAAGCGTTTTTGGGTTGGGGTTAATAGCGTCCCCACTTGCTCTATCAAACCGATAGAGTGTGCCTTAATGAAAATAGTTTTTTATTCTTCGCACAATCCAAACCAAATAGTGTGTTTAAGCTGTATGGCGTGCTGTTAGATCAAGTACTACAAACGCACAGAAAAAAAAAAAAAAAAGCTTTGCAAACGCTCTCGTGAATGCATATATATTCTCACTCTAATTACGTCCTCTGCACAGCCACGACCAAGTCTATTGGGTGCCTGCAGTCAATCTTCAAAGTGGCCAGCTTTCGGTTACAAGCTGGGATACTTTCCCCTCTGAGCCAACGCTAACGCCAGTTAATGTTTTGTCATTTGTAGTTGCTCTGAGCCATAAAAGAAATAGAACGTAAAGGGAAAAAAAAAAAAAAAAGCCAAGCTCGCTCTATGTAAAAGTCATTGTATATGAGTAAAATAAGATATCAGTGAGGCTTTCATTTACTGGTGAGCCTGAGGGCTCACGACTTGATATTCTTTTAAAAAACATATCCAACTACTTGTCATGCGCAAAGTTTTGTTTGTATGCATAACATATCCAAAACCACAATATTATAACTGAAGTCCAGCATTGAATTTAAATGTATTATCATATTCAAAAAAGGCGATTTGTTGCAAACAGCGCAGTGTTGCATCACTGACTGTCTCCAGCATTAGTCAAAGTATCGTCCTCATAGCATGATAGTCTTCTTCTACTGTGCTTTGTTTTGCGTTCCTTGTCAAAAACTCTTGTTTTATTAATTTACAGATGAAAGCACACATTGTTCACTTGGCTCCTCTACTGGAAAAGAGCACTTGATGGAAGCAGAGGGTGCAGGGGGGGTGTTGGTGGGGGTGATATTGGGGCAGAAATGAACACAAGATTAATATCTTGCTGTAAATGACTTTAGCAAAAGGAAGCTGAGTAAGATAAGAGGCTTTGTTTTATCATGTTATCGATTTTTAATTAGTGCTCACACAACGTGTGACTTGTCAACATGAACACGCTGGCGGTCTCGCTGCATTTTAACACTGATTTTATACGGTTCCTTGCACGGATTTATGCACAAACTGTTACCTCACTCAAATGTGTAATATAGTGGAAGATTCATCAAAGTTGTACTTTGAGTACAACACTAGTCAGCCTCTGATTTGTTAACCGTTGTATCATTATATGCTACCATTGCATTATATGCTATATCATTATATCCTATATGATGATACAAGTCATCGGTTTCAGGGTCAAAACGGCATAGTGGCAAATATTTTTTTTAACATTCACAGTCATTCATTCATTCATTTTTTACCGCTTATCCTCACAAGGGTCGCGGGAGTGCTGGAGCCTATCCCAGCTGTCTTTGGACGAGAGACTTTGGACCCTAGACTGGTTGCCAGCCAATCACAGGGCACATATAGACAAACAACCATTCACACTCACATTCATACCTATGGACAATTTGGAGTCGCCAATTAACCTAGCATGTTTTTGGAATGTGGGAGGATTAGACATGACATTAGATTAAATTACCTTTCACACGGTATGGAGACTTCTCCTCTCATTGTGTGTGGAAGTGTTTTTTTATGTTAATTGGTGACTCCAAATTGTCCATAGGTATGAATGTGAGTGTGAATGGTTGTTTGTCTATATGTGCCCTGTGATTGGCTGGCAACCAATCCAGGGTGTACCCCGCCTCTCGCTCGTAGACGGCTGGGATAGGCTCCAGCAAGGAATTTTGGAGATGCTACTTGGTTAACGGAGTGCCTTGCTATGCTAGGGGTGACCATCACTTATGTTCCTCTAAGTGATCCAGTAGTATGTGCAATGCGGAGTAAAACAAAGAATAATAAGAGTCGGAGGAGGTCACTTGTATGTGTGTGTGACCGGAAGAAAAGCTACATCTTTTTTGGAGATGAGAAGTTATTTGGTGCCACCCAGTCTAATTACATGTTTAAACCTCCAGATCCTGCATATATGATGACTCGTCTTTTAAGATTTTTTGCAAGGAAAAACTACCATCTTATATTCAGGTAAATACACTCTTGATCAAAATGAAAAAAAAAATATATATATATATAAAAAGAATTTACATTTTGCACTGTTGGATCTTAAGGATGTTGTAAGTCGGTCTTCAAAATGCATGAAGAAGAAAAAAATGATCAAAAAAAGAACTCAGTAATGAGTAGCTTTGCCGTTCTAGTTAATCACCTCAAAAATGGCTTCCTTGCCAGTGCTTCCAGGACGCTAGTGGGAATGTTGCTCCAGGTGCTGAAGATGGATTCACGGAGGGCATCCACTGACTTTTTGTTTCAAATGACTGTCTTACTGTGTCCATCCTGAGCAGCAATGGGAAGTATTCAAGGGAAGAAAGTTTGTTTTTTTGTTTTTTTAATTTTTTTGCCATCAAGAGGACATCAGAGTGTGAATACCGGATACAAAATTGCACCTTTTTTTGCAAAGATTTTGGTTTAAAGGCTATGATCTTAAACTTTTGATGAACTGATGAACAGGCGATTGCAGTATCATGGATGTTTTCAATGAATTACTTCATCAAAAAATTATTTTGGCTTTCTTCTTTTTGCATTTTTGCATTTCAAACAGCCTGAAGATGTAACAATACAACATTTTAAATCACATCGTACATTTTCTGGGTACAAAATAATCCATACATCCATTTTTTATGCCACTTACAGATATGCTGGAGCCTATCCCAGCAGTCTCTGGTACACCCTGGACTGGTCACCAGCCAATCACAGGGCACATATAGACAAACAACCATTCACACTCACATTCATACCTATGGACAATTTGGAGTCGCCAATTAACCTAGCATGTTTTTGGAATGTGGGAGGAAACCGGAATACCAGATCCCAGATCTTCTCTGGACTGTGTGGCCTACGTACATGCTAACCACTAAACCACCGTGCAACCAGCACAAAATCATCCATCAGAAAAATGCATCTCAGTCTTTTAAGTTAAAGACATTCTACGTATAATGAAATATGTTTCTCTATACTGTATGGAAAATGTATAAATGTCGTCTTTGTGGCGAGAAGCAATGCTTTCCCAAAGACTGTTGACAGTGTAGGCGAGTGGAGCCTTTAAAATTCTTGAAAGCTCCATTGAGTAGCAGCAGACTTGAGCGAAAGGCAGTGGATTAAATTGCGTCTTGCTCAGTCAATGTTGTTGCTTGCCTTTAGACTTTGACCCACTATTGAATTATTTCTATAACTCTGCCTCTGTGCCACTTAAATGATGCCAGTCTTTGCATGATGGAGAGCCCGGCTTTTATGAGGTGAGTTCGAGATGGCTGGCGTGCAGCCAAATGATTGATAGAAGTGGCGGGCTGCATAAAAACAACAGCAATCTTTGGGTTTCTAAATGCAAGGGAATGTTTGTCCGCGTGGCAGAGTCGTTAATAAAGCCCGCAAATGATGATCGCTGTTGTATCGATTACGGTTTTCCTCCGCCACTTCCACCGGCAACACTCCGCCTCGGTAAACACAGTGCCGTCACAATTGTTGACCTCGACCGTCCATTGATCACAGATGTCGGTGACACCACATTCTCAGCGACAGATGAATATGTTCTCAAAGCTCGCTTATGGCATGGTGAATCGATATGAGTGGGGAATATTTCAAGTATGATGTTAGAAAGAAGATTTATTGAGGTGGTATGTAAAAGGCACCACCCTTCTTTCCCTCATAGGATGTAGTCTAAAACTAATGAGGAGTTATATTTTCAAAGGTATAACTGCTCAGTGACCCGGGTTCAATTTCACCCACGGCCATCTCTGCATAGGTTTTCTACATGCATTAAACATTCTAGGTTAATAGCCGACTCCAAATTGTCCATAGGTATGAATGTGAGTGTGAATGGTTGTTTGTCTATATGTGCCCTGTGATTGGCTGGCGACCAGTCCAGGTTGTACCACGCCTCTCGCTCGTAGACAGCTGGGATAGGCTCTAGCACTTTTTGGGAATTTTGGAGAGGCTACCTAGTTAGCGCGGTAACTTGCTATGCTAGCGGTGACCATCACTTATGTTCCTGTAAGTGATCCAGTAGTATGTGCAATGCGGAGTAAAACAAAGAATAATAGGAGTTTTTTCTGTATCTCTCCAGGTCACTTGTATGTGTGTGCGACCGGAAGAAAAGCTACGTCTTTTTTGGAGATGAGAAGTTATTTGGTGCCACCCAGTCTAATTAAATGTTTAAACCTCCAGATCCTGCATGATGACTCGTCTTTTAAGATTTTTTGCGAGGAAAAACCACCATCTTATATTCAGGTAAATACACTCTTACACCGACAGACGGGCGGACCCCCACATCAAAGGGAGGAAGTCGAAGGGACCCAAGGATGGTACCCCCTCAATACTTAAATACGATATTTAAAAACACGGTAAAGACAACTTAAGCCATAATACGCAGTCTCTTTTATGGTTGTGTCATCACACCTTTCTACTAAAGCATCCAAAAATCTTGCAAAAGGAAAGCCTAAATAAACCAAGAATAATCCAAGTTAATCCTTTGGCCCCATCATTGAAATCAAAACTCAAGGAGCCAAAGTGTTGCTTGAATTTTGTGGAGGTCTGACATGATATCTTGTAAGATAAATGTGACTCAAATGCCATGTTTTACAATGTTTGGTTCATTCCAACATCAAGGTAACACTGTATATGTTACAAAAACAAACATAAAAACCCAAAAAAGAAAAAGCGAAACATGACCTCAGGGGGTTGAACTCCAACTCAGTTTCATTATCTTAGGTCACTGACTGCTGATGATAAGAACTGTGTGTGTTGACATTCAGGAAATTGGATGTCCCTGCGAAACCTCAACAGGCCCTGGTACACGCCGTCAAATGCATTTTTTTGTAATATAAATTGTATTCAAATTGATTAACACGCTAATTCACATTCTATGTTAGAGTGGTAGAGCCGGCTAACCTTGTTATTCTATCCTTACGTTTCATCTCTCGCTGATACTGTTCAGGGTCACAAGGAAGCTGGAGACACCGATCTGATTTTGTCTGCCAGTCAACCGCAGAGCACAAATGGAAAAAAAAACATTCCTACCGTAAACAGAATCAATAGCATGCTTCCAAGATCAGATGAGATCATACAATTGCAGGGTATAGTTTGGTCATGAGACCCATGCAAACACTCATTCATTTTCTACCGCTTTTCCTCACAAGGGTCGCTGGGGGTGCTGGAGTCTATCCCAGCTGTCTTTGGGCGAGAGGCGGGGTACACCCTGGACTGGTGGCCAGCCAATCACAGGGCACATATAGACAAACAACCATTCACACTCACATTCATACCTATGGACAATATGGAGTCGCCAATTAACCTAGCATGTTTTTGGAATGTGGGAGGAAACCGGAGTACCCGGAGAAAACCCACGCATGCACGGGGAGAACATGCAAACTCCACACAGAGATGACCGAGGGTGGAATTCCAGGAGAACCACAATCTAGAAAAATCTGCCTTAAATGTTGCAGAAAAATTTGTCATAATGCACAACAAAATATAATACAGAATATAATAATACAAAAGTATAGTTTAGTACAGTATATCTTCTCAAAGTACTATAGTTATTTTAACATAGCGGCTGTACGTTGAGTACCCGGAGAAAACCCACACATGCACGAGGAGAACATGCAAACTCCACACAGAGATGACCGAGGGTGGAATTCCAGGAGAACCACAATTCTTGATAATTTAAGAGAAAAATCTGCCTTAAACGTTGCAGAAAAATTGTCATAATGCACAACAAAGTATAATACAGAATATAATAATACAAAAGTATAGTTTAGTACAGTATATCTTCTCAAGGTACTATAGTTATTTCAACATAGCGGGTGTACGTTGAGTACCCACACATGCACAGGGAGAACATGCAAACTCCACACAGAGATAGCAGAGGGTGGAATTGAACCCTGGTCTCCTAGCTGTGAGGCCGACATGCTAACCACTCGTCCGCCATGCCACCACTTTGTGGATTTCAGTGTAAGTTTAAATCTGAGATTCACACTTCTTTTCCTCCAGCTCGGTGTCTCGGCAAACTCTATGTAGCAGTTTGAAACATCCTGTGTTTACCCCATTCTTCCTAGCAGGCTAATCATATCGCCTTATGACTCATCCACAGTCAAATTAGCGCCTTCACTTCAAAAAGACGCCAGCAGAAAAGTCTCTAATAATGCTGAATGCAAGCAAATATAATATAAACATTATTACCCCCGGCACATCTCACTGAGAATGTTGACAACCTTGAAGCTGCTTGGGTGTCTTGGAGCAGGTGAATTATACTTTAATAGCAATAAAGCCTGCTTGTTTTCAACACTAATGGTCTTTCACAACATTCACACTTTGATGGGGTTTCCTCAGACCTGCTGTTTGAGTTGGTAACTGAAGGGCCGCAATACTTTTTATGTCTATAAATAGCGGAAACGCCTTTTGAAGATCAAAAAGGAATCAGACAGGAAAGTCAAATTTAGCAGTCTGTTGAATAACCATGCATGTATTTATGGGAGCACAAATGCACAGCACATTTATAAACAAAATGATTGCGGTGATTGTGGAAAAGTTTGCATTTATTCTCAATACAACAAAGAATAGGCCTGCATGGTAGTCGAGTGGTTAGCGCGTAGGCCTCACAGCTAGGAGACCCGAGTTCGATTCGAAGTTTGCATGTTCTCCCCGTGCATGCGTGGGTTTTCTCCGGGTACTCCGGTTTCCTCCCACATTCCAAAAACATGCTAGGTTAATTGGCAACTCCAAATTGTCCATAGGTATGAATGTGAGTGTGAATGGTTGTTTGTCTATTTGTGCCCTGTGATTGGCTGGCAACCAGTCCAGGGTGTACCCCGCCTCTCGCCTGAAGACAGCTGGGATAGGCTCCAGCACCCCCGCAACCCTCGTGCGGATAAGCGGTAGAAAATGAATGAATGAATAAGTTTAATCCAGGCTGCACGGTGTTTGAGTGGTTAGCGCACAGGCCACACAGCTAGTAGACTCAAGTTCGATTCCTCGAGTATCTCTGTGTGGAGTTTGCATCCAAAAAAAAATCTGTCCCTTAAGGGGGGGAATGGCAGAACTTATTTTAGGGAGAGGCGGTCGCTGTGTGTGACTGGCCAATCACAGAGCTTGGATACATGATGAGCATTTTCTTTAAACACAAATACGTATTATGGCTCGTTCTACTTGTTTTAAACGAGTATCCGCCACGGATAACTCATTTTTGCTGGATACAAGTATGAATAGAGTATCTGATGCTGTATACTAGTACTTTGTAACTTAATTTTCAAGTTCAAGTGAATAAATCTACTGCAGTAAATATGAAAAGGATGGGGAGGGGATTGGGGGAGGTGTAGGTTTAAATAAGCTATACTTCTTCCTACTCCTTTTGGACATACAACATTGTGTGTGTATTCAAATAAAATTAAAACATGACCATAAATTCCAACATAAAGTCTCGATTTTGGACAACATACCTCAAATACACTTTTGTAGTAGATATTATATTATATTGTAGTAGATATTATATTATATTGTGGAACCTGTGAGACTGAGAAATCATTGAAAAATATACAAAAATATAATATACGAGACCAGCTTTTCTCTATCTGAGGCCAAAAAAGCTCCTGCTTCTGACACTCACCCACCTTTCCTTTTTTGAGACGTTTGATTTGGCGCTAATGGAATAATAGCAATCCTATTTGTATCTCACTGTCACCAATTACCATATGGAAATCTTGTTTGTGTCATATTTTTTTTTCTCTAAATGCAATTTCGGTTCCGAGCATCAAGGTTATTTTGAAGACTGTGTTGTGAAGCCTGGAACGGGTGGCATCATGACTGTATTTCCTCTTCACGTGTGTCCTCAATTGGCTAACATGAAAGGGGGCGTTTTTTTTTTTCATCCCCTCGTGGTCTTTCTCGGGCAGGAGCGAAATTGCATTTATCCGCCATTAGCGCAACAAGAGGGTTTAGTAGATGGATGGAGGCACGTGTGACGACATTGGATGACGCTGCCAAGTAATTGAATTAGCAATGTGAGAGCAAAGGTTGGTTTAATGTTAAAAGGGGTCAAGGACGCCGTTGTATCTCTCAGCAGATACATAAATCTTAATGCAATATTACTGAAAAAAAAACAATCTATTACATAAATTAACATATAACATGTAACTTTTTTCCCTTTGGCACAAGTAGAGGGACATAACAACGTCTTGCTAAAATGGACAAAGTAATTAATGACTGCACTTCAGCTTTTTAATCCATTTTTATAATAATTTTACTTCTCCCAAGCTGACAGAATTAGTCAGTTCTTTTAATATTCATACATTTGCCACTGCATGTGCTAATTATACAATTTCACGGGAAGTTTTAACCAACCAACAGTAGCAGTAGAAGTGTCATTGTGAACATTGTTTTTAAACAATCCGCACACAAATTCCAAACAGTCTCATTAATAAGAAATGATTGTCCTCAAAGATATGCGGATTGTTGTTTTTTGCTTATTGTACGTCTCTTGTTGGCACCATACCAATACATTGTACATTTGCATTAAGTCTTATGTGACTAATTATAGTCCTGTTGTCATATAAACTTTATTTTATTGCATTTTTTTCTTCCTGCAAGGATGGATGGCCCAGTTTCACCAAGGGAATCAATAACTTGTAACTCAATATTTTAATTTAAAACTAATCCTACTCTACTCTGCCAGTGGCTACATCCTGGGTCTCCCAGTGCAGAGAGTATTGTGAAGGGGAGGATAAAAAAATAAAATAAAATAAAAAAAAAACAGGACATTTACTCTTAGGTGGGGGTCCACATGTAATAATTAAATACCAAAAAAATATTTCTTGGTATCAGCAAACCACTGTGAGATAAATGACCCAAGATAGGGAACTCAATACCCCTCAAAACACATGATTTTCCAGGCTTGAGCAGCGTTGGGAATAACAAGTTGATGCTTGTGTTAAGATATCTCTGCTTTAACTGCTTCATTGCTGAACAGCCACCTGACAACAACACTGATTCCGACAATAACAAGAGGGAACCCGGCATGTTTGATGGCAAAAATACCCAGCTGTTCAATTCAGATACAGAAGATGAGATTTATGGGAGAGGATTAATTAAAAATCCGGTGAGTGTATTGTTAAAAAGTAGAATAAAGTTTAACAAAAACTCAAAACTTCTCTTTATTTTTTTGTGGACAGGGGTTTCGTACATACAGCAATTCAAATTGAGGGTGTTTCCACCCAAACGGTTCAGACTGTTGTTTTGGGGTCTCCTTTTGCAGTTACTACAACAAGAAAATAAAGTGTGGCCATTATTATACATTTTAGCATGTGTCCTGAGTAAAATGTGTCCCCATTCATTCATTCATTCATTCATTTTCTACCGCTTATCCTCACAAAGGTCGCGGGGGTGCTGGAGCCTATCCCAGCTGTCTTCGGGCGAGAGGCGGGGTACACCCTGGACTGGTAGCCAGCCAATCACAGGGCACATATAGACAAACAACCATTCACACTCACATTCATACCTATGGACAATTTGGAGTCGCCAATTAACCTAGCATGTTTTTGGAATGTGGGAGGAAACCGGAGTACCCGGAGAAAACCCATGCATGCACGGGGAGAACATGCAAACTCCACACAGAAATAGCCAAGGGTGGAATTGAACCAGGGTCTCCTAGCTGTGAGGTCTGCGCGCTAACCACCCGACCACCGTGCAGCCTGTCCCCATTCAAAGTATTCAAAAACAACACATTTTCCCACAGAACAACAAGAGTGTGGATTACATTTCTGTGAGTGGCAGACTGCTGGAGAGTGGCACTGATTAATATCGGATGTGTCAACATGCTGCCGAGGATAATTTAATTTGCGTTTGTTAATTATGAGATCATGAAGACAAAAAAACCCAGCTTTGTTTAGCACCTAAAGTTGTACAAAGAACGTTATCGGGCTGACAGATACCATAAGGTCATGATTTAACAATTTTATACAAAGGTACATGTTCCGTTGTAAAATAGCTGTAATAAAAATAAAATAGCAAGAAACTGTGAAATAATACTGCAACGTCAAGAGTGATGTAAATAATGTGATATGTTACAGGTATGCTTCTGAACTAACGAACGTAAAATTACCTGAGCTTATTTGAATTGTAATCTTCCAAAGAACGTACCAAAAAAAAACTGTATACCTTAAACTGTATTATGGAAAGCAGGAAGTGAACAAATGTAACAGTCACTGATTGTAAAAGTACCAGATGGAGGGGTAGGATTTAATAAGCTTTGCTTCTTCCTACTCCTTTTGGACATGTGGAACTGTGAACTGATTATGTGATGCATTCAATTGTAATCTGATGCATGTTCAAATGAAATTAATCCATTACCATTAATTACCATTACCCAAAAAAAGCATGTATTTTGGAAGTTGTTGGACTTAAAGCACAATGGATATTTATCTTGTTAAGTAGAATTCCTGACAGTGTATTTAATGCCCTTCTTTAAAAAAATAAATAAAACCTATGAAAGCTGTGTTTTCGTTTTTTGGGGGGGCCGATGACAACGCAGCAGCTCAGCGAATGAGACGCTGATCCTCACTTAGTCTGAATCATCCTCTTGTTTCCTTTTATTTCCCATGTAATTATTCACATACTGTCTTCTTGGCTAACCTTATCTGTTCCAATTCACATTGCGTTTTGTGGCCAATTCACCGCAGCATCCCTCGGGAACTTCAGGATACATTAAACAACAGCAACCCCCCCTTTATAACCACCTCCGCCCCCTAATCCACTGCTGCTGGTTCTGTGCGCTTTCTCTCCGTCTTCATTTGAATATTTCCTTGTGTGGAGAACGACACGATGCATGTAGACATGTGTAGATATACAATAACACATCAGGAACTGATATACCGCCATGTGATAAGTCATGTTCCGGATCAAGGTTCACACGGCATTGCTTGCTTAAGAAAATTGCCGGGTGTAATCCATCCCCACTAAGAGGGACACTTCAGTGTGATGTCAGTGGCAAAAGCCTGATCATTATTCACCTCGTCGCCTCGTCCAATTAAGCAATGACATGTAATTGTTTAAGCAAATTGCTACAGTCCAAATATGAAGGTACTCAAGGGATATTTATGTCCTGCCGTACAATAAAGAGGTGACCAGTCATACAAGCAGCAATGTCACTATTTATCTTGCATTGTGGCTCATTGGCTTTATTGTTGTAGTATTATGACATACGCTTCTAATATATGACTTTAATCTAGTTATATTATGACAATTTTGTAGTACTATGACAACATTTTGGTATTTTGGTAGCATGAAAGCAGTACTCCTCATGTAGACAATGTGTTATTTATACACGTTTCATTCATTCATTCATTTATTTTCTACCGCTTATACTCACGAGGGTCGCGGGCATGCTGGAGCCTATCCCAGCTGTCTTCAGCTATTTGTGTTTAAAGAAAATGCTCATCATGCATCCACACTGGGCTGCACGGCGGTCAAGTGGTTAGTGCGTAGACCTCACAGCGAGGAGACCTGGGTTCAATTAAACCCTCGGCCATTTCTGTGTGGAGCTTATCCTCACCAGGATTGCGGGGGGTGCTGGAGCCTATCCCAGCTGTCTTCAGGCGAGAGGCGGGGTACACCCTGGACTGGTCGCCAGCCAATCACAGGGCATGTTGATGGTTTAATAATAACAATAACAATAATAATAATAATGATGTTAATAAATAATAAATAATAAATAATAAATAATAAATAATAAATAATAAATAATAAATAATAAATAATAAATAATAAATAATAAATAATAAATAATAAATAATAAATAATAAATAATAAATAATAAATAATAAATAATAAATATTCCATACCTTTGTGTGCTTTCTGTATTATGTACAGAACTGAAATACAACTTATGAAAGTTACTGCTGCTAATGAAGCGAGTTTTGAAAAGTTAGTTTTTTCCATGGAAGACGTTGCTGAAGCTGCTGTACATTTAGTATGCTGTGCACAAGTATGTGTGCTCCCTGTAAATTTTCTCTAAAATACTCTTCAGTCGCCTTCTGTACTGCCGAGGAGAGGTATGTATGCACATGAAAGACGTCGCTGAAGTTGCTGCACATTTTCTATGTTGCGCACGGAGATTAAACGTCCCCTCTGGCTGGCAACAGAACTGCAGCTATAGCCTCATTATTCGCAAACACCAAGGAACACAACAAGTTTATTTTTAGCCCGGGTCAACACAGACTGGTTCTACTTGGTTTACGCTATTTTGTGTTATGAGGTTTTTTGGTGAAAAACAAACAAACATAATTTCAGTCCGTAAACATGAGTTTCATTTGAGAAAGAAATCACAGTGAGTGGAAGCAGCATCCGTGGAAGACTAAACTATGAGCTCAATATCGGCCGTCCATGTCTTAATCAATCGACTGTCACAACCATCATTAAAGAAAAAGAGTGTACTAATTGTAACGTCTATCTGGATGTTGTAAGGATGATGAGGAGGTGGTCGATCAACAATCTCCAAAGAACAAAAGAGGGTACTGTCTGTACCCGCTCTTGAGACCAGCTACCAGCATATGTTGTGTTTTCGTGTAGTATGCTGGTCATAATACCATAATATCCGAAAACACAACATGTCTTGCCAGCATGAAAACACAACAAATGCTGGTATTCTGGTCTACGCTGGTCATGCTGGTAGCTGGTCTATGCTGTTTTTTCAGCACAGATGGTTTTCTAAAATCACTTATAATCTTACATGAATAACTATAACATTGTATTTCTCCCAAAATGTACTCTTATTAGCCATTTTTTGCTGTCATCATATTTGTCCAAACAACGTTGTGTTTTCGTGCCGGTATGCTGGTCTCGAGACCAGCTACCAGCATGATCAGCATATGTTGTGTTTTCGTGTAGTATGTCAAGTCAAGTCAAGTTTATTTATATAGCCCTTAATCACAAAAAAGCCTCAAAGGGCTTAACAAGCAGGCAACAGTAGATGATAGATAGATAGTATGCTGGTCATAATACCATAATATACGAAAACACAACATATGCTGGTCTTGCCAGCATGAAAACACAACGAATGCTGGTATGCTGGTCTACGCTGGTCATGCTGGTAGCTGGTCTATGCTGTTTTTTTCAGCAGGGATGGTTTTCCAAAATCACTTATATTCTTACATGAATAACTATAACATTGTATTTTCCCCAAAATGTACTCTTGTTAGCAATTTTTGTTGTCATCATTATATTTCTCCAAACAACTGTACCATTAGTTGTGCCAGACATTAAAATGAACAAGAAACTGAATGAAGTGGTATAATAATTTTTCAATGACTGTACATATAAGTGACGTCAGATGCAGACACTTCTCTGTGAATTAATATATTTATGCTAGGTTAATTAGCGACTCCAAATTGTCCATAGGTATGAATGTGAGTGTGAATGGTTGTTTGTCTATATGTGCCCTGTGATTGGCTGGCCACCAGCCCAGGATGTACCCCGCCTCTCGCCCAAAGACAGCTGGGATAGGCTCCAGCACCCCCCTCGACCCTCGTGAGGATAAGCGGTAGAAAATGAATGAATTAATTTATATTATTATATATTTCTCCTTGTGGGAAAGGCATATCTTATTATGCTAGCAAGGTGGCTAATGCTAAGCGGCTGTTGTAGTATGCACCAGTAAATCCATATGGTCGTCTTAGATTGCAGCTTCAATACAAATCTTCAAATGATGTGTTTTCATGCCAAATTGCTAAACAACCTCGTTCATTGTCTTCAGTGCAAAAAGCAAGCAATCACTGCCAGTAAAACATCCTACTCCTCACAACACCATACTTGTGGATGTTAGTATTATTGTTGTGAATATGTTCATAGCTGGGCTTGTTTACACCTGACCCATACGTTTTTTTAGACGTGAATTATTAGCAAAATATAGCTTGCTGTCACACATCTTTCTGCGTCTATCTCGCAGTCAACCTGTCAGTTTCAGTAAGTCAAGCCATATTTTTGGACTAGATCTATTTTAGGAATATTATGGCGGCTCATTCTCAGTAAGCAGCGACCGTTGCTCACTGGCATAAAGTTGTCATTCACACTTACTGGCAGTCCAAAAAAATAAAAAAACATGTTGACATTTGTTGTGCGCGTTATATCAATCACTGTTATCAAAGAACAATATCTGTTATTATTATTTGTGTTGTTGTTATAAATATGTCACTTTCATGGATTTGCTGTGAGTTTATGACTGCATGTGTTTGAATCTGGATCCTGGAATGTGTTCTGGTCATGATGTCACAGATGATGATGATGATGATGATGTTCACCACTTCATTTCACTCCTATTTTGTAGTTGTTCCTTTACCTAAGACAGCAGTTTGACATTGTTTTTAACTTTATTATAGTATAAAATTAATTTAATCTGGTAAAACAATTTTCTTGTAATATGCTTTATTGTCAATCAGGCTGTAGAAAAAATTGGAGAATTTATTGACTACATGGATTTACACCAATTCACATCAGCTATCGAATGGATTGCAGCCAAACAGTACTCACAAATCTTGACAGCCATCTTGTGTTTCAGCATCTGTGATTTATCTACTATAAGTTTTGATGGATTACCCTGAAAGCTGTTCCACATTTCCATGTCCTTCATCAGGCGGATTTATAATAATTTTGGATGAACACTAATCTTTTCATTGAGTGCCATCAATTCCGTGCCCACAAACGATTGTAGGTCCTTTCATTTACGACTGCACCGACCTTCGACATAAATGACTAGAAACTAAAATATAGAAACTGACTCTTCATGATCACCTGGCCTTGTGTGTTGTTGACTAATTTACCAGAAATAATATTTATGGACGTAAACATTGTTGTATTATTATGAGCACCTGATGTATGCGGTCTGTGTTGTAAGACCCACTGTGGAGCAAAATATACAACCTGTAACTGATTGCTGGTGTTTATTTTCATCAGTGTGGTTTAATTCATTGTTTACTAGAGGGAAATTAATTAATGTAATAGAATAGAATAGATAGAATCTTGAATTATTTTGCAAAGTCCTAGCCGTCCATCTGGTACTTTTATAATCAGTAACTGTTACATTTGTTCACTTCCTGCCTTTCTAATATAATTTTAGGTTGTTTTTTTTTTTGTATTTTGTACTTTTATCTTATTTGTCACATACCGAATGAGTGTTTTCCGAATCACACACAGGTCAAAAGCCACAGCAGTCTAAAACGTGATAAACAAGAACGGTGCCGCTACTCATTACAGAGCCCTACTGATATTTGTTTTGTATATTTTCAAATGATGGTCTTAAAACTATTGATGAGCTGATAAACAGCCTAAACAGAAAATTTTAAATTTTAAATTTTAAATTTTAAATTTTAAATTTTAAATTTTAAATTTTAAATTTTAAATTTTAAATTTTAAATTTTAAATTTTAAATTTTAAATTTTAAATTTTAAATTTTTTTATATGTACAGACCTGATCAAAATCTTAAGATAAGTGGAACAATTGCTCGAATATGCATTTGGATCTGAAATTTTAAATAAAAACGTAAACTATATTAGGAAAGCAGGAAGTGAACAAATGTAACAGTTACTGATTGTAAAAGTACCAGATGGAGGGGTAGGATTTAATAAGCTTTGCTTCTTCCTACTCCTTTTGGACATGTGGAACTGTGAACTGATTATGTGATGCATTCAATTGTAATCTGATGCATGTTCAAATGAAATTAAACCATTACCATTATACATGCAATTAAAGGTAACTTGAGCAAATTGGCAAATTTCGGAAGCTTGTGTCAAACTGGTAGCCCTTTGTATTAATCAGTACCCAAAAAGTAGCTCCCTGTGTCAAAAACGTTGGTGACCCGTGTTGGAAGCTCTTTGTATTCCCCTGTTCATTATGCATTCCCCACATGGTACATTTATTCATCCATCCAGTGCCGCTCATCATCGTTCTCATCAAATGGGGATGGCGGTGACTCCATTAGCAGGGTTTCTCATGTGGGTGTCAGGTTTGCCAGGGAATCTTGTTAGGACTTTTATTGACACTGTGTTTCATTAAGTTGATTAATGACATCTATTGGAGAATGTTCCGCAGTAATCAACATCTCTACTGAGAGAGTTTTGAGTCGGTACTCGGGCTCTACGCAAACATTCGACTAATATTCACTAATATAAATTTATTAGAGAATAGGAAACCTTAAATTGGACCTGCATCAATACATGACTATGCTAGCCTTCACTGAGTATGCAAACTAGCCAATTACATCTGCTACCATTCTATCTATCTATTCATCGCAACAATACTGTATAAGCATAGTACTACCATACTAGTATAGGGATTTTTTTCCCCCAAAATGGGGTTTTAAGTTTTTCCTTGCCCGGATGAAGGCTCAGATCAGGGAATGTTGTCCATTGTTGCCAGCTTGTAAAGGCCTTTGAGACTTTTTTGTGATATGAATAAAGTTGACTTTACTTGAAATCAACCATCCTACCCCAAATTAAAAACACGCAAAACCAAACAATCAGCATAAAGGAATTTTAAAGATGTCCAAAAACTACTCTCAATGTTACAATATATACATTTGTAAACACTACTGACACTGCCGTATTTATTCCATCTTCAAATCGGGAACAGGACATATAATGCAGAATTATAGCCTCAAATATGTAAAAAAAAATGTATTCATTGCAAAAATCCAAATGTACAACTCATCCAATTTAAGATTTTCCACTGAATACGCTACAAAAGATTCAATGACACAAAGTCACTTGTACCTTTTCCTTCTCCGTGAAAAACTATGTGACTTTGTTGTAAAAGTCCTCCTTATTTTCTTTCAGTTTTGAGTTTCTGAGACGCTTTACCTCTCTGCTGCGACAAGCACCTCCCAACTAGCATACACCCGCTTTATGGTGGCCCGGAGTATCGTGCGCGTTCTGTTTTTTGACATTTCTCTGCAGTTTATTGTCCAATTAGAAAGTACTATACTAATACTACTGTATACTAATATTATACGGCTGGCAACCAGTCCAGGGTCTACCCTGCCTCTCGACCGAAGACAGCTGGGATAGACTCCAGCACCCCCCGCGACCCTTGTGAGGAAAAGCGGTAGAAAATGAATGAATGAATGGATGTATACCATTGCTTTCGGAAAGGTCATTCGGAAAGATTCCATTCGGAAAGAGAAAAACTCCTTATGTAAACGTGGCAAATGAGGAGCTAGCATCCTGGGTCAGCTCACAGAGAGATAATCTGGAAACGTGCCAAGAAAGCACATCCCAAGCCCAAATGTTTACTAAGCGAACTAAACTTGAGGAGCAGAAATGAAAACCCCCTTGTGGTCTCGGCTTTTCTCATATTCTGTACCTTCCCCCACTCGGGTCCGTCTTTTATTTCTCATTCTGTTAAAGCAAAAAAGCCAGACGATGAATTCAAAGCAGCCTGGTGCGCTGCTGGTGCTGAAACAGCTGACTCACATAATTTACTGCTTTCTGTAAACATTAAGCTTTAAACAATGGAGCAAAGTAAATCAAGTGGACAAAAGGTGCCGGTGGTGGATTAATAATACTTACAGAGTGAAATATCAGCTTGAAACTGTTTCACAGTCTGGAGAGCGAGTTGAACACGGCGAGGTTTTAACGATGAGTACTTCTCATTGGGAGGAAATATGGATTTAGGATTTAACTGGTGATTCAGTACTCGTATTTATTTCTGCTTATACAATTTCATGACAGGCAGGAATTACAGTGTAAAGCTACAGTCCTGGTTGGCATCTAAGTGACTCTGCGTGAGAGCCAGTGAGAGTTGCAGTAGAGTTTGTGGTGTTGCCAAACTGCCATTGTGCTTAGACTTAGACTTCCTTTATTGTCATTGCACAAAAAAAAAAAACACAGCAGTGAAATTTGGCAAGGAAATGTCATAGCTTGGCTTCCGTTGGCTGCCGTTTGGGTGCCAAGAACAGTTCCATCGTGAACAGTCAGACACCCACCCAATTAGAGCAGATCAAAAGCTTGGCGAACGTATGTTCTTCAGCATTTTGTTACTTTATTTAGCCATGCTGTGCACAGAAATAAACCTCTCCAACATGATGGTGGGTTGTCTCCGGATATCCGAGTTACGGTGTTCATCTTACCATGTCTGGCAAATAATGCAGTGCAAATGACTAGAAGAGGGAATGTGGTTTTAATATATATGGGTCGAAATTGACCCGAACACCATAGATGTTTCTTTAGTGATTAATACTAACATGAGAAAATAAATGAATTGGTTTAAGAGGTATGTTCTATAGCCCTTGTTACACCCGCAAACGTAATAACTGCCCACAAACGTAATAAACCACAAACGTAATACAAATCTGCAGCTTTGAATGTAATAATCCCGCAAATGTAATAAATTTCCCACAAATGTAATAAAATTTGCCGACTGCAAAAGTAATACTGAATTTCCTGCAAATGTAATAACTATTACATATGAAAGTGGAACGTGAAAAACTGTAAATGTAGTAACTTCCCACAAATGTAATATCAGACAAAATAATGATTTTTGTGGTTGTTGTTTGTTCTTTCTTCTTTTAATGAGGGAGAAGGTGAAAAAAAAATCACAAAATTGTTAACTATAATGATGAAATTGGTAATATTAATGATGATTATAATGATGGTAATAATGATAAAGATGATAACAATATGATAATGATAATAATAAAAATATTACAATGATAATAACAGGGGAAACAAGACAGTGGCATGAACATGATTATATCTTGCAAAAAGGGGTAGGCATTTATAAGCTTTTGCTTCAGCCTACTCCTTTTGGGCTTGGGATCAGATAGTTGAATACAAATGTAAATAATGGAAAGTTATATTTTGATTGATGTAAGAAATGCACTGTTATGATTCATATATTTGCCCAAATAAAGGAAAAAAAAAGGTGTAGATGTCATTTTGAGGATTTTAACAAGATAATTCTTTTTTTCTTTTTTTGTGGAAAAAATATTATCATTAGAATGCATTAAAGGAATCTTTAATTATTAAATTATAATTAATTTAATTAATTAATTAATTAATTTAATTTAATTAAAAACGATAACATGTTTGTGATAATTGCAATTGTTTTAATAAAATTATTATTACTATTATTATATATTTTATTATTTCTTTTGATTATTTCTTCCCCGTATACACACAAAATCACACATACAATAATATACTGTAACTAAAACGCACATGTACGCCCACAAACAAAATTTCCTGCAAATGTAATAGTTATTACATTTGCATGAAATTCAGTATTACGTTTGCAGTAGGCATATTTTATTACGTTTGTGGGAAATGTATTACATTTGCGGGATTATTACATTCAAAGCTACAGATTTGTATTACGTTTGTGGTTTATTACGTTTGCGGGTGTAACAGCCCTCAGTAATAGCCAGGTAACAAAAGAATGTTCAATTTATTGATATGATTCTTTTGACGTTCATTTTTACCATTTTTGAAAATTGAAATCGAGGGGTATAGTGACAAAAAAAAGGCCTCCATGCCCACACCAAAAGTATAAAAACCAACATTTTCATTTATGAGGAAGCCTAAGAAGGTAACCAAGACATGAGAAGCAAATTTGATGGTAACTTATTGTTTTTAGTGTATTTTATAGCTGATTTAATACACGGGTCAAAACCAACCTGTTAACATAAGAGATGATACCAGAAAACTAACACAAGAGGAAGGTTTTAAAAGAGACAAGGCTAATCAATACACAAGTGGATTTCATGCCTCATTCAAGCGCAATCCAGTTTTCCAAAAATCGGATGAAGATAGCAGACTATATTTGACTGAAACACACTCTCTTAATAGGATCAGCTGCACCCAGCGCTATTTACATATCATATGAGGTGGAAATGCGGTTACGTCATAACCACTTTAAAGTGACCATGAAGTATTACCAAGATTCTATCAGAGTCGTTTCCTTGTTCTGGAACTAATTGATTTGCGCTAGCAGGTCTCCGTGCCTCACCAATTTTCCACAGCACAGCACAGTATGTTCACAAGGATAAACTGAGAGGAAATTCTTTGCTCTACCTCCCACAGCCGTGACATACGAGGCACGAGCGTACTTACCGTCCTCCCGGGATTTCTGAATGAACGCATCAACGCCGCTTTCACCGTAGTTGCCCTCCGAGGCCACTGTGGAGACGTAGTTCCACCTCATAGCTTTGACGATGTCTACCATGGCCTGTGCCTGGTACGTGTCTGGGGGCACCACCCGAGAGAAGAAGTCGTAGCGTGTGTTGTCGCTGAGCTCCGGAGCCGTGGAGGCGTAACTCACCTGCGGGATCTGCAACGGGAGGAAATACGTTTTTTAAATGAATTGAATGAGACGCTAGAAGAACAACAGAACAACAGAAGAGTCTCTGAGGTTCTTCACTTCCATGACCTTGAGCAGAGAAAAATACTAACATAAAAGAATGTACAGTAAAACACAAAAGTGAGTCCAACCATAACATTTCAGCAAACATCTGCATGCATTGGGTATATCTTCTCAAGGTATAACAGCAGCTGGTGTATGGACTTTCTGACCAACAAGCCCCAGAAAGTGAGGTTCGGCCTCCACCTCTCCTCCACACGCACTCTAAGCATTGGCTCACCACAGGGCAGTGTCCTGAGCCCCCTGCTGTACTGTCTCTACACCTACAACTGCAGTCCGGCCTACAGGAACAATATGATCATCAAATTCACAGACGACACCTCAGTGTTCTAAAAATAACCTGAATCTGAATACCAGAAAGACTAAAGAGATCATCATGGACTTCAGGAGGATGAAAAGTGATCATCTCGCCCTCTACATCAACGGCGAGGACGTGGAGAGGGTTCATGACTTCAGATTCTTGGGAGTCCAGATCTCCGGGGATTTGACCTGGACTAAGAACAGCTCAGCCATCTTTAAAACCAGCAAAACCTGCTGCAAATACGAGCTGTAACTATTAGTCTGAAACTAGAAATAACTCTTTTTTATGTCAGTCGCTCGCTCAACTTGTCAAGATGTTTGCTAACAGCTGAGATGTGCAAATGATGTAGTATTGTCATTCATTAGATGTTCTTATGTTTATGGTAAGTTGCACAGCAGTCGATTGGTTAGCGCGCAGATGTCACAGCTAGGAGACCAGGGTTCAATTCCACCCTCGGCCATCTCTGTGTGGAATTTGCATGTTCTCCCCGTGTTTTCTCCGGGTACTCCAGTTTCCTCCCACATTCCAAAAACATGCTAGGTTAATTGGCGACTCCAAATTGTCCATAGGTATGAATGTGAGTGTGAATGGTTGTTTGTCTATATGTGCCCTATGATTGGCTGGCGACCAGTTCAGGGTGTACCCCGCCTCTCGGCCGAAGACAGCTGGGATAGGCTCCCCACGACCCTCGTGAGGAAAAGCAGTAGAAAATTAATGTTTTTGTGACGATACAACAAGAAACATGAAGCTAATGATATAAATTACAATACAGGCTATTAATTGTGCTGTGTACAAAAATGTGTACAATAATTGGGATGCCAGGCTTTACCCCAACAGGATGTGAAAATTTGACATCATTCCTGTTCGGCTCACAAGAGCTTCCATTCTTGTGAGAAAACATTCTACAGGATTGATGAGCATTTGCGAGGCCATAGGTCACTGATGTCGGACCTTAGTTCATCCCAGAGCTGTCTGATGGGGTTTAAAGGTCATGCAAACATGACTTTATAGACCTTGCTTTTTGTACTCTGGAAAAAATTGCTATTTTTCAAACTGTTCCCACAAAGTTGGAAGCGTACAATTGTTCGAAATGTCTGCTAAGATGAGGAGTAAGAGTAAGGGATGTAGCTCAACTCCAAGCCAGTCTCCAATGAAAGGTGCATAGTGAGGCATCGGAGTGATGCACACATGCAAATGGTTGCCCACATTAGCATATGTAATTGTGACAGCTTTCAGATCAGCGCACACCGGCAGGGAGCTCCAAATGTAAAAGCATCTGTTGTTGCAGGTAAGATCACTGATCCTTTCAATATGGCAGATTGTACCACAGGCCAAATATGGCATTTGAGGTCCTTACAGCTAAGCCGAGATGTGTTTCCACACATTGGAAATAAACAACTCATATACTGTAGCTAGTTGAATATGCTTAGGTAAGACTGCATGAGGTTGCATTTCAGCATAAAAAAACAGCAAAAGCATCCAGGGAATGTGCATACCTCCACCAAGGCAGACTCCGTCATTAACGCTGCAACAACTGAATCGTGAACCTGAGATTAGTGAGTCGGATAGGTGGATTTGTAGTGCTGAATCCTACATCGTGCCACCACCATGCTAAGATTTCTTCTGCCAGGGAAAATTGTAGCCGCACGTTGGCCACACAGTTAGGAAGACCGGGTTCAATTCTCTGTTTGGGGATCTCTGTGTGGAGATTGCACATTCTCCCCGTGGGTTTACTCCGGTTTCCTCCCACATTCCAAAAACATGCTAGGTTAATCGCCGACTCCAAATCGTCCATAGGTATGAATGTGAGTTTGAATGGTTGTTTGTCTATATGTGCCCTGTGATCGGCTGACAACCAGTCCAGGGTGTACCCCGCCTCTCGCCCCAAAAACAGCTGGGATAGGCTCCATCACGCCCGCGACACTCATGATGATAAGCGTTAGAAAATAAATCAAAAAACATGCTAGGTTAATTAGCGACTCCAAATTGTCCATAGGTATGAATGTGAGTGTGAATGGTTGTTTGTCTATATGTGCCCTGTGATTGGCTGGCGACCAGTCCAGAGTGTGTCACAGTGGCAAAATTGTAATAACTGCAATCTTATTGTTGACATCGCCATAACTGTAATAAAATGAATAGCATAATGTACTACGAGTGTGTATATGTATATGTATGCCTACATGTATGTGTATGTGCATTAATGTGTGCATGCATGTCTTGCATTCCTTTAAGGACGATCCAGTATCGCTGCATAGGGTCAACCATCTCCTTGAGGTGTTGGTCTCTTTGTGTGTTCTTTTTTGCCGTAACACCTGACTCGACTTTAGTGAGTGAGTCATGAAAACACGACTCGGTAAAATGAGCCGAGTAAAAACATGTGATAAATGATAAAAATGTAAGCTTCTGCCAAACACTGCCTTTATGGTGATAATAAACACTATCATAATGGGCAGCATAAAAGATCAGTTTATAGTTAATTAATCAAATCAATTAATTTGCTTGGTAATTTGTTGAATGTACATAAAATTTGGAATGGACCAATAGGGGCTTGACAAGAACAGGGAGCGATGGAGGCATATTGTGATGGCCACAGCATCACATTAGGCAACCAATTGAAGAAGACCCCTTTTGGGTCCTGACCCTCCATTTGGAAACCCGTGCTTTAATTTCTTCATATTAGCTGATTAGGATATTCTGAATTATTAACACACTAACATGCATTGAGTTCTCAATTGCTACCCCGATATTTGAAGTCAAATATCAGTGAGTATAGTGAGAAAGGTGCATTATATTTACTTGCTACTGTTGTTTTCCTGCATTATCTGCAAGGACACAGACAGGACACGGACGGTTATTTCATTCCTATGCAGCACTAGTCGGAATTATTGGGCCCTTCAGGTGTTTGTCCTTCAACAAAAAATCCACAATACTTCAACATCTTTCATGTGTTCCTGCCTTGAATCCATCTGATACATGTTTCCAACACCCCACTATTTTATTTTATTCATGAATTTATTTCATTTCTTTGATATTTGTATGTTTTTTTATAATTGTCACTTCTTTACTAATGTCAATATTATGATGTATCTTCCAACATCAAAACATTTCTTTTCCTTTTTAACATTTTGGCGCGATGCCGGGCAATGTTTTTTAGTGTTTTGCCTCAAACGCAAGAAAACACGTTTGAAGATGCCCTAGTAACCTTGGATCGATGCATTCAGGAGAAGAAGAAGCATCGACGCCTCACAAAAAGACAGGAGGCAGACTATTTTTACCTGTTGAGAGGCCCATCTTTTCCTTTTGCAGGGGTCGTTTTTTGTCCACCAACACTGTTGAAAGGCCCGGTCAAGGGTGCCTTTGTAGCATATCTGATGTACTTAGACCAGGTTTACCACAGCCCAAGACTCACATTAGAAATATAGTTCTATTCCCAAGGATGCCAATGACTAAAAAATATAATATACCTTTAATATAATATTAAGCTGCACCCCCTAAATTTAGAAAGAAAATGGATTTCTACCCATAAAAGCCGCACATGTCCATGTCATAAAATGACATTTTGTGGCACACACAATTTTGTGAGGGCCAGGCAGCTCTTTATTTGACAGGAGCCAATCATGAGCTATGAAAAAATTCACTACAAGCTTGTTGACCCACCGGAAATCACAGGAGGTCATTACCCAATATAACTTTCACTTTGTCCACCAGAGGGGGTGACTCTCTGCGGACAGAGGCAGCTGAATGAATTTCCACTTATCTTCTTTATCTACCTTTTGAGTGTTAAGTTGCTGCGTGATGATTTTAACATTCTTTCTAAGATGACATTGTGATTCAGACTGTTATATTGAGTAATGACACCCCGGCGATTTCCGATGGGATGACATGCTCATTGTGAGCTAGTGATTGGTTCCTGCTAAAAACAGAGATTAATTTAATTTAATTTAATTTAATTTAATTTAATTTAATTTAATTTAATTTAATTTAATTTAATTTAATTTAATTTAATTTAATTTAATTTAATTTAATTTAATTTAATGATTGCATTAGTTAGTTCAAAGTGCCTCCAAACCTTGGACTTGATTGAAATAAAAATGAATTAATCAATATATTTTTAATAATTAATCAAGAAATGCTCAATATCGGCTTTCTAACTGATATCCGATATACTATAAAGAAGAAATGCATAAAAATGGAGGCGCAAGTGTCCCTTAAAGCCGCTTGATGTACGCTACTCATGTCCCTCAATGCTCTTGCGAATGTCAGCAGGAAACTTTGGAGCGTTATTGTTTACATTCAGCATGGCGGGAAGCGCTTGAACCCTTGTGGAGATCTCCAAGGCAGCACAGCGCTAGCCAGACATTCCCCTAATTGCCGCCAGCCGTTGTTGACACTGGAGGAGATTAAAGTTTCACTTTGTTACTGTTGAAGCGAGCCGAGCAGCAAATAGGCGCGCCTCTTGAATAGAAAAGCAATTCCCGCATAATGATACGACAAATCTGATTTTCAGCGCTATGAGATTGAACGGCGGCACGGCGACAAACAATGAGAGCCTTTACGCCATCATTCCAATTGATGCATTGTGTCTCCTACACTGGTGGGAATTAATTTATTATCTCTATTATTCCATTTCACAATGAGACCTCATTCGTCTATGTTTGTTCATTCGCTGTGATTTATCACGATAGTTTTGCATCATACTGTACTTGCTCATCAGTCAAATTCATTGATTATTAATGTCAATTTGGCTGATCCACTCATTGATCATGGTGACTTTAACTTTTTCATATTCTTTCTTTATGAACTCTGGTGTGGTTCGGTTCACTTGAGATCAAGTTAAATGTAAAATTCTGGTTGCTAGGCGGGCGGGACGGCGGTCTAGTGGTTAGCTTGGAGACCCGAGTTCAATTCCACCCTCGGCCATCTATGTGTGGAGTTTGCATGTTCTCCCCGTGCATGCGTGGGTTTTCTCCGGGTACTCCGGTTTCCTCCCACATTCCAAAAACATGCTAGGTTAAATTGTCCATAGGTATAAATGTGAGTGTGAATGGTTGTTTGTCTATATGTGCCCTGTGATTGGCTGGCGACCAGTCCATGGTGTACCCCACGTCTTGCCCAAAGACAGCTGGGATAGGCTCCAGCACCCCCTGCAATATATATATATATATATATGATATATAGTATATATATAATAATGCAGGATAAGCGGTAGAAAATGAATGAATGAATGCTTGCAGGTATGAAGGTATTACCTTAACACTGCATGCAGTCAGCAAAGGCATGGCTAACATGACTCTATTAGTATTTAAGTCTGTATTCCTTTGCTAACTATCACAGTTATGCTACAAGTCCCTGCCACAAGTTGCAGCAAAACACCCTTGAATTCCAGAAATAACTTGTAGCAAAACTAGGTCACCATATTAGCTTACTAAAATACAATCTATGGCATTTAAATTATTTTGCTCAGGCTCTAATTCCTGTGCAGCGTCTCCAGAAGGTGAAATGTTCGGCCCCTAAAGGCTGACGATATTATCTGTGAGCTTTGGACCTCTCCATAATATTTCCATATCTCAGATTTGACCTTTAATATTTTGACAGCGGACTGAATGGAGAGGTTCAATAAGTTTGGCTTTGTCTTCCGCAGAGAGTGAGAGCCATCACTCTGCTTAACCATGCAGATGAACATCCGAAAATGGAGCCGCGTTCTACTTGGAATTAAAACCTTTCTTCAAGGTGTTGGTCCTCAACATGGCAACCATTAGCGATGATGGAAATATTGTACACAGAATAAACAATAGTAATGCCACTAATAGTAATCACTTCTATTGATCTACCAAGCAGGTTAAGTCTGTCTCTTATTTAGTTCACGGTGTCACAAGGTGATAATTGCCCCAAAAATCCAATAACCATCAATATCAGCTGCAGTACTGTAAGTACCAGTCTGGCTTGGAAGATTTAGGGCAAAAGAGTAGCACACGTCTTGTGCTGGAAGACACAGCCATCCCAATGAGAGCGGACATCAGAAGTGTTGTTGCTGCTGTTGTTATTGAAGGAATTAGCATAAGTATGTGTATCAATACGCCTCGAAAAAATATTTCGTAGTGTTTTAAATCATCAAACTACAGTAAGATACTTCAACTAGTACATGTTAGCATCAGTGTACGTGTTAATGCATGATACCAGCATGTATATCAAACGATGCAATGTTGTTAGAGGTTTTTATTAGAGGACGTCATAGTCAAAATAGGTGCATCCCAATGACAGTATTGTAAGCTAGCTCAAATTAACACATTTTTTCATATTATAAGGCACAGAAAATGTGCATGTTTCACATAAGGATTTTGAATGATGGGCAAAATTCCACAAAAAGTGCAGTTCCCCTTTAAGATGTTTAGCAAGCGACACAAGCGACTGTTTGGTGCCTCTTTTCTCAAAAATAAAGCAAACAAATGAGAGCGATGATAGATTTTCCTCACTATCCATTTTCATAAACAAAATTCACTGAGGGCTGCACGGCGGTCTAGTGGTTAGCGCGTAGACCTCACAGCAAGGAGACCCGAGTTCAATCCCAACCTCGGCAATCTCTGTGTGGAGTTTGCATGTTTTCCCCGTGCATGCGTGGGTTTTCTCCGGGTACTCCGGTTTCCTCCCACATTCCAAAAACAGCTAGGTTAATTGGCGACTCCAAATTGTCCATAGGTATGAATGTGAGTGTGAATGGTTGTTTGTCTATATGTGCCCTGTGATTGGCTGGCGACCAGTCCAGCATGTAACCCGGCCTCTCGCCCAAAGACAGCTGGGATAGGCTCCAGCAACCCCTGCAACCCTCGTGAGGATAAGTGATAGAAGATGAATGAATGAATGAAAATTCACAGAAACTGTGTCTATGGTGGGGTAACTAAGTGTGAACTAGAATTGGCCATAGTGGAGGTCCTTGTTCATGTATGTTCTAGAAAGTCATCCTACTTCCATGTAACAATATAGAGTTGCTTATTATACCAATTGGTAAAATGACAACTAAACAGATTCTTTTGTCCTGCAGTCGCCCCCCTTCTCTGTGTGACTGCTGTGCATGCTGGTCTGGAGGACATGTATTGATTTTGGAGGTAGCCGTGCTCGCTGTAACTCTACATGTTGTCAAACTCTTTAATTGATGAGACGTGATGCCGTCCCACTTAGAGCAGAGTCTCGGCTTTCACCTTTGGCTTTGTTCGAGTAGAACCCAGTGTCACATTAAATCCTGTAACTTGGTGTCATTTTGTCCCCAACACGTACAAACACCGTCACTTAGACCTCAGCGATGCCTTAATAAGGTGTTGACTCGGAAAGCAGTTTAACCCGAACAATGATGCTTAAATCGAGTCATGTGTGCTACATTGGTTCAGCCTTTACGTGAATGTAGCTGGTGACAGCACGACAGGAAGTGATGATCAGCAGCGCGGACGGTTCACAACCATTCATATCCACTTCAAAATGTGTCAGTTAAATGCTCAGAGGAACTTTTTCATTCATTTTTTATGTCATGAACACATGACATTCAACACTGACAAATTGTATTCAACTACTTTGGAGCTGACATGAGAGCGTCTTGCCATTGTTGTCACTGACGATGATGATAACACTGCGCTGTTTCGTCTTGTTGAATTATGAAAGAATAATTCATTGAGCATCTTTCTAAATGGTGTCAATGTTTGCTGCTTGATTGTGACATCATTCTACTCGTTTCTATCAAAGTTGCAGTCGACCAAGTGACACTAATGTCTGTACATCAGTGAGGAAAGAAAATCCATCCTTCTTAGAAGATAGTACAGTTCATGCATTTAATGAGCCAATACAAAATCTAAAGTCTAAAGTCTGCTGCTGTTGTAATGAGTTGTATGAGTGGAAATGTACTGCAATGGACAGCATCAAATCGAGGAAAATAAATTGCCAACATAAAATTTTGGTGTAAATATATATATTTACATTTGTTATTACAGTCATTGTTAGTGTGTACAAAACTGTGGTGAGACCAGCAATGTTGTTTGATCTAGAGACAGTGCCACTGAGGAAAAGACAGGAAGCAGATCTGGAGGTGGGAGTGACCAGGATGGATAGGATCAGGAACAAATACATCAGAGGGATATTACATGTTGGAGGCCTTGGAGATAAAGTCAGAGAGGCCAAACTGAGATGGTTGGGTAGTTGGTGTGAGAAATACAGATGCAGAAGACAGGGTTGGATGGAGTTGATTGATTTGCTGTGGCGACCCCTGAAGGGAAAAGCCCAACGAGAAAGAAGATTTATATTTGTTATTTGTAGTTATTTTTTTTATCAATACAGTCTTTTTGCAGTTTTATTTATATATTTTTTTTAAATTTTGACATACTGTATTACTAGTCATCCCTCATTTATTGTGGTTAATTCATCCCGGACCCGAACTCAAAAAGTATGATTTAATATGAATATTTTTATAGAATATTTTTGTAGTTTTGGCATAAAAAAAACCTGTATATGATCTTCTAAGTACAGTTTTTAACATTATTAGAGCCCCCATTGTTAAATTTTAGCACCTGTATTTATTTTCATATCTTTATTTTATTTGTATTTTATACATTTTTTATAACTTTATATTTTATTAGTATATTTAATGAGTTTTGCATCTATTTTTTCTACTTTTTTATATTAATTTTTATAAATCTTACATTTATTTTTGCATATTTATACAAATATATATATGTGTATATATATATATATGTATATATAAATATTAATGTATATAAATTTCATGCATGCTGTATGTCGAGCATGTACAGCATATTTTACAATAAAGTTGACTTTGATATATACTTTAAATGTGTTATTTTATATTTAGAATGAATGAATGAATGAATGAATGGCTGGAGCCTATCCCAGCTGGCCCCGCGATGCTCGTGAGCATAAGCGGTAGAAAATGAATGAATGAATTTATAATGGCGTTAAATAGAGCCTTATTAGACTGCACTGTGCATTGTATGTGTAGAGTATAAAGCAGCAATTCTACTCAAGATCTTAAAACCGACTTTCACGTGGGAAACAACTCCAATGAAATCTTTACTTTTCTCCCATGTCGGGCCATATGCCCCCAAACCCCTACTTAGAGCTTGGTGGTCTCACTGGCCCCTTTGAGAGGCCTTCCAGCACATTCTTTGAAGCACCTCTCAAGAGTGCTAAACATAGCAAGCCCATCAGTTTAGGTCCGTCTGGTGACTCGGGGGTGATAAGACTCCCCGCTATCACGGTCTCTTTCTGCATACTCACCAAAGATGACGCCTCGGGAGACGCTTTCCTGGTCGACCGACTGCTGTGTTAAACCAACTTAACGATCTCGATGCGGTACAAATGAGCGCTGATTCCCCTTCTCCCAAGACTTACAACATCAGCTCTATTTTTAATAATTAATGTCAATGCACGTGGAAATGTCCAAATTTAAAACATTCTGACCTAAAACTGTCCCTGGCTGGAACACGACCGCATCCTAACGACTCCACAATGGCTGCATTAAAACAGTCGCGGTGTGATTCTACAGATGACTACTATTAAAACTTGATGATGACAATGTGGAATTGTTCAATTTGCGACTCACGGCAGAGTAAACAAAGGACTACTTTGTGAACATATTAACAAAGGGAGAGAACAAGAGCAGCTGTGGATGTTAAGAAGGGGAAGGGAACGCAGGTTTCAGTCATTGTTATTTTAACAATCCCTGTGCAGGTCCGTGTTGCGGCTTCCTGTTGAGGTGGTGCCGTGATTGTGCTGCATGCTACAGTTTAATCCTGGGCTCAAACTGAATCCGTTGCGGCTCCGATCCTGATCCAGTCCTGCGTGCCACTTATACAGTACAAAACTGGGTCATGGGGAGCCTATCCCAGCTGTCTTCGGCCGAGAGGCGGGGTACACACTGAACTGGTCGCCAGCCAATCATAGGGCACATATAGACAAACAACCATTCACACTCACATTCATACCTATGGACAATTTGGAGTCGCCAATTAACCTAGCATGTTTTTGGAATGTGGGAGGAAACCGGAAAACCCACCCACGCATGGGGAGAGCATGCAAACTCCACTATCCTGCGCGCTAACCACTCCACTACCGTGCAGCCCGGATGCCATCATCATCCTATCAATTTAAGAAACTGATAACAGTAACCGTGACCATTTGGTCAACATTGTACACTCAATATTGGATAATTAAATGCTATTTAGGGCGGCACGGCGGTCCAGTGGTTATGGCGCAGACCTCACAGCTAGGAGACCAGGGTTCAATTCCACACTCGGCCACCTCTTTGTGGAGTTTGCATGTTCTCCCCGTGCATGCGGGGGTTTTCTCCGGGTACTCCAGTCCAGTCCAGGGTGTACTCCACCTCTCACTCAAAGTCAGCTGGGATAGGCTCCAGCATGCCCCTGTAACCCTAATGAGGATTAGCCGGCATAGAGAATGGATGGATAGTACAGTATAGTGACGGATGACGGTATTTTCCTCAATTTTGAGGACCAGGTCTCCGCCTTCGGTGGTAGTATCTGAGTTTTTTTTCTGACTGACCACCCTTTTGTATTGAAAGCAATTGTGGCTTTCCAATAAGGTGTTTTACCCCAGATGCGGTCATATAATTATCTCCTTGTATTATGCTGTATGAAAGTGCACACAATTGCAACAATATCCCACCTTTGCTATGAGTTCTGTAGAAAAGGCATAGGTGGGTAAATGCATAATAGGCTTTTTTTTGTCACAGAAGCTGGAGTTAATCCTCTGAAAACTGAAAATAGATGCTGACATCTTGCATGACGGTGGTTCAAAATGATATTTTCACCAAAATGTAGACATTTTAGGCCTACGTCTTGAACTTCCAAGGTTGCACTATGTGTTATTTTTAACAGTGCCCCCCGCCTCTCACCCAAAGTCAACTGGGATAGGCCCCAGCATACTCCCACTACCCTTGTGACAATTGCCAACAAAAATTAATGACTGAATGAATGAAAAACAAAGCACCATCAGGAAAAGGTTGTCAGTCATCATTGTTTATCATCCAAATAAAAAAACAAACAAACAACGATGATTGATGCAGCACATGCAGGCAGGGGATTCCTTTACGATGCATGGCTGATCATTCAGCACAGGTTAGTAATCAGCGTGGCCCCTCGATAGGAAAAATAGCCCAAAGATCACGGGCCGTCCAATGGGGTTTGCAGCGGTGTTGAAAACATATGGCACTCGACACAAACACAAACACTTCTCCTGCCAACACCAGGTAACTAACCAACGAGCTGAGGGAAGTTTTGTTTGCACAGGAGAAACTTTAAGATGAAAGCTAAAGAAGCATATCTTTGTAAATAACTCAAAAAAAAACCCAAAGTGTTTTTGAGACATCGCCTTCCAACAAAATGAAAACACTCCAAATAAATAGCAGTGAATACACGACTGCCAGAAATGATCAATCATGACTAGGAAGAGAAGCAGTGGATTTAGAGCTGTCCCATGATAAAAACCCTTTCAACTAATAAAACACGACTTAAAAGAACCAGAGAATGTTATCACAGATGTCACCAAAAGTCAACAGTTACTATCATTGCTGTGTTGGAGCGACAGGAAGCAACTCTAACCTATAAGCAAGTCTGAATTAGAGCTGCTCGATATTGGCTTTATTACCAGTATCGGATATTGTCCAGCACTTCATTACCAGTACTGATATCAACCAATACTCATACAGGCAGCAGCTCTTTCCTCAAACTAATATCAAGTCTGCAGTTTGTACAAAATAAGGCAAATACTCCAAGTTATAGAAAAGGTGCCATAGTTACTTTATTTTGGGCTCTAATTTTGTGGCGTATGGTGGTGGAGCGTGGCGCACCCCGCGCAGTGGTAATTGTGTCTGGCGCACCAGAGGAGGTATTTACATTTTCAGCTTTGCACAGTGAAAATTTTGTGACAAAACAGCACGCCAAATGTGCCCTGAAAGATCTCCAGCTCTGACTAGTCTATTCTAGTCTATTCCTTCCTAGTCCAGGTGAAGCGCACCTTGTGCAGTGGTAATTGTGTCCGGCGCACCAGAGAAAATGTTTACATTTTCAGCTTTGCGCAGTGAAAATTTTGTGACAAAACAGCATGCCAAATGTGCCCTGAAAGATATCCAGCTCTGACCCAGGTGCAGAGTGCACACACATCACCAAAACCTGACAGACAGGTTTTTCAGAATGTCAGGCACATTTCAATGCAACCAGCAACCACTATTTAATGTAACCATACATTCATTCAGTCATTCATTTTCTACCGCTTTTCCTCACAAGGGTCGTGGGGGGGGTGGGGGGGGGGGGGTTGGAGCCTATCCCAGCTGTCTTTGGGCGAGACGCGGGGTACACCCTGGACTGGTTGGCAGCCAATCACAGGGCACATTGTAACCATACATTTTTGTATTAATTGTACCATCACATCTGATGTCAGATCACTCATAATATAACTCAAAACACAAGACCACTCCACATATTGCACATCTCCATGGCTGTGCTGGATGGTTTTTCGTAGGGAGGTTCCCAGATCGCCCCAAATGAGAACAAAAATATGAATTTTACATGAATAAACCAACCCAATAAAAATGAACCCATGACCCAGTTTGGGTCCAGACAGTCTTGATATATATTTCCATCTTTATATCACGTTGATTATAGAAACAACGGCTAAGATCTCCTTCAATTGACCACAAATACAATCAATACTAAGTGTTGGTGCTCTTGTAAAAGTAAGATCCAACATTTAAACTAGACTTGCAAACATTTATTACCCCAAGAAACGATGTTAGCAATCAAAGTGATTTAAACAAGTCTGATCTTTGTCTGGGATGGATCCCAGACAAGCTCCCTGCATCTACTCCACTGGGTAATAGGTAAGGCAAATGGATGGATGGATAGATGGATGGAAGTATAATTGAGAGTAGTTCCTGTCTGTCTGGGGTAATGCAATTACCAGGAGATGAGGCTGTAGGAGGAGGTCGAAACTTAGTTTTCTTAACTTGAGCTAACCGTGACTGTAGTTCTGCTAACATCGTCATTCACCGAGTTTCACCTCTGTTTCCAGGTCATGTGATTATTGTAGCAACTGTTTCTAAGTGGTTGTTGATTTAAACACATTTTCACATTTGGTGAATCTCGATGTCAGTCACAGTATATGTTGACCAACAATGGTGACGACAGTGTGGCCGTACCGTGTAATGACGACAAGTGTCAACACGTACTTCCACTACAGCCTATTAAACAATTACATTTACAACTTATTAGGTTAGGATAGTCACATCAACATGTTGGAAATACACTTAAATAGTGGTATGTGCTTACACATTTGGAATCAAACTATGGAATGGATTGAGTAAGACCTTCGATGAGTGAATTCAAAAAACAATGCAAGCAGTTGATGTTTGCTAAATACAAGGATGAAGAGTCTTGAACCAGTCATGATGTGCTATATATATCACTATATTGACACTTACTATGGTACCCATTATGTCATTGGATGGTCATATCACTTTGTACTTTGGTACGTGAAAAAAAAAAGAAAAAAAAACTTAAACTATATTATGAAAGCAGGAAGTGAACAAATGTAACAGTTACTGATTGTAAAAGTACCAGATGGAGGGGTAGGATTTAATAAGCTTTGCTTCTCCCTACTCCTTTTGGACATGTGGAACTGTGAACTGATTATGGGATGTACTCAATTGTAATCTGATGCATGTTCAAATTAAATAAAACCATTACCATTACATTTCTTTGATGGCTGACGAGCCAGGTCAAGTCCACACTAAATCCACACATCTAAAAAAATAAAATAAAATAAAATCAAATTCATGGCTCCCACGTCTGTCGCAGACTGACTGATAGTTGGTGTATAGTACATGGCACCGTCTCATCTAGCTCGGGTTGTGTCAGAGGCAGCATCACATCCATGAGGCAGAAGATTCCAAAGTTACCGTTTCAGCGTCTTCTCTCAAAAGTGAAGCAAACATATGAAAGAGATGATAGATTTTTTTTTAAAATCACATTTGGTGCTCATAAACATGCTCTAGGGACACATATTACTGTTAGAACATCATTAAAAAGTCACATTTGCATAATGGCTAACCTTTAAATCGTCTGCAGCTCCTACCATGACTGTGAACAGGATAAGCGCTACGGAAAATGGATGGAAGGTGATAGTTTTTAGTCACCCGGCAGAAAGCATTACAGACAGCTGCAAAAACACTTCCTGCTTAGATGCAGAAATAACTCAATTTCTTGTGCAGACCAGACAAGAAGGAGGCGGGGTCTTATTCAGTGTCACTGCGACCACGTATTAACAAAAAGAATGCTTGTCATCCTTTAATCCCGCAGTGTTGTTATCTGCAGGGACTCCAAAGCCTTATCCTCGACGACAGGTTGTGTTAACTCGATGTGGGCGCCACCATATTTTTCCCATTTGAAATTAGTGTTTATCTAACATTCGGTTTGTGTCTCTTACCACAAATGCCACTGCACTAACCATAAATACGGCTCCTATCTTTTGCTCAGTCTAAAATAAATCATAGCTGCGTGTGGCCGTGCTATTGCAGGTGAATATTTAGCAATTATAAATGCCTGCAAGGCAACATCAGTCTTACTTACCCGTCGGTCAATAGCCCATTATCATCTCTATCCTTGAATAACTGGAAGTGCCCAATGACTCGTGGATCATTTCTCAGACTTGACCTTAGTAAATATCTAAAAGGTCTAAAACATGTAGCAGTAGTTTTTACTAAAGGCTATCAGAGCAGAATATGGTTCTGGGTTACATCCCGACCTACACGTTACCACATGCATGGGCTACGCAATTTGGAGGAAATTTGTTAGGATGTAGTCTAGTTCCAGGGGTTGCAAGTGGGTGGTTCGTACTTATTGAACAAGAAAAATATTTTAATCAATCAACGACATTTCACACTAAACCGTTTCTGAAGCCTGAAGCCTTTCCAACATTACTTGGTCGTGTCGAACAGTCAGAAGTGTAAACATTAAGTAACAATTTATGAGTTTCCTAACTGTGTTTATTTTGAGTAAGTAATGAAACAAAAGCAGTTGTCTGTGTAGCATTATAGAGTGTGCATACAGGGAGCTGGGTTGCTAATTTTCTATCACAATCAGTGTGTAAGTGCTTTTTAAACTATAGTAGTCTCGCAAAAAAAGTGTAATGACCACATTACTGATGCTGTAGAAAACCTAACGCAAAAATGCTAACGCTATTTACCATTCATAAACATCCTGAAGTAACCTCTCAGACTGTCCAGTCTGTATTTCCGTATCGGATTCAGGTTCTAACACATATTAATGTATGGTAAAAATTGACATTTACATTTATTATCAACTCCTATATCATTTATCAACCCTAAAAGTTGGGTTCGGTATCTATCCACAGAAGCAAAAGTGCGACTTTTGTCACACAAGTGGGCGTGCCTGGAGGCGGGCCATGGGTGGAATACATTAAAAAATACGAAATCCAAAGAAATACAGCTGGAATAGGGGCAAAATCTGTATTGGTTATTGCGTGTAGCTGCTCTACAGGAGTCTACAACTCAATACAAAGGGCTGAAAAATGAGCACAATAGGTCCCCTTTAATGTCAACTATGCTATGCCGCCGAAATCAGGCTTGTAGCAGGTTGCCTTTATTTTGGGGTTTGGGGTTGGGGTTTGGATGGATCTTAAACCCCACGGCACCATTTCATATTTTATTTCCATCATTTATTTCCAACATCTGAATCAAATGTACAACTTTCAATATAGCACCTTCTGTTTGAGCCCACCCATTTTTCATGTGCACCAAGGTGTTGGAACATGCGGTGTGTTTTGTTGTCATACTACGTCACTTTTTCAATCGATAAATAGCAATGAATGTCTATACTCAGTTTCAGATTGTCTAAAATAGGTTTAGAGGTGAGTGCTTTTAGAGGTTAAAACAACATGAAAACCAGAAAGCTATCTATGACTAAAAAACAAGTAATTGTGAATCTGGGCAAAGATGGAATATCAATCAGAACAGCCAGCAGAACCATTTGGATTGTTCTAAAAAAGTGAATTATTGGGGTGCAATAATAAATGATTTCCCTGTATATTGCATTAGTATGCAAAGTGCTGGCTGGCAGCTGATCTGCATTTATTAACCATACCCAACTGGTTCCCATGGTCGACCACAACTGCAGTAAAAGAGAAAGAAGAAGCAGTCAATAAGACAGACAAATAAAAAGAGTGCTTTCAGCTTCGGGCTCCATCCTTTTGTGGATCAATTTTAAAATCAGGCTCATGACCGCCTTTTGCCTCGATAGCGATCAGAGAAATGTAGCTTGTGTCCTTTCATCCAATAAAAGTGGCACAATAAAAGAGAAAATGGAGGGCCGCTGCTAGGCTGCACGACGCAGGACCAAGCCAAGCAGATGGAATATAAAACATAATATACTTCTTGTTGTAATTGACAATAAGATGCAATCGATTTTTATGAAATCCAGGGAAGGTGGGGGGAAAATGATTACTGTGGGCTGTCAAACTAAAAGCAGATCATCTTCATTATGTGCCGGGATGACACTTGTCACCAGCCCGCTCGCCCATCCCACACATCTGTCATGCTGCACGCCACAAGGAACACAAGCCCCCCCTTCTTCTCCTCCTCACACGTTTTAGTCCAAAAATCCCAAAGCCCAAAGATCAGGCTTTCCTGTCAGCCTGGGATGGGATCAACTCCGCACAATCCTCTTCCCTCGCTGGCCCTGTTGCTTTCTCTTTGTTGTTTAATGAATAAAAGGCTCCATTATTGATGCTCTTCCAGTTACTCAATCATTAAAAATGTGTGCCATCAAAGCTGGGCTGGGGTTAATGCAGGTGATATAGCCTCCTGGAAAAAAAAAAAAAAAAAAGAAGAAAGACATATCCTATTTAATTTTTGATGATTGGTGAAGGGTCCCCGCTGATGCACTTGACAATTTCAAAACTCAAAATGCAAGCCGGGATGCCACCGATCGATTAGCTGACAGATGTCAGCCTCATCAGCCAAATATCAGTCTGATTTCAGTGACACTTTGAAGACATGATCACCGTGCTGAACATCTCAAATAGCAGCACAAAGAGATTACAATGACATGCAACAAACTTTAGGCTTGCTAAGACACACATGTAATCATGCATGCACTGTCTTCAATACGGAATCAAACCTATGGTTTCCCCAGGAAACTTCATTTCATATCCGGTCGTTGTACCATGAAATTTAGCACATTTTTGGTCAAAATCATTCATGGTTTTTGAATATCAGGCTGTCACTACCAGTTTCAGAGTGTAATCAATTTCCTAGGTGCATGAATGTCCACGCCGCACAGTGGACAAGTGGTTAATATTATAATACATTATAATATATTATTATAATACATGTATAATTTATTATAAATATTATAAATATTGCATGAATATTTTAGTATAAATATTATATATATATATGAATATTTAAAAATATTTAAATTAATATTTTCCAGGATATTTTCAGCTGCAACAATGACATCATATGGAGCAATAATATTGATACTTTTCAAATTTCAGTTGCTAGTTAAGTATAAATATTTAAAAAAATATATGTAAATATAAATATTTAAAAAATATTTAAATAAATTTTTCCCAGGATATTTTCAGTTGCAACAATGACATCATATGGAGCAATAATATTAATACTTTTCAACTTACAGTTGCTAGTTTTTTGAGGCGGTGAGTCCTTAACGTGGTTTGAAATGTCGCTAAATCTAGCAACCAAGCACTGAGTTGCAGAATTAATCGGAAATGCAAATTGGATTGAGTGGTAGCATCATGTGGGACACAATACTTGTTAGACGCAGAAAAAGTAAAGTGGCCCAGAAGTCATACATGTGCATAACTTTGAAGCAACATTTAACAAGGCGTAACGTCACAGTTTCCAGGATATTTTCCCTTTTTTTTTTTCCCTTTTTTATCTTTTCCATGACTGTAAAATTTATAATTTTCCAGGTCAAAATTTTGTCAAATTTATATCAAAATGATTTACAATTGTGTATGATAATTTTGTTACTAACAGCTCCAAAGTGGAAACAATCTTTGGGTTGGTAAGTTAGTAGCACCCATCATCTCACACACACTGAATACGCTATTAATACAATCAAATACTCTTTAGTAAAACTTAAGGCTTACTAAGAGATGCAAAAGACATGTAAATCAAACAAGCAGCAATGAAGCTTATTAAATGAGAACGTGTTATTTCACAAATATAGCTTTATTATTTTAAAAATGAATTGTTTCATCAAGCATAATAAAAGAAACATCCATGAAAATGCAAAGGTGATGAAAAGTGGTTGACTGTCATTTAGACGTATTTTAGGTGATTTCTTCCTTTAATACAATAATAGATTATAACCTTCGTGTTGACACGGAGACGCAATTACCAGCCACACCTGAGGCAGCCTCATTCTCCATCATGTCCGCCACATACTTAGAATAATCCCAAGCAAACGAATGAAATCTTGAATTCTGTAGCCAACTTTAAGAAAGTACACATTCCTACTTATTGCCCAGAGTCAATAGGGGGCAGCATAATGTGAGCAATGAGATGGTGGCACCAGCCAATAGCAATGAGTGACAGATGAGGATAATCAGACCGAAATGTTTCCATGACAACCAGGGCCCCACCATATCTTCTAGCAACCTGAAGTGTCATTGACAAAGCCTCACTTTAGGGTAGATTTTATGTGCAGCGTTATGCCATGCTTCTCTCTCTCAGAATGAGAAATAATTTTTTTTTTTTTTTTTTTTTTTTTGGTGTGATAATTTCCTCGAGCGTTATCACCCCCCGAAAAAAAAAAAAAAACATTTAGTGAAAGCCACTTTAACACATCATCTAGCACATTGTTTTTGTGTGCGCATGTGGAAAAAAGCAGGATGTACCTGCTTTGAAAAGCGCTATCATAACATCGCAGTGTTTCTGGGAAGCAAAGCTACTCGTCACAACTATTTTTATCTGGTGTGACATCTTTTTCACAGAAGCCAGCAGGTACTGCGCAGCCTTTAGTGGTATTTTGGCAGCGTTTCAAGCCAACAGCCGGCTTGGTAATTACAGGGTAGGATTCCCTAACAGATCTGTTAGGACTGAAACTCAGTATTTGCTTGGTAACTATTCCACAGTGCTCCAGGTATGAACTGTATGCTAATCTAGAAGCTACAATGAGAGATGATTTATTCGAGGGTGCAGACCAGCCGGGGAGCTTTTGTACAGTAGATTGGGAGGCCGAATTTACAGTGCTCTCCATCCTTTCGCTCTCGACTTGAAATACACAAGTCCTTTGATTGCCTGAGCCATCCTGACACAAGTTTTCAATCAGAGCCTTTTTGAGAGCAATTCCCTGGACTGCCTTTGTCATCTATATTTTCCCAATTGTTTGGAGCCTTGATTTGGAGGCGCACACACGGCGATGATAGCTTTCATTACCGCTTCCCCTCAACAAGATAGAGCTCCCTCCTGCCTCCACCGATGAGGAGATTACCATTTCTTGCCCAAAAAGTCTTCCGCCCCTCTCATTTTGGCGTCATTCATTCATTTTCTACCGCTTTTCCTCAAGAGGGTTGCGAGGGTTGCTGGAGCCTATCCCAGCTGTCTTCGAGTGTGAGGCGAAGTGCACCCTGGACTGGTGGCCAGCCAATCACAGGGCACATATAGACAAACAACCATTCACACTCACATTCATACCTATGGACAATTTGGAGTCACCAATTAACCTAGCATGTTTTTGGAATGTGGGAGGAAACCGGAGTACCCGGAGAAAACCCGCGCATGCACGGGGAGAACATGCAAACTCCACACAGAGATGGCGGAGGGTGGGAATTGAACCGCTGTGCAGCCCATTTTGTAGTCATCAAGCATTTTTAGTTCTAAAACTCTGTAAAACGGTTAGATCGGGACTCCCAATTTATAATAATTGAGTTTACTTGTCTCCCGAAAGAGAATTTACTCTTAAATTAATCTCTAATATCTGAGGAACTCAGTGCTTTGTTCGGTAATAATATTGAGGATGATTATGTGATCCACAATAGCAACACGTTTGCTGTCTTAGTATAGTCTTGACTATTTCTAAGTTTCACTTTTGAATTGTAAATATCCATCCATTTTCTACCGCTTATCCTAAGGAGGGTCACATACATGCTGGAGCCTATCCCAGCTGACTTCGAACGAGAGGCGGGGTACACCCTGGACTGGTGGCCAGCCAATCACAGGGCACATCTAGGCAAACAACCATTCACACTCACATCCATACCTATGGACAATTTAGAGCCGCTAATTAACCTAGCATGTTTTTTGTTTTTTTTGGAATGTAGGAGGAAACCGGAGTACCCGGAGAAAACCCAAAACGTAATTGGAATGAAAGTACCAAGAGTTCCACACTTCTTATAAGGGTGTTTGTGCCACTTACAAATGTACAGCCTTTTAAATTTTTGTTGTTAACAATTAGTTGTATTCTTATTTATTAATTTACTAAGACGAACCAGGGTAGTGAGGGTAGCGGGGAGTGCTGGAGCCTATCCCAGCTGACTTCGAACAAGAGGCGGGGTACACCCTGGACTGGTCACCAGCCAATCACAGGGCACATATAGACAAACAACCATTCACACTCACATTCATACCTATGGACAATTTGGAGTCGCTAATTAACCTAACATGTTTTTTTTTTTGGAATGTGGGAGGAAACCGGAGTACCCCGACAAAACCCAAAACGGAATTGTAATGAAAGTACCCAGAGTTTCATACTAGTACTTTAGTTTCTTCTTATAAGGGTGTTTGTGCCACTTACAAATGTACTCTTATTCTTATTTATTAATTTACTAAGACTAACCAGTCTTAATTTTTTATTGTAGGAGAACATGTTATTTTAGTTAACTATAGGTCATGATTTTTTTTTTTTTGCTTGCATATTGCAGTTTTTGCTTTAGTTTGCAAAAGAAGTGTTTATTTGTAAAAGGCACCCTGTGGCATCCGATGAAAAGAAAGCATAATCTGTTCATTACACAACATTAGCTAGAGGGAAGAGCTGCTACCAATATCTGTATCATTCATATCAGAAATGAAGTGCTGGACAATATCGTTATTTTGGACATCCAACATGGAGCATCTTTGGTTATAATAGGACTACTAATAATAGATTTTCCCATGTGTTTGTGCAAAGAAGTAATGAAAAAGATGTATAATGTAGTGTGAAGTCAGCAGAGGCATGTTTAAGGTAGATAAGGTGAAACCAATCGACAGTTTTCCACCAGTAGAAGAAGACATTTTATTGGCAAGCCAGTAGATGGAACCCCGCAAATAAACTCCACTGTTGCAACAACCATAGAAAATGGTGTTGGTCACAGCCGGTCGTAAATGGAAATAGAAGTCGCAAAGAAGCTCTCAGGCTTCTCCCGTCAAATCCGGCTTTTCCCTTTTTTAAGTAAGTCTTTAATGAGATCGTTCAATCCAGCTTCCAGTCAGAAGTCACCTTTTTGCTCAAATAGTGGCCATCTATTTATTGGTAAATAAACGCCTCCCTCGCATAGGAATCTTATTTTTCCCTTCAGGAAAAAAAAATTATAGTAATTGTAATTCTCTTCGATTCACAGATGCTATCGATCGTGCGTAGACATTAAATAATTAAACTGAGCCCAGCTGAACTCAGTTGCTAACCAAATCAGGACCGACTGAGGAACATAAACTGATAAATCTTATTGCATTTTGAAATTGATAAAAATAACATAGTTCCACAGTGAAGTCAGAGTGTAGCTTTTTAATTTTGGGGGCTTTTAACGTTCTTCACCGTAGATCAGGTGACGCTTTAATATTTTTAGCCTATGGCATGTGTAGAAATATAGTTGTAGAATTAAAACAATCAAATAAATTTTTATCTTTTTGCAATTTTGTTCATTTTTTTATTTTTTGTGGGAATTTCATCTTTTTTTCTTAGTGTTAATGAAATATTTTGATTGAGAATTAGAATTTTTTATTTTAGGAATTAATTATTTTAAAAGTTTAATTCAAAATTAATTTTTTCTTTTAATTTTAATTCCATTTTAATTCCAAATTAATGTGATTTCCACACATTGCAATGACTTATGCAATGACCACACTTACTGCGCTATATTGAACATCAAACTTGAATATCATTATCAGGACAATAATAAAACATACAACACGTTTTGTTAGCTCACTGTAGTCCATAAATGAGAGAATTCCCTGCATAGGCTGCACAGTGTTCGAGTAGTTGCCGCGCAGGCCACACACCTAGGAGACCCGAGTTCGATTCCCCGCTCGGTCATCTCTATGTGGAATTTGCATGTCCGTGCGTGGTTTTCTCCGGGTACTCCGGTTAGCTCCCACATTCCAACAACATGCTAGGTTAATTAGCGACTCCAAATTGTCCATAGGTATGAATGTGAGTGTGAATGGTTGTTTGTCTATATGTGCCCTGTGATTGGCTGGCTGCCAGTCCAGGGTGTACCCCGCCTCTTGCCTGAAGACAACTGGGATAGGCTCCAGCACCCCCGCAACCCTCATGAAGATAAGCGGTAGAAAATGAATGAATGAATGAATAATTATAGAATGTGTGATATATGCAACACCATCCTTTGCAACATGAATTTAACTGGCTGCTTTGGCGAGCACAGTAAAGGGAGAAGTAACTTTGCAGTAACTGCAGCGTGTCTGAAAATCAGCCAAACCTTGTGTGACCAGTTGGAACCTGCCAATTGTTACTTGTTTCCAGCTGTAATCAAAATAATCAGGCTCGGTTCCCACAGTGCATGCCCGCTTGAATGGATGCGACACACTCAGCCTTCCTTCAAGTTCAAAGAAGCCACTTTTCTTGAAGCCGCTAGGATGTCAGTGAAGCGGGGATGCATCTTGTCATATATGCATTTTGCGCAGTTTCAGTGGCCAAGAAACAGCCAACAAATGACCGCATCCTTGGAGTCGCTTGATGAAGTGGGCTCCAGCGCATGGTGGGAGGGATTGGCACTTCCCAGCATGCTTTCAGGACTACTTAATGATTCAAAGTGTATGATGGGCAGCTTTACAGCCACCAGAGGGTCACACAGGCTTGGAGTCTAGTCAGTCTAGTCCGACAGAAAAGGAGAATCCACTCAGTGGGCAGCTCCTGGCTAATTAGATTCCACAGGCAGTAGAATGTGATATTCATAGTCATGATCGGGGGTTTGGCCAAGTCGCCAAAGTGAAGCTAAGGTTGTCCTACAAGGTGACTAGACATATGAGTAAATAGAAAAAATAGATATGAGCCGATATGATAATATTCAGGCCAAATGTAATGCAGCAGGAAAGCGATGGTGGTCTTTAATGAACAAGAAGAGGACCCCAAATGAATCCTTATGTTGTGCCTGCTGGACGACTAAATCAGCAGCAGTTTGCTAATTGGATTACTTAATTAGTTTAAGCCTTAAAGGTTATTCCGTGTTCTGTTCATGGATTGATTCTGCGCCTCGGCGGGGATCAAAATATTTGACGCGGGTTCGAATCTCACTTTGAGATCGATTGTTTAGATAATTATTGTGGACAGCTTAATTGAGGCAGAGATGGTGTCATCAAACACACGAGTGGTAGTCAATACCGTCTGTAAAAGCCGACAGTTTTCCACATTTTTTTCAGTGTTTGGTTGAAGGAGCGGGAAACTGACAACAGAGAAGTGAAACAAAATAAAAAAAGACAGATAATATTTGATGACGCCAACATTCGATACCTGCAGCCCTTGTGTCTAGAAACAGAACAAAACATCCACTTTTTACATATACACTGCAAAAGTATCCATCCATCCATTTTCTATACTGCTTATCCTCACAAGGGTCGCGGGCATGCTGGAACCTATCCCAGTCTTCGGGCGAGAGGCGTTGTACACCCTGGACTGGTCGCCAACCAATCACAGGGCACATATAGACAAACAACCATTCACACTCACATTCATACCTATGGACAATTTGGAGTTAGCAACTAACCTAGCTTGCGTGCTAATCACTCGCTAGCCACGCTAGCTACGTATTGCACACAACAATGTGATATTAAGACACGAGACAGGGGGACACAACAGTCTTACACTACAGTGTTGACATTACACTGCATACATTTTAACAGCAACATCATGCTAGGTTGGCCTATCCGATGAAGAAAACACTGTCTACCAAAGCAGCTGCACGGTGGTTGAGTGGTTAGAATGTTAGCGGTAAATAAGGAGAACCTGGGTTTGATTCCCAAAACATGCACGTTAAATTGTCCATAGGTATGAAGGTGAGTGTGAATGGTTGTTTGTCTATATGTGCCCTGTGATTGGCTGGCCACCAGTCCAGGGTGTAGCCCCGCCTCTCGCCCGAAGACAGCTGGGATAGGCTCCAGCACCCCCCGCAACCCTTGTGAGGATAAGCGGTAAAAAATGAATGAATGAATGTCCATTCATTCAGCTGCACGGTGATTGAGTGGTTAGCATGTTAGCCACACTGTCGATAGATAAGGAGAATCTGGGTTTGATTCCCAAAACATGCACGTTAAATGTCTATAGGTATGAATGTGAGTGTGAATGGTTGTTTGTCTATATGTGCCCTGTGATTGGCTGGCCACCAGTCCAGGGTGTACCCCGTCTCTCGCTCGAAGACAGCTGGGATAGGCTCCAGCACCCTCTGCGACCCTTGTGAAGGTAAGCGGTAGAAAATGAATGAATGAATGTCTACCAAAGCAGCTGCACGGTGGATGAGTGGTTAGCATGTTAGTCACACTGCCGGTAGATAATGTGAGTGTGAATGGTTGTTTGTCTATATGTGCCCTGTGATTGGCTGGCGACCAGCCCAGAGTGTACCTCTCGCCTGAAGTCAGCTGGGATAGGCTCCAGCACGACCCTAGTGAAAAAAGCGTCATTTTACAAGGTAGTGGGCATATAGGAGTGATATCATAAAGCATCACGAAAAGCCGTAGCTTCAAATGTTTCCGTTTGAGTGCCTTGTCTCTCAAAAGTGGAGCAAACAAATGAGGTATATACTGTACAAAGATTTTTCTCACATTTGTCCATAAACAGACTCAAGGAACACATATTAGTATTAGAACATCATCAAAAAGCCACTTTTCCATAATAAGGGACCTTTTAAATTTGATGGAACTTGTGTTTTGAAAATCCCATACACCAATAACAATAACAGAAGCCACTGGGGTGTACTGATGCCGGAATTATTATTACCATATCCTTCACAATAAGTATCTACTATTCTTTGTAAGGGAGATTAGTTGTGGGTTCCTTTTTCCTGGGCAGTTCCATGCATATCACAGTCAGTTCATGTAATGGAATTGATGTGAATCTCATGGGAAATGTTTTTTTGGAAGTGAGCTGCAAACAAATCAAATGTGAATTATGTAGATTGCTTCCTCTGAGTGGAAGTCTAATCTCACTTCATGTTTTGACACTCACCATATAGTACCACCCGCTGGTGGTCTTCAACCATCATGAAAAGCATCAAAACCTTGAGACATTGTGCAACTTAATCCTTAACGTTTGAGTTTTACATCCCAAATCAGCTCTGATGTGCTCGTTAGTATCGAGTGCTGCCCCTGCCGGCAAGTCGTGCCTTTCATAAGCTCATTAGTGCCGGCAGCACAGATCACAAGGTGAGCAATTATGATGCCAGTTTATGAAAAATGTTAGTCAATGAGGAGTTTACGCTAATGCTCAATTAATTCTGATGCACAGTTGATTGGGCTACAGTTGCAGAGATGGATCATATCAGGGTATTTTAAGGTCATTTATTTGGGCATTGTGTCTATTTGAGATTTTGGATTATTTAAAAATACCACTGAGGTAGACTTTGGATTGCTGTTAAATCAAAAGCTGTGATAGCAAACCATCCATTCATTTTCTACGGCTTAGGGTCACAAGGGGTGCTGGAGCCTATCCCAGCTGATTTCGGGCAAGAGGCGGGATACACCCTGGACTGGTCGCCAGCCAATCACAGGGCACATATAGACAAACAACCATTCACACTCACATTCATACCTATGGACAATTTGGAGTCGCCAATTAACCTAGCATGTTTTTGGAATGTGGGAGGAAACCGGAGTACCCGGTTCCAGTGGCACTCATGCAGCCGAGATGAGCTGTGATGCAATTTTTTCAATACAAACATATATAGAATGTTTAAATAGCCTAAGCCACTTAAAAATTATGATTAATCTTTGATAAATCTTAGACCAATCAAAGAGCAGGGTGAAAATATTTCAAAATATTTCACACAGTAATGTAGGAAAAAGAAATAGAAATATAAAATGTCAAATTATTTCAATATATTGGACATCTAAAGTCCAATACATAACAGCCTTAGTGTGTCAAAAATGTGTAGCACTTAAACAAAACTCTAAATTAATAAAATGTTTAAAAATATATCTTTTATTATGTATTGGGCCACTCGAAGTCATCAAATTTTGCGCTAGAATAATGATATTTAGGTTTTTTTTATTGATGTCAGAAGTGAACACGGGTCAATAGTACAGTATGTAAGGGTTAAGAACAGTTTTGGGCCTTTGCATTGTTTTGGGTTTTTTTTACATCGTGACAAACTATTTTAAGCATTCATTCATTTTCTACCGCTATCGCATGGGGTGCTGGAGCCTATCCCAGTAGTCTTCGGGCGAGAGGCAGAGTACACCCTGGACTGGTGGCCAGCCAATCACAGGGGACATATAGACAAACAACCATTCACACTCACATTCATACCTATGGACAATTTGGAGTCGCCAATTAACCTAGCATGTTTTTGGAATGTGGGAGGAAACCGAAGAAAACCCACGCATGCACAGGGAGAACATGCAAACTCCACACAGAGATGGCCGAGGGTGGAATTGAACTCGGGTCTCCTAGCTGTGAGGCCTGTATGCTAGCCGAAAGCAAACCAGTTTTATCCCAGATTTTATTTTCCCTATTTGAATATTATATTTTGTTTTGTTTATTGATTCAGAAGAAATCCTTCATCTGGATGAAATGGTTTTACACATCAGATCATAGAAGCGTCACTCATGCGCCTAAATGCCATTGTTTATGTTCATGTCACATGTTGTTATTGTTATGGTTTTGGAGATTAGTGAGGTTTTTGTCGCCTCACCGGCTGCTAATCTCTTTGCTAGTTATCTGAAAGGAGACATTAACTTTCATGAGGAATCAAAGGAGAAACCCGTTGTTGGAAAATCCAAATGTATTGCATTAAAATTCAAGTGTCTTTTGCTTTGACGGAGGAAAGTTTTTCTAATTAGATGCTGTTGTGATTTATTTTCTGTTTTTGTTTATTTACCGCTACATGAAGATATGAAGACTGAAGAAGCGGATGTGGACAACTTGGTATGCAAAATTGGTCATCATGTCATCATTACTACTACTATTACTACTACTACCACAAATAATAATTGTGTTAGAATAAAATGTAGATAGAATAAATATAGTGTTAGTTATCACCCTTATATCCATCTGCTTAGACAATAGAAAGTGTTTGAATGAGGGAATGTTCCAGTGACCCTGATCAGAGACCCCCAGCGACCCCCAGGTCCTGGAGGTGCCTGAATGCGCCAACAGCAACCCTGCAGATGTTCATGTTAATACTGCAAGAATGTGTCAAGATAAGAACTAATAAAACAATAAAAGTAATTACTCTCACATATACACACGCACATAGACAAACAAATACAGCTTGTGCAACTACCTCCCCCCACCCCTTGGAGTTGCACGACCATGTAGTAGGGACCCCCAAAAGAGAATAAAAAGTGAGTGTGAACTGCACTGTGGTTACACTCTACTCACTGCGAGTAACTTTAACTATTGTTGTCTGTCTTTTCTGTATTTCTGTATTTAAGTGTTTTTACAAGTGTCACAGGAGTTTGAACCTGACAAATTGTTGATTACATAAGATTTTACCAAAGGAAGTGTATTATCGTAAAACAGGATTATAAGGGACGGCGGGGTAATAAGGGACAATTTTTGGGAAAAAGTTTTTTTAATGATTTGATTTTTTTAATTTCTTTGAAAAAACAACACAAAGCAGCTTCCTGTTTAACATGAAAAGGCAGAATTACATTAAAAACATTCATTTATTCATTCATTCATTTCCCACCGCTTATCCTCACGAGGGTCGCGGGGGTGCTGGAGCCTATCCCAGCTGTCTTCGGACAAGAGGCGGGGTACACCCTGGACTGATCACCAGCCAATAACATTTTCCCGAAAATTGTCTATTATCACTCCGAAAATTGTTTATTATGACTCCAAAAATTGTCCCTTATAACGCCGTTGTACGGTATGTCAGCATGTGCATGTAATAAATAGAATATATCGCAACAATCCAGCCATCCATTTCCAACATATTTCATTAAGTTCTGATATTTTTTTGTTTTTGATATATAAGGTCTTCAAAATATAATTTTCCTGTCTTCAGCCAAGCAGATGAACTTTTATTTGAGCTTACTGTACAAGCTAAGTGGCATCCATAATGGGTGTACGGACCCGTTTTGACGAGGTGATTATGTGATGTTCTGCTGCCTCCTTGACTACTATTGTGTTTCATTTCATTCAGGCTGAGCTCAGCAGTAGCAGCCAGGACAAGCTCCAGGAGGATATTTAATAGCCAGCATAAAAAGGTTGTTACCATGTACTGTACTTGCTTATCTCATTACGCCTCATTCAGGCCTTGCAGCAGCTGCAGTACAATCTTGGGTGAATTACAAGACGGGGTGGTGCTTTCAAATGCTCTATTTAAGTGCCAGATTCTTTTGAAACATTTTGTGCAAAGATGACATCATGCAAAGGATTTTTCAAAAATCTCATCTGACAGATTACATCGCCTCAACAAGGCAGCTTTGATATCAGCGCCACTGATGATGTCTGTCTTCTTTATTATAACGATTCACAAAACACAATTTTACTGGGAGGGGAGGGAGGACGACGACTTGCGCCTAGCTGCGGCTTCGACAGCCGAGAGGGCCGCGGGGCAAGAGCATCGATCCGAGGCTGAATGTTTGAAATGGAAGAGATCAATCAAAAGCAAAAGGGTTATCAGATTGTATGAAATCTAATAATATGACTCCCACAAGGAGAGCTTGCCGCACCCGTGTAACCATCGATCCCCCCCTCCTTTCAAAGTTGCCGTTTCTCTTCGACTGCCCTCATCAATGGCCCATCCATATACGGAATAATAACAGTCGGAATAGATCAGTGTTTGTCTTGTGCTGTCCATTAACGCTAATATGTTCAATATGGTGAGCGCGCCCACCTGGGACGGAAGCCCTTATTCCGCCATATTGTTGTCAGTTTGTCAAATGGTGAAGTGAAGCTTAAACGTTAGCCATTGAGAAATTGCACTGAAGATTTCTGACGCTTTCCAGAGCACAACATTTTACAGAGGTAAACTTCTTTTTACGCTTGTAACAAGCAAACATTCCCTGTCTACTGTTAGATGTTTGTGGTAATTACACTTTTAGATTCAGTTTAATAGTTCACTGCATTGAGTCTAATAACGTCTCATAGCGGCCCTCAGGACACACAAACACGCTCCCCCACCCATTCAGGATGCAGTGGTACCGCCGGTGACATTTTGATGTATTGTCTGGTAAACAAGAATAACGATATCACGCTTACTATAAAGACGTTACACAGGCTATAGAAAGTCATGGTGTACAGTAAATGTTTCTGGAACATTATATTGTTGGCAATATGTTGACAAACAGGTGGGGCTTGTGCACTAAGCAAAGAAGCCATGCTTGTGGTTGCATATTCAGAAATTGGTACTTAAAGGGGACTATTATGGTAATTTTGAGTCGTGGACTCCTATAGAGCAGCTACACACAATAACCAGCAGAGAAAGATTTCTAGATCTTACAAAATCTGCACCTATTCTACCTGTAAGACTTTGGATTTAGTGAAATTTTGTGGATTTTTCATGTTTATTCATTTTATTCAGCAATACTGTTCACTTATATTCCTCCTCCAGTGTAATTTATTTTTTTTCTCCCAAAAAAACAATATTGAACACTGAGCTCCCTTATGAATTTATGAGCCAAACGGTCTGTTTTAATTTATTCCACCCGCGGCGCAGCTCCGAGCACGCCCACTTCACTGTAGTTGGTCACACTCCCAAGTACTCATGAGGACTTCCAGATAGCTGCCGAACCCAATTTTATCGGATTTGATAATGAACAAATGTTTAAAAGCTGTAAAATGTACAGGGGAACACTATATACAAATATTACTGCAGCCTGGCAATTGTATTTATATTTAGGAGCTGCCATGGTGTCAGATTGATGCCAGTTTCAGTCCTTGTATTGTTTAATAATGCTTTATGAGATGCACACTCAAATGTCACGGAAAATAATCACAGAAGGGTAGCAGAAGAAACATGCAATGATAAACATAGAACTCAAAATTGACCCTTTTGAGGTAAAGGGAAGCTACAATATACAATATATAAAATGTAATATTCGTGAAATGATCTGTAGCAGTATGTTTTAACAAGGATACAAAAATACTACAGTACAGCGGAACGGTGTCAGGACGAAAAGGCAAGGTCTGTGGACTGAAATATGCGTGAGTCACTTAATTTGTTGTGTCCAACCTCGCAGGTTAATAATTAAAATTAAAACAAATGCTACTTTGGCGATTTCACAAATTGCGTGCAATTTTGGGAACCTATCCCAGTGATAAACGAGGGAAACACTGTACACAAATACAATACAATACTACACAAAACATTCATACCACCAGTACCTATAAAACATCTCTAGGTAAATGTCAGGGAAAAGGGTGAAGTTTTACTGTATTTTAGTTTAATTTAATTTGACTATCCTGTAGGTTTATTGCATACACAAATTAATTTTACCAAGCAGATGCTGATGTAACGACACTACTGCAATACCTACAGTAGATAAGGCAAGTAGGTGACTGTATCACTCCACAAACACTGTTTGTTATGTTCAATAGTTTTACTTTATTTTAGTTTTATTGCCCAGTAGTTATAGACTTCTCTCAATATTACAAGTATAGTTAAAAGTTTTACAATGACTACACTGACCCGGAACAGTAGTAGCAAATAGAACAGTAGTTGTGTCTGACTATCTTGGGTTGGGGGGGGGGGCGTTCAGAATGCATGTAGGTGAAATAATAAGCACTGAAAATTACAGTTGTGTAGATAACCTTACAGTACGTAAATCCTCATTTTATGTGACCTTCTTTTGCATGGAAAAAAGCTGAGCCAATAAATGGGCGCCTCGAATCTATTAAGACACAGCCTTTGGGCAGCAAAGTGAAAAAGTGAGCGTTTGAATGGCAACGCATCCATTTCTGTCTCAACGTGATTAGCTTGACCCGGATTACAGCACTGTGACAGAAAGGAAAAAAAAAAAAAAACATCACTTCCTGCAAGCTAATTAAACAGACGAACCCGCGAGCTGTTTTCTCTCCCCTATGGCGAAATAAGCATTTGCTGACATTGGGAAGACGTTTTTGATGCCACTAACAATAATAATAACTCCCTGTCTCCCTCTCTGTCTTGTCATCGTTTCAAGTCAAAATGAGTGTTGTCACCTTGGCAGCCCTCCATATCTCCCCTTGCCTGGTAAAGCGCTGTCAAGAACGCCTGTCTTGTTTTATTTAGTTCACACTGAGAGGCAGGGCTCAGGAGGGTGAGCAGGTCTCCAGGTAATTGGAAGGTTCCTGCTTCCTCTTGGGAGCCACCAAGGGTTCCTAGTTCAAAACTTTGGAGTGCCTGCAAAAGGTGTGAGGCGTCGAGGGTCATTTGGCAGCTTCAACAGTATTTCCTGTCAACAGTGAAACAGGTCAGCTTTGAAGATATAATATAAAATGTTTGTTATTTAGTTGATAGTTGACATAGTCTGTGCCAGACCTGTGTTGTTTTCCATTCAGCTATGGAACTGGCTAACTTAAATAATGGTGGGAATGCTGAAAGCATTATTGTTATTGTACATTTTCATCAATTTATTCCGCCTCTTCTTCCTACTTCTTATTCCGCCTCATTTTTTTTGTCTGCTAACTACTCCTCCATTTCTTAACCACTTCAAACAAACTAACATCAAAATGTTCAGCTCACTCAGGACAAGTTTGCCATCTATTCAGATTTTTCAAAATATTCCCACATTTCGTGTAGTTTCATATTTTCTGTGAAAATGTTCCCATTAAAAATAAATGGGCAAATTAAATTTTCCATTACCGAATCACTTTATGGATGCAAAAATGATGGCATGGCTTGGTTGATAAAGTATTTGCTTCCCAACCCAACTTGTTACATATTTCCATATTTAGTTGATAGTTAGTTGCCAATGAAAATGAATGGACATGAGCATAGTCATGGTGTCAGATGAACAAATGATATAACAACATGAAGTAAATAGTAAATAAATATATGGGCTGCACGATGGAGAAGTGGTTAGGCCTCACAGCAAGGAGACCCGAACCTGATTTGACCTCAAACTACCAATTTACTCTTAATTTAATTATAAACTTTATATTTATATAAACTTTAACTTTATATTTCCACAGCATTTTAGTCAAGCTTCAGCTGCCGAACGGCTCCTGTGTTCATTCTAAATGCTGGATGATTTTTAATAATGTGCACAGTTCAGTCAATTCCGTCACAATTTTATGAACAATTTAGTCCACAAGACCCCACAGTCCATTTCTCCAGTCCCCGATGGACACACAGATCGAATGAGTGGGGCCACACAGTGGAGTGTGGGATTTATTGATTGAGGAGGTAATGTCCAAATTGCGCAAATTGTCCAGAATATGCTGGGAGTGAAGTTGAAACATTCGATGTGAGATAGTGGGAGACTCAAAACAGTGAATGTCCAGGCTGCTAGCCTTGCTTCTTCGCTCGCCATCAGTGGATACGATCTACAGGAAACCTGGCCTGCATGGACCAAACAATCCACCTCGTATCATTCATCAGATAGATAAACAAGGCTACTGCTAACTTAACATTAGCAAAGCAAATGAACCTAATATAACATGCTTTTATATACAAAAAACCCTTCCAATACTTCATGGTAACATTGTGGCATATGTCACAGTTGTATCAACTCACCAGTTCAGCAGATTCAATTACCACAATCTAAACAGATCCCCCGCAAATAGACAACGTCTGTTCACAAGAAAACAAAATGATGTTTAAAAGACCTAAACGTTTGAAGACACTGCCATGTAGTTGCTGTCACTGGCTTCTCTTCCCACAGAACTGAGGAGAATGACGTCACCGCAGCTTATACTGTATAGTGTCTTAGCTTGGTGATTGAATAATTGAGCCCTGTTGAGCATGTCATGAGACATGATGCCTTCAAGGGCCAAAGTGAGTGTGGGGTAAACCACTGAGGCTGAGGGTTTTAACCCTGGTTACACTTGCAAATATTAGTACAGCCCTCACATCTAGCATATTAGCTTTGATAAAATGAAACATTCATTCATTCATTCTACCGCTTTTCCTCACGAGGGTCGCGGACGTGCTGGAGCCTATCTCAGCAGTCTTCGGGCAAACACCCTGGACTGGTGGCCAGCCAATCACAGGGCACATATAGACAAACAACCATTCACACTCACATTCATACCTATGGACAATTTGGAGTCGCCAATTAACTTAGCATGTTTTTGGAATGTGGGAGGAAACCGGAGTACCCGGGGAGAACATGCAAACTCCACACAGAGATGGACGAGGGTAGAATTGAACTCGGGTCTCCTAGCTGTGAGGTCTGCGCGCTAACCATTCGACCACCGTGCAGCCTAAAATAGAACATATTATTACGTATTTATAAATGATTATTGACTTAATGTATGTTTTTTTTACCACAAAAATGCAAATTTGCAGTTCCCCAAATGCTGAATCGTCAGTTGACAAGGAGAGTATTGTTTTTTGGATATTTGCACAGAAGGTGGTTTGGTCTCATTTTACAATAACGTACACAAAAATGCAGTAGCGACTGAGGAACAAATGAAGGCCTAATGAGTAGACTAGTTACTGAGGAAGTAAGTACATACATGTAGAGTAGTGACTGAGGAAATAATAATAATAATAATTAATGAGTAGTGGTTAGGGTTAAGACTGCATGGCGATCAAGTGGTTAGCGCGGAGACCTCACAGCTAGGAGACCAGGGTTCAATTCCACCCTCGGCCATCTCTGTGTGGAGTTTGCATGTTCTCCCCGTGCATGCGTGGGTTTTCTCCGGGTACTCCGATTTCCTCCCACATTAATTGGTGACTCCAAATTGTCCATAGGTATGAACGTGAGTGTGAATGGTTGTTTGTCTATATGTACCCTGTGATTGGCTGGCGACCAGTCCAAGGTGTACCCCTCCTCTCTGATATTGAAAATGGTGTTAAAGACTGCAACACGTCCAACCCTAACTGTGAAGTTGAAAAACAGGGATCCACTTAACGTGGCGCAGTGCACTCATTACACTACATTGTGGTGAAAAATGACAAGGCAGCTTCATTTGCACTGTGATGGAGTGTGGCCAAAACTGTTTTTGTAGTTTGAAAGGTCACACAGTTAAAGTGCAGTCTTTTTGTCTGATCAGTTGGTCGGCTGCTGGAGAACAAAGCGGCAACATCACTCTATCGCTCTTAGATGGATGGTCATCTTCTCCCTCTTTGTGACACTCGGTCAAACAGTGATGCCACTCGCTTGTACGCTTTGTGCGACAAGCCGAATCATCACAGAAACTGCATGAATAGCCTCGTTCAAAGACAACTACAACAATTTTCTCTGTCAGAGGTGGCGTTTTTTTGTGTGTCCTTTGTCTGATGTGACAATGTTATTTTCAAACCCACTGATGCAGATGAAGCCAAAAGAGGGTTTCCTCTTGTCCATCTGCTGAAAGATGGAGGTGTACATTGAGGTCCGTAGGCCTCTGGGAGCAAAAAAAAAAAAAAAGCTGCCCCAGAGAGCTTGTAATGTACATACGGTATTATTGTACAGCAGCTGAAGTGTGAGTTTTTGTAGTAATGCTGACATACGTACCAAACCATTGTTTGTCACTGTCATATTTTCTGAGGCTGGGCTTAAGGGACCGTGTGCAGCCGCCATTCATGCATTTTTCATGAACACCCATTGGAGTTCCTTTGAAAGGCTGCGATCTATAGTCGCCGATACGACTTTTGTTTCACTGCCTGTGATATGTGGTGGAGGGGTGAAAGCCGCCTCACCCCCTCCATCCAGTACAAAGGTGGTGAATAAAAAGCAATTACTAAGAAATAACTTTGGCTAGAAACATATATTTTCTTTATTTTATTCAAATTCAAATAGAAGGCATGTTGATACAGCAGACTCTCATTTCACAACAGATGTGAAGTGTGCTTTATAATGTGGATGCTGTGCGATATGGAATGAAATATTGGCAGCACAGAGTGGCCATAGCAGAAAAAGAGTGAGTCCTCGCTTAAGTGTCCTTGCCACAAAAAAAAATGCAATACATAGTCTTTAACCAAATGTTTTCACGTTACTCTGAAATACATTTGTGGTCTATGGGTTGTGGTAAAAAAAAATGGCATGCTACTGCATATGTGGAGTTGCAAATGCTCGTTTTCCAACAATCAGTGAGTCTACCCGCACAGGTAGTCCCGCAAAAAAACGTGCAATGACCGCATTTCTACTACCGATGTACAAAGATTGTGTGTATGCAAGCTAACACGGACCTACGTTACCACTCTTTCAGTTCATGCACAGTAAGTCATTACTCCTAACCACTTTTCAACTAGCTCTCTAAAGTGTTCATAAATGTAAATAAATGTATAATAAAAAATAAAATTTTAGTAAAGTAAATTAAATAAATAAATAAAAATTAAAAAATAATTTTTTATCAAAGTGTAACAAGCCGACTGTCCAGTCTCTACTTGCAGATCAACACAGTGGCCTGGAGGCGGGCCGTGGGTGGTATAAATTAAAACAGACCCTTTAGGCAGGTGGATGAGTGGTTAGCATGTAGTACGTGCTTCCCAACCCAACTTGTTACATATTTCCATATTTAGTTGTTAGTTTTTTCCCATTGAAAATGAATGGGCATGAGCAAAGTCATGGTGTCAGATGAACAAATTATATAACAACATTAAGTAAATAGTAAATAAATACAGGGGCTGCACGGTGATGAGTGGTTAGCGCACAGGCAGGCCTCACAGCTAGGAGACCGGAGTTCAATTCCACCCTCGGCCGTCTCTGTATGGAGTTTGCATGTTCTCCCCGTGCATGCGTGGGTTTTCTCCGGGTACTCCGGTTTCCTCCCACATTCCAAAAACATGCTAGGTTAATTGGCGACTCCAAATTGTCCATAGGTATGAATGTGAGTGTGAATGGTTGTTTGTCTATATGTGCCCTGTGATTGGCTGGCGACCAGTCCAGGGTGTACCCTGCCTCAGGTTCCAAGACAACTGGGATAGGCTCCAGCATACCCACGACCCTCGTGAGGATAAGCGGTAAAAAATGGATAGCAGGACGGATGGAGTTGAGGCAGGAAACAGGAAATCCATCAATACAAAGGGACGAAAATAAGCATTATAGGTCCCTTTAACTTTTTTTTTTTTTACTTTATTTGATGTTTTGACGTAACCTTTTCCAGACTGATCTCACAATTCTGCCTAAAAACACAACCATGAATAAAGAATGGAACCAAAACAACCAAGAGCAACTTCTCCCACCCATCCAAAAACATTCTGATGATGAACAATGCTTTTTCCAGCATGATGGAGCACCTTGCCATAAACAAAAGTGATATTAACTGGCTCAAGGATCAAAACGTTGACATTTTTGGTCCACGGCCAGGAAATTCCTCAGACCTTCAGCTTTTTATACTTCAATATATCATATTAACACATGACAAAAATATCTACAAACACTGAAGAAGCAAACTTTGTGAAAAGTATGTGTGTTATTGTCAAAACTTTTGACCATGACTGCAAACGTAATTATATTCTAAACTATAATTTGTATAGTTGGCATGCGCTGATGCTTATTGTACAGAGAGTAAATTTAATTAACCTGGCATCGACTTATACTACAAGTACCCCTGACAACAGTTATTCAAAATATGTCTTTCTTGCATGCGCACAATACAACGTGCACACAGCCAAATTCCACATCCTAGGAATTCATTCAAAAATAATTTAATGTTGTATATTTGAACTGCATTTTGGGGGAGGATCCATTTTCCTAGAAAACATCCAAGGAATAACTCTAACGTCTTTTCTGATATGTTACATCACAGCGAGAAGTGACTTAGTGTATCTGCAAGGAGGCGATAAACATGTCTCCTTGTTGTCTTATTCACTCTTACCTTCACTTCTCCTCACCGAGGTGAAATGAAAGAAGATGTCAAAGTCTTCATGACGCATTCATGGTGTACGAATGTCTTAGTTTTACTTTTTTTTTTTTTTTAAGCACCTGGTAAGTCAAGGACAACACAAATTAAAACATTTATCAAATATTAAATTACAGAATGTATCTATGGGCCTTCAAGCAAAGTGTCTAAAGAAAGGGAAATGAGAGAAAAAATATATATTTTGAACTAAATAAATACATAAATAAAATTACATTAATAAATTCATTTTTAAAATTATATAAATTATATATAATACAAATAATTTAAATGAATGATTAAATATATGAAAATACATGAATAAATGCTAACTGGTAACTGGTTTAATTTCATTTGAACATGCATCAGATTACAATTGAATGCATCACATAATCAGTTCACAGTTCCACATGTCCAAAAGGAGTAGGAAGAAGCAAAGCTTATTAAATCCTATCCCTCCATCTGGTACTTTTACAATCAGTAACTGTTACATTTGTTCACTTCCTGCTTTCCTAATATAGTTTAATTTTTTTATTTTTTATTTTTTTTATTTTTTTTTTTTGTATTTTTGTCACGTACCGAAGTACGAGGTGATATGACCATCCAATGACATAATGGGTACCATAGTAAGTGTCAATATAGTGATATATATAGCACATCATGACTGGTTCAAGACTCTTCATCCTTGTATCAACTGCTTGTTTTGTTTCTTGAATTCGCTCCTCGTTGTGAGCGAAACAAATAAGTATTTATAAATAAATACATAGTGAATATTTGAACGTGTGTCTCCAGAATTAAAGAAAACATTCTCTCTTTCCTTTCTGTATCTGAGCTGGGATGATCATCCTTAAAGGGCAGCGGGTTCATCAACTCTCAGGAAATGAGCCCAGATGATTGTGACGTGAACACAACATCCTCCTGCAGGCTAATTGGCTTAAGAGTAAAAAGTGCAGCACTTCACTTCACTGTCTTTTGGATTGCTTCTAAACACATATGGCTCCTTTATTTCATATTGTTAAAACATATTTTCACAAAAAAAAAGCACACACTAAATGCAGTTTTGTGTTCACTTTCTCATTAAAACATGCTCATTATTAGTTTGAATACAAAAGCAGATGCCCGAGTTGACCTCCTCGTCTTTCATGAAACAACAGTGACTATGAAATATGTTTATCACCATGAATCATAACAAATCAACAATATAACCAATGTTTGTTTTGGACTTTTTGCTTCCTAAGAGGATACTTGGCCTTGTTGTGCACCAGTGGCAGCCAGTCAAGGCCAGCAAAGGCTTCTCTGCTGGCCTAAACACAACCAGAAGCATTGACATTTACAACTTAAATTGTACTGTCTGTTCCATGAAATTGTATTAATGTATTCCCAACAGTCCATCATCTTCATTTCATAGCGTGTCTCTTGGCTGCACTGCTTCCGATTACATTTCTTTCTTCACAGGGTTGTCCAAACCAGGAGCGCTGGCCCATGTCACTTATATACTATTAGCAATAGGCTCATTCTTTAACAAGCTTACTGGCCCCTGATTGGTTGTTCAGAGCAAAACTGTTCAAGTCAAGTTACATCCACAATAAATCAATAGGGTAATAGGCCCCTTTTATGAAAAAGTGACTTTTAATGATGTTCTAACAGTAATATGTATCCCCCAGTAATATGTATCCCCCAAACATTAGGGAATTCTATCATCTCCATCATTTGTTTGCTCCACTACTGAAAGAACAGGCACTCAAATTATATTTCATAACAATATATAACCATATATAGATGGATGTTTACTGTCATTGCACAAGATATATAACAAAACTTAGTTAGTGGGTCCAGTTCTATTTCAAGCAACATTAAAACATGTTAAAACTTAAATGTTCCAAATGTATAAAAACATAAATAGAAAGTACAAAATGTGAAATATTAATCCCAAAAAGATGTTCATTCAACAAATTCATTCACAATTGGGGCTCACAAAAAGCACTTCTAAACTGTCTAAATTCCAAAATCAGGGCTAGATTTTGGACAAGACGCTACCAATACACTATAATATGACAGTTATTTAAAATTGGTGAAAAATAGCAGTATACGACCTTATCGAAACAGCCGCCCCCCCACCTCTCCTTATATAACCTCAGCAGCTTCATATTTAATGTACATATTTTATACATCCACCTCTGACACTCTGCTTCCACGCACCGTTCAATTAACATGTCAGCCAGATGGAGGACATCTTTGCACAAGATTAAACAGCTCCATCCTATTTTACAGACTTGCTGTAATTATCACATCAGTACAAGACCTGTTGTGGATTGGGATTCATACACTGATACACCGAGATGGCTGCGGTCAAAGGTCAAATCATTGTATTGTTGTTATCCGTGTCGGCCAATTGCTTTCTTTGTGTCTATTTCAGCAAAGTGCACCGTCAACCATGCTGCATGAGTTATTGGAGGTAATCATCATTTCAAGGACTATTTGGAGAAATTATTTTGTTTGCAATTAGAAGCTATTACACACAAGCTATTATGCAAAGCTGAAGTTTACCTTAATGCACCAATGATGTCATCTTAGCACTGATTTGGGGGACTTTCAATGACGGTTTGTAATTTTGTTGTACACAAAAACCTGAAACAAATCTCAACTAGCACTGAGGGTTAAGCATAAACAATATAAAGGCACAACATCAATGATATTCATAGCTAAAATATACGTATATTTTTAATAAGATGATCGAGGTTGGGTTGCACTGTGTTCGAGTGCTTAGCATGCAGGCCTCACAGCTTGGAGGCCACATCTCTGTGTGGAGTTTGTGTTCTCCCCATGCATGTGTGAGTTTTCTCCGGGTACTCCGGTTTCCTCCCACATTCCAAAAACATGCTAGGTTAATTGGCGACTCCTAATTGTATGGATTTGTTATGAATGTGAGTGTGAATGGTTGTTTGTCTATATGTGCCCTGTGATTGGCTGGCTGGCGACCAGTCCAGGGTGTACCCCGCCTCTCGCCCAAACACAGCTGGGATAGGCTCCAGCACTGCCCCACAACCCTCGTGAGAATAAGCGGTAGAAAATGAATGAATGAATGAAGTTAATTATTTGACCTTTATAATGATTCAGGGGAGGGCTGCACGGCGTTAAAGTGGTTAGCATGCAGGCTTCACAGCTAGGAGACCGGAGTTCAATCCCACCCTCGGCCATCTCTGTGTGGAGTTTGCATGTCCTTTCGAGCGTGCATGGGTTTTCTCCTGGTACTCCAGTTTCCCCCCACATTCCAAAAACATGCTAGGTTAATTGGCGACTCCTAATTGTATGAATTTGTTATGAATGTGAGTGTGAATGGTTGTTTGTCTATATGTGCCCTGTGATTGGTGGTTTAACGGAGACTAGTCTGGGGTGGACACAGCCTGTTGCCCAAAAACAGCTGGGAAGGGTATGTTCTCCCTGTTCATCAGGGTTTATTATGCTCATTTTTCAGCCCTTTGTATTGATTTGTAGACTCCTATAGAGCAGCTACACGAAATAACCAGCACAGAGAACTTTCTAGATCTTCCAGAATCTACACTTCATTTCAGTTCAAACCTAAACAAATATTTCCTGGAAGCCATTAGCGCCGTTGCTGGTGGTCCCAGAGAGTAACCCCCATAAACAGAGGGTACCTACAATATTGGACATGCTTTACATACAGTTTACACATTTGTACTTGCACAATTTAATTATATTCAAAAGGAATAGGAAGAAGTAAATCTTCTTTAATCCTCCACGTCTCAGCAATTACTGATGCTTTGTACACTATAAGACATTTCCACAATAAAAGCAGCTTCCACAAGATGTGTGCTAGAGTATAGCTGCTACGTTACAGGTGGATCTAGCGTTTCCTCCTCCACAGTGCTCTTAAAAAGTCCGTCGTGGCAGCTTTTTGGCAACTTGATGTGTTTTTAATGAAAGCAGCGTTCATTGTTTTACTAAACTGAGACGAGCTTGTCAACAGCGGTGTGGACCTCATACGCTCTGTTGCTCCATTTTGTCCATTCCAGCATAAGTAGCCTTTTATTTGCACATCTCTCCAAGTGACAGCTTGGCAGCAAAAGACTGCCACGTCTGAGACAGACCGTGAAGCGAGCATCTGACAACGACGAGAACTCCTTTCAAAATAAGATTCTGTTCAAAGACGGCAGCTGTAGTGAGCATTCCCACTCCCACAAGGAGAGGATATTAAATTAAGTGAGCAGTGCTGTGCCATTGCATGATTATTTTAATGGCAAGATTCAAGATAAATTCACTTTTTATTACCATAAATTCCAGTGAAGCCTGTGAACTTTCAACCCTGTGCTTTATACAGCGGTGCAGCTAATCTGTGGCTAAATCGTAATCTTGTGACATCTCGTTTACTTCAGAACTGCAACAAATTGTTTATATAATGTCCAACAAGCTTGTCAACCCATTGGAAATTGCAGGATGTCATAATATATAACAGTATACCAACACAACAGTCTGACTCACGGTGCCAACTCACTAAATTAACACACAAAACTATACCTCAGAAATATACAAACATGTACCAATAAGAATAAAAAAAAAACATTTGTAAGTTATCCCATAAGGCTTTGCATCTGAGCAAAACATTAATTAGGGGCTGCAATGACATCAGCCTCCCCCTGGGGTATTTGCTTCAGACTCCTATGCTCCCTCTGGTGGACAGAGGCAACATTGCAGCACAATCCGTCAATGTCTTCCAATGAACTGCTCTTCTGGCAGTAATGCATTATTATTATTATTATAATATATTATAATACTAATATATATAAAATATTACGTATTATATATTATTGTATATTATATTATTGTTATATATAAATAATATAATAATAATATAATATTTAACACACGCAAAATGTATGTGATAATTATTATTATTATTATTAGTAGTAGTAGTAGTAGTAGTAGTATTTGTATTATTATTATAATGCATAATGTAATGTATATTTCCTATGTATCTTGTAAGTGTTAAGTTGTTGTGTGATGAGTTTTATGTTGTTTATCGGATGACACCGCGAGTCAGGCTGCTATATTGAGTAATGACCTCCGGCAAGATAGAAGTCTAGTCTATGGTGTTTTTCTTTTCTGAAAATGTGGGCTATAGTCAATAATCTTAAAGAAATGCTGCTCGCAAAAACACACACAAAAGAGCCTGGGAAATATTCACCTTGACTGAAAAGTATTTCCAGTGACCTAGAACACAGATTGTAAGTGGGCCTTGTAAAGCTATCTGTGCTCGTGTGGCCTCAGTAAACATTCCGATGACTTGGTGGAGTCTGTTGTAGAGGTCGTTGACCTATGACCGCGCGTCTTTTAAGCGTTCCCCTGCAACAAAATGTTCAATGAACACAACACGAGGGGGCAACGTGTTACAAAGTCTGTCCAACACTTATCTCAGCTGACCTGTTCTTTGACCCACCATGTTGGACATAATAACTTCGTTTCATGTGTGAATGAGCTCGACTCCATACTGCAGGCAGGAAGCGCTTCGGTGGGGCATACGATGCCGTGGAGAAAAAGCTTGGTTTTAATTTGCACACCTGTTTTTCAGACACCTCAGTAGTATCAGTTAGCAGAAGCTGTCCCGGTCCAGACCAGGCAGGGAAACAAGTCTCGTCATTGTTTGTGTGGTGGCTTGGCTGCGGCTTGCATCCGCTCAGTGCGGCATCCCTGCCAGAGGCGCTTTCAACGGGAGGACGTGCTCCCACATCTCTTCATCATGTGGAGCGTGCTAGACGTGTGTGTAATGGTCTCTCTCATGCCTCGCTGCCACTGCCTTCAGAAAAAAACATTCCCGAATTAGATGGCAGAGAGGATGACAAACGGTACTTTCGCAATTCCTACCTGGTCTGGTGGCCTTTTTAGGAAATGACGCCCAGTCGGCGGTCAGAAGCGCTTTTAAAAACAAGTACTTTCTTGCACCTATTGTTGTTGTTATAGACGTGCACACGCCAGTCAGGCTGTGATTGGCTGGCATTTGTCAAGCTCGATGTCAAACTGACAATCAGAGTAGGTCAAAGCCGATTGGCTTGTCTAAAGTGACTTGAAAACAAGCTTGGACAAATAATTAGTCAGTCAGCCGTACCGCAGCAGCAGCCTGGGAGTTGGTCCTTTCATCCAATAACACCAGACCATAACAAGTCTGAGGCACATTTCTGGCATTCATTTTTTTATTTATTAACATTTTTAGCTGTAAAAACAAAAATAATAATAAAAAAAATGCTGTGTTTTATATTAAGAAATAAACTTGGACTACTGGCTGTTTTTTTTAGTTATCCACCACATGGCACAACATTATCCCATTCATTCATTTTGTATTGGGGGCGGGGTACACCCTGGACTGGTGGCCAGCCAATCACAGGGCACATATAGACAAACAACCATTCACACTCGCATTCATACCTATGGACAATTTGGAGTTTTTGGAATATGGGAGGAAACCGGAGTATCCGGAGAAAAACCACACATGCACGGGGAGAACATGCAAACTCCACACAGAGATGGCAGAGGGTGGAATCGAACTCGGGTCTCCTAGCTGTGTGGCCTGTGCGCTAACCACTTGACTGCCATGCAGCCGAGTATTAACATTTATTCATTCATTTTCTACCGCTTTTCCTCACAAGGGTCGCGGTGGGTGCTGGAGCCTATCCCAGCTGTCTTTGGGCGAAAAGATGGGGTACACCCTGGACTGGTGGCCAGCCAATCACAGGGCACATATAGACAAACAACCATTCACACTCACATTCATACCTATGGACAATTTGGAGTCGCCAATTAACCTAGCATGTTTTTGGAATGTGGGAGGAAACCGGAGTACCCGGAGAAAACCCACGCATGCACGGGGAGAACATGCAAACTCCACACAGAGATGGCCGAGGGTGGAATCAAACCCGGGTCTCCTAGCTGTGCGGCATGCGCGCTAACCACTCGACCACTGTGCAGCCTAGTATTAACATATGGATTTTAAAATGGAAAAAATGTCATAAAACCATTATATGTACTGGAAGTACTGATGTACTTTTACACCCCTCAGCCGTATGAGAACAAAAAGTGTTACTTTCTTCCCATCACTCTTGCTAGCATCCATAGACATCAGGTAGACAGCTGATAAGAATCAATTGGAAGAGTCTGGCCTTTCCAACCTCTGTGTTCGAGCAGTAATCAGCAAGTGGATGTAATCACCCACACAGGTGATGCTGTGATGATACATAAGAAAAGAGCATGGCTGCCAATACGTGATTTTGATCAATACATCATCTTGTCCAATATTAATCCCCTCAGACCTTTTGGCCTGTCACATGTAAACCTTTCGCAGTAAATACGTACTGTTGTGTACCAGCGCATACTTTGTAATGTGTTAGGTGTTTGGCAGGCCATGTGATACCGTCACATTGCTTCCTCATCTGTGAACAAAGTCAAGGCTTTCCACCTTGATATCAAATCAATAGACGAGCAGAGCAGATGCCAAAGATCACCATGGTTACAAGCAGGGAGCTGACACTCTGTGAATGGTGCAATTTGCATACAAGTCCTCCTCCATTGTTCTGCCGCTGCTGCTGGAGATAGAAGTTGAGTGCAAGACAGTGCAGTGTTAAAGAAGGCTTCTCTCGCTGTTTTTGTGGGACGGCATCTCTCCCATAGCGGGGTTACGCCCACTCCCCATGATGAAAACATTGTATTTAAGTCCCTTTAGACAGGATATGTGGGGCTGATCCAACGTTAAACAGGGATTTTAGCATGCAGTCAAGCAAATGTCATACATTCTGCAATGATCTCTGCTGCACGGTAGGCGAGTGGCTAGCATGCAGGCCTCACAGGTAGGAAACCCTAGTTCAATTGCCGTGCATGCGTGGGTTTTCTCTGGGTACTCCGGTTTCCTCCCACATTCCAAAAACATGCTAGGTTAATTGGCGACTCCAAATTGTCCATAGGTATGAATGTGAGTGTGAATGGTTGTTTGTCTATATGTGCCCTGTGATTGGCTGGCCATCAGTACAGGGTGTACCCCGCCTCTTGCCCGAAAACAGCTGGGATAGGCTCCAGCATCCTTTGCGATAGCGGTAGAAAATAAATGAATGCTTATAATAGTTTGTCACTATGTAAAAAAAAAAAATTGCAAATGCCAAAAACTGTTCTTACTGTATTATTGACCCATGTTGACTTCTGACATCAATAAAAAAAAATAAACATAATTTTTGTAGCACAAAATTTTATGACTTCGAGTGGCCCAATACATACATTATAAAAGATATTTTTAAAACATTTTATTAATTTTTTTATTAAGTTTTGTTTAAGTGCTATACATTTTTGACACACTCAGTCCATGTATTGGACTTTAGATGTCCAATATATTGAAATAATTTGACATTTTATATTTCTTTTTCCTACATTACCGTATGAAAGGTATTTTCACCAAAAACGAAACATGCAAAAATAAAAAATAAAAAATGCACTTTCCATGCTCTTTGATTGATCTCAGATTTATCAAGGATTAATCATAATTTTTAATTGGATTAAGCTATTTAACCATTCTGAATATGTTTGTATTTATTGTGTCATGGCTCATCTCGGCTGCATGAGTGCCACTGGTACTGGGGAGCTGTGGTTCATTGAGAGAAATATGAATTCCCGGGCCCCGCATATGCTTGGGGGCTATAAATGGCAGCTGGTTGGGTGTTACATGGATATTTTTACCCTCAGTTGAGAAGATATCAATTGAAATGTCTAAACAAATACACAAAGTAAAATATGTCAACAAACACATGGACATATGTGTGCAAAGGCACCCTCCCACACGCTCACACAGTCAAGCGGCAGAGCGTCTGGCGTGTGACGAAAACCAACAGATGGTAGAGTGTCTGCATTGGGGTTGTGGATGGACATTTGTCAAGTTCACACATCGCAAAAATGTTGTTAAGGAGAACCACTGAGCGGCTTTGGTGACAATTACGCCAAAATCTAATTTCGACAGGGAAATAATGTAATTATCGACTGTATATTGTATATCCCGCCTCCGGTCTCCTCCTGCAGGCACACCATCACCTATCACACAACATCACTACACAAAACAAGGCAAATTGTCTTTGAGTTAAACATCAATTAAGGCGCTCTCTGTCCCGGTAAGCAAGCGTGGACGGGATGTGCGTTTGTCAGATATTCTTACCGTTGTTTTCATAGAGTGTCTGTCTTGTGGCCTTGGGTGTTGTCAGAACATATCTTTTCCAGACAAATGAGTCACCGTGAATCAACACGCTCATCCGCCAGCAAAATAGCACAAGTGGGAAATGAAGCAATAATAAGGCCAGTGTGCCATTTTCCCACGCGCCACAAACACCAATTGGCTGTCATCACTAAATCCATTATGTCAGCATCGAATGACAGCCTCGTTACTTTGGATGCCCTGATTTGGAAAATGCACGTGTGACCTATATTTATTATTTGACTGTGTTTAACAAAGACATCAAGCTTCAAATAACCTTAGCGCTGTTTTTTTTTTTAAGCCTAATTAAATAGCAGTCACTTGCTGCTGTTCACACTGACGATTAATTGACTTTAATCACATAATAAGCTGTTGAGAACACAGTTAGGAACAGGAAGCCTCTCTGCCACTTGAAGTCAGCACAATAAAATATATATATATATATATATACGTATATATATCCAACAGGCTTCAAAATGTAACATTAAAAATTAAATGGTGGTTAACAAGTTGGGTTTGGATTGCTGCTCTAGATTCTGGTCTATTTTAGTTCGTCAATTTGAGGGATAATCCAACAGGTGCACCAAAAATGTCAGCTCTTTCTTTACTTTTAACTCATTCGCTACCGAAGATGTATTTACTTTAAATGTCTTTTTTGTTTGAGGTGATGATGCAACTCCACAATAGAAGAACTCATGTATGAGATCGTTTTAAGCTGAAAAAACAGCCGCAAGGTGACAGAAGTGCATTTTTACAAGAGCTCCAATTGAAATCCATGAAATCCACAACGACCAGAAAATTGAAAGGCATCTCACTATGTAGCACATAGGAGGTTATGCAAAATAATAAATAATAATACATTTTATATGTATAGCGCTTTTCAAAATACTCAAAGATGCTTTACAGAAAAATGGAGTTGAATAAAGATACATTAAAATACAACATTCATTCGTTTATACACAGCTAAAACATGGGTAAAAGTGGGGCACAGCAGTCAGGTATAAAAAGTTAGACATTAAAAACAGATTTAAAGAGTTGTTTTTTGAAACTGGGAAGGTCGGGGCATTAGGTCATTAGAATTTTTTTTATATTATATTATATGATATTTTATATATTTTATATATTTTATATATTTTATATATTTTATTTTTTTATATATTTTATATTTTAATATTTTTAGATTTTTAGATTTTTTTATTTTTTTATTAAATAAAAAATATAAAAATCCAAAATATATGAGAATACATCGCAGTCTTCTACTTTAATTTCTATTGTTAGACTCTGTGTGTATGTAAGCGGCCCCAAATCCACGAACTGAGACAAAGATACAAACCAACTGACAAAAGGACTCACTCCATTCATGCCATTGTTTTATGGAAAACTTGCACCAAGGTCCTGAAACCAATGCACAAAGTGAACTCTCTTCCTGCCTGTTTGGAGGCAAAATAAGCAGACTTTACTGAAATGTGGCTGTTGCATTGAACGCAACATATTCCTGGCAGAACACCTTTAATCCTCTACAACCACGCATTTCACGGCACTATTGTATTGCCATATGAGCATGACCTTGCACTCCAGCTGTCTTAGTCATATTTAACTGCGCTCATGAAGTTGTCGTGAGAGGATGTTTGTACCTATTAGGGTGTGCTTGAGGTGCGTGATGAACTTTTGATGCGGTTGATCTAACATGTGTTTCTTTTTGTTTGTGTGCTCCTGCAGATGTAGCATTTAGTGCCTTCATGCATGAAGTTATCAGCGCCAAAGGTGGTTACAAACAAGACAGAATAAAACCTCCACTTAGTCTCTTTACTGGCTTTCATATGAAGGTTGCCCCCAAGTTTACATACGGTAAATACTCTATTCAGAACCTCTATTCAGTTAGTCTCCTATAGTCGCCGGATGCTGGGTCTACCAAACAAATAACCACAGTGGTCTCTAATTAACAGTGGGCCATGTTGGCAACCTCCTGTTTTTTTGTGTTTATTTCCTCTAAAAGATGGCAGCCATTGTATTTGAAGTGTCACTGATGGTCAGCATTGAGCAGTTGTATGTAGGTTGTACTGTAAATATCATAGCTGTTGGAATGGATAAGTTGGATTCATATTATTTTCGATGAAAAAATGTGCTTTGGTTAGAGTCTGTTTTAGTTTGAGCTGGACCTTCTGGCATGGTAATGGTAATGGTTTAATTTCATTTGAACATGCATCAGATTACAATTGAATGCATCACATAATCAGTTCACAGTTCCACATGTCCAAAAAAAGTAGGAAGAAGCAAAGCTTATTAAATCCTACCGCTCCAGCTGGTACTTTTACAATCAGTAACTGTTACATTTGTTCACTTCCTGCTTTCATAATATAGTTTATTTATTTTTATTTATTTATTGTCACGACTGAAGTACGAGGTGATATGACCATACAATGAAATATTGTTTACCATAGTAACTGTCTGAGTATTTTAGCTGTTTGAAGATGAACTATATCAGCAGGTTTAAGTATTTGTGATTTTAGAAATAAGGAGTTAGTATGTTCTCTGCAGGCGGCATTATGAATTATCCTTACTGACCTTTTTTGCAGTACATTTGAGTGAAGTGAGTGAAGATTGCTTTTGTTGTTATTACCCCATATTTCCACACAATAAGTAAGATATGGTAGAACCAGAGAGCAATAAAGAGTGTGGAGTGATTTCTGATTGAGAACAAATTTTGCTGTGTTCAATGTTGAAATATTTTTGGCCACCTTATGTTGTATATTTGTCATATGAGGTTTCCAGCTCATTTTTTCATCTATTGTGATCCCCAGAAATGTATTTTCCTTCACCCTTTCAATGTCTACACCGTCTATTTGTATTTGCTGGTGTGGGTCCTTTCTACTGTTACCAAATGATTTTAGTTTTACTTAGGTTCAAGGACAATCTATTATCATCAAACCATCGTTTTAGTGTAACCATTTCTTCTCTGACCTTTCTAATGATTTCGTCTGTACTGTCTCCGGAACAAAAAGCAGTGGTATCATCCGCAAATAATACCAGCTTTAAGTCTTATGTGATTTTGGAGATATCATTGATGTACAAGTTGAACAGTTTTGGTCCCAGTATTGACCCCTGGGGAACTCCGCACATAATATATGAACTTGCAGATGTGTATTCTCCTAGCTTTACGTATTGCTTCCTGTCCTGTTATGGATTAATGATGTTATCGAAGCGCCACTGTATGTTCTTGCCTTTTACGTCAATGATGTTGATGTAGTGCCTGTACTTCCAGCCTGAAAACTCCGCCGACACCAGTTCGCCATTGTTGCATCGAGTTCTCTTGTGTGGCTTATGTGACATTTGCAAACGAGTCTTTTGGGGTACACGGTGGACTGGTCGCCAGCCAATGTCTGGGCACATACAGACAAACAATAATTAAAATATCCTCTTCTAATTAACAGCCTATTAATTTTGCGATTTAGATAAATAAAAGCTGCAGCTGTAATTACAGTATGTACGATACTGCATGTCCTCATGCAGTAAGCTGCTGGCAGAGTGGGTGTGGCTAAAGAGTGGTTCATTGTGATTTAGTGCTCATCCACTAAATGAGCTGAACAATCAATGGTGCTAAAGTAGCCTGATTCCAGGAATGTCACAGGAAGTTCTGTCCATTCTACCGCACCAAAAGTGCTAAAATGTTGACATAGATAACCGAGGGTACACAAACATCAAGGAAGTTGAAAGGTTGCCACAGAGCAGATGGCCAGCACCTCTGGGAAGGTGGCGTGCTTTGACCAGGAACAGCAGCCGTGTGCATCCGCTCACTTAATGGCGAATCCCTGAAAGACGCTAATGACCAATGATGCCAACACGATTCACTTTAGGACTTACGTACGTTGGTGATGCCAAGTGTTATGGTAAGATACAGTGGAAAAATCTAAAGAACGCCCAAGTATATGCCATTAACATCAACATCTGATTTGCCTCCAAATGTATAATTTATCAGTGTGGATGTTTACATGCTTTGTATCAACAACATTATCCAATCCCACTAGAATGTATTAAAAAATAGAGCATGACTGTGCCATCTATAATCAATAATTAATCATTACAGCATGCAGTTAAGAAAGCTGTGCTTAGTAAATAATGTCTTAGATTCAAAGTGTGAATGTTTCAAGGTTTGTTTGTGGTATAATCCAGCATGAGCAACGTGAAGGTCTCTCTCTGTATTCTCCACGTGAACAAGAATAACGCTGCAGGTCAGCTTTAGTGTCCCCGATGTGAAACTTGGCAACAAGAGCCTGAACTTGAAGGCTTGAAGGAGAAACGTTAGGAGGAGTATGGATGTTGAGTGCCTGCTGTGCTTTTGCATGATCAATGCTCTTCTTCTACGATTCCTCGTCTCAGTTGTTCTCATGTCACTGAGCCCTACAGGGATGCCTTTTCGGCTTGGCCTATTTCAGTCCGCACTGAGAAGTATCGCAGCAATACTGATGTAGAAAAAGGTCAGATTATGTGGGGGGGAAAAAGATGTCATTTATCCAGTGAATTTACCCGGTCCCTGCAGATCCTGCATACTTTAATCAGGGAAAATCATCTAATCTGTTTGTAAGGACAATGAGGACAGAAAATGGATGAATGTTTATGTCTCACAAAATAATAATAACGATAATATTTCAACGTAACTCTCATTAAAGGGGACCTATTCTCATTTTACTACCCTTTGTATTGAGTTGTGGTCCCCTATAGAGCAGCTATACACAATAACCTGCACAGAAAACTTTCTAGATCTTCCAGAATCTGCACCTATTTCATCTGTATTCCTAACTATGAACAATGTAAGGAAGTCCATGTAAGGAAATTTTGTTGTGATATGAATTTAAATATTGATTGAGCCTGTGAATTTACCCAGTCCCTGCAGATCCTCCATACTTTAATCAGGGAAAATCATCTAATCTGTTTGTAAGGACAATGAGGACAGAAAATGGATGAATGTTTATGTCTCACAAAATAATAATAACGATAATATTTCAACGTAACTCTCATTAAAGGGGACCTATTCTCATTTTACTACCCTTTGTATTGAGTTGTGGTCTCCTATAGAGCAGCTACACACAATAACCTGCACAGAAAACTTTGTAGATCTTCCAGAATCTGCACCTATTCCATCTGTATTCATCTGCTTCCTAACAATGAACCATGTAAGGAAGTCCAAGTAGGGAAGTTTTGTTGTGATATGAATTTAAATATTGATTGAGCCTGTGAATTTACCCAGTCGCTGCAGATCTTCCATACTTTAATCAGGGAAAATCATCTGATCTGTTTGTGAGGACAAGGACAAAAAATGGATGAATGTTTATGTCTCGCAAAATAATAATAACTATAATATTTCAACGTAACTCTCATTAAAAGTGACCTATTATTCTCATTTTCTACCCTTTGTATTGAGTTGTGGCCTCCTATAGAGCAGCTACACACAATAACCCGCATAGAAAACTTTCTAGATCTTCCAGAATCTGCACCTATTCCATCTGTATTCATTTGCTTCCTAACTATGAAGAATGTAAGGAAGTTTTGTTATCCTCTTGGCACCAAATTTGATATGAATTTAGATATTGATCGCGCCTCCGTAGACAACATCTGTGCGACGGCGAGGCAACAATGTGCTGCTGCTAGTTTCAGCAGCAATGCCCTCGCTGCTGACGATGCTGCCTTTAACGTGCCGTGCAAACGTGCTCCGCTGTGTTTGTTCAGCAGCATGTCTAGCATATCTCCGGTGTCTCATCAGTATGCCCCCGCCGTATACTCGAGTGCATTGGTTTCCTGCCATTAAAAGCAAACATTTGTGTCTGGCCGCAGCGCTATTTCTCTTTGCATGTGAGCCCATGCAGCAAATGGCATTGAGCAAGAAGTATTTGATGAGTCCTGCAGAAGCAGCTAGCATGTTTGGGGACCGACGGGGGACGGGAAAGGGACGCCATAAGTAAATGACAACATGGCACTTTCCATTAAAGCTTTACTGTTTAATCCATACAAGTAACACGGCGGCTTTACATCACATTGCCAGCAGCCTCACTCTCCTTTTTTTGATCATTCTAATGACCGCTATTCAATTAGAGTGGATGCTGATTGATGGGTCTCAGTGTTTCCTTAGTTGGAATAATATAGTACTACAAACATTTCTCTCAATCCTCCGTCTCGTTCATTTTTTGCGGTGAAATTAAGATGAAAAAAAATATTTTTGAGAAGAACAATGTTGTTTATGATGTTATGAGAAAAAGAACATAACAAAACTGATTTATAACACTGTATTACAAAAAAAACTATTGTATGAGAATAAAGTAATAATAACAATAAAGTGATAGAATGTATACTGTATATTGCTATGATTAAATATCATGAATAATAAAGTGATATAATGAAGTGATATTAAAATTGTAACGGGGAAAAACATTAAAAAAATTCAATCCTTGAGTGTCCAAAAAAGTGAATAACGATGATGATGATGATGGATTATAATTATTATTAATTATTATTATTATTGTTATTATTAATTATTATTATGATTGTTATTATGATTGTTATTATGATTATTATTATTATTATTATTATTATTATTATTATTATTATTATTATTATTATTATTATTATTATTATTATTATTAATAAATGTTATTCATTGGCTCATTTTTGGACACTCAAGGGCTTAATTTTAATAATAATAATAATTATTATTAATGTTCTTATTATTATAATATAATATAATATATATATAATAATAATAATAATAATAATAATAATAATTATTATTATTATTATTATTATTATTATTATTATTATTATTATTATTATTATTATTATTATTATTATTATTATTATTATTGGAAATAATAATAATAATAATTATTAATAATAATAAATGTTATTCATTGGCACTTTTTTGGACACAGGGATTACATTTTTTTGTTTTAATTATTAATTAATAAATAATTATTTTAATAAGTATTATTATTAATTAATTTGTTATTATTATTATTATTATTATTATTATTATTATCATCATAGCTGTGTGTTTGTGTTGGCTGACAGGGTTCAGAGAGTGTTTGATTTTTCCTTTCGCTGGATTGATACAACAAACTTCTCTCACGATCCTCCGTCTGAGTGCAGCGAATTTCTTAACTTTCCACTCTCGTATATGTGGAAACACATGGTGGAGGTGAATGCTAATGCATACACCGAGTCTAAGGAGACGGCAGATCAGAGAAATCCAAATTAAATATGCAAGGACACCACTAAGGGGCTGTAATGAGGAGAGAATGAGTGCTAGCTCAAGAATGAGATGATGCTGCTGCTCATTACCTGTAAGAACGTTCATTTACACGTACAGAGTGTTCTGCTCAGGCTCGGGTTTTATCGAAATGTGTTTATCAGGTTCACGCTGAAGAAAAAAAAAAAATCTCACACGATTGATTGTCTTAGTGAATTTGTTAATGTCGGGTATTCAGCTGGTGGCCCATAGTCCAAATCCATAGTCCTAAAAACAGCAGATCACACTTACAAAAATTCATACATTCTACAAATAATAATGCAGATCATTCATGAGTCCATCTATTCCAGCGATGCATAGTGGCAAGCAAAATAATTTGAAATAATTCTCATATGGAGAATCTTTGCCGAGCAAAACCAAGCTGGACTGGAATGTACAGCATGCTGTAAACATTGCTAAAAATATCAATAAAAATCTAGAGTATCATCAGAAGTTTGCTGCTGTCATAAAAAAATAGTAATGCATCACCAGTTTGTGTATCGCAGAGCTGCATCTAATGATCATTCAGCCCATTTTATTGGGCTATCAGACTGCTATGAATACCGCTATGATTTCCCACAGCTCCAAGAGATGAATTAAAAAAATGATGATTTGTTTGACCAATGGCTGGGATGCAGTTCACTTCTTAGGAACGAGTAACTTTCAGGCACTGCTGTATGTTGAATTAATCCACAAATAATCCATTTATCAACAGGGTTATTGCAGTTTGATGTATATGTTGACAATTAAATCAGAAGCTCATTCATCCAAAGCCTCAATCAAGTCGAAATGGCGCTGACTGTTGCGTGAATTAATGCTGCAACAATGAGTAATATTATGAAAGGTGATGTATTGAGGAGTTATTTGTGATACTTCACTGCAAGAATCTCTTGTGTTTTTCATAATTTGCTGTTCCCGGTGAGTACAGCAAAAGTTCAACAAATCCTGTGAACTTGGCTCCGTCTGAGGAAATCTCAAATGATGTGAGTTTATTACTTTTAGCTCTCAAAGGGGCTCTTTAAAAAAGTCAAACTAGTCTACTCGTGATTCACTATAAGCAGCTTTTTTTTGCTTGAATGTTTATTTTAAAAATCGCATGACAAGTCTGAATCCTCTTGGACAGAATGTTCTGTGTAAATACAGGAGACCCGCTTCTCCTCCATTGCAGCTATTGTTAGCGTTTCTTGTTCCGTGCTGAATGGTTATCCTGCTGATATTTTGAAGCGAATTGCTCTAGACAAAGGTCAGGATGGTTCAGTGTTTTGGGACAAAATTCCCACTAAATACATGAAAATGAGCTGCTGTGGATGAAAAAGCATCACTAATAGAAACAGTAAGTATCTTCATTAGATGTCAAACATGGTGTTTTCTCTAGCATAAGCAGATGTAAACACCGCCCGAGTGAGAAAAATCTATGGCGGCAGCCAAAGAACCCCAGACGTGATGTCTTAGTCGCTTCTCTACAGTGACAGGCAATCCCTCTCACCGCTTAGCAACCAACTCCTTGAGGGCCACGGTGGTGACTGATGGGATTTTCCAATGGATCCCTTCTAAGGTATGAATGTGTCCTTTGCAACGCAACGGATATCAAACAGAGTGTTTTTATTTTTCCATGCGTAGCAAAGGCAACTCCACTATCACAGAACATGTAATAATAAGAAAGTCTTTCTTGTGTGGTCATGAGGGGAAGAGTAAGAGGTAGAACAAGGCTCTAATTCGGATCAGCACCAGAATTCCGGGATGATCAAATATTCATTCATTCATTTTCTACCACTTTTTCTTCACGAGGGTCGCAGGGGGTGCTGGAGCCTATCCCAGCTGTCTTTGGGCGTGAGGTGGGGTACACCCTGGACTGGTGGCCAGCCAATCACAGGGCACATATAGACAAACAACCATTCACACTCACATTCATACCTATGGACAATTTGGAGTCGCTAATTAACCTAGCATGTTTTTGGAATGTGGGAGGAAACCGGAGTACCCGGAGAAAACCCACACATGCACGGGGAGAACATGCAATTTCCGCACAGAGATGGCCGAGGGTGGAATTGAACCCTGGTCTCCTTGCTGTGAGGTCTAACCACCAGACCGCCGTGCAGCCTCATACCAAATATTCACACCAAATTCCAATGAAATGTTTTACAGTTGTATCTTATTTATGATGAGGCATAAAAATCTCCATCATGATTACAACATAATCTATTCATTTTTGGGAAACTACACACATTTAAAGGTGACCGGAATCCATTTACAGTCTGTTGAGGTATGTAGTCGTTAATCTTAAATGATAAACATTTATCCAAGTACTTTTAGGTCATTCGGAAGTCCCAGTAGTGCAGTACTGCGCTCACAGCTCTACTGGGGTACATTATCATTGCGGAATGCAGATGATCGTGAAAAATCAAAAATTTACCAGTGGGTCTTACTGCCATCCCTGTTCTAAATCAAGAAATCATGAAACAGACCTGCCTGGCAAAGTTAAGCAGACCAAAAGATGCTGAGATCTACAGAAATTCAGGAACAAATGAGAAAGAAACTAATTGAGATATATCAGTCTGGAAAAGGTTATAAATCCATTTCTAAAGCTTGGGGACCCCAACAAACCACAGCGAGAGCCGGCATCCCTAAAAGTGCTCAACAGTGCTAAAATTTCCCAGAAATGGCCGGCCAAAGCATGACCCCAAGAGCGTTTCGACGACTCATCCAAGAGGTCACAAAAGACCCCACAACAACGTCCAAAGAACTGCAGGCCTCACTTGCCTCAGTTAAGGTCCGTGTTCATGACTCCACCATAAGAAAGACACTGGGCAAAAACGGCTTGCATAGCCGAGTTCCAAGACAAAAACCACTGCTGAACAAAATGAACATTAAGGCTCATCTCCATTTTGCCAGAAAACATCTCGATCATCCTAAAGACCTTTTGGAAAAAAATACTTTTTGGAAGGCATGTGTCCAATTCCATCTTTACACCACTCATTGCAAGTTAGCGCCAATGCTTGATTGCAGTTGTTGCTGCTAAAGAGGCCTCAAGCAGTTAGCAGGTTTAGGTCACTTTTCACACAGAGCCATGTAGGTTTGGATTTATTTTTCTCTCATTAACAAGAACAACTTTCATTTAAAAACTGCATTTTGTTTTCAGTTGTGTTGTCATTGACTAATATTTAAATTTGTTTGATGATCTGAAATATTTAAGTGTGCAAAATATTAATATTTACATATTTAAGTATGGAAAAAAATATATCAATTTAATGTTAAAAATAAAAAAATAAAAATGTAAAAAATATATTTAAAATTATGTACAAAATATTAATATTTATATATTTAAGTATGGAAGAAATCTATTAATTTAATGTTAAAAATAAAAAATTTAAAAATGTTAAAAAAATATATTAAACAAATTAAAAACATAAATTATATTAGGAAAGCAGGAAGTGAACAAATGTAACAGTTACTGATTGTAAAAGTACCAGATGGAGGGGTAGGATTTAATAAACTTTGCTTCTTCCTACTCCTTTTGGACATGTGGAACTGTGAACTGATTACGTGATGCACTCAATTGTAATCTGATGCATGTTCAAATGAAATAAAACCATTACCAAAACCAAAACCTCCAGGCCGCATGTCACTGGTACATAGTTTCATTGGAATACAAACCTACACACCAAATATTTTCTTGCCAATAATAAATGTAGAAAAAACAGAAACGCATCCGCCCTTACCTTAAAAAGCCTCAGTATGTTGGCCACCATGATGGAAACTGAGCTGGAAGACGCTCCGATGACCCCCACCACCCTCTCCGGTTTGGTGATGATGGGCGCCCCTCCGCCAAGACATTTGACATCCGTCCCATCCTTTTCGATTAGCGCCTGCACGAAGGTGAGTGACTGCTCCAAGGCGTGGGTGTCCCGCGAGCATGTGTCCAGGATCCGGGCCCCCAGCGTAATATTTGGCAGCAGGTTATTGTCGTTATTGATGCGGTCCAGAGCGAAGAGCATGGCCTCCAGTCTGTGAATACCCTTTTCCTTCTTCAGCTCCCCACATGGCTTGCCGTCGTGGCCCCTGGCGTGCACCGGGAAGAGTCCGCCTAACGATATGTCACCGTCAATGCGAATGGAATTCAAATGTGTGTGGCCCGGACCTTTGGGTTTGGCGGCCTGAGTGGCCTTGAGGGAGCTGTCGAGGAGCAGCAACAGGAGAACAACACCCGGTCGCTGGCAGCCAGTCCGATCCGCTCTGCAAGGTGGGGGGTGGAACATGACGGCGGCCCGTATGAGCAAAATAGAAGCCAGGTACTTGCTGATGCTGGCCGGAGGGTTAATTGCTCTCCAAGCAGCTGGCACAGGAAAGGCTTCCTCTCATGTCTCCACTCTCTCAGACAGTTAATGTCTAATATGAGCTTGGCGCTTTCAAAAAAGGATGTAATCCTCCACTCCCTCACTACATCCTGTGAACCAAAGTCTCTTGTTTCTCACACTCTTACCTTTGGAGAGCCGTCACTTGGGGCATCAGGAGGAACAAAGGTGAAAGACAAGCTGTGTTTTGGGTTGGGTTTTTTTTTGCCTTCGATTATTTCGTCCACTCTCCGCTGCAATCACAGGTTTTAATCTTCAGCGTCCCCCTCGGCAGGGATTTGGTATATGTCAGAGCCCTCAGGTCCGCTTAGGTCCACAGCTTCTGTGTGAATTCCTGAAAGATGAAAAGGAGAGCAGTGAGGTTGAGAGAAACAGGAATGAAAAGAGGAAGGGATTTGTGTTGGCGTGAGCTTTTCAATATTTCTTTTTTTTTTTCCTTCTTCTTTCTAGATGCAATGTTATCTGGTGATGATGCGTTTTGTATTCAGACAGAGTTGTCATGAACTCTCAAGGTCAACGTCACAGCCCACGTGCCTCCTTGTCAGATGCCAACTTTGTCAACACACACTGTAGCACAGGGTTTTTTTTTCACCCAAATGTGTCAGATTTGCTCCTGATTTCAAATTAATCAATGACAACATGACACTAAACACTTTTATATTTCCACCATCAGCAGAAGCAGAATGTGTGTAAATGCATTTAAACATGTTTAGTGCTTTTCTACCTTTGAGGCATTCAGAGGACTTTGACAGTACAATACAATACAATACAATGCAATACAAGCAGTTGATGTTTGCTAAATACAAGGATGAAGAGTCTTGAACCAGTCATGATGTGCTACATATATCACTATATTGACACTATGGTACCCATTATGTCATCGGATGGTCATGTCACCTCGTACTTCGGTACGTGACAAAAATTTAAAATTTTAAATAATGAAAAAAAATAAAAAAAAATAAATTATATTAGGAAAGCAGGAAGTGAACAAATGTCATGAACCAGTCATGATGTGCTATATACATCATTATACTGACAGTTACTGTAGTACCCATTATGTCATTGTAAATTTTTAATTTTTAATTTTTAATTATGAAAAAAAATATTTAAAAAATAAATTATATTAGGAAAGCAGGAAGTGAACAAATGTCATGAACCAGTCATGATGTGCTATATATATCACTATATTAACAGTTACTATGGTACCCATTATGTCATTGGATGCTCATATCACCTTGTACTTCAGTATGTGACAAAAATAAATAAAATTTAAAACAAAAAAAACTTAAACTATATTAGGAAAGCAGGAAGTGAACAAATGTAACAGTCACTGATTGTAAAAGTACCAGATGGAGGGGTAGGATTTAATAAGCTTTGCTTCTTCCTACTCCTTTTGAACATGTGGGGGGGCTGAGGATGGAACTAACAACATTCAGGTTGGGAGAAAACCTACGTAATCCCTCCCAGCTAACCACGCCACCCCCGGTCCATACTGTATATATTTGCGTTCTGTGCAAAATGCAAATTCAAATATCCATTACAACATATTTGTGTGAATATTGAATGCCCTCCCCCCGCGTTTGCATGGGTTTTCTCCAGGTTTCCTCGCACATCCTACAAATATATGCATGTTAGGCTAATTGAAGACTCTAAGGGTATTCGCATATTAGGTCATTTGTACTATGGTGGACTTGGCCTCTCCTAGCACCCATTGGCCTGTGCTCACACTGAACATTTAAGTCATGGTTGTTTACCTATCCCATCACTTTTGTAGTATTACTCCAGGTTCCCTTCAGGTACTCCGGTTTCCTCCCACATTCCAAAAACATGCTAGGTTAATTGGCGACTCCAAATTGTCCATAGGTATGAATGTGAGTGTGAATGGTTGTTTGTCTATATGTGCTCTGTGATTGGCTGGCTGGCGACCAGTCCAGGGTGTACCCCACCTCTCGTCCGAAGACAGCTGGGATAGGCTCCAGCATACCCGTGATACTATTAAGGATAAGCGACATAGAAAATTGATGGACGGACTGCAGTTTCCTTGATTTTATAGATTATTTCCCACTGTAGTCTTATTTTGAGTCACTTTGATTATTTCAACCGTGGAAAGTGCTGGTTGCTATTTGCGAGAGGAGAAAGTGTGCCATGTTTTTTTAACTTTTAGCTCATTTTGAGTTGTTTCATTTATCTCTGTTATGCGTTAGTAAAATACAACTGACCAAACGGTGTGTTCACACTTTCGGTTAAAAGTGAAGTTGCTCTGCTTGTACGCTTCGGTAATTAAGTTCTGGACAATATCAATATATCAGATATTGGTAAAAATCCAATAACGAGCATCTCTACTGACAACCTCATATGGCTTTTTTCCAGCTCTAAACAGCAGAATAACAATCTGGGGGAAAGGGGCTCTAAGAGGCTGTACTGTGTAGAAAGGTCTTATGTAGCAGAGATCTACTACAAAGGAAAACCATTAGGTACATTAAATCTCTAAAAATTGGTTTCAAATACTGCTGTGATCTTTTTGCACCAGACTGGACCATTTTAACATTACATTGATATGTCTGCTCACTGCTGGCAAAATCAATTACATTCATATAATAGCATTTATATGTGAGTCTCAGAAGCACGTACTAGGTGCATCAGCCTGACGGGCTAAAAGAAGCAGTCAGAAGTAGTAATAGTAGTAATAGTGCCATTAAAGAGTGAAAAGGGGAGTTTTAAGATTCAAAAGGTAATTGTTGGAACAAATAGACTCTGTAAACTCAATCAGCAGGTTCTGAACATAAGATGCTATCAGCATGGCGGTGTTGTTGGTTTTCCACTTTAGACATTTTGCAAATGCCATATAGGCACAAATTACTACTTTAAAAATTACATCCAAACTACAATATACTACATGTTAATAGTTATGGTAATTTTAGGTAATTACTTATGTTATTATTTCCTCAGAATAAGATGATGACCTCTAATAAGACAATATGTGAAGAAAATACATTTCAAATTAAAAAAAAAAAAAGCCAATGGTGTTCCAGAGACATAGCAGGACTTCATCCCATCAAAGCAGGGGTGGGCAAACTACGGCCTGGGGGCCACATGCGGCCCATCAAGCGTTTGAATCCGGTCCGCCAGTTGCTTTTTTTAACATACAAACAACATGACTTGCAAGTCGGATGTCTTATTTAGTAAAAAAAAAATAATTTCTAAAATTAAATTACTTAATTTGAAGTGGTCGGAGGTTTAAAGTGCTCCTGAAAAAAGGGACATGAGAACATATAGCTAATAGTATACTTTTACAGATAAAATTGGACAAATAATTCAAGGAAAATTCTAAGCATAAAATAGTGTGTTGTGTGTTTGTTACATACATGTTTTGTTAAGTCAATGCGGCCCACGAGTCAAAATATAGATAGATGGATGGATGGATGGATGGAACAATTGCACAATAACACAGCAGTGAAACGTCGTTGCCTGGCTCCCGTGTAATAATAATAATAATAATAATAATGTGGAGAATAAATAGATTACATCAAATATGAACAACAATGTACAGCATAAACATTGCACAAATAATTTAAATAATTTTGAATAAATAATAATAATTATATATATATATAATTTAATAATAATAAAATATTTAATAAATAATAATAATAATTATATATATATATATATACTTTAATAATAATAAAATATTTGCCCACCCCTGCATTAAAGCGTGTATTAAAATATCCATACACATAATAGCAGCACACAACTATCCTCCTCCTAAGTGTGTATCAGCACCTGACTCATACTTAAAGCTGTGATGGTCTTTGAAGGAACAATCTCCCAGCGTCAAAAGACAACGGGTTAAATCCTTGGCTCAGCAAACGGCCGAGATTCATTGAGAGCACATGTGAACTGACAAGGTCCCACGAACACAGCCGACTGTCTCTCACCGGGAGTGAAGAGAAGTTATTCTTCACAGGTGATTCACTCCGGGTGCCCTTTAAGTGCCGGCGAGCCAGTAAAGACTGCAAACACTGAGCTTTGTGGATGGGAGGTTTAATGTCCTTGCTCTGGTCCAGCATTTACAACTACAACAAGAATGGCTATGGTCTCACACGGCAAATCATCCCATAGGCCGCAGCTTTTTCAACCACGGATGAATAACAATAACAATGCCGTGAAGTGCATATTGGAGTCTTCAGAAATTAGTGGGGATTTGGGACATTTTTCTTTGTGTTCTGTGTAGCTACTGCTTTAATATAGGCCGGGTTTAATGTTAATAACAAAAAAAACAAAAAAACAACTGTAATTGGCCCTCAGGCCACATTTTGGACACACTTCCTCCATGATGCTAACAAATCCTCCTTGTTTCAGATGTGGTTCCTTCTTAACCACTATATATTTAAATTTTCTGGAGGTGGGTTCTGGCACATATACAGAATAAATCACTCCAGTAAGGCCACCCGTCTGTCTAAAAAAAAAATAATAATAATAAAAACAGCCATTTTAATCAAGCACCTTTCAGAGCGTAGTGTTCACCGTGACATGCAGCCATGTGCTTACTGGATGGAAAGCACGACATTAGCATATTCCATATCATCATCATCATTGCGTATCCTATTTCCAGACGAGCACTGTAAGGCACCATGTGCTACACGCCCTTACTCGTATTGTAGACTGACACTGCTGTGAGAGATGATAGCAAGCTTATTGTGTTTAAGTTGAAAGCTCAGGAACGAACCTCACAAAGGCTTACTGGGTTGAAATTCTGGCCAATAAATAGAGTCATTTGAAAATTTGTGCACTGAATAGTTTGTGGTCATAATGCTTTGAAACACATGGAATACTGATATTGTGAAAGTTCGATGATCATTCGATAAATTCTCAATGACTTATGAACAATTACTTGCCAAGTACTGATGCTTTGCTCAATGGCGGCCATGATTCTTCAATCAATCTTGCTGAAATGTTACAAATCGGTGCCTAAAGATGTGGACCAAATCTACCTCGATGATGCAGGTACAAAAATCTGAATTCAAAATGAACAAGGCAGTCGTTCGAAAGCTGAAGCTGGACTGAAATGCTGTGGAAATACATTAAAACGTAGAATAAAAAGTAAGAGTAAATTGGCAGTTTGAGTTAAAATCAAGAATTGAACCAACCATCTCTGGGTGTGGCTCCAAATCTGTTTAGCACAGGGGTCTCAAACTCCCGGCCCGAGGGCCAAATGCGGGATGCGAGTTTGATACTAGTTTTTTTTTTAACCTGATGCAGCCCAGCCTCACACAGACCCTAACTCCAGTGGCTCCCGGGTAAATTGAGTTTGAGACCCCTGGTTTAGCATGTAAGGGCATTTAGATCAATAATACAATCTGCCCCAATGACTTCATTGAAACTTACAAACCAATGACTTTCTCCCACCTGTCTGTATTTGTCAGAAAAATAATGGCACAGGAAACACAGTAGGGATGCTTGTTTTGACACATTTTCACCATTTCATGTGCCGTGATTGAGGAGTAGAAGCGTTAGCTTACACAATGTGAATAAATTAGGACCCCTTACAAGCTTTATCATTTAAGTAAACTCTGACAATTATCTCAAATATATCTCTTCTCACATTGAACCATTTATTTTTGTGTGCACAAGACACAGGGGGTGCTGCTATATTTTACCACATCCCACGCACTTGTCGCAGAGATTCTTTTTGAGCGCATTTTGATATTTAGGAGGTCTGGAGAGCATTTGTGTTCTAGCAGAAGATAAATGAGGCGGGGGAGGATGAGACAGACGTAAAGGATGATGGGGGAGGAAGTGAACATTCAAGGTTACTAAGAAATCCAAGAAAAAGTAAAGTACTGTATAAGTATTAGTATCAAGTGTTTTAAGTTTTTGCATCAATGTCATTAAGAGTTTTTTTTTAGTCCAGTCATCATGTGATGCTGAAAATGCTTTTTTTTCTGATCATTTGACGGTTCAAGAAAATACGAGGCCAGTGGCATAACAAGGATGTGGTCGGCCAACATTTTGAAGCACCAAAAATAATCCCTTCTTTATCGTTGGTAATTGGTTCCAGACCCGACTGTGATTAGCGAATTTCTTGAACTAACCACCCTATATTCACCTTTTTAGTAGATACAATAGTACTAGTATAAGTTGTGATAGCTGCAAGCAAGTCCAGCTAACTGGCTAAATGATGAAGTTCAAATCGGTTGCCAAGCAACTAGGGGTGCAACGATTCTTCGAATAATTTGAATACCTTGATTACAAAAAATAATCATCAATTTTTTCTGCCTCAAGAAATCACTTATGTAACGCGCTATGTCACAGACGCAAAAAAAACATTGGCCGATGCCGACCACCAATACTGATCACATACATACGTTGTGTGAATGTTTAAATGTATTACTGGCTATATTAGGGGTCACCAAGGGATACTTTTACAAAATGAAAATACCCAAGAGCTACTCATTATTGTAATATTTATTTTCATAGCTTATTTCAAGCTAAACAAAGCCAATATGCTAGTATCCACACCTCACGTTTGGCATTTGTTTCGAGTCATCTCACATCATTGACTGAAAACCTCTGCTGGGTCCCTCCAGCCACATCCGCTGTCTGCTGAAGAGCAAATGCAGCCGACTCCCTCTTCTGTGCCCGCAAAGCAGATACAATATCTGCGTACACAATGGCCGTTTCTGGGCTGGTGGCCAGCCAATCACAGGGCACATATAGACAAACAACCATTCACACTCACATTCATACCTATGGACAATTTGGAGCCGCCAATTAACCTAGCATGTTTTTGGAATATGGGAGGAAACCGGAGTTCCTGGAGAAAACCCACGCATGCACAGGGAGAACATGCAAACTCCACACAGAGATGGCTGAGGGTGGAATTGAACTCTCGTAGCTGTGAGGCCTGCGCGCTAATATATATATATATATATATATATATATGGACCCCCATTCATCCATCTTCTACGCAGCTTATCCGCACCAGTGTTGCAGGGGTATGCTGGAGCCTATCCCAGCTAACTTCGGGCAAGAAGCGGGGTACACCCTGGACTGTTCACCAGCCAGGTCCAAAAACCTGATCAGTAATATGAAACCTTTTTCATCTTTGACTTTTTCCTCTTAAAGAGTAATTAATGGCTGAGCAGAATGCCGAGTCCATGTTTACTATAGTTTATGGATTCTGCTCACCATCATGGCGGCCAAACACGTGCAAGGCCGAGTCGGCATTCTCATCAGTTTCTGTTATGGATGCCAAATCAATGGGTAATTTCTAGCAACCTGTCTAATTTTACAATGAAATATACAACTAAAATCTTTTGGTGAACTCCCCTCTATAAATAAATGTTTATTTTCTCCACAGGACGTCTATTCTCTGGAGTCATGCAGCAGCTGCTTTGCGCTGAAACCAGCCGGGAAACTTTTTAGAGATGTGCTCCTCTAACAGATGGGCAGGAGGGGCCTCCTAATTGACACTTCAGCATGTTGACGCTGCGCAGCAGATCAATAGAGTGGTGGACAGACGCCCTGAGGAAAATGAATGGCGAGCGTGCACACAAACACACAAGCAGTCCTAGAGAAGACTTAGATGAGGCTGCCACCGTGTTTGTCGTGGAGGCAAAGTGAACTCTTTGAGAGGTGTCATGAAAAAAAAGTTTGGCTAAAACGTACAATATCACTCATTGTCCACGAATGTAAAACAGCCGAGAGGTCGTCTGATGGCCTTTTTCAATCAGACAGACGGGAAGGCAAAAAGCCCATTTAGCAATCCCTGTGCTGCACATTTACTTCCTAAGTATTTGCATAATTTAGACAAAGCACGCTTCCACGACTGTTAGGCCGCACATTAGAAAGCAAACAGCAGCAGCGGAGATGTCTTTCTATTCGGGGCTAGACAAAGAAAACAACTTTGGGGCTTGGCCTTGCTCATGTCGAACATTTCTTTAAGCCGCCGTACCTCTGCCAAGCCTCGGCGAGGCTGCTAAGTGGTGCATGCATGCTTTTTCTTTTTTTTTTGTCTCAACACACAACAACACATCCCAGCTGTCAGATGAAACAGTTGGCAGGAAGGAAGTCATAGGCCAGCGCCATCCTTCTCTGTTCTTTCATATCTGATTGCAGCCCATTGGTGCCTCCACTAAGGTGGTTTGTCTGTGTTTGTTTGTTTGTTTACAAATTGTCAGACTGAATTTCAATCACATTTTACCACTGATATGTACAGCTTCAAAAAATGCCCACAGCAGAACCATAAACACAATCTGTCCCTGGATGCACACTTTTCACAAATATTGGCAACAGGAAGAAGCTGTTGCAGGATCAAACTGCTATCGTCATAACCGAATATTAAATGGTAACAGTCATGTGTTCATTTGTTTCTTCAGTTGCATTAAGAAACATCCGAATAACACTTGCATAACTAATTACACCTGACAGGAATAAGAATAGGCACCAAGGACCTGATACCATTGCAAAAATCAGTTCACCATTGTTCACAACTTACTTATAGCTTACAATGTGTATTCTTGGTGTCCACAATAAGCTAAAGAAAAAGCAAAATACAGCAATAATGATAGATTTAGCTCACATTTTTGGGGCGATGCTTCAAAAACATATGCCATGATATAAGGAATATTCATATTTTGGTCAAATTTTCAAATTTACAGGGTTTTTTTCCTTGCAGAAAAAAAATGCAATGCAATTTTTTTCCTGTATACAGTTTTGGGATACTTCCATAAGGATTTTTTGTTTTTTTTTGCAAAGTTTGGCATAATACAATTCATCCATCCACTTTCTATGCTGCTTTTCCTTACTATGGGTATGCTGGAGCCTATCCCAGCTGTCTTTGGGCTAGAGGCGGGGTGCCATGCAGCCAATCACAGGGCACATATAGACAAACAACCATTCACACTCACATTCATACCTATGGACAATTTGGAGTCGTTAATTAACCTAGCATGTTTTTGGGATGTGGGAGGAAACCGGAGTACCCGGAGAAAACCCACGCATGCACGGGAGAACGTGCAAAAAATAGGAATTAAATTCATGATTGCATGACCGCAACCCTCGTGAGGATAAGCGGTGGAAAATGAATGAATGAACTTTGTCCACAAAAATAAACATGTACATGCTCCATGTTGGCGGCACGGCGGTCGAGTGGTTAGCGTGCAGACCTCACAGCTAGGACCCTCGGCCATCTCTGTGTGGAGTTTGCATGTTCTCCCCGTGCATGCGTGGGTTTTCTCCGGGTACTCCGGTTTCCTCCCACATTCCAAAAACATGCTAGGTTAATTGGCGACTCCAAATTGTCCATAGGTATGAATGAGAGTGTGAATGGTTGTTTGTCTATATGTGCCCCGTGATTGGCTGGCGACCAGTCCAGGGTATACCCCGCCTCTCGCCCTAAGACAGCTGGGATAGGCTCCAGCACCCCCGCGACCTTTGTGAGGAAAAAGCGGTAGAAAATGAATGAATGAATGAAAGCTCCATGTTGTTGTCACTTGCTAATACTATGGAATGCAACAGTTCGGACCCAATCTTGCCAATCTAGGCCAATTCCTCCAAAAACAAGTGTGATGTTTCCATCTTGACATCCCTTGTTTGTCAGTGTTCCGTGTCAAACAAGAACTGAGCATAGACCTCCAATGTTCTTTGGGTGCATTACTTTAAAGAAAGAGCAAAAACGCAGATGACCGTTGTGATTTATTTGGAAGGCCGAGGCGTGCGGTAAATCTCTCTATGAGAGGAGACTGCTGCTGTTTTGATTCGCCTTCGCTGGGAAGCCCAAGGAAACACACTGAATGCAATTTATCTTTTTGAAATATCAACTTGATGACAGCCGTGCCAGAAAGTCTCTGCCTTCCGACACTGGGGACGAGACATTTTAGGGCATGCAAACAAGGCTTGTGTGAGTCTTTAGTGAATGGCACAGGGAGGGAAATGTGTTGTTTGGAAGATACTGCAGGTCATTTTAGAAGATGTTATTGATAAGGAAAAGAAGTGGGCCATCTTTAAGTTTGTTTTTTTTTTGTTTCCTGGCACTCCATTCAGGCTAATGGAGGGCTATGATCACTGAGCGGCATCAAGCAGGAGATAAATTGAGTGAAATGTGAGGAGGAGCATTGCTTCTCCTGCCCTGGACAAACTAAAGCAGGGAAAAAAATCACATGCTGCTTAAAAAGGATGGAAGATGCCTTGCAGGGAATCCATCAGCAAGGCATGGAAGCATATTAAAAATTGTTGACTTCCCGCTTGCTGGCTAACATCTTCCTATCATGATGAAATAAAACCTTTCACCAGCCTGCTTTCCTCTTTATGCAGTCACTCTTTCAGGCTCTCCTTTTGGGAATTAACCAATAAAAGTGCAGTAAAGAGTCTGCCTAGGATCTCATGCACACCTTGAGGGAATGAACTGAAGGGCATATTATGTAATTGATCAATAAAGTACCAAGTTTTCTTGCAAACCAGTAAGCTCACCAGTCTTGGATCATTTGAGGTTATTGTTCAACCAAGGTGATAGTTTGGAACCAAGGATACTTTGTGCGCTCTTGGGTGTGGTTCGCTTAGCGTTCACACTAATTGATTGATTTGTTCTCAATCAAAGCAAAATTTGTTCTCAATCAGAAATCACACCACACTCTTTATTGCTCTCTGGTTCTACCATATCTTACTTATTGTGTGGAAATATGGGGTAATAACTATAAAAGCAATCTTCACTCGCTAAATGTACTGCAAAAAAGGTCAGTAAGGATAATTCATAATGCCGCCTACAGAGAACATACTAACTCCTTATTTCTAAAATCACAAATACTTAAACTTGCTGATATAGTTCATCTTCAAACAGCTAAAATAATGCATAAGGCTAAAAAATAACCAATTACCTAAAAATGTCATCCAATACTTCTCTACAAGAGAGGAGAAATATGATCTCAGGGAAGAACTACATTTGAAACACTTATATGCTAGGACTACGTTAAAAAGCCATAGCATTTCAGTATGTGGAATCAAACTATGGAATGGATTGAGTAGGGAAATCAAACAATGCACAACGATGAGCCAATTCAAGAAACAATACAAGCAGTTGATGTTTGCTAAATACAAGGATGAAGAGTCTTGAACCAGTCATGATGTGCTATATATATCACTATATTGACACTTACTCTCTACTGACACTTATGTCATTGGATGGTCATATCACCTCGTACAAAAACAAAAAAAACTTAAACTGTATTATGGAAAGCAGGAAGTGAACAAAATGTAACAGTTACTGATTGTAAAAGTAAACTGTATTATGGAAAGCAGGAAGTGAACAAATGTAACAGTTACTGATTGTAAAAGTACCAGATGGAGGGGTAGGATTTAATAAGCTTTGCTTCTTCCTACTCCTTTTGGACATGTGGAACTGTGAACTGATTATGTGATGCATTCAATTGTAATCTGATGCATGTTCAAATGAAATAAAACCATTTCCATTACACTTACATTCTGCCAGTTACCATCTTGGATTTTAAAAGTTGTTAAAGAGAACCATAACAGAGACAGAAAAGCCAAGAAAAAACAACTTTGCTGTGTTTTCTTTTGTGTATTTTTCTTTTTTTCTGCCATTTCAACATTGGTCCATGTCTTTGGTGTTCACATTTGAGCTCAAGTGACCCAAACTGCACCAGACTTGACTCGGAAATGGAGCGAAACCCATCTCTTAAGTACTCTCACACCCCTTGTTTGGTACACACCGGGGATGGGAGGGTCCCATTCACGCTTGACCAAAGCGGTCGTATATGAGCAAAGCAAATGCACCACAGTTCGCTTAAACCAAACAAAACATCCAAAGTCTGAGCACAACCTTAGAGCTTAGGAACTGGAAGCTGATCACACAGACGAGCCCATTACAGCAGAGAGTGGGGGTGGGGGTGGGGAGGGGGATGGTGTTACGCTCGATACAGGAGGCTGCTACCTCTCAGACACACTGATTGATTTACTGTATCTGTTGAGCCCGACCTGCCTTGCCTGCCTGCCTGTCAAGATTAAGGCATTCTTGTCCTATCAAACCTTGAGAGAAGTTATTTCCAAGAGAATCGCTCCAGGCTGCCAACGTATGGAAAAGTACGCGTTATCGCCACTGAAGGAAAATGCTCCGGGAGCATTGGCGGCGTTTTGTTAAGATTGTTGGCAATAACACAATGTATGAAGAGCTTGAGAGACATTCCAATGTATGTATTGTGTCCAAGTCTCAAAAGGAGAGACCTTAAAGTCTTCAGGTTGGAATTTTCCTTAATGACGAGATATTGACAATTATGGTTTGGTGTGTTCTGCAGTACCATATTTGCAGTATAGGGCATACTCACAATCTTGGACTTGGGTTTTTCCCCCCTCCTCTCCTGGACCTCACTCCCACTTCTACGCTGCTGTATTGCTGTAATTTCCCTGACTGGATTATTTCCTGTCTTATTTTTAGTTATTCATATTATTGCTACTGTGTCTATTAAGGTGGCAGCTATCATTAATTACTTGCAAGATGAGCAAGCATGTTATTCATTCATTTTCTACCGCTTATCCTCACGAGGGTCGCAGTGGTGCTGGAGCCTATCCCAGCTGTCTTTGGGCGAGAGGCGGGGTACACCCTGGACTGGTGGCCAGCCAATCACAGGGCACATATAGACAAACAACCATTCACACTCACATTCATACCTATGGACAATTTGGAGTCACCAATTAACCTAGCATGTTTTTGGAATGTGGGAGGAAACCGGAGTACCCGGAGAAAACCCACTCATGCACGGGGAGAACGTGCAGACTCCACACAGAGAGGGTGGAATTGAACTCGGGTCTCCTAGCTGTGAGTCCTGCGTAAGCGTGTTCATTCATTCATTCATTTTCTACCGCTTATCCTCACGAGGGTCGCAGGGGATGCTGGAGCCTATCCCAGCTGTCTTCCGGCGAGAGGCCGGGTACATCCTGGACTGGTGGCCAGCCAATCACAGGGCACATATAGACAAACAACCATTCACACTCACATTCATACCTATGGACAATTTGGAGTCGCCAATTAACCTAGCATGTTTTTGGAATGTGGGAGGAAACCGGAGTACCCGGAGAAAACCCACTCATGCACGGGGAGAACATGTAAACTCCACACAGAGAGGGTGGAATTGAACTCAGGTCTCCCAGCTGTGAGGTCTGCACAAGCATGTTAATTAAGATAAAATAAGATATGCCTTTATTATTGTGTGGTAGTGGGTAGCTACCCAACTGCCACTTCATCACCTTCACATTCATTTTCCTCAGCGAGTTCTCACAGGTGTGTTTGTGCACCTTATCAAGTTGGAAAAGGGCATCGTTCTCTTCTTCACAATGTCACAGTCCATGTTGGAATTAATGTTTCCCTTCAATGAACTTGCATCTCCTAGACCATGACTCTGCCACCACAATGCTTGACTGTAGGCAACTGCTTCATTATGCAAAGTACAGAGGAGCAGCGATATGCAACAAACTCCACAAATCAGGTACGGTTGCTCTCATTTTGAATATTGTAATTCCTGTTAGGGTGATCCAAGTGGACCAGAGCACTGCTGGTTTGTACTGAATTTGGAAAATAGTTCATATCCCTCTGGTATTAGTGTCTTTGGCTCCCTGTAGAATCAATAGCGGAACTTTCAAATGAAGGTCGCCTGGGTTGTATGTTCATATATGTAAATATATCTGGCTCTTTAGGTTCCTCAATCTGGAGTCTGTGAACTTTACATTATTTGATGTTGGAATTCTTATCATTGGTGGTGACCTTTAACTGAGCCTGTTCGTTTGGATCCTCTTCATTATTGTAACTCATGCTCACTGATGCTGAGATGCAAAGTAAAATATACATCATCTAATTGGCAGCCAGGCTGCACGGCGGTCGAGTGGTTAGCACGCAGACCTCACAGCTAGGTAGGTATAGGTATGAATTGTGAGTGTGAATGGTTGTTTGTCTATATGTGCCCTGTGATTGGCTGGCGACCAGTCCAGGGTGTACCCCGCCTCTCGTCCGAAGACAGCTGGGATAGGCTCCAGCACCCCCCGCAACCCTCGTGAGGAAAAAGCGGTAGAAAATGAATGAATGAATGAATGAATGAATGTTAACACTCGGCTGCATGGCAGTCAAGTGGTTAGCGCACAGGCCACACAGCTAGGAGACCCAAGTTTGATTCCACCCTCGGCCATCTCTCTGTGGAGTTTGCAAGTTCTCCCCGTGCATGTGTGGGTTTTCTCCGGGTACTCCGGTTTCCTCCCACATTCCAAAAACTCCAAATTGTCCATAGGTATGAATGTGAGTGTGAATGGTTGTTTGTCTATATGTGCCCTGTGATTGGCTGGCGACCAGTCCAGGGTCTACCCCGCCTCTCGCCCGAAGACATCTGGGATAGGCTCCAGCACCCCCGCGACCCTCGTGAGGATAAGTGGTAGAAAATGAATGAATGAACAATTTTTAGGGGAAAAAATGTCCAACTAAATGATTTAGTAGGAGATCCGAGTTCAATTCCACCCTCGGCCATCTGTGTGTGGGGTTTGCGTTCTCTCCCCGTGCATGCGTGGGTTTTCTCCGGGTACTCCGGTTTCCTCCCACATTCCAAAAACATGCTAGGTTAATTGCCGACTCCAAATTGTCCATAGGTATGAATGTGAGTGTGAATGGTTGTTTGTCTATATGTGCTCTGTGATTGGCTGGCAACCATTCGAGAGTGTATCTTGCCTTTCGCCTGAGGACAGCTGGGATAGGCTCCAGCATTAGCGGTAGAAAATGAATGACTGAATGAATGAATTGTCAGCCCATAATTCTACCTGTTTTTTTTTACCTTTTTATAATCTGACCAAGAAATGTGATAATTATTTTTTCTTTGTTCTTCTCAGGAATCTCTTAATGGATGCAACATAAACAAACGCTAATGCACGTTGGTCGCCAAGAGGTCAGTCCTGTGAAACATGCAGCAGATGTTGATGCTGCAAGGTCTCACTATCAAAGCTGCAGGTGGGCGAGCAAGGCATGTAATGTTTATAAAAGCAAGCTGAATAAAGGGCTTTTATTGTATTAGCTTTAGCCAACAGGAATGATAACTGGCAGCAGGAAATAAAAGATGCAGGTGAGAAGTGAGTGTTGCTGATGGCTTTGTTGTTTGTTTACGATTGAATATCAGCTGTGCACCTATGTGGCATCTCATCCACTATCGTTCCTCTTCACTTTGTCAAATAATGAAAATAAATGAGATTACACAGAAAAAGAGCCATGGTGAATATAGGACGATCCCAGCGAGGACCAAACCACCTCATTCTTACTGGAAGATAGAATCCAAACATAATTGTATTCAGGATCGCCCCTCTGGAACCTAACTGGCCTATTAATAGCTATTTTCATTCAATTTGATTTGACCCAGAAGTTAGTATGATTCATGTTTTGGAGTAATATATCTACATGGGAAATTGTCAAATAAATTATTTTTAGTGGAAAAGTGTCTTAAAAGGAAACAAGGAGCAGCTGTATCATTACACCACAAGGGACTAACTGGTAAATCTTTGGTGTTTTTCTCCCCTGTCTTGGACTGAGCACAAAATGGCGGCCATGGATTGTGGGGTCCTACATACAGCACATTTTTTGCTTGTCGGAAAAGTCAGTTTTGTTTGTATTTATGTCACACTTCCATCAACACTTACACTCTCAAAGTGCCATGAAGCCTCAAACAAGTTTTTGGATGTTGAAAAGAAAGATGTCACTAAATTATACATGAGTGCAAAACACATAACACAAATATCCTTGCAAATATCACAAGTGAATGTTGCAAAATACAACACATTGGTGATATGATTTTGTTGTGATTCTGCATTTTGTTAGTTATTTTGCTCATTGGTACATTGAGCATTGGCAGTCAATTAGTTAGCCACACTGTTAGTTATTCAGCTCAGGTGTAGATATTAAAATGGGACAATATTTCTTGTTTCAAGATAAGTGAGATAAGATGATCCGGCACAGATATGGGAATATTGCATTTTGTAGTTCTTTTAACAAAAACATGCAACTCATGGTATCAACTGCAATCAATTTTACAAGAACTACACCACAGCAACATCAGCAACAGTAATTAATAGTAGCGGATACGACTGCTGTTATTATTTTAACTTTCATCATTCATTCATTTTCTACTGCTTATCCTCACGAAGGTTGTGGGGGTGCTGGAGCCTATCCCAGCTGTCTTTGAACTCTTCGCCAGCCAATCACAGGGCACATTTTAACATTTTAAATAAAGCTACTGGATATTCTCCACTCATATGTCCAATACAGCTATCTTGTGGAAGTAATATCAAAATAAACTCAAGAGGTTGCCTACAGCCACAGCTGTTAATGCCAATGTTTTTAGAGACCCTGTTGGTTATTTACTTTTACCACACACACAACTACAGGAGACTCTGCAGTTATAATAATTCATTCATTCATTCATTTACTACCGCTTATCCTCACGAGGGTCGCGGGGGTGCTGGAGCCTATTCCAGCTGTCATCGGGTGAGAGGTGGGGTACACCCTGGACTGGTCGCCAGCCAATCACAGGGCACATATAGACCGGAGAAAACCCACGCATGCACGGGGAGAACATGCAAACTCCACACAGAGATGGCTGGGTGGAATTGAACTTGGGTCTCCTAGCTGTGAGGTCTGCGCAACTTTTATCATTTTTTTACAAAAAAAAAAAATCCAACAAAATGATTTACTGTGATTATTTAATTAATTTTGGTGCCGCTGGATAAAGGTGTTTTAAAAAAAATGGTGACCGTGTACAGCTTGGTGCTAATGAAAATGTCAGTGTGAGTGTTTGGCCTTGGCAGACTTTACTCCAGTTTTCTATAGTCTAACTCTAGTTTATGGTGGCTGTATTTGTTTTCATTGATCTGCTCCCATATTCATTTGGACCACTGTTGACGTTTACTAGCGTAGATGCCAACTGTTGGTTTCGATGTGTGTCGTTTTTATGATGCAGATTAGTGGCGTGTTTTCTTTCAAAATGACCTAATAAGATCATTTCAGGTGTTGCGGTTGTTTGTCTTCTGCTGCACGGTGCAGCCTCGAGCATCTAAAACAGCCAGCAAAGGAAGAAGAGAGTGTGGGGTTTAGAAAAAAAAAAAAATCGATGTAATCGAACACTATGTGGCCACTGCTGTAGCGAGCGTCGATACAACTGTCCGATGTTAAAAAGGGAAAACGTGCATCGTCATCCTGCACTGCACTTAGTGCCAAACCGCCGTGACACAAAGTTCCAGGGGAGAGTGAAAGTCACAAAGAGACACGGTCGTCATGGAGATGGAGGCATCTTGTGATTATGTGAGGGTTTTGATGTCGCTCATTAGGCTGCTAATGATTTGCGGGATGGATTTTAGGTGTTTACGTGGACATCCAAGCTCCTTCATTTTTCTCCTAATTCCCGTCATTTGCATCTCGCTAATGGATACCAGCACGCCTCTCTCGCATCGTAATCAATGGAAATGTCGTTTTTTTCCCCAATCTTTTGATCATGCCACACATTGTCACATTCCTCAAGAGGGATATGCTTCCGATTACCGGCTTTGTTCATTGCTCTCCAGCAAATGGTTTGTCTGGTTTCATGCTGCAGGAAAACCTCAAGAGCAGATTTGAAACATCATGACAAAACCACCCATAATGCAACAGAATAAAACACGCTTTTCACCGTGTGGGGAAAAGAACATGAACATCTCATTATATTCAAAAGCCAGACTAAAGAATTTATTATGTAGCCTTGATTTACCGTATAACCAAGTGACAAACTTTGAGTTAAAAAAAAAAACATAATAATTCATAGTTTCTGTCTCCTCAGTCTCGTTCTGTGTGGCTGTGTGCAATTTAATAACGATGTGTGGAGTTTCCGAATATTAAAATGTCAAAATAGTTATCGACTCTGTTATTTGGACGTGTCAAAGCTGGCAAGTGCGCTATGTTGTAATCTTCCTTCAGAATCCTGCTGTCCTGTTAGCATTTAGCACACATCTATTCTCTGCACGGTGGTCGAGTGATTAGCATGCAGGCCTCACAGCTAGGAGACCCGAGTTCAATTCCACCCTCGGCCATCTCTGTATGGAGTTTGCGTGGGTTTTCTCCGGGTACTCCGGTTTCCTCCCACATTCCAAAAACATGCTAGGTTAATTAGCGACTCCAAATTGTCCATAGGTATGAATGTGAGTGTGAATGGTTGTTTGTCTATATGTGCCCTGTGATTGGCTGGCCACCAGTCCAGGGTGTACCCCGCCTCTCGCACAAAGACAGCTGGGATAGGCTCCAGCATGCCTGCAACCCTAGTGAGGATAAGCGGTACAGAAAATAGATGGATGGATAGTAATAAAACCTACAATAAAATATAAATATTGCATATGAGCAAATAATATATATATATATATATATATATATATAATATCCAGTAGCTTTATTTAAAATGTTGTTTGTATTACATTGTCATACAGTTGTTTACAATGAACTCATGAGCTGTATTTATGGCATCTATAGCATAAAACGTTCATTCATTTTCTACCGCTTTTTCCTCACAAGGGTCGCGGGGGTGCTGGAGCCTATCCCAGCTGACTTTCGTCGGCAGCCAATCACAGGGCACATATAGACAAACAACCATTCACACTCACATTCATACCTATGGACAATTTGGAGTCGCCAATTAACCTAGCATGTTTTTGGAATGTGGGAGGAAACCGGAGTACCCGGAGAAAACCCACGCAAATTCCACACAGAGATGGCCGAGGGTGGAATTGAACCCTGGTCTCCTAGCTAACCACATAAAACAAATATTAATATTTGTCCACTGAACTGTAGTATGAGTGTATTTTCTGTATAATTCCAATCATTTTTAAGATTTTTTTTGCAGAATTTGCAGATTCCTTGATCAAATATAGGACAGAAAACGAAAATGAGCGTTGCGTCTCGGGTTAGTGTGCAAGCCCCGCCTACTGTGAGTGTACACAGAGCGGAATCATGGAGCTTGCCAGCTTGTGTTTGTTTATACAGCGTGACTTTCTACAGCGCATGTAAATCACATTATTATTCTTGTTAATCCCACAATAAAATACATGGAAACGTCATAATGGAGTACCGATGCATCCATTATGCAACATTCATCACTCAGTGATTCACACATGTATCGTTGACAGGATTTAAAGTCTCCAACAGTGACTGGACCTTTGCCTTCGTTTCTGATGGTAGCTGCTGTAAATTCTGCATTGTGCATTGCAGTGACATACGGCCTCCGGCTACAAATAAGAGCCAATCCTCATTTGGATTTCAGGGGATCCCGCGCTGTCCTTTCCGGTGACATCCCCCTTTTTTTTTTTTTTTTTTTAATGAAAGTTGTTCATCATCATATTGTCAGCAACAGGTTGACACCACTTAGTCTCCCCCAGAAGAGCTGTCTGGTCCAATCCTCAATGCTGGCATTTTACTTCCACAGAGGAAGCAACCTGCACCAGGATCACATGACAAGCCCTCGGGTTCCCGTCCCCCCCATTCCAAAGAGAAACTTGAATAACATTTTAACGTCTATGACTCGCAGCACTAGTCATTCTCTGGTTTTTAATTCGCCCATCGCTCACTTAGTTGCATGCTCAAAAGGGCTGCTCTGAGGTCAGCCGTGGCCGTTGCCCCACTTCCTCTGCTTTTCCAGGCGTAAAAAGGAGTGTGCATGCATGTATGTGTATGTGTGGTGCGCGGGGCCAAAGTGGACGTTTGAGTAATTCGTGCTGACATCCGGAGAAGCCGTGATTGCTTACAGGGGGCTACGTGGGCGAGCCACTGGGTGGCAGCGGCAGCAGAGGGACGGTGGCGGTGTCTCCCACGGACGTTTAACAGCCTTCTGAAAGCTTCAGAGACGGCCGGCCCGACGCCAGCAAACTGTCGGTGCGGGGGTGAGGGGGTGGTGAAATAGCTGATGGTGCAAAAAAAAAAAAAGAAGGGAGGCAAGGTAAGGGAGCACTCCACAGTAATTCCTGGAATACCTTTCATTGTACTCCAGCAACCGCTCCTACATAAGGAAGAATCCTCGAACACAACCAGGACTTAATGCGTCATTTTGAACAACATCATTATGTCGAAGGTGCAAAACCTTGTAAAGGAGTGGCTCATGGGCACATTACTTGTTGGTGAGAATCTGGGTAAAGGGTTAATGGAAACATCCATTCCCAACAATCATAATAACATTGTCTCAATAGCCCCCATGAAACAGGAAGTAGCCTAGTGATTAACAAACAGATGGAACAGTTTTTCCTTGCTGGAGGTGTGCACTCTACTAAAAGTGTTTGCCCCCTTTCTAATTTCTCATTTTTGAGATGGTTCAGCTCATTAAACAAATTTAAATATTAATATTAATCATAAATATATGTACATAATAAAAAAATAATTAATAATAAATTTATTAAATTAATAATAAATTTAAATATTAGTCCATGACAACACAAAATGCAGTTTTCAAATGACAATAAAATCAATCCAAAATTGTCTTCATGTGTGGAAAAAGTTATGATTGAATAAAAATAAGATATTTTTTCTTTAATACTTCAACATTATGCTACTAAATTGAGATTATTTTTTCTCATAATATTACATTATTATTCTTGTAGATTACAACCTTTTGTTTATATTTTTTACATTTATTCATGTAAATCTACTGCAAATTATGTTTTTAGTTTGCTGGATGATATTTGTAACATGTGCTGTGCGGCAAATGCCTCCCGAGCCGCACTTTGGACATCCTTGTTACAGATAGTCATCACAGCAACAAAACAAAAACAACAAGAAATGAAATGATGGCGTCTGTGTGTTTTTTGGTGTGTTATTGGAATGAACCCCGCCTGTTCATGAGCACGGTGACCCCTCATGCTCGTTTCTGCTCATTTGGCTCGGACCTCCTGCGGTGTGTCGGTGAAAAATGACTTTTCTGACCATGAATGTGACAAATGCATGCTGACTCAGTGGGCTACAATGTAGGGGGGAGGTTGATGATGATGGTGGTGGCGGCGGCGGGGGTTGCAGCCTTCCCACAGACCATCACAGCAGCGTCAGTGAATGCATCACAACACAGCCCCTGGAGGCGACTGTAAGTCAACAGTCCCTAATGTGAGAGCCTTGGCTATGCAGTCTGTTAAATAGATTGTGAAAATGCTCTTTTCATGACTAAGATGGGGCTTTTCATTAATCCAGCAGCTCAACCTGCCTCCGCATCACAGACATCCCTCGCAGGGGGGGATACAAAAACACCCACAGTGGGCTGGCGGGTTCTCTCACAAGAGCTTGTGATCTTTGCATCCCCCCCCCCCCCCCCCTGAACAGTGCAGCCATTGTTAATTCATTCTAGTGGACACATGCTTACAATCAACATACAGTACACATGCATGCAGACCATGCTTGAAGTGTCTGCCTCTCGGCTTGTGTGCCAATTTGTGCACACATGAGGCTTTCAAAAGCACGCAGTCTTTGTATGCTGCATGTAGGTGGATGCGCTTCAGACAGATGTTCACACAACTTAAATCGCATTTTGCCTTTTATACGGAAATATAGCCTTTATAGATACGTGTTATTTCTGGAGGCGTGGTTGTTAATGATACCCACGGCAGGATTAGAGGCACCGGTACGTGCATGGGTGCTGATCGTGATGCTCATTGCAATGACAACCATGTATGTCACATTTATGCTTTTTCTAGTCAGAAACCATAAAAAGTTGTTTTATATTTAAGTACATTATTGATTAAAAAAACACTAAGCTATTCTGAGACACATTTAGCATCCGTTGGCAACCATTTTTATGACAGCATAATTTACTATCCACTCCACATGAGTGAAAAAACAGCCATTATTCTCCAAATAACTGGCAACACATGCGAGTAGCAATATCATCATGTCTTGCCTATACAGTGGTGCATGAGTGCTCCCATCACTGCGGAGCTGCGGTTCATTTAGGATATATATTAATTCCAAAATGTAAACTGTGAGTCCGAGCATGATTTTGTTTTTTTTTTGTTTCAAACATCCTCAGTAGACCAAGGCAAAGCTGGTTTAAATGTAGCCATTTTTCATGTCTCAGGAAGTACTGGTAACTTGTGCACTTCCTGTGATTAAATGTTACTATTTTTTTACACAGAATAGGATTTTTTTGTGTGATTGAAAATTGATAAATGGCTTACAAATACATGCTAGGGCTGCACGGTGGACGAGTGGTTAGCACGCAGACCTCACAGCTAGGAGACCCGAGTTCAATCCCACCCTCGGTCATCTCTGTGTGGAGTTTGCATTCCAAAAACATGCTAGGTTAATAGGTGACTCCAAATTGTCCATAGGTATGAATGTGAGTGTGAATGGTTGTTTGTCTATATGTGCCCTGTGATTGGCTGGCGACCAGTCCAGGGTGTAAACCGCCTCTAGCCTGTAGACAGCTGGGATAGGCTCCAGCACCCCCGCCACCCCCGTGAGCGGTAGAAAATGAATGAATGAATGAAATACATGCTAATTATTATTAATAACATAAATACTTTAAATCCATAATACATATGGAAAAATAATACAATAAAAAATATTTTTAAATATATAATATTAATATAATAAAAATAATAATTGCTCAAAGAAATCAATACTAAAATAAATAAATTATAGCTTGTTTAATTCTTGGTAAACCTTGCTAAACTAGCAGTTTCCCAGCATGATAAAGAGCCCAAACACACCTCCAAGATGAAAGCGCTTTCCTGTGGAAGATGAAGGTGGTGAAGTGGCCAAGTATGTCACCTCTACACCTGAACCCACTTGAGCACCTGTGGCCATCCTCAAGTGGAGGAAAGATGGAGGAGTGCAAACATCCACTGTGATACCATCATGGAGGAGTGGAAGAGGATTCCAGTAACAACATCACATGTGCTGGTCTACTGAATCCCATTCCCAAGAGGATTAAGATAGCAACATAATACGGACACATTCACTGTGAGGTGCAACTCGCTTGTGTTGCCAGGTATTATTGCTGCTAACAATATTGTTGACTCATTTCAGTCGTAAGTCTATACTGGTACACAGGCTGTACACTGACTACTCTGAAGTTTACTTTATATAGTATTGTCATTTGAAAAGATATAATATAATGCTTGCTGAAATGTGAGGGGGTTTGTCACGTTTTCTGTTTGAACACAAAGTGTTCAAACCCTTGGCTTTGACCATAGGCAGTAGGTATATTTGCACAAATTGTCGGTATTGGAACGGTATCGTTGATACAAGGCTGAATTTGACTCAGTATGGGATTAGAAAGGGAATCAGTGGTCACCAAAAAACTCTTCCCTAGATTTGTCGCTAGTTTTCTTTTTTAATAATAATAATCTTCACTCGCTAAATGTACTGCAAAAAAAGGTCAGTAAGGATAATTCATAATGCCGCCTACAGAGAACATACTAACTCCTTATTTCTAAAATCACAAATACTTCAACTTGCTGATATAGTTCATCTTCAAACAGCTAAAATAATGCATAAGGCTAAAAATAACCAATTACCTAAAAATGTAATCCAATACTTCTCTAAAAGAGAGGAGAAATATGATCTCAGGGAAGAACTACATTTGAAAAACTTATATGCTAGGACTACGTTAAAAAGCCATAGCATTTCAGTAGGTGGAATCAAACTATGGAATGGATTGAGTAAGGAACTCAAACAATGCACAACAATGAGCCAATTCAAGAAACAATACAAGCAGTTGATGTTTGCTAAATACAAGGATGAAGAGTCTTGAACCAGTCATGATGTGCTATATATATCACTATATTGACACTTACTATGGTACCCATTATGTCATTGGATGCTCATATCACCTCGTACTTTGGTATGAGGTACATTATTAAAAAAAAACAAAAAAAAACCTTCAACTGTATTATGGAAAGCAGGAAATGAACAAATGTAACAGTTACTGATTGTAAAAGTACCAGATGGAGAGGTAGGACATTGACAGTTACTATGGTACCCATTATGTCATTGTATGGTCATATCACCTTGTACTTTGGTATGAGGTACATTATTAAAAAAAACAAAAAAAAACCTTAAACTGTATTATGGAAAGCAGGAAGTGAACAAATGGAACAGTTACTGATTGTAAAAGTACCAGATGGAGGGGTAGGATTTAATAAGCTTTGCTTCTTCCTACTCCTTTCGGACATGTGGAACTGTGAACTGATTATGTGATGCATTCAATTGTAATCTGATGCATGTTCAAATGAAATAAAACCATAACCATAATAATAATCAAGAAAGTTGCTACATTGGCAACTCTGACCCTTCCTGCTTTGTATTTTTATTGTCTGTCAGACCTGGTGCATTATCTTTTTTTATGAGCAATAGCAAACAGGTAGTACTAAATCAATTTGGGGCAGCTCAAATGTATTTACAGCAAGCCACCACAAAAACTGAAGCATACAGAACCTTAATTATGGCATAGTACCATATTTTTTATTGTTTGAAAGTTATAGTATCTAACCTTCGGTGACTTACGTTCACCCGAACCTCTATGTCGCTTATCGCTCAGGTGTGGAGCTTGTGCAACAAATGGACTGGGGCATGTAGGGAACATTAAAATGGACACGCGTTGAAATAAATGGAACCGGGATGCAGATTCCTCGGCAAAGATGTTCTTCAACCCTGGTGTAAGATAATGTGTATAATCCACAGCAGGGATGTTAAGTGCACTCATTTCACACCCCATTTCACACAACACTGCCCAAGGAAGAAGAAAGTGTGTGTGTGCGTGCGTGTGTGTGTGTGAGCGCGCACGAGTGCAAGTCTAAGATGACTCAGGCGATGCACAACATCACTCTTCTTCTGCTTCTCCCCCCGCTGTTACTTCACTCACCCCCTCTTTTGTTAATAACATAAAAAACCTATAATAGCTGCATGATACGTCAAAATTAGCAAAATGTCAGCGACAAAATGAACCGGTTTCCATGTTATGTGTGAAATTCATACTCGTCAACACACGGCGGTATATTGCAACTCGAGATGCATTTATGAAAGGCTGGTTACCACCTGTTATTTTATTTTCAATGCACATACTGTATATGTGATTTCTTTTTTACATGTACATTATATACATAATAACACCTCTATTCAATTAACCGGCGTCGCAACTGCAATATACTGCTTATACTTTAAATAACTGATATATATTTCATACTGTTGTTTACAATCAAGACATCAGTGGTATTTATGCACACACTGCTACTACAATATTGGTTCTGTTGGTGCTGCAATGTACAGTATATGTGTAGTATCTACTTTATCATGATAAATTATTATTAAAAACCTCTGCTGGGTCCCTCCAGCCACATCCGCTGTCTGCTGAAGAGCAAATGCAGCCAACTCCCTCTTCTGTGCCCGCAAAGCAGATACAATATCTGCGTACACAATGGCCGTTTCTGGACTGGTGGCCAGCCAATCACAGGGCACATATAGACAAACAACCATTCACACTCACATTCATACCTAGGGACAATTTGGAGTCGCCAATTAACCTAGCATGTTTTTGGAATGTGGGAGGAAACCGGAGTACCCGGAGAAAACCCGCTCATGCACGGGAAGAAAATGCAAACTCCACACAGAGATGCCCAAGCAGGGAATCGAACACAGCTCTAGGATCTACCAGTTGTGTGGCCTGCATGCTAACCACTCAGTCACCGTGCAGCCCCATTTTTGTGATATTAATATTTTAAAAGAAAATGAATGAGTGGTTAGCAGTGGTTAGTCTCACAGCTCGGAGAACAGAGTTCAATTCCACCCTCGGCCATCTCTGTGTGGAGTTTGCATGTTCTCCCTGTGTTTATGATTGTTTAGTACAATAAATTTGCCAAATAACATACTTGTTCAATTAACCGAAGTCTGTAATTGGAGCAAAAATAAAAATAAATAGTATTAGTTGGGGCACGGCGGTCTAGTGGTTAGCGCACAGACCTCACAGCTAGGAGACCAGGGTTCAATTCCACCCTTGGTTATCTCTGTGTGGAGTTTGCATGTTCTCCGCGTGCATGCGTGGGTTTTCTCCGGGTACTCCGGTTTCCTCCCACATTCCAAAAACATGCTAGGTTAATTGGCGACTCCAAATTGTCCATAGGTATGAATGTGAGTGTGAATGGTTGTTTGTCTATATGTGCCCTGTGATTGGCTGATGACCAGTCCAGGGTGTACTCCGCCTCTCGCCCAAAGACAGCTGGGATAGGCTCCAGCACCCCCCGCAACCCTTGTGAGGAAAAGCGGTAGAAAATGAATGAATGAATGAGTATTAGTTGGAGGCAAATAGAAAATGTAGTTTTAATTAACTCCACAAGATGGCACCAGCAGTTTATGTTTAACGAGTGGTCATCATCCGATCGTTATAACTAACTCTGCATGCGCTTTAAAAATGTTCATTCATTCATGCGTATCATACTTGCAATACTTCTGTTTAAAACAAAGCCATCAGTGATAGAATGGAACTGATTAGTTCTATTCTCATTATTTGATATGTGACCTATAATTCTGTCCTGTGATGAACATGTCCTGCTATATGATGAATTGAGCAGTTGCATGTTATATTTTCTATCGGGACACAAATTGGCTTTGTAAAGTGTCCATGTGTCCTTTTTTTTTTTACTATGAAAAGCCTTTCGATTGAGCAGATGGTTTCTGGCGACACAAGAATGAAGCTGGAACACACACACACACACACACTTCCTATTTCCAGCTTAAGCCTTTGTAAAGAAAATAATGAAGGACTAGAGGGAATTTGACCACAGTTCTGTTTTGGTAATATGTTTTTTTTTCTTCTCCCTGCAGTCTGTGTTGGATGCAGCAGGCCTACATTGGCTGTGGTTGTGCTTGGTGGTGGAGAAGCCCTCTGAAGACTTGGAATGATGCAGTTTTGGAATGATTTCAAGCACTTTGATCGAGGTGGACTTGCACAGAATGAACATGACATGATTCTTACATGTCCCCTTTATATGTGCTCAATATGTATTGTAAAGATACGTATATACGGCAATTGCCCATGAGACATTTTCCATCCAGATGCTAATGGATGTTAGAAAAAGTACTGGTGCACCAGAAGAATCAGCATCATGCTTTGTTTCAGTTGAAGACACTTCCAAATAAAAGTTTGCTAGAACGCTGATGAAGAATGTCAACATTTTCTTGACCCAAATCCAACTTTGTGTACATGAGATACCCTTGGCATCTGACACATCCTTAGCACTTTAATAAGGAAGTCAAGCTGTGCCATGCTCTTACCCAAGACTGAATTATGTCATTAAAGCAAAAAGTGTACATTTTTAAGCTTTTTTTGGTTTGTGTCTTGGTACCAGTGATGGTAAAGATACATACTATAATGTAATGATAACCATAGAACCTCCAAAGAAATGGTAATGGTAATGGTTTTATTTCATTTGAACATGCATCAGATTACAATTGAATGCATCACATAATCAGTTCACAGTTCCACATGTCCAAAAGGAGTAGGAAGAAGCAAAGCTTATTAAATCCTACCCCTCCATCTGGTACTTTTACAATCAGTAACTGTTACATTTGTTCACTTCCTGCTTTCCTAATATAGTTTAAGGTTGTTTTTTTTTTAATAATGTACCTCGTACCGAAGTACAAGGTGATATGACCATCCAATGACATAATGGGTACCATAGTGAGTGTCAATATAGTGATATATATAGCACATCATGACTGGTTCAAGACTCTTCATCCTTGTATTTAGCAAACATCAACTGCTTTTGGACACAATATCATAACCTATTGAATATCAAGTAATGTATATTGACTTATTTTTACACTACACTACACTTAATAAACTAATTAATTGCAACAGTACCTGTTATACCGCTCCATTATGTGGCTCCAATTAAATACCACTCGTCATTTAACCGCCAAGTCTCCTACAGTCACAAATAACCGCTGGGATCTACTATAACTTGCCCCTTGTCTGGAAACAGACACTGCTGTGGCTGTAGACAACCTCCTGATTGTTATTTTTGTTAGCTCCACAAGATGACAGTAGCTTCATTTGAAATATAATAAGTGGTCGGCATCTAGCAGCTTTATCTATACCTCTGTATGTTGTCATGGCTACTACTTGTATAGTGTTTAAAATTAACTTATCACCATTATCACTTATCGCCGCCATGTTGTGTAATACAGTCGCCCCTCATTCATCGCGGTTAATTGGTTCTCGACCTTGCCGCAATAATATGAATGAATTTCTGCAAAGTAGGATTCAATAGTAATGAATGGAAAATGTTCATAGACCATAAAAAAATTTGATTTTTTATGGTTTTATAAATAAGTTTTTTGCCATTATTAGAGCTCTGCGGACATGCAATAAGACCCCTACAGTCACTTTCCCACTACAATATTCTTTGTTTACATTACATTGCGCAACTCTTATGCGCAGACTACGGGATCACTGCAGGGGACGCCTGAGACGTCCGCTGCTTTAAGCATAGCATGCTACCGACATAACTAGTTAGCCTCCAATTTATTTATTTTACACTTAAGATGGAGTTTATGGAGAAACTAAAAAAAAGGACAAAAAGTGAGAAAAACCAAAAACATACAACGAGAGGAGATCTTTTTAACTCTGTCATTGCAGACATGCCATGGCTGACTCCATGCAGTGTTAAGGTAATGTCAGTTTCCTCCCACATGCCAAAAACATGCATGTAAGGTTAATGGACAACTAAATTGTCCATTGGTGTGTATGTGAGTGTGAATGATTGTTCGTGTGTACTATGTATATGCACCCTGCCATTGGCTGTTCTATTACACACGAATCCATATTTATTCTTTGTGTGCTTCATACTTTGGCTGCAGCATGAGGAGAGGAGGGGAACATTTTACGCTGACGCTGCATTCAGGAAGAGAGCAGATAAAGCAGCAAAAAAGTCCATGTACACTCTTGGAGCAGCTGAAGATACTTAATGTGAAGAACACGGAAGCCAACCACAAATAACTATGATGTAAAATATATATATTTTTTTTAAATATCCCCTCTGAGATCAGGAGCTGTGGACGAGGGTGAATTAAAAACCTCTTTTTTGCTGAGTCAGAGCCTGGAGATAATTACTCGCTGATGCTGATATGAGGCATATTCCCACCACCACCACCACTACCATCACTACCTCCATGTCCACCTCTCTTGGCTGCAAGTTGAGACAGAATGCAGACAATGGCATATTTACCCACCATTGAAGCTATGAGAATAACATGGCACAAAGCTAATCTCTTGCCCCTGCAAAAAAAAAGGCCATAGGGAATAACAAGCAATGGAGGCAGTATTAATACCACAATGTTGTGTTGCTTACACTCCACAACCACAACCTCCAGGCTGGAATGACCACAAACTGACATACCCCCACCCCCCTTGCCACCATTTCCCTATACAAACATGATAATAGTGATGGATTAGGGTTATGCTCAAGTGCCCTATTAAAGTTTGCCAAAAAAACTGCTAGGAAGCTGCACACAAACACAAACACACACACTAGGGTGCTTCCCTCCATGACTCAACTAGTTTCAGGGCGACTGGGGAGACACATGAGATACATATGAGTAGGGACGATAAAAGATACATAGAAGCGAATGGGTGGGGGTTAGTTTATATCACTCTAACTGATGTGCACCGGCTGTTTAATCTAAACTGAGCAGACTCGAGGCTCCTCTGCAGGATTAAAATTATCACCAATAAAAACAAGCAATTCATTCACAATCCTGGGTGTTGTACACCTCATAAAGGTGCATTTATTGTGCAAAAAAAGTCATTAAATTGTATTATTCGCTTAAAATCATGCTATTTGTTTGGATGTTGTTGTTTCTTTAATGTGGCTCTACTCACCTGTTCTTTCTCCTGGACACGCAAGGGGGGTCCGTCCACCCGAAGTGACCCACATATAAAAAACTCACGATGCACCTTCGTGGATGTTATTATGGAGTGCGTGTAAGTCTCGCATGGTGTAGTATCCACAAGGAATTCACCCAGCTGAAGCCCATCTTAATTCACAGAAAAACGAGCGCTGTCCATGAGAGCGGTGCTGAAAAGTCTCCAACTTACTGCATGTGGCTTGAACGGGGTGGCTGCTAAGTAGGTGGATCCGATTTTTTTTTTTTTTTTTTTAGTGGGGGTATCACGTTGCAAAAAGGCGCGCCCGCACAACCGAGGCGATGGTTGCGTTCCCTGCTGTATGTTGCCACGTGATTGATGCCCCCCACGCACCACTCCACGGAGCTCTTATCTGCGCCGAACTGCACCCCCGATACACATGAACGTCAAAGGTGTTGATGCCAGATTAATGGATGTTCAGAGAAAGCGGCGCCAAGCGTTTACATCCTGGTTTTTGGCCAAATGTCAACGCAGTTTCGGTGGAGTTTGCGGGTTTCCTCTTCTGTGGGTGGGGGGGAGAATCGCAATGTACTAGGGTTAATTAAAGATGACTTGGAGGTAGTACAATTGTTGCATCCATCCCGACGATCACTGTTCGATACCCACGGTGTGGGGTGATGCGGGTGCTGCTGCCTGTCCTGTGTGCGCAGCAGATGATGCGCGTTGTGGGTGTGCGTGTGCGTAAAGCATGACGAAGATATCAAGTCCAATCAGTGGGAGAAAAAACTCAGGTCTCTCTCTTTCTCTTTCCCTCCGTGCGTGCGTGTGTGTGTGCTTCAATTAACGTGGGCTTCATGCATCTTCCTAGAACAACTAAAGGCTACACTTTACTACACTGTACTACAAACCAGCCCTTACGACTCCTTCTTGGTGGTGTTGTTCTACTACGTGACTTGCAATTCTCCACCAAGACGCTAGGGGCACTGTTTTCTTGAGCGTGAGCAACCACAATTCATGTTGTTGAACTGTTCATCTTTCTGTGTATTAATAGTTAAAGGGGATCTATTATGCTAATTTTCATCCCTTTGTTTAGTTGTGAACTTCTATAGAGCAGCTACATACAACAACCTACAGATTTCTAGAGCTTTCTAGATCTTCCAGATTCTGCAGCCTGTTTCCGGGCACGCCCACTCCATTTTTTTTGTTCCAAAACAGTTCATATTTATATCATATTCATATAACTGCTCATATATATATAGATTGATATGGCTTATGGACAATTAGTGCTGGAGCCTGGGCTGGTGGCCAGCCAATCACAGGGCACATATAGACAAACAACCATTCACACTCACATTCATACCTATGGACAATTTGGAGTCGCCAATTAACCTAGCATGTTTTTGGAATGTGGGAGGAAATCGGAGTCCACGGAGAAAACCCACATATGCACGGGGAGAACATGCAAACTCCACACAGAGATAACCGAGGGTGGAATTGAACTCAGGTCTCTTAGCTGTGAGGCCTGTGCGCAAACCACTTAAACATCTGCATGTGGTTTATATGTCAGAGAAATAATAGCCCATGCAACGCAGTAGCGGTGCACGTTTTGTTCCACTTTTACCCTTTTATGTGCAGCGCTTCAGGAATAGAAGAGTCGGTCGTCACAAATATATACAGTTCATGGGGTGTCCCAGTTTTTTTTCACATGACAACATATATTGTGATATATATTGCCCCGAATAGAAAGCTCCACTTCCAGTGTGAAGTCTCTCAAGAGAGCGGGTCAACACTTGTGGTGATATGCTAGCCGCCACATCAAGGGAAAAGCAGGAATGGGGGACTGGGATGGGGGTACATCGTGCAGCCAACCTTGTGAATATTCATCAATGCAGTTCAACTGGAGCAGGATGACGGTGTTGGGGAGCAGCACTGGGGGACCAGACGAAAAAAGGGAATAACTTGTTCCGGTTATTGAGCAAAATGTTTCATATGACTTTATTATCCCACAATGGTGCACTGTCACACACATGGGATGTTCCAACATGATAACACTTCTGTCGGGGATTGCGGTAGAGCAGGAGGCCGTTTTGGTTTGTCACGGTACAAGCTATACTATACGGAACACAAGAACTTTTGATCAGACTAACCACGCAATTATAAAAACTGTTTACATTTCGGTGGCGACTGAATGAATTACTGAAGGTACCCCTCTCTGGTAATGACCCAAATACCAGAAATATTCCGTGCATCCTGTCATGATGAACATGGGATTTTGCATAAAATTGGACACACTGGTAGTGGGGGCTTATATTTTATAACACTATAGAGTGGCTTTCTTGGGTGGTTCTCGCCCAGAACCCCAAGATACATAAACTTGCCCAAGAATACACATGCTCTCAAAATTTGGTGCATCTTTGAGTATATTAAAAGGGGATTTAGTTTCACTAATAATAATAATAATACCGTATTTTCCAGACTATAAGTCACACTTTTTTTCATAGGTTGGCTGATCCTGCGACTTGTACTCCGGAGCGACATGTTAATGAAAAAACTGTTTATGTAACATAAACACTGGACACCTTTTGTGTTCATGTTTATTTTTTGTGTAGCTGAATAAGCATTGTGTTAGCATATCTTACACCTATTCAGCCTGTTCTCTATTCTTTTATTGTTAGAACTTGCCTTCCAAGATGACATAATGTCTGTTTTGGTGAAGTAGTTTGGAAAATAAATTACCTGCAAAAATGTGACTTATACTCCAGTGCGACTTATGTATGTTTTTTTTTCTATCAAATTATGCATTTTTGCCTTGTGCGACTTATACACCGGAGTGACTTATGTATTTTTTTTCAACCAAATTATGCATTTTTGGCCTTGTGCGACTTATACTCCAGTGCGACTTATGTATGTTTTTTTCTGCCTAATGCATTTTTGGCCTTGTGCGACTTATAGTCTGGAGCGACTTATGTATGTTTTTTTCTACCAGATTATGCATTTTTGCCTTGTGCGACTTATACTCTGGAGCGACTTATGTATGTTTTTTTCTACCTAATTATGCATTTTTGGCCTTGTGCGCCTTGTACTTCCGAGCGACTTATGTATGTTTTTTTCTACCTAATTATGCATTTTTGGCCTTGTGCGACTTATACTTTGGAGCGACTTATGTATGTTTTTTTCTACCTAATTATGCATTTTTGGCCTTGTGCGACTTGTACTTCCGAGCGACTTATGTATGTTTTTTTCTACCTAATTATGCATTTTTGGCCTTGTGCGACTTATACTCCAGAAAATATGGTAGTAATAGTAAAGAATAATAAGAATACCCTAAACAGAACCTTATATAAACTGTAGTCACCCAAAAATTATCAGAATTGGTGAATGCTGAAAATAGATAAGAAATAATAGAATAGATGCGAAACAAAAGTGAAAATAAACCTCCCATTTCAGCAAATATTTGATGATATCTTTACAATACTATAGTATACAGCTTGTATAGCAGTATAGATTTACTCGCCACTGAAAATGAGTTAACACACGGATGTTGGAAAACCTTGTGGTCCTCCACCTTCCTTCATTCTGCTTGAAGATGCCCCACAGGTGCTCAATTGATTTCAGGTGTGGAGGTGACACACTTAGCCACTCCATCAGCTTCCTCAGCGAGGCACTTGTCATCTCGGAAGTGTGTTTGGGCTCTTCGCCATTTATCCCAAGCTCTGCTTCACGATGTCACTGTACATGTTGGAATTCATATTTCATGCACCTGCAGACCGTGACACTACAACCACCATGTTTGACTTTTACTGTCAATTATCTTGGGACTCATTTTGCAAGTTAACTTTCTCAAAAATGTGAAAATGCTTATACACTGATAATTATTGAAAAGAAAAGTGATCCAAAAGAATATAAAACATGAACCTAAAAGTACATTTATGTACTGTATTTTCTTATACAGTAGCATCTGTCTGCCCCGAACACATTCACAGCATCACCATCCCATTCCCTTAAGCATGGGCCTCAGTGTACTTGTTTCAATTAGCCACGGGGTGGAGAGAATTGAAGCCACGTTAATTCCAGTCACTCCCAGAAATCCCCAGCGGAAGCAGCAAACTACAGAGGCATAATCGCCTGCCCCCAGACACTTCTCATTTCATGGACACATAATGGCAATTATTCAGGGTGTAAATTTCAAGTTCAAAAGGTTTCTTTATCTACTGGTGTCCATTAAGAGGACCAAAACTTTGAGCTCCTTTTGACAGCTCTCAATCCTTTTTTTCACTTGCTCTCATTCACTCACGTCTTTGGAGAGGAAATTAAATAAGTTACTAATATGTTCAATTAGGCTAGCCAAGAAAAAAAGTTTTTCACTAGGGTGTGAAATGATGATACGGGTGTCCTTCAGCATCATACACGTTGATTTAATAGTGGCCCAGAAATAAAGACGTTGTGTTGTGCTGCTTTTCATCAGTGTCATCTAATATTGAACTCCTGCCGGCACACACACACACACACACATACACACACATTCTCTCTCTCTCTCTGCTGACGTTTGAGTGTATCAAAGTGAGCGTCTGACTCTCGGTTATCTGATGCAACATATGTTCCGTGCATGTGTGACTGATGTTCGCCGTGCGCACAGCTATGACCTCTATTTGTAGTCAGGTCCTTTTATAGCACTTGTACCCATGTAGACATTATAAAACACTAAGGAGCAAGATATACTGTATACCAGGGGTCTCAAACTCAATTTACCTGGGGGCCACCGGAGCTAGGTTCTGGGTGAAGCCGGGCCGCATCAGGTTTTCAAAAAAAAAAAACCCAAAATGCATTTATTAAAAACTGGAAAAAAAATCTTCAATGCTTTTGCTTCTGCTATACCCTACACTTTTTCAGTACTTTGGTTCCGGTTTTCCACACCAAAATATCTGATAAAACATTCCACTGTTCTCAAATATCTTCATTTTTATTTTTCTATACACAAAATAAGATTAAAAAAAATAAACAAATTAAGAATAAAGACAATAAATCAATCAATCAGTAATAAATAAGTAAAATAATAATAAAACAGCAAATAAGAAAAACGTAAGAAACCACATACAGTTGGTAGAGAAATTATTATTTTCAGATTCAAATGTACAATATTAACAGTTATTTTACCTTTAACATGAACATTAATGAAACTTAATAATTTTACCCAATTAGCAAGTTAGCATGTCCGGTGTGCACACAGCTTTAAGCTGTCATTTCAACATTAAACTTTGGTATCAAGGTGGGGGCCTCAAACTAGCGTCTCGCGGACCAAATGCGGCCCATGGGCCGCGAGTTTGAGACCCCTGCTGTATACGCTTATAAGGATTACACCAAATGTTATTAGAGGGGTGCGTTGTATTTTTGGTTTAGAATCTGGATAAAGCGTTTTATTTCAGCCATTTGAATAACCAAGACATTCAGGACAGTCACTGAGATGTTCAAGAAAATGTGTAAAAATGCAACTATTCAGAACAAAACCAACTGTACATAAGCGGATCTACACCAAAACATTTCATGAGCATTTCCACAAAATATTTTCTTTGTGTGTGCTCCTACTAACTAACAGCCCAATTGAAAGTATGCTAATAATATAATGTTATCAAAGAATGGAATTCCCGGTATATAAGGAGTGAGGATAAGCGGCATAGAAAATAGATGGATGGATCATATTCTCAGACCTCTGCATGCTTGCTAATGGTCATGTGTCGTTTGAATCCGCTGAGGTTTACTACACCGTGTGATAATGGGTGAATAGTAAGCAACTATACCCTGCAGATGCACTGACAACTATCTGTCAATGGCAGATCCTATAACAGGATATAAACACGGCCAAGCATTCTTCTGTGGGTGCGCCTGCACATCATAAAAAGGACAATTGGGTACAACATAGGGATGTTTAACACACACTTGAATGTAAAAATATCCATCTCCAGTGGGTGGTTACACTGCAGCCAAGCTGCTCCAACATTTCCATGTGAGGCTGGAGTAGAAAAATAAAGAATAATGTAATAATGTGGAAGGGACGGATGGGCATCTGTCACATGCCAGAATATGCAGTGATGGTGCTTCAATCATGCATGGTTCCGCAGACTCATGCTGTCATATTTTATATATGATGCATATCTACTATCTGATTGCTGGGGCTTTATTAAGGAAATATATATTGTTGGCTGTCAGGAGAAATATGACATGATGAGAGCAGCCTCTAGTGGTGGAAGAAATACTTGCATGCATTCAAATAGAGGAGCTACAGAGGCATTCATAACAAGTGATGTCATGCTTGAGTTTTACTACTTTGACTAGACATCCGTTTACTTTGTAGTACTGGAATACCCATCCATTTTCTATACCGTTTATCCTCACGAGGGTCACGCGCATGCTGGAGCCTATATTTAGGCAAGAGGCGGGGTACACCCTGGACTGGTCGCCAGCCAATCACAGGGCACATATAGACAAACAACCATTCACACTCACATTCATACCTATGGACAATTTGGAGTTGCCAACTAACCTAGCATGTTTTTGGAGTGTGGGAGGAAACTAGAGTACCCGAAAAAAATTCACAATAGGGCTGCACGGCAATCGAGAAAAACAGGAATTCAACTTAAAGTAAATGACATGATGTCTTTGAACACATCCCCTCATTGCTCATAACAACACAGTTGCTATAGGAAAAATTATTTTGAAAAATAGATAGGCGTCGAGTGGTTAGCGTGCAGACCCCACAGCTTGGAGACAAGGGTTCAATTCCACCCTCGGCCATCTCTGTGTGGAGTTTGCATGTTCTCTCCGTGCGTGCGTGCATTTTCTCCGGGTACTCCGGTTTCCTCCCACATTCCAAAAACATGCTAGGTTAATTAGCGACTCTAAATTGTCCATAGGTATGAATGTGAGTGTGAATGGTTGTTTGTCTATATGTGCCCTGTGATTGGCTGGCCACCAGTCCAGGGTGTACCCCGCCTCTCGCCCGAAGACAGCTGGGATAGGCTCCAGCAACCCCCTAGACCCTTGTGAGGATAAGCAGTAGAAAATGAATGAATGGATGATTCAAAATAGTTATAAATTAATGTAATTTGTGCTTTGTATCATTAGTTTATGTACAATCTTATGTTATGTTACGTTATGTATTTTCCTGTATTTATTTCTCGGAGGAGGAAGCAAAACTAATGATTCTTCACGCTGATACCTTTTAGCAAATGATAGTTTGCATAAAGAGGCGGTGCAACTGGAAGCCCAGACAATCACAACCCAGCAAATTGCTTCTCTTACGGGGTGAAGCCAAGCGCAATCTCCTCTGGCCTCGGGCGCCACGACGCAATCTCCTGCTCATTGAAGTCGCTAATGTGCATATTTAGCCACAGAAAAAAGGTTAATGTTGCCAATATTTTTTCCAGGCTTCAATTAAAGAGTGAAATAAATAAATATCAATATGCTCAGATGCTTTGTCGTCTTTGTGGTGTGAGTGAAGAAAGGCCTTGTTGAAGGCAAACACAACCATCAAATTTTAATGCTGTACTTCTGCTTCCATCCCTTGCTGTGTGTTTGTCAGTAGCTGGGCTTTGATAGATCTGCCTTTAATTGAGCTCTGATAATCCTGTCTTATTTAAATGTCACAAACGTTAATGCTTATTTGTTATTTGCCTTTATCCCATTAGTGAAGTGTGGATTATTGATAGAAAAGGTTATTTTGGACAACAATGATCTCTACCAAGGAGATTATTTACTTTTCATCTCTTTATCTACTTAGCAGATTAGCATTAGAGAGGCGTGTGTTGGCACTACACTTATATTCTCTTGACTAGCCAATCATTTTTATGAAAAAATAACAACAGGAAGTGATAGCAGTTGCAATATCTTTTGCTTTTCATGTTAGCAATTTACAAAAGTAATTAGTACTTTTTATAAGTGTCAGTTATAGTTGTAGTAGTAGTGGTGGTGGTTCCAGTAGAAGCAAAATTTGTGTTTATTTAGTGGTATTAAAAGTATTGTTTGTCTTTACTTAGTACCCGTCATGTTAGTAGTAGTATTCAGAGACAGACCAGCTGATTTTAAATTATTTATTTACTTTTTGCTGCACCTTGTCTTGGTAACAACAGTGACTAACCTCCCAACGATTCAAATATTTAATCGCAATAATCGCATTCTGTCTGTAGTTAACTCATAATTAATCACACTTAATTGCAAATAGAAATAAGTATACTGTAAGTAGGGATATAATATAAATCTCGGTAAATATGATAAGTACATTCAATTTTATGCAAAGAGATATCAATATTGGAAAGATGGAACATTATTTTATTCAAAATACATAATTCAGTTAGAAACCTCACAGTTTTTGGTAACTTGTCCCAACGTTCTTCCACACTGCACAGATAGAGTAGTAATCATCTGTGTTTACTTGGTAGTTGTAGTGGTAGAGGTGTTAACAGTATAAGTTATGTTTACTCAGTAGTAGTAGTGTAGCAGCGGTTTGTCTGTTTACTTAATGTTTACTTCGAATGAGCACTGTGGCATTACTGTGTTTAAATGTAATCTGTGTTTACTAAGTATAGTCAAAGCTGCCGTAGCATTAGAAGTGGTCGTTGTCAGTGATATGAAATATGAATGTGAGCTGATGTGTATTTTTTATCTTACATATAATGTAGATACTAAACATGATCTGTCTTTTGAAGATGTTGAGCGCCCCTATGTGGACAGATCCGATACTACTACTGATTGTATGAATGACTCGCCCAGCAGCACAGAGAAGGGGTTGCCTTAGCAACTGTGGATCGTAAAAGTGCAAGAAGCAGCACTTGAGTATGACCCTATGCTTTATGTACTGTATATATTATTTTATTATTTTATTTTAACCGCGTGAAAACTCCACACACCGTCTCTTCAAGAAAACAACATATCACATCTGTGTAGCTGTACACAACTAATGTGCGTTGAATGTAATGAAAACCCAATTAAGCTCAACTGCATGTATAGAAACATGTATTTTTTTTGTTTTGTTGCTTCACCGCAAAGTGCACAATTTGCCGCAATATACACTCACTGGCCACAACATTAGGTACACCTGCATAAAACCTTATGACCGCTGACTGTGTAAGGCCTAAGTGTACGCAGCCAAACTTTACACCTTCTGGCACCCTCTTTAGAAACATTACCACTGGAGTTTAATTATGTTTGCATATTTACTGCTGGGAGGGGTAGGGTGGGGGGGCAAACACTTCACTCTAATTACAGTTTTCATTTCCTGCACTCTGTAATGTTTCTCAACAGTGGCCATCTCGATAACACACACACACCAGTGGTACAATACCGTTAGATTTGGTATCCATCTAGTAAATACACGGCCAGTATCGCCAATACCGATACCGATACTTTTTAAAAATGAAGACGGATGCATCATTAAACTGAATCGGCCTGAAAATATAACCAAACAGCGCTTCTCTTTTTTTCTGTCATCCTGCTGCTCTCTCTGTGGTATGTCTGGGCTTGCTGGGAGGTAGTGGTGGTCTATCTGTTGCCTGTCTCTGCTGAGTCATGTGATGGTAAATTAAACACAAGAGAGGGAGGAGGAGGAGGAGGAGGGGGGAGCAAAGGTAGCTTTCTCCGCGTTGTAACAGACAGCAGACACAAAGCCAGGTTGTATCGGACAGGAAACCAACTGGAGCCTAAGTAGTGATTTTTTTACATTGGTATCGATCAATATTGATACCAATGTTGGGATCGATATTATTGATATTTAGATCATTCCACCCACCACTAACACACACACACACTCAGTGTTCCTCATATCAACTGAATGCTGTTACCAAATTGGAATGAATCAGTTCCAGGGTCAAACTACGTTGAATCTTGATCAATGTATAGCATTTTCTGTGTCATTCAAGTGTAAAAATAATTTCACGTCTGTTTGGCAAAACCATGTAAAACAAAACTACTTTACTCACCTTTGGATGACATTCAATCGCAGGCCCTGCAAGGAAGAAGAGGAGGGAAAAATCATATTTATTTGTGTTCGAGTGCAGACAGGCACTAGCATCAATGCACACAATGATGAATGTATGACTTAGTGGACTAAGTAAAGGTTCAGAATTACATTGTCATTCATTAACAAGTACGTATATTGCACAACACAACAGCAACAGAACCAATGTAGTAATAGCAATGTAGTAGTATACATGCCCATGGTCTATAGGAGATTGTGTGAATTGAAACTATACTGATTATCAACCATGATGTTTTAGCCATATTGTACTGAGCAGCCAGGACATATGTGCTTTTACTTGTTTCTTACATTGCATTTCCTATTATATGGTCATCATCACTCTCCTGATAATTGTCCCTTTTGTGGTGGAATCACCAGCACAACACACAAAAATATAAATCGAAGCACAATTTAGTATTTATTGGGGTGAAAGGTCATTTTCGCGTGTATCCCATCATTATTGGGATGTTTGATTTGGCGCTGTCCATTACCTGCGGTGCTGAAAGTGATGAATCAAAACGGCATCTTACTCCACCTTTATTTGCATATACTAAATGTGGATTGTTGCGTTTAGATCGTTCAAATTAAGTGTTGCGGTAAAAGCAGACTCAAACAAGTGTCTGTTGCAAAGGGGTGGGAAGCAAAAGTGTCAGTTTTCTTCACCGGCTCACTCCGGTCGCTACGCTGTGTTGCGTCCACCCCACTATCCACCGCCCCTATTCCCGAATGCGGCATACGCGACTTTCCTTACGCTCACGGAGCTATTAAAGCTTAAATTACGTTGTGGGCGTAGTGGCTCCTTGTAATGGCGACCGTGCCGTAGATGCGCCGAGCTCTCTCTCAGTGAAAATGAAGCGAAGAAGAAGTTATTTCTACTGAATTTAAAAACGCCGAGGTTCCCCCCCCGGAGGAGGACTTCTTTGCGTCTACAACCGTCGCCTTCAAACGTGGTAAACTTAGCCGTACTGTTGAACGTCTGTGCCTCCCCCTCCGCCCCGCAATGATGAAGCTCAAGTCCAACCAGACCCGGACGTACGACGGGGACGGATACAAGAAGCGGGCCGCCTGTCTGTGCTTCAGGAGCGAATCGGAGGAGGAGGTGAGTCCGAGGATGTAGCTATTTTGTCAAGCCGCGCTAACGTTAGCATTAGCAACGCGAGCATCTGCGCTAACTGTAAATGAATATATTCATTAACACAACTGTGGTATGTGTCCGTGTTATACTCACCACTCACTTGTATCTGTCTTGGTCATGTTAACGTCATATATTGTCTATTTTTTATAATTTTATTCCCTAGTGTTATGTAAGCTAATGTGGCTAACACAGGCTTTTCCACCTCGCTTGCACCGGTCATTAGCCACCGATAGCTGCTGAGCTAATGCTAACCATCGGTGGGTAGCCAGCTGTCTGCCTGCAACGGCCGCCAGCAACCAGGGCTAGTGTGATGTGAGACATTTCGGCTTTTAATCTTAATAAATTGTTCAATTATACAACGCGCCCCTCCTATTAAATAGTTTAAATCAAGTAACTGTTCTAATACAACTCTAATACAATTCTAGTACTGCTAGCCAAACATCGAAGTGGTTCCTATCCAAAAGACACAACACGAGACACAATGTACTGTTAGCTTATATAGTCATATGTATTTCTCATTATTATATACCAAAAATTGCTCATACTAATGTTTACAAGATGACATGACCTGGCTCTAGTTTGTTTGTTGTTATTTATTTGCTATCACCGTGCCACCGTAGCTACCTGCGTACGAGGGCGAGTGAGCTGAGATCAGATGCGGTTCTGGAAGGTCTAGTCACCAACATGCACAAAGGTGTTTTTTTTAAAAGAAGTTATGGGGCCATAATTGTTATTACTCCCGTGAAGTGATCAGTTAAGTATGAATAGCACCAAACTTGGAAACTTTGTCCAGCCAAGTTTCACCAAACTCTCCATATAGAGATTTGTAAATAGACAATGCCTTACATTATGCCCCTGTAAGTATGCCCGGACAACAATCTTTGCATAGTGTGAACATGCAGCATTGATCGAGACCATTAAGCCCTGTCAATGTTGTTTGGGATGCTTTGTAGGTGCTGCTGGTGAGCAGCAGCAGACATCCTGATAAGTGGATCGTTCCCGGAGGGGGCATGGAACCCGAGGAGGAGCCCAATGTCGCTGCTGTTCGGGAAGTGTGTGAAGAGGTGGGTTTTGCTGTTGGACACAATGTTTATTTTGTCCCTTATATCGCTTTTCAATAGCTGGGTTAAACTTCACACCTGTTTCCAAAAACATATTCTCGGCTTTCGCACAGCCAAATACCATGCACTTTAACGCTGTTTCAACAATGCACAGCTCCTGTTTGCTTGCTCTGAGAGAGCCTAGCAACATGTCAGCAGCGCCATTATCATCATGTTACACAGCAGTGTTTCAATGTCAAAGGAGGTCACCGAGATTGAGGTCTGACTATACTTACAAATATTTCAAATGAAGGAACGTGACGAGCTCAAGCAAATACAGTTGAACATGAAAAGGTCAATCACAAGTTGGTTGACCTCAGATTTGTTTTGGATTTGAAAACATAAATCCGTTCCGGGCTTAAACTGTCGCCATTGTAAAACATTCATTACCCTTGCAGGCAATGTTTTAAGTAGCACTTTACCATACACTATAAAAATAAGTTCACCACCATGTTAACACATTAAAACTATTAAACACAGACTTTATTGATAGATGAGCAGGGTGATAATTAAAGTTATTTTTATATGTACTGTCACAAATAAGCTAGCCACTAAAACGAGGAATGAGAATTTCTTTTTTTTTTTGCGTGAGGTGCTCTAGTTGACATTTAACAAGTTAATTCTTTGACTTTGTTAATGATTAGGAGTGCATGAGAAAGCTGAAAAGAAAAATCAACTAAATGATCACTAATTAACAAGTATATTGCATAACACAGCATCGACAGAACCAATTTTGTAATAGCAGTAAGGAGTAAACTGCTCAGAAGCATTAATACCACTAAGGACTTCCTTATAGTCTCACTAAGGGGACTCTAGAACATATACTCTGGATAGCCGTCTACTGAAAACAGGAAATTGAAAAAAAGTTGAATTTGAGGTGAAACTAGAACATCTTCACATTAAACATACCTGACGTTTTTTGCAATAATGTGGTAAACTGACAATATAGCATATAAACACAAAGCTAAAGCAATGCTAAGCGCTATCCTGTCTGCTAACTCTCCATCATATTTGTTCCTCGGGTCAGTTTGAGTTCTACAAGCTTCGGCCGGGTTTGACTTTTGAGGTTGCACTGTTTTTGGCTTGTATGCACATCGCTGTGGTCAGGGAAGGGCAGCAGATAATAAATAGTTGTGAAGCTCCATGGAAATCAATATCCATCCTCCGGGACTCTGTCCCATCACTTAATTCTAGTATTTCTGGAGGGTACATGCTGTTCAAGCCGTTGCCATTTTTGAACAGAGAGCGGTCACGGCGGTGGCATGGAAGACACTGAATCCTCACCCGGCTGTCAGTTGTTGGCAGGTTGCTGAACATCAAAAGCCTATTCTCTGTGCAAGGTCCAAGTACAATGATGGAGGCTGATATCATCACCCCCCCCAACCCCAACCCCACCCCCCGGCATCATGTGTGTGGTGGCTGTTGATCAGCATGCCAGAGCTACGTCACACACTGTAAGCGCTGAATACAGAGTCTAGTTTGTTTTTTTTAACAAACTGTCAAAAGGATACCTAACTTGTCACGTGTAACTTATTGCGCTGAAGTATGCATTTATGCTAATTAAGACATCAAACAAACATGCCTCATGAGTAGGCAAAAGGTTCAAGAAGCCTCCTCTATCAGTCTGTTTATGCTCAGTTGCTGCACACTGTGACCCCTCTTAACCATATCCAGGACAGTGTTGCATAACAAAAAAAAAGAAGTTGTATCTCACAAGATGAAACCAAGTCATCCTTATCAGTTACACAAATGCTCCACTTATGCACTGCATAAAAGTGCACAGGTTGACTTTTGATCCCTGACTTCATCCCATTCATGCGGTGGTAGGCCCTTTTTTTTGTTTGTTTTTGCCTTCCCACATGATCTTTGCAGGAAGCCTGGAGGGTGCAATACCGACACCACAGTCCTGCGAGTGGAGTCAAGTTATTTTTAGACTGTAACTGGAAGCTGAAGATGATGAAGAAGAAGCAAAGACGCCAGCTGAGTGGCTCCACAGCTACAGCTGACCTACCGTTCACCTTGACCTACCGTTCTCCCCTTGTAATAGGTTTGCTTTTTTAGAAAAGAGAGGTTGACTTTTTCCAGTTTTCGAAAATATTCAATTTCGAAAATGGCATTTGAAAATGGTTAGCGATAAAGGCATACTGTAAATTAGGGATCGACCTATATGTTTTTTTTTTTCCAGCCGATGCCGATACTGATTTTTTTCCATCACCCTTAGACGATGGCCGATTTTGCTTGGGCCGATATTTGTGGCCGATACTGCTTTTGCTTCCTCAATTTATATGAAAAAATGAAAATGATAACAAATATTACAGGTCTCAAGTTGAAACAAATATTTATTGAAATGTAAACACTGAACACAGTAGAATTTAGCTTTCTTAAACACACCTTTAAACAGCATTATCAACTTTAAAAGGAATAAATATTCAACCATGTGCAAAACTTTTCTGTCATAGTTTAAGTTTTATCGAGCATCGATGTCTGTAAATCATGTGGCGGAAAAATATATCAGCGAACCCTCGCGCGTATCGGCTGATACCGATTCAAGTAAAGAACGCAAATATCGGCCCGATATATCGGCTGGCCGACGTATCGGTCGATCTGTAAATGAGAAAAATCATCAGTATGACCCAAAGTTTGTGATGGGAGTAAATTCACTCATCAAATTTGCATATAATCACATCAGATTCCTATCTTAATACCCAACAAGTTAATCTAAACGTCTCATCCACTTGCGTCAATAGTAACTACACAAGGCACCATATTTGTGTATCGCGTGTTAAATTCTGCAAAGTTGCGATTTTGCGACGCTTCTTGTGTTTAATATTCCAATAAACGTGTTTTAATGGGTGCCAGCTATTGTGGCTGTGCGAATGTTAACCTCACTCTTTGATGCTTTAAGAGTTGCGGCTGGACATAAAAGTTGACAGTGTGGGCTCTTTAGCTCGATGATGAGTGCTCTCGAATTTCCATTCTGCCCACCCTGGTTGGAGCCAGGCGACCGTCTATTTGTCTGTGCTGGGAGATGCAGCCAACCTTTTAGCTGCAGCAGGCATTAGCCACTTTTCCACCGCATGAACTCTGAGGAACTTTCCTGTTTACTCTGGTAGTTTGAAATACCCTCCTGTGTTTCCACTGAAACCTACCTATATAAAAAAAAAAAGTTCCTCCTAGTCACTAGGTACTTTCTCTGAAGTTCCCTGACCATTGAAGGGTTGGCTGTGCAAACGAACAGTGATTGGTTGTACATATTTGTCGTGTTTTAATTTGCCATCTATGTTTAAATCAGTGTGTGGTTGCTAATAGTATTTTTACATGTTTTATGTCAATATGCAAAGAAAAATGTTTATTTACATTGCATCACTCTGATTTGAATAAACTACCATGAACTTTAAAATGTGGCAGAAACGCAAACCACAAAGGACCACAGGAACCTTTTACGTTACCAGGAACTAAACGTTATTTAACTTTTAGTGGAAAATTGGGTAATTTGCGTGGCCTGCACTATCTGAGCAGCTTCTGTGAGTTACAGACCCTTCCTCATGCTAACTGCAGTGGTGAAGGCACTGAAATGCAAATCAAAAAAACATGTATGGTCTATGCCCACCACCTACAGAAGCATTCCTTTTACAGCGGTTCTCTGTTCTATTTGCACAGCATGCGGAATTGGACATGTTGAGAAGTGTGATTGACTTGGATTTGTTGCCTTTTTTTATTATATTTTGAAAAGTTTAGTTTTGCTTCTTGATTTCCCTGTTGTGAGAATAATACATGTTTTTACTTAATGTTAATTTTTAGGTTAAAAAAAAAACGTAATTAACTAAATAGATGTCAAGTGTTGTTTTAATGCATACTAAATCATAGCGGAATAATTCTAATAAGCAGTAGGTAGGATTTTTCTGCTACTAAACTGATTGATTATTGAGCATTTCAATACACCATATTTGGCTGTAGATGATTGTTACTGTAATAAATAAATAAATTATAAAATAAATTAAACAGTTGTCAGACTGTAAGCACAGCATCCACAGTGCAGCATCTATCATGTTATTGGAGTCTGCATTTTCCAATTTAATAATAATCTAATAATCATATCAGTGTCTTATAGCTGCATATTAACTGAAAATTTAACTCAAGCTACCACACATCATTCATTCATTTTCTACCACTTTGGTGGCCAGCCAATCACAGGGCACATATATAGACAAACAACCATTCACACTCACATTCATACCTATGGACAATTTGGAGTCGCCAATTAACCTAGCATGTTTTTTTTTTTTGGAATGTGGGAGCAAACCGGAGTACTCGGAGAAAAACCATACATGCACGGAGAGAACATGCAAACTCCACGCAGAGATGGCCGAGGGTGGAATTGAACCCTTATCTCCTAGCTGTGAGGTCTGCGCGCTAGCCACAAACAGGGGATGTGTTTAAAGACATCATGTCATTTACTTTAAGTTGAATTCCTGTTTTGAATGAATTTACTGGGATTTCGCAGAATACTTAACTGCGTCATCATAACAAGATGCACATGCGATTTAATAATTTAGTTGGCACATATGCACGTTAATATGTTATTTTTCTTATATCTTCTCAAGGTACAACTCATATGTACTATAGAGTAGTCAATGTAAAGCTTGACTATTCGCTGAAAATGACTCAACCAGAGCTCTTATTATAGTGGAAATAGATATTGAACATGTGAAGAATCTCTCTCACCGTTTTAATGTTTTTCTTTGGCAGGCGGGGGTGAAGGGGACGTTGGGTCGCTTAGTGGGCATATTTGAGGTGAGCTGCTTTTGACGTTTTGTCCCATAAATATGGTTCACTAGAATTGTGGGGAAAAAAAAAGTGAAACCTGGTTTCTTTACCCCCCCCCCCTCTCCCTCCACAGAACCAGGAGAGGAAACACAGGACGTATGTGTATGTTCTGATCGTGACTGACGTTCTGGAGGACTGGGAGGACTCGGTCAACATTGGTAAACAGCACTTTGTTTACTTGTCCAAGTGTGGGGGATCATGATGGATCAGGTTCTCAGGGGTTGGTCACATGGCGTTCTTCCCCCTTTTTTAGAGCCGTTCTAATATCACACTATTGTAATCTCCAGCTCTCCTATGCCATGTCTTGACTTGTTCTCCATCGGTGTCTTGTTCTCGCCCAACAGGGAGAAAAAGGGAATGGTTTAAAATAGATGATGCCATACAATTGTTGCAGTGTCACAAGCCCGTGCAGGCCACCTACTTCGAGGCTCTCCAGGAGAGTTGCCTGACCAGCAATGGAACACCTTTGGTGACCACGATAGGCGGGAACCTGTCCCCCACCTACAGCATCAACCAGAGCTCCGTCTCAGATATCAGATAACTAAAAACCATAACTGAAGACCTCCTTCTTTTCCTTCCGACCCTCCCCCCCCTCCACCCTACCACTGCCCCCTTCACTCCTCCAACGTTGGGAGCTTTAGCCACCACTTGCGCTCTTAGTCGTCTTCTTTTACTCTGTCTGGTTTGCCTTGCCAACTCTGTAGTGCCACCGCCATCGTGGCACAGACTGGATGACCAAGTTGTTGGCTTAAAAAAAAAAAAGTGTGAAAACACTTTGTACATTTTGACTTCTTTTTGCTTTCTTTTTACTGAACTCTTTGCATGAACGAAAAAAAAGGTTCCCTGGCCTCCCTGGACGCACCCTTAGCGTGATAATGGAATGCAAAGAACTACTTTTTACTGTTGTCATGTAAAAGTGTGTATCTAGTGCTAATTGAAAGGCTTATGGTGGTCCTTTTTTTTTTTATAACGTCTACATTTTTCTTTTCCGTCTGTGTGTGAATGTGCCCATTCAAGCCCCCTGCCGCCCCCATGCCACCACCGTAACTTGGGTCTCGTTCTTTTTGGATTTGTCTACTTGTTGATCCTCTCGGGACACGTTCGCTCCGCAGGGAGTGGAAGAATGTCAACATAGCTTCTCCGTTTTTGTTTTTTTTGCTTGTTATCGACTGAAACGTCTTCATCCGCATCTGATAGGATAAAATACATTTCTTTTTTTTTTTTTTTTACAGATCACTTCCTTTTGTAACCCTCTTCCCCCTTAGTTTTCAATTGTTTACATTGCAACAGCACAGGTAACTTTATTCGGCACTTTTTTTTTTTTTAATGATTGTCTCCTGGTAGTATTTAATCTGCATCCGCCTCCCCACTCTCCAAAAAAAACCCCAAAAAACACCCTATTAGATATTGAAAGTACCGCAATCTACAAATGCTGTCTTTGGCATCATGCAGAGCAAACAAGCCTTGTACAGTTTGTTTTTCCACATGTAAAATGCTTCCTTTTTTTCCCCAATACTATTTTTCCCTCTCCAAAGAAAAAGAAAGTCTGGCAAGAGTCTCTTTAGCCGCGTCACGTAAGCCGCCGGCTCGATACTGTGAAACTGGAGGGAGCGCTGTAGATAGCACGGAAGAGGTTTTTATTGTAAAATTGTTTATTCTGTATAGATCAACGGTGAGCGTACAAGACGACAGAGCACCTCTCGCACGTCTTTGTGCTCTTTTTCTTTAAAAGCGAGGATCCTGCAAGTACCGGCATGTGCAGGGAGGCCGGTCAACGGTCTTAACGTGACACTGAAGAACGGGCGATGAGGCTGCGATTGAATACCCGTGACATCCTTTCCCTTTTCTTTCAGGGAGTGACAATTTAGCTGAAGTCCAATTTGTTTTCTTAGGTCTGGCATTTATTCGCCTGCGCCTTTCACACAGAACTTGGCCATGCAAAGATGTCGCCTTAGCCTATGTGTAGATGAAACAGCCCTGGACCAAAAGTTGGGGCATCGTCTCATTTCAATGGAGTTTGTGTGAAAGTCACAGGCTAATTAATGCTAACTTTTGTTACTGTGTTCATTTTGCGGGAATGTTTTTCCATTGTTGGCTAAGATGCTAAATGTCCAACTTTTGATGGAAGCTGAGGTCATTGGTGTTTGTGAAGCCATGCGGAGACCTGCACACCTTTTTCCATTACAGTTTACCTTCTGAGGGAATAGTCTCTCTTTATCAGGCTCCTCCTGCAATGTAGACTGAATTTAACAGACTTCCTCAACCAGTAAAAATTACGAGTCTTGATTTTATTGCCGCCTATCAGTCAAGGTGCGGTGGCCAAAGTCTCTGTTTACGACGCCCCTTTTGAGTCTTCATCTGAATGTGCAATTAAAAGCTGTAGAGGGCATTGACCGCTAGGTAGAGGAGACTTCAAATGGGTTTGATGGAGAAGAGGGTTGTCACAAAAGGGGAAGTCTCAACTATTTCATTGTTTATCCTTGTCTTTAATCCTATGTTGTCCACATGGTTATATTTGTACAGCTCTAGTTGTCAAAAAAAAATTCTACATATCAACACTGCAGGCTGTTAAGAGGGAGTGATTCAAGCTGGATTCAGAGGATATTCATCCAAGTGGACCTCCTTTCACGGGTTTTGGCATGGCTCTTGTCTGACAATCAGAAATGATGCTGGCGACTCAAAGGTAGACTGACACCATCTAGTGGTCAAATTTGTGAAAAACAACTTCTGTCAAACTTCACTAAACACTGGTTGAAAATACCCCCCCCCCCCCCCCCCCCAGGTTCTAATTAATAACACACTCACTTCTTTGGCCAATAACCTAGCCTAGAAGTAACATCCTTATACTTGTTTAACGTGTCACTGGAGTTTTCCTCTTGTCATTTGGGACTGTAGAATAAAACTGCAAGACTGAAGATTGTAATAAATGTGCCAACAATAAACACCAGTATTTCACATACAGCCTTGTCTGCCTGTCTGTGCCTTTTTCTAGTTACAACTTGTACTCAGCTTGATGCTCCCTCTTGCGTTCAAAGTTGGAACCTTTAATCCCTACCTTGTAACACTTTAATGTGACTCAAGATCATTTGACTTCCTTTGAAAACAAATGATACTTGAGATATTACTATGCCATATGTAGTTTAAAATAAAGCATAACAATGACGGTTGAGTCGTTTGAATTTTTTTTATTGTACAGAAAGATAGTAAATTTACTGAGGCTGCTGTCCTCTGCCACGACCAAAGCCGCCCCTCTGAAATAGGAAACATTTTATCAATATCAAATGTCAGTCATATTTAAAGCGGAGCTCAACTTTTTTTTTTTTTTTGCCCATTCACAATCCTTTTGTGAAACATTTTTTCTTTCCCTTTTCTGTGCATTATAATGTATGAAAAGGAGTTAATACAAGCTAGCTACAACACTCAATTTAGACAAAGACTCAGCAAGATGCTTTTTTTTTTTACTGCATGTTTTTTTGTTTGTTTACATAATTGTTTTGAACTTACCAGCTCAAAATGGAGCAGATGTCTTTGGTGAAAGATACAGCAACTGTTATTTGTGTGTTTAACTTTAGCCTGATTTAGCCTAGCATCATTATACTCTGGCCAGGGGAAGGAGGCATCATAAACTGTTGACGGAAGTAGCGTTAGTTCTGATCAATGGGTCTCTGAATTCAATCAAAATTTTTAAATCATTAAAATACTTTAATACTTTAAGTATTACATGTTATCAATGTACTTGTTCTCTATGATCATAGCATGTATATTCAAACAAAATTTTAAGGTCCCCCAAGAGGGCTTTGTAGCCGAAATAGTTGTGTCCCAATGACATGCATTGTTAGCTAGCTCCTTCACCTGTTATTGGGCATTATAATGCACAAAAAAGGGAAAGAAATGAGTGTTCATGTTTCACATAAGTATTAAGAATGATTCCAAAAAAGTGCAGTTCCCCTTAAAGTATTTGTAATCTACTTCTTAGGCATGCAGTAGTTTTTAAAGTACTTACAAACTGGAACTCTGTAGCGGCTCCAGCACCAGCCTCTGCTTTCTTGTCAGCACCAGCTAAAATATATGTTTTTAAGTTAATTAGTAAAATGACTTAAATATGCCTGACAAATGGATTTCAGGAATCTAAATGGATCTCTTCTGTTAGGTGAACAAAGTACATACGTGGTGCAGCAGATCGCCTGTATGCATCTCTGTCAGACTCGCCACGGTTAAGGCGGGCAGGCCTGTCTCCCTCCATTCCTGTAGGGATTCATTTTTAAAAATTGAAGATTATGTTCTGGAAGTTTGAGCTTTGACATTTGAACTTGAAAGTGAAAATATGTGGCAAACAGAAAAAAATAGCAATTCCCTATGTCATTGCCGCATGAACAAGCATTGCGTATTGCAGCCAAAAAGCCAACATAAGAATATTTGAACTGGCATGACTCCTAGTCACTGATATTTTTTCCCCATCTTATAACCCAAAATGACCCACAAGGATTATTCCACTTCTAGACTTTGGTATTACATCGCTTTCACCCAGTGGTATGTTCCCACGAGGATGTGACTTTACCGATCCGACACCCTGTTGATGCAATGTTTTTACAACCTGCCAAAAGTGCCAGTCTTCAATAAAAAAATACTCACGGATGTAGAAAAACGTCATCCAAAGATATTTTTTAAAGTGTCAGTGAAGCGGCTAATGTCAGCCACCACTGTTGGCTGCGATACCCATCCATACTCGGAAAAGAAATGATAGCAAGCTCGCCACAAACTGCCATATCAAAAGTCTTGCACTCTTCCTTCTTAATCTGTTATGTAATGTTGGTCCCCATTGCACAAAATCTAAAATTGCCCCAAAGAGGATACAAACTGGGGTAATGTTTACTTCTGTAAACACATGGCAATACATTTTTTTGTAGTGTGAAGGACCTGGTTTTTAACAAAAAAAATTGCGGTTTGCCGGAGACAGTAGTCTGTGTTTTTGCGATGGAGGTGGTGGTCCTGGCATTTCGGGTGTCGAGGGTTGATGTTTCTCTCCTTGCAAAATGTTTACCCAGCGTTAACTAGCCAGTGTGAGAGTTGTCTGAGGCACAATCCATGCCAGGTTTGTTGGAGAAAAGGAGCGCTTGATTTGCTCACCTACAGTACAGGTAAGTATCTTCTCATTGGAGCAGTTACTAAATTATTGGTTATCTGAGCTATTTTACACATTTATCAGTACGAAACAGATACCAATTTATTTACATATATAGGCAAAGGGTGTCATATAAGGGACAATTCCAAGGACCCCTGACTGCCAGGGGATCCAATAAATATCTCAGTTAAAAATTTTAAAAAGGGGTACCCAACATGTTCTCCACCCCCAACTATTGGCTAGATATAAAAAAAGAGAAAACATTTCAATTATTTGGTCCAATATTAGTCTTTCTGACCTATACATGCACAAAAATAAACAACTACGCGATAATTATTTCACCCTGCAAATTCCACACAAAAAAAAGAAGACCAAACTAAAAGGGCTCACCCTTGGGCCTGGGCCTGGCGGTCTCGGGGCGGGTCTGACGACGCAGGGTAGCAGGCACAATCTCGGAGGGGAGGTGGAGGAAGTCTCTCAGGTACTGGATGCCCTCATTGGTGAGGGACCAGTAGAAGTGACGCCACGCAAATTGCTCCTTGACATACCCGCATGACTTCAAGGACTGCAAGTCGAAAAAAAAATATTAATTTCATTTTATTAAGTTCAGTTCATGGAGAAGTGTTATTTTTTTATTGCCTCAATGCCTTAATTTATTGCCATTTTGGTCACCTGACCTGCGGAACATCCTCAAAACAGGTCACAAGTCAGGATGTAGATTTCTATTGTTTTACATTAATAGTGACCAAAATAGGTGATACAAAGCCCCTGTAAGGTTCTGATTTTTTGTCAAATTATGATGACACAATGACACCAGTTACTTTAAATTGTGTTGCCACATACGCACACAATGTGCCTTACATGAGTACATGAAACAATATGATGTCAACTAACAAATCCATTACTTTGATGATATATCTTCCATTAAACATCCAACCCAACACTATTGTTTACCAAAACCGGTACTGCACTTTACCTGCATGGCTTTCATCACATGAAGATTGGGCACATTCTTGTCAGCAAGCTCGGGATGCTTGGCCAGGTGGACGTCTTTTTTGGCCACCATTACTCCCTCCTTGAAGAGGAGCTCGTAGATTGCAATGCGGTTCTTCTTGGGCATCAGCATCTGTTAATAGATACTAATCGTTAGTACACGGTTTCCCTCCAGTGGCTACAATGCTAACTAGCTAGCATACCCGCTAGTATCGTGTGTGGCTTCATGGCAGTAAAATGTGGAATATTCACTCAAGCGTTACAACAGACACTAAAATTGTGTTTAATTATAGCATTCGATAAACACACTTTGCAGGTGGTTAATACAATATCAAGGCGCCTACTTTATCCGAAATAAAATGGCAGCCATAGACGTACATTACGGTATTATCTTCTGGTCGCAATATCATCTAATTCATAAGACTCACGGTTAAAATACATCGACATTTTTCACCCAAATGATTACACAATTTGAATGTTCGGTGTGGATTTTTATTAGTATTCACGATGTTAGAGATATATTTAGATTTCTACACCAGTCAGTATCTTTACCTTTCCACTTGATGTCAGACCGGAGCCGGAAGGACAGACCGGCGTTGGTGAGGCGGGGTTATGCTCCCACTAGGGTCCCGGAGCGAAATGTCGCCCCCTGTCTGTACGGAGAATAATAGCAGCCCGATAGTACTTAAATCACTATATGTTTGCAGTTTTGTGGATAAACAATTAAAACTAAGAACAAATTAAACATTTTGACATAATTTGTTTATTTTAATAAAATGTGTTAACATTTTTAGTTTATTTCTTTCCAGTATTATCGAAGAACGTTTTAAAAAAAAGTGCTTAACTAGGTTATTTTTAATTTGCTGTTTACCTGGTGAGCTTTTTTTGGTCTTTTATTTTGAAGTAAACCGGTAGATTTTCGGAAGTGAACATTACCATCGCTACCTTGACCTATTTCTTGCTTTCTCGCCATCCCCCCTTCTGCCTGTGAATAAAGAAGACGATGGTTTCATTTTCCGGAGACTGAAGCAAGCGGATAGTCCTCGTCGGTATGAACGCCTTTTGTCATTTAAATCTTACATATGATTAGAAATTAACTGTTAATTGTATCGGACCTCGTCATTAAAATCCTTAACGTTGCATCTCATCATCCGCTTGCCAAATTATGAGCATTGGTCCACAGTGTTGAATTACAAATTTAAAAATACAAATTTGTACATACGTAAGAGTTGCTTTGAAGTGGATTAGATGTAATTTCAAACGCCTCTGCTACGTGCCGTATATTGCTTCCGTTCAACTCCGCAGTTTTAATTTAAGACTGTGTTCAAGACTGCAGGCATCGGAGAGGGATGTGCTGTGGAAAAATGAATACTTTCTTGGATTTATGTCGTGGTCACGTGGTTTCTGCTGACCCCCGTGTTGAGTAAGCTCTGTCCATGGTTCTGAAGCGAGGGGGGCTTCGAAGGGAAGTGCACACTGTAGGCTCGTCCTTAAGGTCATTTTATATACACGTCTGTTATTTTTATTTTATTTTTTGTGGTGTGAAACTGCACTACATCAATGAAAGAGACAATCCGTAAAGTATTCACATTTAAAATTCCAGGCACAACACCTCATAATTTCCCATAATTTTCCAAGGCAACACTGGCCAAAGATAGGCGTGTCATAAAAAACACTTAAGGTTGTAATCATGGCGAAAAGTGCATCAGCAAAGTATTAAGTAAAGGTTGTGAAAAGGTATGTCTGCATGTGATGTTTTTTTGGATAGTACTTATTGTTTTAATTTGAAAACATTCACAAAACACTTTTATGGTGTATTTATGAAGTGAAGTGTGTACAATTTTGAGGAAAAAAGGAATTTATTCTATTTTGTAAAATGAAAAAGATATACACTGAGTGTCATCAATGTCAACAAGTGCAAAAATGTAATAGTGTATACCGGGCACTTTTTTAAATATTTGTATGCAGTCTAATTTTAATAATGCAACAAATAATTGTGGTGTGTCACACATTTTTTTCTAATTAAAAAAAATTGTAATTCCTTTTTCTCCAAATTGTAATTTTTAAAAAAATATTGACGTCAGAAAATCATTCATATTTTTTAATGCAATTTAATTTTTATTTAAACACTTAAACCGAGAAGTTTTGTGGTATGTTGTAAAACTTAAAAAAAAAAAACCCTGAATAACACTACAAAGCTGTATTCACTTTTATAAAGTAAAGGTTTAATAATATCAACGTTATTATCATGACTTTTATTTGCTGGTTGGCCGTGTTAGATCATATGGTTAAACTGATGTCTTTAATGGGAGATGTGTGGCATCTTTTTCCTTATATTTACTCCATGTTTTTTTAAGACCAATCTCTAATGCTTTTGTATTTATTATAGAACAGGGGCATTTTGGGATGCACTTAAGCAAGCAAGTATCTTATTGGATGTCATGTTAAAGAGACTAATTCAATTGCTGTCCGTTCATGCTATAGAGGTGACAGATGCAGTGTCACTGCTGATGTAATTAATTGCACTTATCCCTTAAGTTGTCTTTTTGACCTTTGTGTTATTCTTGCCGTACACCATCTTTAATTTGGCCTTGCGAGGTCAACATCTGCTACAGACTCAGCCACCTGAAATGTAAAACACAGGAAGTAGCCATTATGTTGGTAGTCTCACAGGAAGAAAGAAAGATTCAAGTCAATTCAAGCCAATCAGAGGTGGACTTGCTGGTGTGTTTGGGATCGTTGTCCTGCTGCAGAACCCAAGTTGGTTTCAGGTCACAAACAGATGATCGGACATTCTCCTTTGGGATATTTTGGTAGACTTCATGGTTCCATTTATCACAGCAAGTCTTCCAGGTCCTGAAGCAGTAAAACAAAATTTTCTAGTTTATATTATGATTACAAACATGAAAATATAACTTTGGCAGAGGTAATGAACAGCTACAGGGCTTTGAGGCACACAATCATGTTCATGCGCCCTTGCTTTAAAAACTTCCTGAAAGGCTCCATCTATACACTTATACATATATAATGCCATATATAAATGATTCAGAAGCTCCATTGATTTCACACCAGCTCTTATTTGGACTGAAGTGTTCCTTCGGTGTAATCACCTCTAAATATGTTCCATAAGATAAATAGTTAAATAAAAGTTGAGTCTTTCCATGGTTATTAATAGTTCTGTAATAATTTTCTTCAAATTATGATTTATATTCCTTTATCTTCATAATGCGGCTTGCACAGCTATCACTTCCTGTAATAACCCAGCCACAGTGGAACAACAACTGCCTATTAGACACGTGAGATGTGTGTGGGTGTGTGCTTTGCCGATTCTTATTGGCGATCCTAAGTACCTTTGATTGTGCTGAAATGGTCTGGCTGTGATACAGGACGACACGAATGTGTTATTGATGCTTTGCTAAGATATTGTTGAGCTTCATAAAAAGTGGAGTCACAGGTAATTTTCTTTTTTTTTTTCAGGCTTGACAATTATGTATTGGAAACTATGATAATGGTTTTATTTCATTTGAACATGCATCAGATTACAATTGAATGCATCACATAATCAGTTCACAGTTCCACATGTCCAAAAGGAGTAGGAAGAAGCAAAGCTTATTAAATCCTACCCCTCCATCTGGTACTTTTACAATCAGTAACTGTTAATTTCTTCACTTCCTGCTTTCCATAATACAGTTTAAGGTTTTATTGACCGTATTGACCGATATGACCGTACAATGACATAATGGTTACCATAGTAAGTGTCAATATAGTGATATATATAGCACATCATGACTGGTTCAAGACTCTTCATCCTTGTATTTAGCAAACATCAACTGCTTGTATTGTTTCTTGAATTGGATCATCGTTGTGCATTGTTTGATTTCCTTACTCAATCCATTCCATAGTTTGATTCCACATACTGAAATGCTATGGCTTTTTAACATAGTCCTAGCATATAAGTGTTTCAAATGTAGTTCTTCCCTGAGATCATATTTCTCCTCTCTTGTAGAGAAGTATTGGATGACATTTTTAGGTAATTAGTTATTTTTAGCCTTATGCATTATTTTAGCTGTTTGAAGATGAACTATATCAGCAAGTTGAAGTATGTGTGATTTTAGAAATAAGGACTTAGTATGTTCTCTGTAGGCGGCATTATGAATTATCCTTACTGACCTTTTTTGCAGTACATTTAGCAAGTGAAGATTGCTTTTGTAGTTATTACCCCCATGTATGTGCCAACTATGTGCTGGTGACTGTGCCCTGCCTCTTGCCTGAGCATAACTCCGCCTCCCAAGTGAGGATTAGTAAGTTAAATGAATGGGAGTTGTAAACTGTTTTATTTCATAATTTTTTTTAGCAACATGCTTTGATTTCTGTTTGTGCACCATCACCACATAATAGTGTAGTGCTGCAACCGTGGCTTATTTAAACTGAAAACCTCCTCCCTCACCCACCGCGTGTATACACCCACCCACTGAACAGCTTTGAAGAAAAAAATGAGGCTTAGCTGTCAGCTACAAACATGCAAGCTTTTACTGTCTATGATGCAATATTGCATGTGTTTGTTTTGTGTACTAGTGTTGACTTATTGGCAGCATCTAACACACGACAAGAGGCTGTGTGTGTATGTGCGTGTGTGTGCAGCTGCAGCGACTTTGAGCCAGTCATCCTGCCAAGTATCAGCTTCCCTGCCATGGAGAGGCGACTCCATAGACATTTAGCTTCAATGAGCGACAGTGTTCTCCATGCCAAACTGCACAATACACAATCTTTGAGTGCTACCCTGTTGCTGTTATTAAAGCACTGAGGGGAGTATTTAAGACGTACTATATCCTGTCACTGGATTTGCGTGAGTGTCATACTTAATATTTGTATAGTCTTCAACTTGGTCACCTTCTCACTGATTTCTAAAATTGTCAATGTCCGAGAGATAACCCCGGACCTGATGCCCCCTTTTTTTGTCTACTTTGTGATTCACAGCTGTCATAAATCAGCTGTAACAATGGTGGGATGCAACACAGGAGGTCAGATGGAGCGAGTCTCCTCAGGGACCAACCTGATTAGATGATCTACAGATGGCCTGAACATCTGCCTGTGTGTGCATCATCTTTATTAGATATTACACTCAGATCCATTAAAGATCTATATTTCAATGTTCATGGGAAGTTTCATGGAAGGCTTATCTGTTCCTAAAGGTGTGCTTGAGTGGGTTTGGTGTGGAAGAAGCCCATCCAACACCTCCAACTGAGATGTCCGTCTTAGGTCCTCATATTTCATCCATTCCTGTCACTTTTTAATATTCTGAGATGTGTTCCTCCCCCACAATTGATTGGCAGTTGACCACTTGATGACTCAGCACTGCCTGCGTCACACCTTTCTTTCGTCTATCAGCGCGTCCATCTCCTGCTGGACTGAGGAATGTGCATGACCCTCCCTTGCTAATTATTGATGGTCTGATGTGTCTTAGCGGGGAAATATCAAAGTTCACACTCGTGTGTGTGTGTGTTAAAGGAGTGCTGCATAGCGACATGCTGCAGGCCAGCAACAGCAACACGGGTCCACACTTTGAATGAGGTGTCAGCTCTACTGGAGGTCGTCAGGACGAACAAGACAGAAACAGCACCAAGGTTCTGTATCCGTGCTAATCTGTGGTAGCTTACTGCAGTTGTGGTTCTTGAAAGTTGAGCTTTTTTCAAGGTGTATTCTGATTGCATTAATATCCATGGATTGACACCAAGATTTTTTGTGCATATTCATTTGGGGTATTCATAACAGAACCTATGAACTCAACTCGGAAAAAAAATTGAGAAATAGTATACAGCAAAGAAATTACAATAGCAATTACTTTGTATTGGAAAAAGTAACTCGGCAGAAAATATGTCTGATTTGACATTGTGTATTGTTTACTGGTATTGTCTTAACTATACTACATATATTCAGCAGTTTCAACAAACTGGCTTCCAGTATGTAAACCAGTGATAGATGGATTTACAACCAAACAGTTCAATATATATATTTGATCATTTCCTGTAGATGCAATAATGCATTACCTAATACCCAATGCAATACCACTGCAAAATGTTTTTATTTGATGTTAGTGTTAATTTGTAGGACCAATAAATGTTTGTGCACATTCTATAACTTTCATTAATATTTTAGTTATATAGAGCTTGCGGACTCTTGGGCTAATAACTCTAAAATTGTAGTAATTCCTTCAGACATTGCAGAAAACTGAACTGAGTACTGAGTACAAGATAGCATATCCACACAGATATGCTCTCTAGTAATATTAGCGAGATAGAAATAACATAGTGCTGACAGGTTTATTAATGATTATCAGTGTGAACTTCTGTCCATGCCATGACGTTATTGTTTTTTTGGGGCTCTGTTTTATTTCTAATATTTAATTGACTTCTGTAGATGTTAGCGTTCTAAAACCTTTAGTGCTGAATTAGACTGTAATGGTAACCATCCTGATTCCTAGCGCCTTTCTGGGTTAGCCCCTCCAAAGGCAGGTCACTCCCTACACAGCAACAGCAACACACCCACCCCCCCTTCCCTTTCCGCCTGCATCCCTCCGGCTGAGCACACTGTCAGAACCACTTCAGCTGAACACCACAGGATTATCACTCTCCTCACTAAGAAACACAAACAAGCAAGCCGAGCTGCTTTTCTGTTGATGCTCTTGTTGCTCCAAAGAGGAAGGAGTCTGCTGTCCAAGACCACGTGTCTTTTTTTTTTCTCCTTGCTGCATTCTAGGCTGCTCCTAATGGAGGACTGGGGGTAAGCTTTTGTTCCGGCGTGGGGGCTGTGCTGGTCTTTGTCTCGGCTCTTGATGTGTTGATGCTGGGAGTTCTGGTTCTTTCCGGACACGCTCTGGTGCTCCGGCTTGTTTGGGAGAGATGCTGAAGGAGGAAGCAGTGAAGCCTCAGTTCGTGTTGTCGTTGTTTGTGCACTACCATGTTTAAAAGTGGGAGCAGCTAGCAAGGGCCGTGCCTAACAAAAGCCTTCCCTCAGCGTGAAGCTAATGGATTAAGCAAGCATGATAAACAGTGTGTCCTCCACCCCTCCCAACGCTGCAAAGATGTTGCTGTGGAAATTCTCTCAGTGAAGTGGATTTTTGGTAAATCTCTTCCTCGCTCTCTAGGGATGATCATTGTCAAAAGTGTCACTTCATGTGATAGTCATAGTTGACCCAAATACCCATACTACTCCTGGCCCACCCCCTTACAACTTTCCCCCGACATTGTATCAAAACAGATCAGATTATTCACATCAATGTTCCTAATTTCTTTATAAATGTATCAAATTTTATCAAATTTATCATTTGAAATCCTAGTTACAGGGGAAAAAAAGTCCAGAGTCTGGGCTTGACCAATGTAAACAATTGAGACCAAAACTGTGCTGGTCACTCAAAAGACTCAACACATGACCTGGTTCTAACAATTTGAGACCTGGGCGCTCTGAAACTATATATTTTTTAAAACGGCTTCAGTTGGAAACAGTTGGAAAATCTGCCTTGTCGTTGCTGTACGGACAAGCAAAACACTACTTCCTGAAAATGATGACATCACCACCCCGTGATCGGAATATCTCGACTGGCATGACTCCCAGTCAACATTCTTGTGATATTTTTTTCCAAAATGACACTTCCTGGGAGACATTGCTAACTGTCAACAGAGATGCAGAGCTTGGGGGAAGGTAGAGAACATATCTGGCCTACAGCACATGCCCATATAAGGAAGCCCGGCAATGATGTCACAGAGAACCAGTGTTAGAAAAAACTCTCTGAAACAGAGCTCTCAGAGCCATCCCAAACTTCTTTCAGGGCTCACTTCCAAATGTTCAAACCTCAATATCTTAAACTTTGGCATCGTTTAACACGATAATACAACATTCTAACTACATTTATAGGTCAGAAAAGTGGAAAAAGCATAATAGGTCCCCTTTAATAAAAGGTCAATACCAAGAATAGTAATAATGGCAAATAATAAATGGGGGCATTAAATAAAGACAAGTGAAGCAAAGACAATAAAAATCAAAATACAGTGGAGCCTTCCGGGCTTTAATGGCGCTAACTTAATCAAGTTTTCCCATAAGAAATGTGAATTCAATTAATCAGTTCAAGAAAGCCAAAAATGCTGTACATCCAGCTAGCATCATATGATGCATGTCATAGCTATGTCACATAGGTCAATTTTGCATCATATTTGTATGAAAGACATGCGGTTTTTAGCATCATGATTAGCATAAGAATTGTCATACTCTTGAATACACATATGGTCATACACAGTCATGTGATGCTTATTTTCAACAATATATTTTTGAATAAGTCAAATTAGACAGAACACTTCCCACTTGACCTCCTGTTTCTTGAACCCAAGGAAGTCACACCAGTTTTTTTTTTTTACAAGTTTTCAAACCCTCAAATTGGCTTGCCCTTGTAGAAGTGCAGTGGCACTGAAGTGTGAACGCTCTTCCTGGCTTGGCATCCTTGCATTAGCAGGTCTTTCTTGTGCAGAGTTGGCCACCATCAGAAATTGCAATCAAAACTTCATTTCCTTCAAGATTGGTGAGGGCTTGTTTTCCTACTTGGTCACCTTAGTTTCTCCAATCGAGAGGAGTAAGAGCTCAGTAGGTTCACCTACTGCTAACCTATTAAAAGTTGCATTAAGTTTAATGGTTTTATCCTGGGAAGAATGTGTGTTTCCACTTATGGTTTGATGTTGTGGGCCATTATGGGCTACTCTTTCTCTCGAAATCCAATTTGCCATCCAGTGTCATCACTGCACACTCTTGTGGTTATTTTAGCAAAATTGAATATCTCTGAATAGCCTCCTAAACAGTTTGAATCTCATAGGTTTAATTGTCTTTTGACTTTACACGTCCTACAATCACTTGGTTTGTTGGCATTAAGGTGCACGAAAATTTGTCTGTGGGTTTTGTGATTGTCGTTGGGCAATGTGATTCCTTGCCAGTCTGATATATTGAAACTTGTGTGGCGTTTTGTTTGTGCAAGTTGCACATATCCCTCAGTTTCTTTCCTGAAGGCTTTATCATCTGAGCCGTTGGCGCGTCGGTCTACATTGTCTTCCCACTTTGGTCTGACCCCACCTCTAAAATCTTTTGAATGGTTTTGTCAAATTCCTCTTGACCATTGGGAGAGATTGAGAGTATCAAGCTATCAGATACTTCAAGAAACGTGAGTTCTTGAACTACATCTTGAGTGACTGTCAGAATGGTTTTGTAAGTCTGCCTTGACCTTTGGGAACCACTGAACATGAGTAGATGAGTTTCCTCTATGGACTGTACTGGGACCCACAGGGGTAAACTATCAGTAGATGACTTTCCTTTATAGACTGTGCTGGGACCCACAGGGATAAACTATCAGTCTGTGGGATGTGGAATTGATATTTCTTGTGCTTCATGTTTTTCCAAGTCATCCAGGTGAGATTTGTAGTTATCGCAATTTATGCCAGCAGGGTATAGTCATTTTGACTATGTCACATTTCCTTTCAGCCCTTCTGATTACAGATATAAGCCTATCTGCCATATAGTATTTTATCACTAGACTGGCCTGAATGAGTTCCTCAGCTTTCTCAAACTCTTTATTTTTCTTGTGTTGTCTTTTAAAGGGGACCTATTATGATTTTTCCACTGTTCTTACCTATAAATGTAGTTAGAATGTTGTGGTAAACGATGTCAAAGTTTCAGATAATGAGGTTTGCGCATTTGGAATCCCTGAAAGAATTTTGGGATGGCTCAAATCATTCCGTTTCAAAAAACTTCCCCTTTGTGATGTTTGTGATGTCACAGAGGTGTGTACTTCCTTATATGGTTCACAGTTAGGAAGCACTTTAGATGTGTGGCGTGGGCATGCCCGAAGGCGGGCCACAAGTGGAATAAATTAAAACAGACTGTTTTGGGAGGAAGCATAAACCAAAGGAAATACAGATTGAATAGTTGCAGATTCTGGAAAATCTTCTGTGTGGGTTATTGTGTGTAGCTGCTCTATAGAAGTCCTATTACTCTATTGGCGTAATGCAGGGGTCGGGAACCTTTTTGGCGAAGAGAGCCATGAAGGCCAGATATTTTAAAATATGTATCTGTGAGAGCCATATACAATTTTTTTTAAACATTGAATGCAATAAAATGTGTGCATTTTTATGTAAAACCAACAGTTTTAGATAATGGGCTCTAATTACGTAGACCAGGCACACTACCCCACGCCAATGGGGTGTGGCCAGCACACTTTCGTGAGCAGCGCAGTGTCTAATAATAAATCAAATACTTGTTTTCATTAATACAACTTCTGCTGCTGCATAGTTTTGCACCGTACTCCGTAGACGTATTTCATTCTTTTGGCCATCTTCGTCAGAAGGCTTGGTTCTGCAGCTTTAGCTATTTGACTAAAGGAGGAAAGTTTACATTTACATGTTTTTTTGACATCTCAATGACCGAGGTAGACTACAGCATTACCCAGTAATAATCAAGTTTTGGTGTTTGACCTGGAAAATATCATCAGGAAAGATAGATATGGTTGGCCATATTGCAGCAGAATATAGATGGACAAATTAAAATGCATAAGAAAGTTGTTGATTTTGAATATTATTTTTAACAGTCATTTCTGTGATGGTTTACTTTAAAATGTTAGCAAAAATAAATTTTTATTGTGGTAAGAAATGCTTGAGAGCCAGATACAGTCATCAAAAGAGCCCTACCTGGCTCCCGAGCCATAGGTTCCCTACCTCTGGCGTAATGGGTCAAAAAATGAGCATATAAGTCCCCTTTAAGTCCTCTCTATGTGTTATGTCCTCTTACATCAGCTTCTCCATCAGCAGCTTCGATTTCGAGGAGTCCACTGTTGTCATTGTTACATACCAGTGGTCTCTCCAGTCTTCCTCTCTGGTCTTCTCTTGTTACAATCGTTTGCGCAGTGGAGTCTACGGACTTTACCACTTATTTACTCTGTACAACCAGCTAGCATCATATAATGCATGTCATAGCTATGTCACATAGGTATCAAGCAAGTCACTTTTGCATCATATTCGTATCAGATACTTGAAAGACATGCTTTTTTTTAGCATCATGATTTGCATAAAAATTTAATACTCTTGGATGAACATGCTTCCAGTCATGTGATGCTTATTGTTTAATAATATATTCTCAAATAAGACAACTCTGACACAGTGACACAGGCACCACCATCCTGTATAGCTATGGGTTATTTCCTCAATTCAATGGCGTTTCTCACCTCAATATCCTTCAATAACGCCTCAATAACTTAAGGGTAATAAGCAAGCTCCTGGATTTGGCCATGAGGCAAACTTTTGGATGAAGTTTCCCACTACTTAATGTTTTATGTATACTAAGCTAGGCTAATTAATTGCTGGTGGTAACTTACTTGTTTGTCTTTATTGGATAATTGTTTTTAAATTTGCTGGAGTCATGTCACTACTCTGTCATTTACTACTTTCATTTCATTTTGTTATGCTTTATTCATCACTGCGCCTTGTTTGTGTGCCTCAGCAGTCCTGCACACAATCACTTCATCAAAGTGTCATGTGCATTTTATAGCAATAAACAAAATTATAGTAAAATATTAATGTTCCATATCTTCTATAGCAACATAGTAACTTAAATGATAGAAACAATTATTCATTCCTTATTCAGTGATTGCTCCTTATGTGTGTTGACAACACGGTGACTCTGCAAGTTGTCCCAGGGAAATGTCAATGGGTCGATTCCACTGAAGATTAATAGCCGCTCTTTCTATTTATTGATCTCTGGGGAGGTGAAAGCCGGAGAAAGAGACCGGAGCATTCGGGTTCAGAACCTTCTGTTTCCTTAATGCTTCGGTTGATTCACCTTTAGATTCACACTTTTTACTTGTATCGTCTGATGTGAGTGCATAATAATAACACTGCATTGTAATAGGAACATGCATACAGATTACCTTGGAACATAACATTACTTTTCACAGTTCCATATGCCACAAAAAGAATGTCCATCTGATAACATTGCCTGAAAGTTCCTCCTTCACTAAAAGTGCGATGTCGTGTCTATGTGCATCCAAATCCACACCGAGGCTGTTCTCACCACGTATGGATCCCCAAATTTTGCACACGTTTTTGCAAGTACACAGCATGCACTTGGAAATACCACGGCTTGGGACACAAACGCATACACAAACGCAATGCAGACAGACTTGCTGCCTGCTGGACACACAGGCCGCTGTTTGTGACTGGCCAATCACAGAGTGTGAGGAGTGAACAGTGAATACATTACTCAATGAGTTACCCAACTGCAGAACTGTATACAAACACAATGGAGGATTTTCGGAAAATTTACGGAAAATTGACAGCTGTACTCGTTTCATACATGAATGCAGTATGCGTTACAAATACTATTTTTTAACATTTGTGTTTTATTTCTACTCAGCAGTGCGTGAGAGGAGCTACTGAAGCTGCCTGCCCTAACTGCCACCATGTCTGGTGTCTACGACGAGTCGGCCAGCCTGGAGGAGAGCACGGACAGTTTCTGGGAGGTGAGAAAGACGACTTAGTTGACCTCTGTGTGAACCAAGACATCTGTGGACTTGTTGATTTCTTTCAGACAATGTGTAAAACATGACCCAAATGGCCAATGGTGAAAGAATGGATGTAAATATGGCCTTGTTTGCCTTAGATAACGTACTTCCTGCAGCTAGCATTTTTCTGGCTCTTGGAATTTGTGGTCAGTGATACTCTATGGGGGGGGGGGGGGGGGGGGCAATGTAAACTCAGCTATTTTTCAGCCTTAGGGAGGTTTAAAAAAAGTTTTTTCCTGTGTGTATGGGTAAACATGCATAGTTCATAGCCTACCCCAAAAATGTTGCCACAAAACATACAATAGTCTAAAGTATCTTGCTAAGATTATGATGAAAACATTAAGACCATAGCTAAAAAAAAAACACAAACTAGATAGAAAATAAAAATATAATGTTCAACAAAATAGTTAATAATGAGTAGTTGCACCATTTTGTTAATAACCTCAAAAATTTACATACTCAGTTCCTACTGTCTACTATAATACATTGGACTGGAAAATTCCCAGGTCTAAAAATGTAAATGTGTGCTCTCAAGCTGTGAAATATTATAATTTTGTTGAGAAATAGCGAGATGACATCATCATGAATAGGAAATTAACATGACATCACCAATTACGGCTTTCTAGCACAAGCGATCTAGAGTAACTGGACTTCCCTGAGGTCATTCATTATACATATAGCTGATAGCTGTTGGCCATTCCACCTAGGAAGCACTTTAACACAAGCAACACTGTGCTTCAGTGGCTTTGCTGCATTTGAAAGTCTGACAAGGATTGGAACTGTTCTCACACGCAAAGCCGTCTCTTCTTGCGTGTCCCCTTCACACTCTGCAGTGTTTTATCATTAACACGTCATCCAAGCGTGTGATGCTTTCAGCCAGAGCAGCAATAGGTGTCGTTTTCCAGTGCGGCGTCGCTACATCACTGCCGCTTGCTGCATCAAGGTGCTGCGGTGCTGACTCAACGGCTTGGCGGTGCTGACAATACCGCTGTGGGTGCTAAGTTCATATACAGGGGTGTGGCATAGCTACATTCATAAACTGTAGTTTATGAAGACCCGGATCTGTACCCATAGTGGCTTAATTCTATAACACATCAGTATTCGTCGGGAACGGCATCCGGAATATAAAGGGCTCAAGCCAAAAATCAGTATGCGGATCAAAAATATCCACTGTGGCGACTCTGTAATCAGGAAAATCAGTTATTCATTTTGCCATCTGTTTAATATTGTGGTTGTAGGTTCATTCATTAATTTTCTACCGCTTTTTCCTCATGAGGGTCGCAGGGGTGCTGGAGCCTATCCCAGCTGTCTTTGGGCGAGAGGCGGGGTACACCCTGGACTGATCGCCAGCCAATCACAGGGGACATATAGACAAACAACCATTCACACTCACATTCATACCTATGGACAATTTAGATTCGGCAATTAACCTAGCATGTTTTGGGGAGAACATGCAAACTCCACACAGTGGAATTGAACCCTGGTCTCCCAGCTGTGAGGTCTGCGCGCTAACCACTTGACCGCCGTGCAGCCTTCAACCCAACCACTTGCTCCCAAAGACATAGTTATATGTCTTTTATGTTTTGTTTTTTTTTGTGTGAAAGACACAAAGAAGTGATGATGCAACTCCACAATAGACGAGATTATGTTGCAGAATAGATAATGCCGCACTCAACCGCCGTGCCGGTTGTAGGTTGTGTTTCTAATATTTTGAATTAACCAAACACAGTGTATCATACCCATGTCTGTCATGTACACTCAAACGTTTCCTCACATTTTAACTGATTTAATCCATTCCCAAACGGGCCGGGCCTGCTGTATCTAATCTGTATGCTATCCTTGATCATTCTTGTGGCTCCTTCATTTTTCTATTAATTACCGTAGCAGCTCCTTAGCCCCAAACCCATTAGGTATATTCCCATTGACATATATCTTAATCAATTCATGAATCAGTCAAGCGACAAGGGTTTATATGAACTTCAATCCCATAAAACACCATATGTGGCCAGGATACTTTAAAATGTACACATATTATTCTGTTGGTAAGGTCGGGAACTACAAGCGTTCAGTGAAGCGGATCGACGATGGTCACAGACTCTGCAATGACCTCATGAACTGCATCCAAGAGCGGGCTAAAATCGAGAAAGCCTACGCACAGCAGCTGACTGAGTGGTCCAAGAGATGGAGACAGCTGGTAGATAAAGGTGAGAGAAGTTTCAAGGTCCCGGGTCGACATATTCTCGATGTTGGTGGTTCTCAATTGTTTTCTGTCATGACGCCACTGGGGGGACAGAAATGTTTTGCATCCCCTCCATTTGAAATACTTTTGAGAAACTGATAATATCTATTTATTTATCTGTACTACAGACTGAACTCGAAACTGAAACGAAATGCAACAAAATGGAACATAGTGAAGCATACAAGCGTATTCAAGAGTCAAATTGTATTGATACTGAAAGTCCTCCCTGCCAATCACGCCCCTTCCGAGAGTTCTTCCCGCTATTTGCGAGGCACTTTTCCATGATGACATTTCCCATCCCATCCCAGGTCCTCAGTATGGAACAGTGGAGCGCGCTTGGATATCGCTAATGACAGAGGCGGAGAAGGTGAGCGAACTTCACCAGGAAGTGAAGAACGGCCTGATGAGCGAGGACTTTGAGAAGGTGAAAAACTGGCAGAAAGACTCGTACCACAAGCAGATGATGGGAGGCTTCAAGGAAACCAAAGAGGCAGAGGATGGCTTCAAGAAGGCCCAGAAGCCCTGGGCTAAAAAACTGAAGGAGGTAAAAGATTGATAGAAGCGATGAAATCCACAAAAGTTGAATCAAAAGTTGCCAGCTTGACTCCGTATTTTTTGGGGGTTGTTGAAGATGTTTCACATTAAATGAGAAGAATTCTTAAATATCTTCAGCAAACAGAAAGGAGTCTAGTTGCCTACAATTCAGCTTTTTTGGAACCGTGACCTACAGATGCCACAGAGAATCCACACAGACATGTTCTTTTGTCATCTCGCCCTGTTAGCTGGAGGCTGCCAAGAAGTCGTACCACGTGGCCTGCAAAGAGGAGAAGTTGGCCTCCACCAGGGAGGCCAACGGCAAGGGTGAAGCCGCTGTAAATGCCGACCAGCTGAAGAAACTCCATGAGAAAGTGGATAAGTGTAAAGTGGATTCACAGAAGGTGAGAACGATACGAGCGTCTATGACAAATATTTTTAAAGGTCTGAAGCATCATGGCTGTTATCAATATTGTTAATATGTGACTCAGCACCGCACTTCAACCTAACACCCCCCCACATGTGAACTGATCAGATATCTTCTCCACTGCAATCTGCACTCTTTTGACATTCATTCTATTCCATTCACTCTATTGAGCTGCGATTTGCTTTGTGTGGGTTTGTTTGAAGGCCAAGGACAAGTACGAGAAAGCTCTGGATGAGCTGAATAAGTGCACGCCTCCATACATGGAGAACATGGAGCAGGTCTTTGACCAGTGTCAGCAGTTTGAGGAGAAGAGGCTGAGCTTCCTCAGGGAGGTGCTGCTGGACGTCAAACGCCATCTCAACCTCACAGAAAACCAAAGGTTTGAATCATTTAAAGGCTAAATATAGTATTGTCTCTTGACGAGATAAACTCATAAAAATGCTTCTAGTAATCTGAAAGATGCTGTAGAACTTTGCACCGAACTCTTGTCTGTATTTGCACAGCTACGCATCGGTGTACCGTGAATTGGAACACACTATCACGTCAGCCAGCCCTCAGGAAGACCTTCAGTGGTTCAGCAACAACCACGGCCCCGGCATGCACATGAACTGGCCACAGTTTGAGGTACAGTAACCACCACCACTGTCCCATCATTGCAGGAACAACGACAGCAATCGAAACATGTTCCTGTTTTGTAGGAGTACAACCCAGAACTTACCCATAGCATCACAAAGAAGGAAAAGTCAAAGAAAGGTAGTGATAGCATAATGCTGACTAATGTCACCACAGCGGTGGACCGCGCTCAAGCTGCAGATCAGGGCAGGTGAGTTGCGTTCAAGTGATGTTTGGATAGGGGAACAAAACATCTCAGTTACACGTCCATGACACACAAGGTTCTTTCTTCGGTCTTTATTCAGTGTGAGCAGCTACGAAAAGAACCAAGCATACACGGCCTCTAACGAGTGGTCAGACGAGGACCAGACGGCACCCAACTCAGCCAGTGACACCAACGGCGGCAACCCCTTTGATGAAGAGATGGCCAATGGCGTTAGAGTGCGGGCGCTGTACGACTACGAGGGCCAAGAGCAGGATGAACTCAGCTTCAAAGCAGGTGAGCATCGTGCATAATCTTCACAAATCCCTTGTTGGTTCTACTGGAGTCTTTTTGTGTGTTTCTCCACAAAGGCGACGAGCTGACAAAGCTGGAGGACGAGGATGAGCAGGGCTGGTGCAAAGGTCGCCTCGACAATGGCCAGCTGGGTCTCTACCCGGCCAATTACGTGGAGCCGATCTAGCGGTCTTTCAAACTTTAAATTGGACTAAAAATGTGAATGCACACTGACTTCCTCACGCTTCTCTGGGCGTCCGTCCCACTGAGTTTTCTTTCCCCCATTCAGGATCATGTGACTCACAGTTCTGCATTTTTAAGAGATGGTCTTCAAAGTCATGCCTGGATAGCAAGAACAAGCTATGCATTGTGCATTTTATGTATATATTTCTTTTTTTTTTTACCATCTGGATGCTTGTACAGTGTTGACTCCTCATTGACTGAATTATTTACATGTTTAGTTTTGAAGGATCTTAAAGACTCTGGTTTAAACGATCATGTGACAAGAAGGCTATGTTGGTGTTAGCTAAGCATAAAACCTGGAAACAAAATCAAAAAAACAAAACACTGGCAGTCTTACACTTCTTATCCTGTACTCAATACACAAAAAACAATAGAGGTTCTCAAACCTTTTACACCAAGAACCACCATCTTTTTCTACCTCCACTTGCCATCACAATTTAGCTGTGGACATGTGGCTTGTAGATTGAGCTTAGATAACTGGCTTGAGTTTGAGCCAGTACAGGAACATGTACATTTAATTTAATTTCAGCTAATTTTTCAAGTGATTTGTATTAGCACAATTGTTTTATACATATATTTGTAATTTACAGTCGTCCCTCGTTTATAGCTATTAATTGTTGCAGACCCAACCGTGTTAAATAAATTTCCACCATATGTGATTCAGTGTTGATAAATGAAATATTTTCGTAGTTAGAGCATAAAAAAACCTGTTTATGACTTTCTAAATATGTTTTTAACATTATTCTAGCCCAGTGACCATGAAATAGCACCCCTATAGACACCTTTACACTCCTATTATGAATTGTTTACATCACATTGCAAATCATGCTGCAAGGAGTCAAGATGTTTGTAAGCTAACCAGTTAGCCCCAAATTAATTTATCTTAAACAAGGCAAAAAAGGACCACTTCCACACTGGATGGCAGGAGAACCTTCATTCATGCCATGTCTGACATCATGATGCACTCTTAAAGTAATGCAGTGGGTCTGAAGTATTTTCACTATTTTCACTATCAATTATTTTCATTATTTTTACTGCTATTCCCCCAGTGGGGGACACGTTTGTGTGCCCCCACAATTTGAAATACTATCAAGAACTGATCAAATCTATTTATCTGTACTGTACAGACTGAACTGAGTTCAACAAATTCTTACATGTTGGCAGGTCTTGCATGTGTGATTCTTTTGCGCTTTCCATGAGTAGAGATCCACATCACGCTCTCAACGTACTGCGGAAGCTGACTGTACACGGCCGGCTTGAGACTTCCTTTGGGTGGATCGGACCTGTCAACAGCACCCATTCAGTGAACACAAAATGCAGAACAATACATGCTTTCACTTTTTAGTCCCAAAATACCACAAAACTCTTCAACGACTCCAGAAAAAGTCACTAGAATTGTCGAGAGTTGCTTTTTGTCTGTTTCATTACTGCCACCTAGTGACCTAAATACTACTTATCACTTGTATTTCAATGTTTTGACTAATAGACCATAGTCTACCACAATAGATAGATAATGAATTAGTTAGAAAACCCAACAAAGCGAGGGACGACTGTAACTATTTTTTTTTCTGCATACTACTAAATGGAGCCTGGTGGTACCCATGCTGCAGTTTGAGAATCAGTATTCAAAGAAGCCCCTGTACTGTGTTTTCACTGTGCAAAGCTAACAAGTGACTGACTTGATACTGCTAGCAGCACTCCCATGTTTACATCCTTTGTGCTAAGCTAATAAGCTAACGCTGTGACTTACCTTAAATCACATTTTTTTCCTTTTGTGGGTCATTTGGCATCTACGTTTAAGCAAGAACACAAAAAAAGGTTGTGTGCCAATTTACAGGCTGCTGTCGAAGACAGATGACGTCACGTCATCGGCGCATCATTGGTGACGTCACATGTCCCATCATTACTTACAATACTTTCGAAAATACATGTTTATAGTACATGGCAGCACAAACGTAGGTAGTATTTTTTTTAACTCATTTAAACTCTTAACGAAGACATATGAAACTTAAATGTCTGATGTTATAATGTTTGATAAAATACTGTAGCCACCTAGCATCTGGAAGCTGGCTAATTGGTTGAAAAGCAGCCACTAAATTAGCACACAAGTTTCCGGTTGTTTCCCCCATTCAGACCAGAAACAAAGCCTGCCTCCACTAACTGCCTTTTAAAGGAGAATAGCCTCATTTCTTGGGAATATTTGCTTACAAGAAGAGCAATATCTTCCTTATGTGTGTCTTAATGCTAACACACACACTACCAGAGCTAATGCATGGCTTCAGTTTGCTTTCTCTGCCATGTTTTTGACCACATAATGTATGTAATTAGCATTCGGGTATCAGTCAGACTCCAGGGAGCATGTTTCAGCATAGGTGTGTTATATGATAGTGGTGTGGTGGCTACAGGTGTCAGCATTGACGTGAACACAACACCCGGTCTGGTGTTGTCTTACTTTCAAAAGCAGAGAAAGCTGCAGCACGACAAGAAGAAGAAACGGGACCAGCATCTGAAATATTGATGAGCTTTTCCTTATGCAAGAAAGAAGCCGGTTGTGAACAAACTGTTTACTCTTTTCAAGTGGACTAAACATTGCCTTATCACAGTCCAATGCCCTGTCACTTCCAAAGTGCTTGCTTCAACTCCTTTTCTTCAGACTTTGCAGCGTTTTGTTTACTTTCCAACAACAGAAAAAGACTGTCTTGTTGCATCTTAACAGTTGTTTAAAAGGCTGCATCCACTGTGGCAGGCCTGGAATTGAACCCTTTTTGTGAGCATACTGCTCCAAAGTCCAAGCTGTAGTGCCTGCTTGAATGGAAATAAAAGATGTCATCAGGAGGCAGAGTGTCTCAAAGCTGTTTTCTGAACGGGTAGTACAATAACTTGGCCGCTGGAGGTCAGTATTTACCAACATTTTTGATCAACTAGACAGCTCTCTATGGTCCTGCAGCAGGAGAGCCTGTTCTTGGAAGAATTTACTTGGATTTCTCACACACAAAATCTTAAAACATGAAAAGATTTTTCGTTCAGGAAGGCCTGATACAATAATAAATTAATTAATTACAATAAATGAAGATGCACTCGATAATTTTGCCAACCTCAGTATATTGACATATGCATGTGTGTCTGTTTTCCTTGTCTCCTGCCACCAAACACACAGGAAGAAAGTCGACTATGCATTGCTTTCAGCATCTTGGTGTGTTTGGTCCATTGAACAATCGCAGGAGAGAGGGTTGAAAGTCGTTTGAATTTTAACGATTCCGGGTTCTTATTGCTAACTATTCTCGATTCCGATGCTTTTAAGAGAGTCATAAAAGTTTGCATTGTTTAAATGGGCATGCTAACCATAGTTATTTTCTGAACTCCATCATTTTCTAATGATTTTAACTTTTTATCAACTTCATTAACTCACAGGAATACACTTTCACTACTTTTGAAAAAGATTATGAAAAACACATTTCCACATATGCTGTTATTTATGTGTACGTAGTTTGTGATACTCCAGGCACTAATCTGGATGCAGGATATCAAACAACTTGTAAAACGTTTGTCTATGAGTTAGGGGTCTTGGAGTACCTTATTAGCACCAATATACTTGACTGCCTCACTTTTGGTGGAAGATATTTTTATCTTCTTCTGCTTTCTCTTTTCGGCTTTTCCCTTCAGGGGTCACCAAAGCAAATCAATCGCCTCCATCCAACCCTGTCTTCTGCATCTGTCTCTCTCACACCAACTACCCTCATGTCCTCCTTCGCTACATCCATAAACCTCCTCTTTGGTCTTCCTCTACATCTCCTACCTTGCAGTTCTACATGCAGCATCCACTATCTCTCCTCTGGAGAGATGTCCGAACCATCTCAGTCTGGCCTCTCTAACTTTATCTCCAAGGCCTCTAACATGTAATGTCCCTCTGATGTACTTGTTCCCGATCCTATCCATCCTGGTCACTCCCAATGAGAACCTTAGCATTCTCATCTCTGCCACCTCCAGTTCTGCTTCCTGTCTTTTATTTATGACACTTCTATTTTGTTACAAGTCAACAGGATATAAACATCACACTTATTTTGAAGGTTGGAAGTGTGTTGTGTGAAGCGAGGAGGTCTCTCGTTTAGAGTTGCGCTGTGTAAATGAATAAACTTGCATCCTGCAGCCGTGGCTCCTGTCCTTTATTTACTGTTAAGACAATGTTAAATAATAAAAAAAAATTAATGTTTGTCAAATAGCTCCAGTAAAACAAATGTACACAAAAATACAATTATGATAATGTTTTAGTCGATTAATCACTTAAGTAATCACTTAATATCACCTAATATGAAGCAAACATACAGTTATTGGTTGGGTCCACAACATATCAAAAAAAAGGCAAAAATGCCCTTCACTGTTTTCCAGAATCAAAGCTGATATGTGTGAATATCTCATTTTGGCTATAACACAAAGGTAATAGGTTTGCTTTCATGAAAAACTAAGGACATTTTAAAATATTCACATTTGAGAGGCTGAAATCAGAGGATATTTACATATTTAAATCGAAAAACAATCAATCGATTACCAAGACAGTTGTCTATTAATTCAGTAATAGATTAACTATCGATTAATCATTGCAGCTCTAGTGCGCAATTCCTGTTGTATTTTTAAGATGTGTTTCATTAGCAAAATATTGAAAATCATTTATTTATAAAAACAAAGAAACAGGCAGATTGTGCTAAACAATGTAGTCTTTTTATATTTAGTGGTTGTTGCTGGCAGTGGAAGGCGACCAATATACTTTGTCCTTTTTTGGCCAGAGATCCCCTCCAGGAGTCTTATTTAGTTTTTATTTGAGTGGCTTTTTGCACATATTGCTCTTCATACTGGGTGCACAAACTGGTACACCAGCCTCTGAGAGACATCCGGCTTGCGAATGATGCCCTTCTTGTAGTACTGACGTATGGATCGGCTCAGCTTGTCATAGTTCATAGCGGGACGGTTCTTCCTCAGCCCCCACAGTCTCGCCACGTGAGCAGAGTCCTCGATTTTAAAAATACCTGAATGCAATCACAGAAGTATGCATTAGGACATATTAGTGTTCAAAATTAATGTCTTAATGTTTGTTTATTGTGATTTACTTTAAATACATTTTTTTTGTACCAGTAGTTAAAAAGTGAGTATTAATTAAGTATATTATTAAGTATAAATATGAGGTACGTTTTCAGTAATTGTAGTGTAATATTGTAGTTCAGGTATAAAAATAAAAATCTTGAACTGTATGTATTGTACATACATACTTTTGTCTGGAACGGGCAATATAAATAATATATAATAGATAAAATACAGATTTGGCCTACGATAGAGCTTTGGGTCTCTAGCAAACCACGGTGAGAGCCATTATCCACAAAAGGTAAAAACATGGAACAATGACGAACCTTCCCAGGAAAATTTAAATTATCCCAACAGCGCAGCAATCACCCATCAAAGAGGTCACAAAAGACCCCACAACAACATCCAAACAACTGTAGACATCACTTGGCTCAGTTTAGCTCAGTGTTCATGATTCCACCATAAGAAAGACACTGGGCCAAAATGCCCTGCATGGTAGAGTTAGAGTTCCAAGACCAGATTCAGAAATAGAACATCATACCAACAGTAAAATATGGTGGAGGTAGTGTGATGGTCTGGGGCTGTGTTGTTGCTAATAGAGGCCCAAGTTATTAGCTTTAGGGGGTCATGTAGTTTTATTTTCTCCCTTAATAATAAAAGTTTCGTTTAAAATTTGCATTTAGTGTTTTTGTTAACATTAGAATATCATCTACCTTTTTCTTTGTTGAGCCAGCGGATGCAGCGTCCATAGTTGTGAGGTTTGAGCAAAAGTTCTCGGAGGAACTGCCACAAGTGAATTGGCTGACCCGAGCAAGAGGAATCAGCCTCAGACCAAAGTTCCTCAGTACCTGTACATAACAGATTTAGAAAAAAACTAAACAAAAAAACATAATATTTTATTGATTCTTGTTCACAGACTGGGGGCCCCTTGCAGCCCATGCTACGGCTATGGCTATTGTTGTATGCTAAGTGGGTTAAAGGTTAAAGGTTACCCTACCAGGACTTTTGCTGTCTCCAACTGTGCATCTTTCCTTCATCCAGGCAGCTACATAGAGAAAAAAATCAGCTTTAAGAAAAACCTGACTGTGATGCTGATACTAGACTTTGTTAAGCTCCTCACCAGACTTCCAAATGTCCAAGTGTGCATGCAATGTGTCTCCACACTGCGGCGAGCGCTGGCGGAAGTCCTCCTCGCTCATGGCGCAAAGATCCCGTCCCATCAGCTCTTGGAAGGCTTTTCCTGCGTGGGGTAACCTGTACAGGTGCTCGGTCCATAGCAGCCACTTCTGCACGTTGGCCGTGTTCCACTCCATTGGGTCTGAGAAGAAATAGAAATAGAAATCCACTCATCAGTCGTCTATCGCGTCTGAACTGTTAATCCAGCTATCCATTTTCTGTTATGCTGGAGCCTACCCTAGGTGACTTTTCGAAAATAGTCTGGTTGCCAGACAATTGCAGTGCACATGGACAATTTAGAGTCTCCAATTAAGCTAACATATATATATCAGCTACCACAATGACTATTACATGTACCATTTGGAATTTCAATTAACGTAAAAGTAACCTTAAATGTTTATTTAAACCTTTCATTCGTCATGTATACTTGTAGAATAGTTTCATGCATGCAAAACCATAAAACATATGTATATTTTGGATGTTAACTGGTGTAACTGTGCTAGTTAGCAAAGAACTACAAAGCTGCTGATGACATCACAGAAAGGTGACAGACCTGACTTCCTGTTTTCATGTTGTGGCAAGCTACCAGGCTGCTAACAAGAATGTTTTGTGATAAAAATACATTAACAGCACAGTTGGACCCACCCAACTTATATCCTACCAATGACGTATTAATTAATTAAGTTTTTTAATTTAAGTTTTTTTCAACCCAACCATTCATTCATTCATTTTCTACTGCTTTTCCACACGAGGGTCGCGGGGGTGCTGGAGCCTATCCCAGCTGTCTTCGGGCGGGGAACACCCTGGACTGGTGGCCAGCCAATCACAGGGCACATATAGACAAACAACCATTCACACTCACATTCATACCTATGGACAATTTGGAGTCGCCAATTAACCTAGCATGTTTTTGGAATGGGGGAAGAAAACCGGAGTACCCGGAAAACATGCAAATTCCACACAGAGATGCCAGAGCAGGGAATCGAACCTGTGTCTCCTAGCTGTGTGCAGCCTCATTTAAAGTGTTTTTAAATTGACATTTTGGAATGTGGGAGGAAACCGAAGTACCCGGAGAAGACCCACACATGCACGGAGAGAACATGCAAATTCCACACAGAGATGGCCGAGGGTGGAATTGAACCCTGGTCTCGTAGCTGTGAGGTCTGCGTGCTAACCACTCGACCACCGTGCACTTGCTCCCAAAGACATAGTTATAGATTTTTTATGTTTTTTTTTGTGTGTGAAAGATACAAATAAGTGATGATGCAACTCCACAATAGAAGAGATTATGTTGTAGAATAGAAGAGATAATGTCTCAGTGCCCTGCTATTGGCTGGCAACCTTCTGGCCTCAGTTATGTAGTTCTCACATAATCCTAAGCTAACTAAACACTCGTTGGAGGAAGATACGGACACAGTGAGAAAACATCCATCTTTCCAGATAATTCCCGTCTCTTTTTCCGACTACATGATAGATATCCTGCACAGTCAAAGTCAACAGGCTTTTATGACGACTGCTTTATGACAGCTCATACAAGCGTGAGTTGAGTGTTTGCTCTCCAAGCGCGAGGCGACCTCGCCCAGGAGACTATGTATACACGTTCTACCGGCAGCTAAGAATCCTTAGCCGTCACGACCCGACAATACCGATGCAAAGGTTAGGATTAAACACATCCTGGTGCTTTGCATGAGTAAGGATATGATGGAGGAGATCTGTCATCCGGAATCAGCCATGTTGGTTTTGGGACTAAGTTCCCGAAGTTAAATATCACAGAATCAATATGGCCTTCAGCAAATAAGCAGTGACAACTTTTTATACGCTTAGTTTCTTATTCGGTTAGGGAGTGCGCATCTACCTGGCGTGATGTTGAGTAATTTACAAGCAGTCTCGATGTCCTTCAGCACCTCGCCCACTACCATGCTCTGCACCTGCTCTAGAGACCGCTCCGCCTCCGGGCCTTCCAACCCCGACGGGGAGAGTCCCTGCTCCTGGCTGTCGATGACCGGGCACTGCTCCGGCTCCTCTCGGGACGCCCCCATCCGAGACATGTTCGAGCCCTCTGACACTTTAACGAGCCAGGCGGCGTCCTCTGTGGCCAGCATGTCAAAGCAGGGGAGGTAAAGGCCCGACATGCTGCCTGGCTTGGCCTCCACCAGGTCCCATGGTTCACCACAATCCCTGTTTCGCTCAAGGATGGTCAGGGAATCCTCTTGGATTCCGATCCGGGATCCGTAAACACTGACTTCCGCTAAACCTCCAATGGAATTTGACATAACGGACACCTGTGAATGAACCAGAGACATGGTAAACATCCATGCAAATATACCCCCTAGTGGCTGTGTTTGGTATTAGAATAACAGCGGCACGGTTCTATTGAACACTCAGTAAGTGCTATGATCTTGGATATATGACATATATCACGCTCTAAAATTCATAGACTTGTATTTGATGTTGCCGAAAAATATTTTGGAAGTGATTAAATATTCTAAGATAATAATATAAAAAAATTAAATAATTTAATGATGATTTAATGCTTTAATGAACATGACACATTTGTTATTACATACATATATACGTATATATACACACATTATCTTAATATTATATTATATTATATTTATTATATAATATATAATAAAAAAATCCAAAATAAATCCAAAATAATACAAATAAAAAATAAAATACAAAATAATATAATTATATAATAATATGTTATATTATTTCTACCTTGCCATGCATTTTCCATGCCGCTTATTCTCACTAGGGTCACGGGTATGCTGGAGCCTATCCCAGCTGTCTTTGGGCAAGATGGCGGGTGGTATTAAATAGATATAAAATATAAAATGAATATAATAATTATCATTTTTATATTTATAAACTGAACTGAACTAAACTATCAACTGAATAACATAGGTATAATAATACATATCTAATATTACTGTATAGATTTTTTAGAAAATGACAAATATAAAAAGATATACATTACTGTATAGACACCTTTACTCATTTTTTCAGCATTTCAACAATTTTTTTCTTCTCATATGATCACAAAAAAGCGCTAGAATATAAAACCTTGTTTTATAAAACTTACAAAAGATCCTCAAGCGTTGTTTTTTGTCCTTGAATGAAACGTTAAAGAAGCTTTGTCATTTCAGGAGCATAAATAAAAAAAGAAGATAAATATTCCTAAATAAGAGCCATCCTGGTGGCAAGCAAAGCATGTAGTCCTTCAGGGAGCTCCATCAGAACCTTCAGGCTGGACGCAAACTGATAGCTGCTTTAAGGATGATGAGGTACTGGGGTAGGGGGCTGACCCTGGAGAGGGTTTATCCCCAACACAGTGCAACCTGGATTTGACTGAGTCTCTTAAATTTGTGGGTCAATGGTCCAGAATGGCCGCCCGTCTGGGGGGGGGGGCAGTTGACTAGTATGGAGGCGCTCTTTCAAGGTGCCGTCACCACGGCCACCGGCTCCAGTGTCAGCTGGAGGTTTTAATCAAAACCAAAGTCTGATAATGTGCTGGAACATTTTACTTCATCTGCCCATTGCCTGTTTTTTTTTTTTTTTTATGATCACCATCATAAGTGTGCTTTTATGGACGTCAGCACAAGTGTTGTAATCTCACGGTGAACTCGGATGTGGCACCAGACGTGATGTGGAGTCCACACAGGTGGCTTATGTGGACGCTTATCAGCTGTAAAGAAATCTTCTATAGAGAGCACATGTGCTCTGTTTGTCCATATCTTGAAGAAATTAAAGTCCCAATAAAAGATCAACTCCGCCCATCAAACGTCATATTAAGAAATGTTCAGGTTTTTATATGGAGAGGCATTGCAATTAATCATTTGGGGTTCGATACCGAAATCAAATGAACTTTTTGTGATACAAACGTTGATAATTCAATGAAAAAAAAGCACATGCTAATATTTGGTACTTTTACAATCAGTAACTGTTACATTTGTTCACTTCCTGCTTTCCTAATATAGTTTTGTTTTTTTTAATGTTATTTTTGTCACGTACCGAAGTACTAGGTGATATGAGCATCCAATGACATAATGTGTACCATAGTAAGTGTCAATATAGTGATATATATAGCACATCATGACTGGTTCAAGACTCTTCATCCTTGTATTTAGCAAACATCAACTGCTTGTATTGTTTCTTGAATTGGCTCATCGTTGTGCATTGTTTGATTTCCTTACTCAATCCATTCCATAGTTTGATTCCACATACTGAAATGCTATGGCTTTTTAACGTAGTCCTAGCATATAAGTGTTTCAAATGTAGTTCTTCCCTGAGATCATATTTCTCCTCTCTTGTAGAGAAGTATTGGATGACATTTTTAGGTAATTGGTTATTTTTAGCCTTATGCATTATTTTAGCTGTTTGAAGATGAACTATATCAGCAAGTTGAAGTATTTGTGATTTTAGAAATAAGGAGTTAGTATGTTCTCTGTAGGCGGCATTATGAATTATCCTTACTGACCTTTTTTGCAGTACATTTAGTGAAGAGTAAAGATTGCTTTTATAGTTATTACTCCATATTTCCACACAATAAGTAAGATATGGTAGAACCAGAGAGCAATAAAGAGTGTGGAGTGATTTCTGGTTGAGAACAAATTTTTGCTTTGCTCAATATTGAAATATTTCTGTCCACCTTATGTTGTATATTTGTAATATGAGATTTCCGGCTCATATTTTCATCGATTGTTTATACCTTGTTGACTGCTCAGCGTAAGCTTGTGTCATCTGATTGTGAGCCATTCTATGAAAAGCAAGTGGTGAACTTAAATGAAGTTATTGCCCCAAGCATGCTTAAAAAAAAGACCCCCCCCCCCTCCTGCTCAGCCTTCCTTTCATCTGCAGTGTCCCGTCTAAGCCACACTTAAAGCTTTCTCCGCTGCGTGTCAACTCTGCTCTGTAACAGCTTGCGCTAAGCCCATTAGCATAGCAAATTTAGCCATATTACCTTCTTCCAAAAGGAAGAGGGGGCACAGGAAAAAGACACAAACACTTTGGGGGGAAGACGGATTAAGTCCCTGACTGATCTCTAAATGAGTTTGGTCAAGAAGCTGATATTCATTTCAGGAGCATTAGACTTCAGTCCATTTGCTCAGCAAAGTCAGCCTTTTGACAATGACGGAAGACGGCGGCGGCGGCGGCGGCAGCGGGCCATGGGAACCGCATTTCTTCCACATACGTGATCCCTTTGAGACGGGAAGACAGTGACGACGTGAGGACTGCAGCTGTGTAATTGGATTTCTGGCTTCTTTGACGGGACAGCAAGTTACCTGCAGCTTTGACCCATAATGGACTTAAAGCGGCAACAAAAAGGCCCCACAAGAGGTTCTGTTGAAATCAGAGCTACGGGTCTCCATCTCCAACCCATCATTCTTCATCAATGTGACAGCAGAGTGTTTAGATGAGAGTTAATAAGTAGAAATCACCAAAAGGCAAAAATCTTCCCCAAAGTGACCGAAGCGTCCAACAAAAAGTGTGTGTGGTTTGCTCTCGTCATGGAAAAATCATCAGTTTTTACTTTGTGTTATAAACAAGACTTGAGAGAAAAACATACGCCAAATATTTTATTTTCCTCCTCAATTATGATGCATTAAATAGCATCTGGACAAACAAAAAACCCTCAAAAAGACAACAATGATGCTAAAAACTTCAAAAGTTAAATAGTCCAGATTATGAAAGACCTATGAAAGGATTTTGTACATATTTTAAAAATAGAGCAGTCCATGTTGTTTTTGTCATTGTTGTATGAGCCTTTAAACTCTAAACACTAAAAATCAACTTTTTCCACTGAGGGATGCATGAATATGAAGGCAAACTTTGATATTTGATATTATGCAAACAATTCAGGTAGATATGCTAAGATGTTTAATATAGTAGTTAAACAAAAAGTAGCCATCATCTGAAGTTTTATGTTATTGGTGAATTTTTTTTTTTAAATACCTTTTTTTTTTTTTTTTGCTCATCTCAAAATGTTTTGACTTTATTATAATGTAGCATTTTTTTCCAATATTTGTTTGGCATTCAGATTATGACTTATTACATTTTTTTTCAATGTTTCAACGTTACACTTCTAAAATATTTTTTTCAATGTTACAGTTCTAAAATAATTATTTTGCTACTTTTATTCTAAAAGTACAACTTTTTTTTCTCTTAAAACTCTATTCTCCTAATTTTTTCATTTTTTTTTCTTGTGAAATTACTGCTCTTTTCTTCCATATTTGCTGTTATTTCGCTGTTTGTCATGTGTAATTTTACTTTTTAAACGTGCCATAGGCCATAAAAAAAAAACCGACCACAGTCCACCAGGCCACACTTTGGACACCTGTTATACAAATATCAAATGTAAAAATATCTACTGGAAAAAAAGCATTTTTTAATGGTGTGTTCTTACCTGGAGCGGCTACAGATGATGATGTTATTGATGGACCGAAGTTGCGGTGATGTCGCCGTTGGGCTTCAATGGGATGAAGGATGACCTTCTAAGGGGTTGCCCAAGCGTCGCTTTGGGATGGATGGAGGTGCATCAGGCAGCCAAATGGGTGATGATGATGGTGGCGGATAGGAAAAGAGCCCACGTCGGGTTAGCTTTATGTTAAGGCGCCAGCAGCACCTGCTGGAGGGGTGACACACACACTCACACTCACTTGTGACAGAGTGAGAGCGAAGGAATTCCAGCTCCATTGACAGCTATTTAAATTTATAGGGCCGCCTTGTTTACCTATGCACACAAGCTGGTGTGTGTGTGTGTGTGTGTGTGTGTGTGTGTGTGCTCTCGTTTTCTGTCTTTGTGTGGCACCACCCTTGACATCTCACCTTTTATTGTAAGGATATTTGTCTTTGTGGGGATTTTCGGATGAAAAATGCAGGGATGAGGAGTTACTTCTTGAGTGTCTATGTGCACAGGCCTCCTCAAACGCCATTTGACCTTTCTGGATTAAAGAGAAAATAAAGCTTGCTTTATTGGGTTTATTTAAATGTCTCAAACATGTGAAATATTATACTTCCTATAATATCAAAAATATCACTTTTTAAAGAATTCACTTCAAAATAGAAGTGTGGAGTTGTATCACTACCTGTACACAATGTACACAAATTCATTCATTCATTTTCTACCGCTTTTCCTCACTGGGGTCGCAGGGGGTGCTGGAGCCTATCCCAGCTGTCTTCGGGCGAGAGGCGGGGTACACCCTGGACTGGTGGCCAGCCAATCACAGGGCACATATAGACAAACAACCATTCACACTCACATTCATACCTATGGACAATTTGGAGTCGCCAATTAACCTAGCATGTTTTTGGAATGTGGAGTTTTTTGCGTGGGTTTTTCCGGAGAAAACCCACGCATGCACGGGGAGAACATGCAAACTCCACACAGAGATGGCTGAGGGTGGAAGATGGCGGAGGGTGGAATTGAACCGGGTCTCCTAGCTATAAGGTCTGCACGCTAACCACTAGACCACCGTGCAGCCTTGATATCAACATATTGGCATAAAGTTTTGATGAAAGACAGCACTAATCATGGCAGCAGAAGAACAGGCCCTAAACACAAGATCAACAGAGGCTGGGGTCTACCACATCAGACAGGACTCCCAGGTTCAGTTCTGTACAAAGACGCCCCAGAGACAGTATGTAATACATTACAGCAGGGTAGAAGATGCTGGCATAGAGTGGCATAACCAGGGAAGAGGAATAATAGATAGATAATGAACATGTGTACCAATTATGGGCTGTAGAATCAAGATGGCAGACACCATTTTTGTTGTTTTGTACCAAGTACACCAGCACCCCTATCCAGACTCTGTAAAAAAAAAAAACAGATGTAGAAAAACAAATGTAGAAAAATAAAAAAATTTTTGCATATATTTGTTGTTGTAGGTAGTACATTTTTTTTATCAGCATTTTTTATGGAGATGAAAGATAAAGAAATGTGGAAACTGTTTTGCTTTGTTTCTGCATAAGAGGTTGCACCCCCCCCCCAAAAAAAACAAGATGCATATGCATATCATATTTACATATTTGAAACCAAAAACATTTACATTTTAAGATGTTAAACCAATGTTTAAATTGGTGCTAAAAAAATGTACCCCCTTCAACAACAAATAATAATGTAAGAGTAATTGTATTTAGACCCCATTTTTTTTGCAAATACTAAGAAATGTTATATTATATATGCATTTTAATGTTATATTATATACATTATTATTATATTTTGCTTATTTTTTGTGGGGTTTTGTTTGTTGTTTTAGTTTGAACAACGTGAAAGTGGACCAGCATCATAAACACAGTGTACTGGATTCCACTATATTAAACACACACACACACATATATATATATATATATGTAAATATACATACACAATAAAAATCTCTTCAATTTTTTTCCACACGTACCAAGCTAGCATATTAGCTTTGGTCTTCAGTGGTAAAATTTGCATGGCAGTTTCTTCAAGTGCCGTGTGAACTTTCCTTTGGATGTGAAACAACGTCGTCGCGCTTCAGCGCTGCTGAGCTAATACAGGCTAACAGACGTGATGTTAACGCCAGGGCGTGCATGTGAGTCATGAGCGTGCAGGTGTCCCCCTATGTCAACAGGTGCCAGTGACCCCGCCCCCGCCAGGGTCGTCTTAGTAAAGTCAACAGCACCCTGGGCTCTAAGCTGCAGCTTTTGACGCGCTATTGTTGCAGGGCAGAAATGGTTATTCTCACGCGTTCGGCGTTAAACGCGTCTTTCCGAAAGATTGATGAAAGAAAGCGATTAAATTTCAGAACAGGATGCTGAAAAAGACGAGTCGTCTTATAACAAGGGTCGGGAGGGACTCTGCGTGCTGTAAATTGAACGTTAGTCTTGCGAGTGCAACTGTGCTCTTTAAAAGTATATTTTAGAAGCTTTTTGTGAAATTTGAGCTGGTAAAAATAGCGTAAAAGTATAAAAGTAAGTATAAAATTAATAAAAAAATATTGAATAATATTAAACCTTTTAATAAATACATTTTCACAAATTATTTTTTTTTTACAAAATAAGTACAGGATCCATGATTTATGATTAAATAAATAACTGTATTTTTGAAAGTATCACCTATTGACCACATTGGTTTGTTGCCATTTAATATATCATGGTGGTATTTTAATGTGATAAAAACATCCCTAAAGGTCGCTCTAGTGCCGTTTATCCACGGAATCTTGGCTGACATTTGTCGTTTACAACGCCTGCAGGTGTTCCCTCCCTTCTGGCAAATAAAAACCACAATCGTAATATTAATAGTTTCCCGCATCAAGCAGATGGTGCATGTGGACACGCGGTTTCTTTCCATCATGTGACTTTACTACAACATGCATACTCGGTTTTGCATATCACATCATATGTAATTGGAACATTGTTGGCACGTTTTCAGAAGGCTTTATAGGTGGAATATGTGTTAATTAATGAGTTGTCTCTTTTTATATCTTTAGAATTCGCAGAAAACAGTAGGACTTGTGTTCATGTCTCATACAAGTATTATGATGTGTGTTTGGGTTTAGTTTGATGTTGGTGTTTGGGTTCGGGGTGGTATTGAGGTTGAGTTTGGGGTAGAGTCAGCATGAGGCTTTTGGATTTATTTGTGTAGTTTGAAACCATAACATAATCCTAGTGTGAAACCCCCTTTTCCCACCCAATTGGCTTCGGTAGAACTTTTCTGGTTAGAGAGGTGTCTGTTACCTGCACACCTTAATCAGATTCTGGCAGGGCCCACAAATGGCAGAAAATGCCTCTTTTTTTGTCTTTTTAAAAAAAAAATTTGAATATACTTTATTGCACTTTGCAAACTGCTTGTCTTGTTTGACTTGACAGCAGTTATCAAAAACAAGCATGTTGACTCTAAAGCACCAATAGATGGCAGATGAGATAGAGGTACCTTCACTGGATCTTTTGTATTAAAAAAAAAAAAAAAAGTAAATATTTGCGTTGTTGCGCTCATGCACATGAGGTCTATCAGGCAGACACACCTTCAGCTTTAAAACTAAATTATTGTCTATCTAATGTGATTGACACTCAGTGGATATTACATACTAGATATTAATACTTGGAAAAGTCAACACTTGTCAACCAACTTTACCCATTTTATTCTCCATTCAAAAAAATACACGTTCAAAGTCGCTGTCTGACGTGATGATAATGACGACGTAAAACTCACTTTCATGAGGACAATTTGGTACAGCGAGCAGGTTTGAAAATCTTTTAAAGCTGTGAAGGACAGAAAGAGGAGCGCCGATGAATGCATCACATTTCACAACAAGCCCAAAATCAAATCTACTTTCACGATCAGAAATAATGAGGAAATGTGTGTGCAAACAGCAGTAAAAAGGTCAGTGCTGACTTTTCCCCCCCCCCTCGAAGCAGAATCACCTTTTAATTGAAATCTGTAAAACACACGCGCACGCGCACATACTGGATTTAAAATTGATTTCTAGCACCACCTGCTGGCCAAGAGTGGAGCTGCAGCGCCTGCAGAGTACAAATAAATAACTTTGATTATGAATGAGTCAGGCAGGTAGCACACACACACACACACACACACACACCGCTTGCATTGGAACTTTTAAATGCAACACACCCACGCACACAAAACACAGATGTGAAAAAATACAATCACTCACCAGGCAAAATATACTTTTCATGGCTTTTTAAAACCTTTTCTCACACTTCAATTACTCCGTAGTGTTTTTGCACCTTTGCAGACTTTTGAGAGCCTGCCTTAAAAAAAACACACACACACACACACACATCCAGCATTGTTTCACCTCATGTTTTAGCATCATCTTTGGGAGTTCCTACACAGGAATTTCGAGACAAAGTTCCAAGATTGATGTCTTAACTTTTGCTGGATTTTGACCTATTTCCATTCTATTTGACCTTTATGGTTGATTTAAATGATAATTGGGTCTGAAGGCTGAACAACCCTCGAAATAAAAGGGCCTTTAAAGACTCCATTAGTTCTCAGTTGATTAACACTCTGCTTTGTGCTGCTGTGACATGTATTTGGACTTTTAAGGCCGACATCTAGTAAAAGACGTCCAAAGGATGAGCAAACCAACCTGTGTAGGAACCCAGAAGAGATGTCCCGGACCCTCAAACATCTTGTCCATTCGGGAGTGGTTGGTGATGGACATAAAAAAATTAAATCAATCTGAAAGAAGCGTTCACACATCACAGAATCGTCTGGCTTGACGTCTGTGTGTCGGTGAAAGAGGGTGCAGGTCTAGGAGGAGGGGCTTGTTAAGAGTCATTAGAAAACAGTTTTGTCCCCGCCCCTTTTAAGGACTGCCAGCTGTGAGGTCTGTTTGTGTCTCTAGCTCTGTCCAAAAGGAAAGGGTCCATGGACACCCTGGAGAAGACAAGCACGTTTCAAAATCTGCTGCGAGGCCATAAAACCACATGTGGAACTAGCGTACCTGGTCATGAGTCACTGCTGACACGTTCGCTTGGAGGCCGTTTGACGCCCTGTTGACGGCGTTGTGAGACGGTCTGTTTTCGTCCCGTGGGGCCGACTCCTGCGTTTGCTCCCATGCGGCGCCGGCGTCACCGATGCTGCAGTCGGTCGGTTCCCGCTTGTTCTTCTGCGGCGAGGCGAAGGGGTTGAAGTCCTCCTGCACGTCACGCTGCGGCTGCGTGTTGAACTCCGTCTCGAAGGACGACAGCTGCTGGGTGACGCCGAGGAGGCCGCCGACTTCCACGCTGAGAATCACCCAGATCACATCTGTCACGACGATGTGGGGACAAAAGGGACGGACATGTCAAAACAGTTCATTGTGCACTGTAGTGGAAAGGAAAAAAGAGCCCTCTTTGACCTTGTGGTCATTTATAAAGTATATTACAACATTGGTTCTGTCACTGTTGTATTGTGCAATAGCAGTAAGGAGAAAACTGTTCAACCAGCATGAATACCGCTGATGAGTTCATTATACACAAACAGTATGGCACGCGTGAGTTTCACACCACAACAGCTGAGCGACGCAAACTATATGCTTCACTATCCATGTGCTTTTCCAGACCTAAAAGAATATAATAACATATATTTTCAGGTAAGAATTAAGAATGAAATCATGGAGGAAGTGAATGAAGTTAAGTACAGAGGGATCATCTATGTTTGATAGTCAGGTGAAGTATATCTCGACCGAATCTTAGCTGCTTTTGTTTTATTCGAAGGAATCTGACATATAAAGCAAAAAATGATCATTCATCTGTCATATTCCATATTACACATCATGGTCACAAGCTTCCCCAACCACATTCAAAACATCTTAATATACAAGCAGGCAATACAGTTTTAGGAATTGCAGTACTCTTAAAGTGTTTTTTAAATGTCTAAATAATCTTGTGTCACTGTTTTTTTTGGCCACTTTTGTACTGGATCTGATCCCAAGCACCTTAATATACGGACTGAGATACAATATTCATTTTTTTGGCAAATGCTTTCAACAAGTGTAAATATTTGCTGATTTATTTTGCTAGTTTAATCGTGCAACAATACATGTATATTGGGCGTTTTATAGTATGCAATTCATCAACAATTAATATTTCTGATGATATACTTCAAGTACTGATATACTTCTGATGAGTTGAGGAAATTTGATTTTAAAAAGTGCAGTATATAAAGTCCTCATCAAGGTATTTGGTTCTCTCCTACCTCCATAGAACAATCCTGTGGCTGTGCACATCCGCCACTGGCCTTGGTACATTCCAGGAGATGCAGGACTTCTCATCTGCACACTCACATCTGCAACCTCCTGGGGCTCCAAAGACTTCACCATGACCGTGTTCACATGGCCAAATTGATCCCCACCAATGTACTTCAGGCACACACCGGGCGGCCATGACTCTGTTCCTACAACACACACCAAAAACAAAAAAACAATGACACCTGTAATGAGCATGTAAAAAAAAAAGAGGCACGCCCTACGTGCAAAGACGTGAGCCAAACCCGAGTTCTGTATCCTCCAGGTCTTTGTGAAGGGTGTGTCTGGAGGGACTGACTCGCCTTCGCCGATCGTCACGTCTTCAACAAAGGACATAGAGGGCGTGTTGATACTGGGACTCTCAAAGTCGTAATATGCACCGATAGCAGCCTGTAGGTTCCTGGTGCAGCACAGTGCGGGAATGGCGTTAGTGCGAGCAGTGATTTGGGGATAGCTGCGTTAAATTAGGACATAAGCACATGGGTGTGGTTACTTTTTGCATCTGAAGAATTCCATTTACCTGTAAACATTTTTGATGTTCAAGTGCAGCGTTTGACTGCCCTGTCTTGTTTTGGTATTTGAATGTAAATGGAAACAACGGCTTCAGTGCCATTGTGGAAAGTTTTGCAAAGTTCCTTTTTACTTTAATCTTGAATGACAAAAAAACAAACAACACACAACGGCTGCACAAAATCAAACCAACACCCATCAGTCAATAATTTCATGTTCCGTTGTTGAATGCACATTTCTTGTGACACAAACCAAAAAGCTCAGTTTTCCAGTATGTATATAATGGGCTGCATTCATCACCAGTAATGGCCTCTTGACGGACAGTCAGTCCATCAATCCTCCAGCTCAGCACAGGTAAAATATTTTGGGGTCAACACTAGATTATTTTTTGTTATGATATTTTAAGAAATTCAAGATTACAGTGTCCATGTACACAGACAGAAAGCCTTATAAGTATTTGCCATCAGGTCATGACAGGGTGTATACTTGACGTGGCAACATGGAATTCACATTTATATGCAAATTTTGGCTTTAAAAGGCTGTGGTCTTAAAATTTTCATCATCCTACAAAAGCGTGCTTGAGCTTAGATGTAGTTTTCAATAAATTTCATGCTGTTTTTAAGCTTCTTAAGGGCAAAAGTTCAAAAGTACACATTCTTGCAATTTTTCAACTGGTCTCAAGAATTTAATTACATGATCTGAAATGATCAAACTTGACTACAAAAACATTTACTTGTTGACATCCGCCAAGGCTTCAAAACCGATGACGTCACCAACCGAGCGTAGCCGACGTAACATTGAGCGGGCTAGCTTAACCGGAAGCCTCCCTGGACTTTAATTAACCCCCTCCTCGGCTACCTTGCTTGTATTTACCTTTAAAAGTTTCACTTTTATTTGTGTAGCATGGATTTACTCTATCACAAATTGTCGCCTGTGAGCTTCTACCTTATCTAACCTGTTAAATAAATCGTTACGAAGTTGTTAACACAATGTGTTTGGCCCCATTTTATGTTTAACATGTATGCTAACAAGCTAATTGTGCTAGCTAGTTAGTTAGCCGTCGCGTCGATGTCCGGTGACACCACCAGCCGGGCCCTCCTCCTCGCACCTCATCCCCGCACTCACCAGTTGGTCATATCCAGGAAGAAGGCGCAGCCGGCGGGGTTGAGTTGAAAGCCCAACAGTCTCTGGAACTCCGTGATGAGGACGTCCTTGTCCGTGGTGCCCATGCAGCTGAACTTCTGCATGAGCTCCGCGTCTACGTCCATGTCAGTGCCCTCCATGAGAGTCGGAGGAGGACGGGGGGAGTCCTCTCTCTCTCTAGTGTCTCAGTGGGGTCCTAGGCCTGGTGTAGCCATGACAAGCAGTACCACAAGCACGACAACAAGCGTCAATGCGCATGGCTCGACAAGGGGGACGAAGTTTGACGTTACGACAGCACAGCGCGTCACCTGCGCCAATCACGGCGTAGACGATGACGTCATCTGTTGCTATTTGCAGCCCTCATCTCATTGGCTCATCCCTCCAGTCCAACTTACTCATTTTGCAGCGAAACATCTGATATATGATTTCATTTGGAAGCATAAGAGAGCTTAGCCCTTGTAAAACCTCATTTATATATGATTATGGACACCTAACCTAAAAAATTCAAGTGTCTTATTTGTTAATAATAAATACAGTACAGAGTTCAGTAAGCAGTTCTAAATAATGTAGCATATAATGTTCATTATTTTGGGTTTTTTTGACAACTAAAACCTAGCAGACTTTGTTTATTCCACTACATTTACAAAGTAATCATAAATCGGTTGCTGTATATTCTGTAAAATATCAGGATGTTTTACATAGGCATAAAGAAAAATGTAGCTTTTTATTCGTCCAATTTCTTTCTGTATTGGGGCCACATTGAAAAAAATATCAGATTTTGTGAACAAAAGTGATAATAAAAGTCAGATTTTGAGCCAAAAAATGTCATTGCAGCATTTATTTAATGGAATTGTATTGGCGGTATTGTTTGTGTTTTTAGTATTTGCAGCATGTTTGTTTTGCATTCGTTACTGGTTAAGCGGAGCAATGGAACCATTGTTGTTCACTTTTACACGGAACTAATGCTGCCCGGGACACATTTCTGATGGGAACATTTATTGGGGACACACGAGTCCACCATTGAGCGCCTCTCATTCAGAAACATGCCCAAGTAAGTAAGGATGTGTTCTTCGTTCGGAGCGATATTATTTCTGTTTCCTAACTTCAAGATAATTGAAAAACGTAAAAGTATTTCCAACCGATACTCATTTTAAAAACAGTCAACCAAATCAGTCTGTTATGTTTTGAAGCGTCGTTACCTTTGTTCCGGCTGTGGCTATTTGCTGGAGCCCATCTCGTTGCGAAAGGATTTTACTGAAATACGTTTTTCATTCGATACTATTCCAAGTTTGTGATATAACATCTGTAAATACACATTAATTAGCAATATATATACGTTTATTAGAAATATAAAAATATCAAAACGGTTAGGGATAGTGAATATTGAATTCGTCGTTTGTTCTGGTATTAGCTGGTTCCCATTGTCAGTCAATATTCAGAGATATAAGGAAAGTAAATACGTATTATTATGTTTGCTATTATTTATGAAAGTTAACCAATATTATTGACTAAGTATATGTATTTGTATATACATTTGTAGACTTCATCATTTGTGTTCATTCCACAGGTTTTACTGTGACTACTGTGACACCTACCTTACACACGACTCGGTAAGCTTCCAACTGCAAATAACACTAACCCGACTCATTACGTTTGTCTTTAGTTAAAGATTGAATGTATGTCTTATATTCTTGCCCCTGCTCTTGATTATGTAGCCTTCAGTGAGGAAAACCCACTGCAGTGGGAGAAAACACAAAGAAAATGTGAAAGATTATTACCAGAAATGGATGGAAGAGCAGGCCCAGAGCCTGATTGATAAAACAAGTAAGTGTTCTTAAAATAGTCTCTTCTTCGTGACGTGTAGCAAAGCCTGATTTTTAAGAATGCTGTCTTCCTGTGTGTTGAATAAAATGCAATGTCCATTGCTTGTGTGGAATTCATAACACAGTACATGAATAATTGCTGATGTTTTTTTTTTCTTTCTCAACAGCGGCTGCTTTTCAGCAAGGAAAAATCCCTCCCACGCCATTCGTAGGTGCTCCCCCTCCAGGTAGGATGTTTTGTTGGACTGTAACAATGTTTAGGGCAGCTAGAGGAAACCAACTTAAAATTTGACAGAACAGTAAAATGCAACAAGCAAGTTGTTGTTGTATGTATGCAGGTATTTCAAGAGAACCAGACTGGGCCCATGCACACTGGGTTTTGGCCTGCCTGATGTTCCACAAATAAGTAGAGCACAGGAATGTTTCCAGTTTCATTTAGCTAGAGGCGTGTCAGACGCAGTATTATGTCCACGAGGGAGAAGGTTTTTCCCGTAATTATGCCATAAAAAGCTGCAAAACCGGGAGCATACAAGTGAGCGAGACATGTTCGGTGCTCATCAACAGGCTGTAGTGACACGTTACTTTCACACTTGTCATGTTTGGTCTGGTTAAAACAGACATCATCCTCATCCATCTGCTTTGCTTTATTTGGTCAAATATGAGCACAAGCCCTAACCAACCGAGACTGCCTTCGAAATGGTTCTCAATCTGCCTGAATGTATGGGAAACACTGAAGTGTTGCATACTTCAACCAAAAATATTATTCCCCGAATACATGGGCATTGTATGTGTTTGCGTAAATGTATTATATTTAACACAGGTGGTCCTCCACGTCCAGGCATGCTGCCAACCCCGCCAATGCCTGGCCCTCCTATGATGCCCATGATGGGACCTCCGCCTCACGGAATGATGCCCGGTGGTCCTGGTAAGATCCATTTTACCATCATTTTTACGCTAAAGAGCGCACCAATATGTAACCTGCACCCAGAGACGAAAAAGTGATGTGTGTGTGTGTGTATATAAAGTAGGCCGCGCTAGGTATCCACATCGTAACACAACCTGTGTTACGATGTGGATACCTAGGTTTAGCATGCAGAAATATTAGATTTTTTAAAAAACTTTTGATTTAAATAAACAGAACACTGTGTGGAACCTGGCTAGTTAAACAGTATCCGACCAGAAAAGTCATTCGTGGCTATCGTCCCAAGAACTAAAACCACTCAAGATATGTCCGAGATAACTGCATAAGACTTCAAAATGTGATTTTTAGCTTCCACTTCACTTTTCTACATTACTCCTAGCATAATGAGAATTATAGTTTTTTACCCAGGTATGGTACTTCTGCAAGAGAAGCTTCATTAACACAGATCAGCATTTTAACACTTCCTGGTATCTGCGTCATCTTTGCATCCTTGTCGTGTCCTCCAGCAGGAATGCGTCCGCCAATGGGAGCGCCCATGCAGATGATGCCCGGACCACCTCATATGATGCGTCATCCTCGGCCGATGATGATGCCAGTCAGGCCGGGCATGATGAGACCAGACAGATAAGACTAATGTGGACGTTTTTTTATTTTGACCACAAGGAGGCGCTGCACAGTGATGAGTGACGAACACATGCATGTATTTATTTCTTCAATATAGCACACATCTGCTTTCATAGGAATCTGTACTGCCTGGTTGTTTCACTCTCATTCTGCAGACATACCCATTGGAGCATATTTGATGTTTTTTTTTTTTTTGGACGTTTTTACCTTTTTAGATTTTTTTTCCCACATTACACTGCTTTTGAGAAATAAAGCTATCAATTTAAAGCTAATGTCTTTTGTGTTTATTATTAGATGTACCAACAGATGGAGCCAGAGTGTTACAATGCCCCGAGAGAAGAAATGTAATGCAGTTAGTGATTAAGTGCTAGCACACATCTTATCACTGGTCCATCACCGTACAACAACAAAAAAATGTCACGTGACGATCATGCTTCACAAAAGCTTATGATGGAAGGTGCTTGGTTGTTTATCTGGCCAAAATGTCTTTACAAATGGTCAACATGATTTCATTCCAAAGTGCTCTAAAGTCACAAACCTGTAGATAGATATTAGAAGTAAAAAGTGAAAGTGATAAAATATATTAAATAAGTAAATTACTAAAACAATTTGTAAAAAAAATAAAATCCATCCATTTTCCCAGCTGTCTTATCTAAGAAAATTAGAAAGGGTTCTGTGTTGATAATTACAGTTACAATTCAGAGTCACCAATTAACCTAACATGCATGTTTTTGGAATGTGAGAGGAACATGCAAACTCTGCAGAGATTCCAACCCCAGGTCTGACTGTGTGGCCTACATGTTAACCACTCGTCCACCGTGCGGCCATGAGAAATCTTATTACATTTTAATCTCGTGAAATTGTAATCAATACTGAATACAGAATTCTTTCAAATAAATGTAACCAATTTAACAGTAAGACTTCTATCTTATACATACTAATGGAAGTGATACTTTCATGGTACATACACTGTATACATATATACTGTCTATAGAAAAATATAATTGAATCTAGATAAAACAATTTATAAAAGATAACAAGTCTATTTTACCTCCTCTTCTGTGTTGTTTACTTTGCTCCCAACTGCAATCTAATCCATTTAGTCACGGATAAGATCGATGTCCATTTCCACACAGCCTGCAGGACCAAATATTCTAGAAAGCTCTCAGTGAGATCCAGTATGCAAACTACAAGCACTACATTACAAACATCTTTTCATGCTAAGTATGTGAAGTATAGGTCTGCCAAACAACCTTCAAATAAGGCTAATTTGACCTTTGGGGACATTTCAAGTATTGACTTCCCGTCAGCACGTTTTGTCTCACACATTCAACAACATGATGCTTCGAAGATCTAAACGTGACTGTGAGGTTTTCTGCTTCACTAAGTCCAATGGGCTGCCAATCAGGACCGGGACCGGCACCATGCACGGTGCATGGACACCCGGCTGTGATTCTCCTCCCTCCTTCACCTGCTGCATGGTCATATTTTATAAATAACCATGTTAAATATTTATATGTCAGCATCTGCACCCAAAACCCAAGTTTTTCTCATCAAGTCATTCAAAATAATCCAATTAAATACAATTAGCACTTATAATAGCACACATGCTGCACTGAAATCAATGTAAACATATGACTTTTATTTATGTTCAGCTATTTCCATCAAGGTCGAGAGGTTAGCGTGCAGGCCACACAGCTAGGAGACTTGAGTTCGATTCCACCCTCGGCCATCAATGTGTGGAGTTTGCATATTTTCCCTGTACATGCGTGGGTTTACTCCGGGTACTCCGGTTTCCTCCCACATTCCAAAAACATGCTAGGTTAATTGGCGACTCCAAATTGTCCATAGGTATGAATGTGAGTGGGAATGGTTGTTTGTCTATATGTGCCCTGTGATTGGCTGGCCACCAGTCCAGGGTGTACCCCACCTGGGATAGGCTCCAGCACCCCTGCGACCCTCGTGAGGATAAACGGTAGAAAATGAATGAATGAATATTTCCATCCATTTTCTATACTGCTTATCCTCAGTAGGGTTCAGGGGGTATGCTGGAGCCTATCCCAGCTGACTTTGTGCAAAATTAGCAGTAGCAGTAGTGGCCTGTATATTAAAAAAAAGGTATTTGGGGTTGATTTTGTTACTTAAGAGTAGACATTGCTTTTATCTTATCTTTATTCTCAGTAAAATGCTCACTTTACTCAAATAAAACATGCAAATTTAGTGAGGTCAAGACAAATAAAACAGGTGTTTTAAACTTTAAAACAATGCATCTAACTAAATTGCTTTTTTTGCATGCTTAATTCTTGAAAGTGTAAAAAGAAGTTAACCACTGTAAACCACAAAAAGCATCCAAACACTTACCGACATGCAATAAAAGTGTATGATGAAGCCTACTTCACAAAGAATAAGCAAAACATACAGTTAATCCTTTATACGGAAGTTTTGCATGACAGCCATTTTGTGTGATTATTATTGCACGTCCATCCTTTCGAGGTTTTACTGTATGGATGTTTTTTTGTAGGGAGGGGTGGTCTTGTGGTTTGTCTTTTCCACAAGCCAAAATTGGAAACAAACTGATCCATTTTTTATGTGACCTCACCTCTTGACGAGAGGACCTGAATGTTTTATCATCACCTCGGACATATGCTGCATCTCTCCCATGCATGCATGCAAAATGACTTGCCAATTTGTGTCACTTAAGAGTGAGGCAGATGTCACACACACCCGTACACACATTATACGCACTTATAGTATATATACAGTACATTGAAATACTTATATGTACATCATGCTGGCCTTTCACTTGTGTCACTTTGTGCTCTTAAAAATGCAGCAGCACATCTTACATGACATTTCATACAGCGGGGACTCATGGCTGCAGATGGGTGCTTGTGGAGGTAATGAAATGTTTAAAGTCATGTTATTTCTGTCAAAATTATGTTGGGAAAAATGCATTGTTGTAATGAATTATAATAACATTATTTAAAATAACGATCTGTTTCAGAGTGATACCTCAAATTATGCTGTGAGCTTTATATTTAGTGTAAAAAAAATGTGGAGAAAAAATAAATATAATACTTAAAAAACAATATTTTGTTTAATATATAATAAATACAATAAAGAATCATATTATCTATCGGTTGCACAAAGTCATGTCTTGTTTTTTTCTATAACTTTATTACAGAAAAAAAATGTTTTTCCTTATACAGTGATTTGTAATTATGTAAAAATACATTTCCATATTAAATAGTAAACAATGTGATTAACAAAGTACTTTTTTTTATTGCTTATCCTCACTAGGGTGACAGAGGTACGCTGGAGCCTGACTTGGGGCGAGAGGTGAGGTATACACCCTGGACTGGTGGCCAGCCAATCACAGGGCACATATAGACAAACAACCATTCACACTCACATTCATACCTATGGACAATTTGGAGTCGCCAATTAACCTAGAATGTTTTTGGAATGTGGGAGGAAACCGGAGTACCCGGAGAAAACCCACGCAAGCACGGGGAGAACATGCAAACTCCACACAGAGATGCCCGAGGGTGGAATTGAACCCTGGTCTCCTAGCTGTGAGGTCTCCTATGGACAATTTGGAGTCGCCAATTAACCTAGCATGTTTTTGGAATATGGGAGGAAACCGGAGTACCCGGAGAAAACCCACGCAAGCACGGGGAGAACATGCACACTCCACAGAGAGATGCCCGAGGGTGGAATTGAACCCTAGTCTCCTAGATGTGAGGTCTGCGTACTAACCACTCGCAATCAATCACAGTTAAAAAAAAACACAACTTGATTTCCCCTACTTATTACAGATAAAAAACTGTGATTAAATGTGATTAATCATGAGTTAACTACGGATGATTAATCATCAAATATTTTAATCGATTGACAGCCCTAATTAATTTGATATTTTAAATCACTCCTGTCTGATAACTCCCAAAGATAGCACGTCCTCATCACGAACAATGAAAAATAAAACCTAAACCAAGGCGCTAAATTAGCACTTCTGCTTCTGATGATGACAGCAGATTTCCATCCCAAGAAAACGAGAGAAATACTTTTCCGTCCAACTTCAGAGGCCTCAATTATTATTGTTCTCTTCCGCTAAACTATAAAAGCATGCGTTCTTATCTCCTCGGCAGACTCTTCTCTTCTTCCCTGCTGTCAGTCAACAGGCATCCAAGGTGGAAGGGAAAAAGTCATTTAGTGCTTCACGGAAGCACAAAAAGCGTCTTTATCGCCAAGTGTGACAATCCGCTTACCGCTGCTGTCTTTTCTTCAAAGTCAGCTTTTGTTTTCGGATGCAGAACAAGACCAGCTAACACGCATGTTTCCGTTGGAGCTAATGTGCAGCAAAGAGACAGGCATCATCACCATCCCTCAACCAACCTATGTTTGGATTGACATCGGAAAAGCAACAAACACATGAGAACACCTGAGCGTTGTCAGGCTTTCTGTATCAGCAACAAGGGCAAAAAGGCTTCTAAAAGAAATGTTCCATATACAAGATGGAGGACATCATCTATTTTTATAGACAGGCAAAGTTCTTTTAGGTCTTCCATGGTTAAAGTTAGAAAGACTAAAAGCCTGAGCTCTGTGCATCACTCCGATGAAAGTGTGCAAGTTTGGAAAGAAAAACATGTTCGCTATGAACTTGACTAGGACTTTTAACAAAACAACTTGGATATGCAGCGGCGCCTTGGTTAACATCCGCTCTGGTTAGCACATTTTTTTTGGTTTACATCTCAAATATTTGTTAAAATCTTGCCTTAGCTTCCGTTTGCTTTCTTGTTTGGCGTCCGGTTTGTTTTGTCATTTTGGATCACGCGCCAAAAACGAAATCTCGCCTTGCATGTTACCGTGAAATGTTTTGTGGGCCACGGGCGCCATTTTAGAGCAACAGTATTTGTTTATCTCAGATTTATTGCGCGAGAGAGGCGTAACAAAATACATGCACCTCACAAGGACCGTACCAAGGCAAGGGTGCAAGACCAGCTTAAAGTCGTCATGTCAGAGAGAGAATGGCCTTTACTTGTCACTTATGCAATCAACCCGTGTAACCACCGGTCCATACATATGCAACATACTGTACTATAGAATATGATGTAGGGGTGGAGACAGGACAAGACGACAGTGCGATAAAAGGGGAAGAGGAAGGAGAGAACGAGAGGCGAGGGAAGCAAAACAAGTAGTGCCTAACAGATTCATATGATCTACATTATTTTCTAAGGGAGAATTTGCTTTGGTTAGAGTCCATTTTGGTTTAAGCCAGACCTTCTCGAATGGATTAATGACCTTAACCAAAGCACCAATATACATTTGATAATTCAATTAGTAATAGACAATTAGATAACTGTCAGTCACAGTCTTGGGATGCACGAGTGCTGTTGGTACAGGGGAGCTGCGGTTTATTGAGAGAAAGATGAATTCCGATGTCCGAATTACCTTATGTGATTCCATAAATAGAATTTTCAGTCAGTTTATCCGTTCAAACTTGTCGCTAGGCAGAATTTGCCCATTCATTCATTTTCTACCGCTTACCCTCATGAGGGTCATGGGGGGGGGGGGGGGGGGGGGGGTGCTGGAGCCTATCCCAGCTGTCTTCGGGCAGAGGCGGGGTACACCCTTGACGAGTGTACACGGCTGTACACTGACTACTCTAAAGTATATCCAATCTTACTTGTCCTTTGATGAGATATCATAAAATGCTTGCAGGACTATGAGGGGTGTACTTACTTTAGTGAGATACTGTAAGATTGAATTAAATGTCATTGTTGTAATCCATCACTATTATGGATTATTTATGGATTATATAACCCTTCCTCCTCTATGCTCTCTCCTCAGTGTCACTAAACCCTACATTTTGGTTCAATTCCGGGCTGAAGGCAATGAAATCTGTCAGAGGTGGTTGTCGTCATCCTGCGCTCATGGTACATTCACAAACATGGAGCCATGCCCGGTGCTTTCACTGGCAGTGGGGCAAACACATGCATGTTAGTGCACGCACTCTCACACACACACACACACACACACACACAAGCACAGATTGTTTATCTCTCAAAAGGAGGACACGGCAGGTGCATTGTGATCTTTGCAGAATGCTAAATTTAACTGCTAATGATCTTCATGCTAACACGCTGATGTTGTGGTGCATTCACTTGCAGCCTCACAGTAAGCAAGGCCTTTTTTTACTGCACATGCAAAGCCTTAAAATGAAACTAATCACTGCCAAACATTGAGAACTACTGATCTAAAGTAATCTTTTTTTCCTACAAATGTTCTGAACTCCTGTTTCTATGCCAGATATACTTTAGGCGTGTCGTGACGACAAGGCGCCACATGGACGTGGTCCTTCCTGCATGAGGACGGTTTATCAACCACGCACCAGAGGAAGCAACACAGCAGGCCAAAAGAACGGCAAACACGAACGCACACCGGAATCCCGAAGATGCATCTGTGCGCGGCGGCGAGCACGCAACCTCATCACGACCCCGTGCGCATTGTTTGTTTCACTTCCTGTGTGTGGCGTGTCCACAAGAACGCTCATGAGTCACAGCTGTCTTTAGCCCGAGGATCATCATCCGACCACAGCATGTTTACGTCCGACCTCTAACATGCCATAAAGACATTCTCTTAAAAGCTTAGCTTGTTTCAAGGAGGAGACAGGAGCCTACACAACCTCATCACCGTCATGGAGATGATCAGACTTCACTTCACAACACGCATCATTAGATGTGGCGTTTGCTTTTTGTGCCGCCTCAGCACTATACGGGGGCCTCATGAAGTCCCCCTACCCCTCAGGGGAGAGAAGGAGGTCATCGTCTCTGTCACGGCTACGAGAGGAAGGAGGTGAGCAATGCAGAGGAGCTTGGCTGATTGAGGGCACGGGCGCCCAGGCGTGCTGTGCATGGAGATGGCGGCCTGTCATGAGAGCATCAGCACCGACAAGAAGAGGAGGAGGAGGAGGAGGAGGTGGTCGTCATGGCGACACAGCTCAAAGATGAACGCGCTAGGTGATATATCGGGTCAAGGAATGCAATAAAAAAAAGCACACAAATGGTGAGAAATGAAAACGAAGCTCAATGAAAACACATTAGTGGTGTTTATACATAAACACGCTTAGTGCATCCGTGTCTTGGGGCCCATATGGGGCCCATATGGGGCCCACAGGTCATTCTTTACTGGCCATATTGGCCTATACTGGTTTAAAGTTAGCTTAGTTTGAAAAAACTCCATTATTTTTCAAGCTGCTGCCGCCCACCTTATTTGATTCCATAAATAGAATTTTCAGTCAGTTTATCCGTTTAACTTGTCGCTAGGCAGAATTTACCCATTCATTCATTTTCTACCGCTTATCCTCACGAGGGTTGTGGGGGGTGCTGGAGCCTATCCCAGCTGTCTTCAGGCCAATCACAGGGCACATATAGACAAACAACCATTCACACTCACATTCATACCTATGGACAATTTGGAGTCGCCAATTAACCTAGCATGTTTTTGGAATGGGGGAAGAAAACCGGAGTACCCGGAAAACATGCAAATTCCACACAGAGATGCCAGAGCGGGGAATCGAACCTGTGTCTCCTAGCTGTGTGCAGGCTCATTTAAAGTGTATTTACCGTTAAGCACATGAGGCCCAAGTAGCCCCCAATTAACCTAGCATGTTTTTGGAATGTGGGAGGAAACCGGAGTACCCGGAGAAAACCCACGCATGCACGTTGAGAACATGCAAACTCCACACAGAGATGGCCGAGGGTGGGATTGAACTCTGGTCTCCTAGCTGTGAGGTCTGCGCGCTAACCACTCGTCCACCGTGCAGCGCCCAGAATTTGCCCAGTTTAAAAAACAAACAAAAACTGGCACCATCAAGTCACAATGATGCTTTTCTGGCAACTCAAGGACGAGGGCTCTGCTGCCTCACACATGAAGCAAAGGACAGGGAGAGGCACTAATCCAAAACTAGTCCAAAACTACACTAAGTATGTGATATGTTTATTTAGGCCAGGGGTGTTAAAACCTTTCCCGCAAGCACGGCATACGTTAAAATCAACAAATATGGTGGCTACTTTGATATTTTACATTTTGTAAACTAGCCCAATGCATATTTATTGTTGTTATTGTTAGTTTTCATGTTCAATTGTATTTTTCAAATGTGCTGTTGGGTGATTAAAAAAAAAAAAATCAGCCTTAGGCCACAATTGGCCCCCAGGCCACACTTTGGACTCCACTGCAGTATATGTAGTATAATACCATACACACATGGCACACCTATATCCAGATCCTCACCAATACCTTCCTAATGATGTTCAGGGTATTTTGTATGTGGCCGAAATCATCGCAGCCATTGATGGAAAGTCAGACAGAGATATTTACTATCTGTGCTATAAAAATAAGTCAGAGTGTGACCTCTATTTCTCGCGTCTTTGGCAGGACAGAACATCAGAGGCGGCGGAGGCGTCCCGTCTCCAATGTGAACCAGTAACCTGATTACCCAGCTGTCACTGCGATTAGGTCCAGGCTCTCTGGGATACCCGGACATGGTCTTTGGGACGTTCTTGGGATGGGACAGCTATGAAAGATTCCAGTGAGGTAACGAAAATCACTCATGAAGATTTTGCCGATTCTTGTAAGTGTCCTCTTGGGAATGTTCCTCAGACGCAAAGTGAAAAGTGGGAATGTTTGTCAGAGAACTGAAAGAGGAGGAAGTGGAGGGGAAAGCAACAGGAAGAGACCAGTGGGTGGGACCTTAGTGACTCTCACACTTCCTTCCTCTCCCGACTGGAGCACTTTGTACCACTTGACTTCATCTTTGTCTTCCAATCTCTCCACTGGATGTCCCTCCCTTGCAGGAGGACGCCCCCCCCAACCCACCCCACCCCACCCCATGCTGACAGCTCTTTGAAACAATGGCGCTGTGCACACCGGACCCCTCCAAAGAGATCCAGACTAACACTAAGGAGACCAATCAGGTGGTAAAATCCAGACCCACGGACCTAAGGCTGACCCGAAGTTTGTCCAAGTCAGACTCGGACTTGTTGGCGCCGCAACTTGGAGAAAGCGAGGGAGGCCATGCCGGTCGGAGTGGATCCGTGTCCAAGTGCAAGACCGGCAACGCGTCCAAGGAGAGAATGCCGTCCTTTGCCTCGGAATGGGATGAGGTAATCCATCTTTCTAGGGGCGGGGTTGGGTTTACCGTGAGAGATCGAAGGGGAAGAGGGCGAGGTAACACATTTTTGGAGAGGAAGGAAGGTTAAGAAGGAAGTGGCAGGTGTGTGGGGGCGGGGGGGGTGCTGCAGAGGTTGCCATAGTGATGGCAGCTCCTGCAGGCCACCGCTCACGTCTCGGCGACTAGCATCCTTTGTAGCATGGAGGCTAATTGGACCCGTGTTGTCACAGCACACCCACTCAGGACACGTCTTCCTATCACTCCACTACCACTACCATTCACCACCAATGGGGGCAGCATGGAGCATCAAAACCAGCTAAATATATTTTTGTCATTGCATGACGTTGTATAACAACAAAAATAAAAAAATATATATATTTTTAAATATATAAATATAATATAAAAAAATGTATAAAAATATATTTAATGGTCACTAATATGTTATAATAATAAAACTAAAAACACAGGCTACTTTTGTGGCCGTTACCTGCCCCCCCCCTTTCAGTTTTATCGTAACACACTTAAGCATGAGTATTATTTATATGTTCAACGGCTTAATTTACTCCCATTATGTCTACTATATTTGGGTAATTCAAGTGTAAAAGTGACTATAGGGGTGTTATTTTATGTCAATGGGGCTCTAATAGTATTTTTTTTCCAACACTGTATTTAGAACATGAAGCATTTCAATGTAAACAGTATACATGTTCAAAATAAATGAAACCATTATCATTACAAATACCATTAGAAGGTTATAAACTGGTTTTCTATCCTCTAAGAAAATATTCCATTTATGTATAAGGAATCCTACTATGCAGGAATTCACTCAACACAGTTGATTCCGGAAGCAATTAACTGCAATAAATGAGGGATTAGTGTATTTAAGTTTAATATGGCACAATTGCGACATAGCTATTCATTATTTAATACTATAAAATATTGAATGTTGAAAATGCACCATATGCAAGTGGGATCCACAGTGGGATGTTCATCAGAGTGTTAGACTTCAATATGATTATGAAAATGTCAGAAAAATGAACCATATTGTCATATGAAGTACTTCATTGTTTCCTGTGTTATGGAGTGTCCATGACCAAAAAAAAGGCTATTCTTTCATTGTGTCATCTGAGTGGTGACCCGGGTTTTTGCTGTGACACCACTGTTTATTCAGGCCGTGCTGGGTGGGGTGTCCTGTTCTCAAGGGCATCCTGTTTATGCAGCTGCGTCCCGACCGTCTGATGATGTGCCCGACTCATTCAGGCTGTTTGTGCGTGCGAGTGGACAATGCCAAATGATGTTGTGTGTATCAATCGCCGGTCCATGCACACGCAAATATATAGAAAATAATACAGTGGTGCAGCAACTACTTAGGAAACTACTGGACTCCTTCTTGTATCCCTCATGTCAACGTTATGACGGTTAGCACTAAGGTTGGCTCTCACTATAGTGTCTTTTTTTTTAAATAGATTATTAATTAATAAATGATCGCTCTTTCATGAGTGGCTATGGATTATTAGTGCAAAAATATTAAAGACAAGTTATATGTAGTATTCTGGTCACTTGGCATCAGATAATGAGACATGATGTTAGCTGAGCCAACATGCTATGGCTGAGGATGAAGGAGAAGGATGGAAAAAAAAAAGGTTCTCCTCTCATTCTGTGTGGAAGTGGTAAATTGTTGGCTTATTTGCCCTTGTTCCCTACTCTGTTTAAAACACTTTAAGTTTACAATAAGTAATTTCCAGATAGTAATAAGGTTGGCTCTCACTATAGTGTCTTTTTTAAAAATAGATTATTAATTAATAAATTACTGCTCTTTTATGGGTGGCTATGGCTTATTATTAGTGCAAAACTATTGAAAGACAAGTTATATGTAGTATTCTGGTCACTTGGCTTCAGATAATGAGACATGATGTTAGCCGAGCCAACATACAAGGATGGAAAAAAAAAAAGGTTCTCCTCTCATTCTGTGTGGAAGTGGTACATTTTTGGCTTATTTGCCCTTATTCCCTACTCTGTTTGAAACACTTTAAGTTTACAATAAGTACATTTGAGAGGCTGAGTATGAGTATTTAGCGGGCAGGCCACACAGCTAAGAGACCCGGGTTCGATTCACCCCTCGGTCATCTCTGTGTGGAATTTGCATGTTCTCCCTGTGCATGCGTGGGTTTTCTCCGGGTACTCCGGTTTCCTCCCACATTCCAAAAACATGCTAGGTTAATTAGCGACTCCAAATTGTCCATAGGTATGAATGTGAGTGTGAATGGTTGTTTGTCTATATGTGCCCTGTGATTGGCTGGCGACCAATCCAGGGTCTCACCCCAACACAGCTGGGATAGGCTCCAGCACGGCTGCAACCCTCGTGAGGATAAGCGGTAGAAATAATCTGATATGTCCTGCAGTGATGTAAACGGAGAATAACGACTCCATGTGTGTTATTTCATGCTGACAGGGCTCGAATAATGTTAAACCCTGTATTTATAAAGTCATACTACAACTATTAAAATATTCAGTTTATTAATATTGAATCCTACTTCATGGAAATTCACTTATGACAGTCGGGCCTTGACTCAATTAACCAAGAGAAATGAGGGACGACTGTAAGGCGTGTAGCGTATAGCATGAACTTTGACTGACACATTATCTCCGTGTGTTCAACTCTCTGGAGGTTAAAGGTTACATGTCACACACATCTTGGAGAGTACTTCACTTCATTTCCCAGCAGGATTCCCTACTAAGTCATTACTCTTGCAAGCTTTCAGAGTGTACAGTATGTGTATGTTTCCAAGACTAATTTTAGCATCTTTACATAAGATTGGTGTTATAATGTTTCATAGGGGATTCCTTAGTAAGGTAATTTTCTTGTATTATGCACTCACACAGATAAGATTTTTTTTTTTTTATTAGCTTCTCTCGAGATGGTTCACTTAAATCATTTTCTATGCACAAAGAACACAAGATCCAAAATGCCTTTTAAAGATGATCATGCTGACTTTTGGTTGAATGGCTTTGAAAGGCATATGTTTATTACTGGGCTCATATTGCATCATAATTACAGCTGCTTGTAATATTTGGCTCCTCATATATTGATAATTGATTATTGGAAAAACTATTAACTGGCATCAGATAATGAGACGTGATATTAGCCGAGCCAGCATGCTATGGCTGAGGATGAAAGAGAAGGATGAAAAAAAAAAAAAGGTTTTCCTCTCATTCTGTGTGGAAGTGGTACATTTTTGCCTTATTTACCCTTATTCCCTACTCTGTTTAAAACATTTCAAGTTTACAATAAGTAAATTGGAGAGGCTAAATAGTTAGCAGTGGTTAGGCCACACAGCTAGGAAACCCGGGTTCGATTCACCCCTCGGTCATCTCTGTGTGGAGTTTGCATGTTTTCCCTGTTTCCTCCCACATTCCAAAAACATGCTAGGTTAATTGGCGACTCCAAATTGTCCATAAGGTATGAATGTGAGTGTGAATGGTTGTTTGTTTATATGTGCCCTGTGATTGGCTGGCTGGCGACCAGTCCAGGGTGTACCCCGCCTCTCACATGAAGACAGCTGGGATAGGCTCCAGCATACCCGCGACCCTTGCGAGGATAAGCGGTAGAAAATGAATGAATGAATGTTTAAACCAATAAAAAAAATGCATCTGCAATCAAAAGTTGCGATGACAGTGAATGCAGCACACAGTGCAGCATGTGATGAAACACTTAAATAAATCATCACACTGCCGGCTGCCTCATAAAGTGACATTTTGATGACAGAATCCAATAAAGGTGCACTTAGGCTGTCCTGTCATGTACTGTGTGTGTACTGTGTGTGTACTGTGTGTGTGTGATATAGAATGTAAGTGGGTTAATTCAAGGAGTAATGTGAGGTTTGCGTCGCTGCAGGCTGCAGTATGCCTGCCACAGTAGGCGTCCCACGTGCCTGCCTTCCAAATGAATCAAGGCTCTTCCACAGTGTTGATGCCACGAGCCAAGTGCATGGGGGCTGTTTCAAACACTAAATATTACATCAAATGAGCCCGGGCCGGCGCTGGTGCCGTGCTAGTGGGCACACATGCCGGCTTTTTAGGCTCCCTGAGTCTGCACTGATGACAGTCACTGGAAAGCTCTGCTGCAGGTGACCGCCGCCTGTCACTTGTCTTATTCTAACGAACAACACAACACAACTCAAGTGTGGAAATGACTAACTAGTTGACTAACTGGTCAGTAAGTGCTTACTTCAAAATATTTAAACAGTTTTCTAAGAAATGTCTGTTTATTTATAATACCTAAAAGAGAACATAATGCTTTATACATTTGATTTGTATGTTCTAAAATGGGGCTGCACGGCGGTCGAGTGGTTAGCCTCCCAGCTAGGAGACCATGAATTCATTCATTTTCTACCGCTTTTCTTCACCGGGGTCGCGGAGGGTGCTGGAGCCTATCCCAGCTGTCTTCGGGCCAGAGGCGGGGTACACTCTGGACTAGTCGCCAGCCAATCACAGGGCACATATAGACAAACAACCATTCACACTCACATTCATACCTATGGACAATTTGGAGTCACCAATTAACCTAGCATGTTTTTGGGAGGAAACCGGAGTACCCGGAGAAAACCCACGCATGCACGGGGAGAACATGCAAACTCCACACAGAGATGGCCGAGGGTGGAATTGAACCCTGGTCTCCTAGCTGTGAGGTCTGCACGCTAACCACTCGACCGCCGTGCCGTGCCGCCTCTGCTCGGTTAATTGGCGACTCCAAATTGTCCATAGGTATGAATGTGAGTGTGAATGGTTGTTTGTCTATATGTGCCCTGTGATTGGCTGGCCACCAGTCCAGGGTGTACCCCGCCTCTCGCCCAAAGACAGCTGGGATAGGCTCCAGCACCCCCCCCCCGCTACCCTCGTGAGGATAAGCGGTAGAAAATGAATGAATGAATGAATGTTCTAAAATCCATCCATTTTCTATACCGCTTATCCTCACTGTGGTATGCTGGAGCCTATCCCAGCTGATTCCGGGCTACACTCCGGACCTGTCCCCAGCCAAAACTATTCACACTAACATTACGACCAAGGTCATATTTTACTGCACTCCAGGATAAAAATGGTTACATTTACAGCCCGTCAAGGTCATGTCAAAGCACCAGGTGGCGCTATTAAAGCCTCTCCCTGTAAGGCCACTGACGGCAATCAGAAAGGTGAAGAAAGTCATTTCCGGAATACATACCATAACAATTCAAGGAAATCTAGGAAAAGGGGAATTTACTTAAGGAAAATATTTCCTAACATTTTATATTGTAAGTCGTAGAAGAAAAGGGTGTGTTGCCTTCACCTTGCTTGTCATCCATCATTCCGAAGCATTCCGCCATCCCCGACCTTGATTATAAGCACAACAGCCACTTCATCTACATCAACGTCTGCATTTTCATTTTTTTTGTAAATCTGCTGATGTTTCTATGAAAAAAAAAAAGCTGACGAGTGTGCTATCATCTCCATTTTTGAACAGATTGAGAAGATCATGAACCTGATCGGAGCGGGCATCGAAAAGCCAGACAAGAACCAAATGAGCTCAGGTAACACTTTCCACATAATGGTTCAATTTCATTCAAGCGGTGCAGTGATTTTATTGCCCCCCCCAAGAGATATGAGTATAATTTATTGGTTAGCTAACAGGAAATGACAAGAGGGGCTCAGGGATTAAGCGAGACTTAGTTATGAAGCGTTTATAGAGCTTGTGATTGCTCTGGCGACTGCACTGGCCGTAACCTCCTTTGGACATTCGACTGTATGAAACCATGACCTCTGTGACCTTGGGACTGACTGCATTTGTTAGCGTTATTAGGACTTTTGAGATTGGATATTACATAATACTCACTAAACCTGAAAGGACAGAAAGCATTCTGTGTCTAATAGCTAATTGCTATGGGTTGTGAACATGAACTACACTGGAAAGACAGTAGAAGACTGACCTCCACCAAGGCAAAACTAAATCACTTTCCCATGATAATATGCCAAGGACATGGAGTTTGACACACAGAAGTGCAACAGATACTTAAAAATACTGTTATACCACTAATATATACACTGCATACGTTAATAACTCCTATAGTCGTCAGGAAAAGCTCTAATTAGCATTAACGGCTGTGGCTGTAGGCAACCTCCTAGTTATTTTTATTACCTCCACAAGATGGCAGTAGATGCATTTGAAATAGTAGTCGGCATCCAATGGCTTTATCTACCTCTGCATGCACTTCAGTGTTGGTATGGCTAATCAGCTGCTGATTGAAACTCATTCATTCATTCATTTTCTACCGCTTATCCTCACGAGGGTCGCAGGGGGTGCTGGAGCCTATCCCAGCTGTCTTCGGGCAAGAGGTGGGGTACACCCTGGACTGGTGGCCAGCCAATCACAGGGCACATATAGACAAACAACCATTCACACTCACATTCATACCTATGGACAATTTGGAGTCGCAAATTAACCTAGCATGTTTTTGGGATGTGGGAGGAAACCGGAGTACCCGGAGAAAACCCACGCATGCACGAGGAGAACATGCAAACTCCACACAGAGATGGCCGAGGGTGGAATCAAACTCGGGTATCCAAGCTGTGTGGCCTGGATTGTACATTTTCCCAATATATCAAAGTCTTCAATTAACTATTTTCTTTGTATACACCAAAGACAATTTTATTTTCAATGAACCTAACACGGGCTGGACGGTGGTTGAGTGGTTAGCGCGCAGACCTCACAGCTAGGAGACCCGAGTTCAATCCCATCTCTGTGTGGAGTTTGCATGTTCTCCCTGTGCATGTGTGGGTTTCCTCCGCGCTGGGACTCCAGCAAACTACAGTGAGAGCCATTATCCACAAATGGTGAAAACATGGAACAGCAGTGAACCTTCCCGGGAGTGACCGGGCAACCAAAATTACCCTGAAAAAGGTCACAAAAGACCCCACAACAACATCCAACCTCATCCAGGTTGCCTCAGTTAAAGTCAGTGTTATGGCTCCTCTCAATTATGCCAGAAAACATCTTGATGAAAATATTTTTTTCTTTCTCCCTTAATAATAAAAAGTTATATCAGGAACGGGGTCAAACCTTTTCACACCCAACTGTATATGACGTATTATAGAAGCATTCCAACAATAACTGAAGCACCTGAGGTCATTGTGTGTTATATAAGCAAGAACACGTCACATATACTATAAGTGTGTGCCATTTATAGTCTTGCATAAACGCGTGCTCAGTGCCCCATATCACGCTGAGTCATGTTTGAGTTCATCAGGATGTCGGTATCGGTGTCAATTTGTTTCGAAACATCATACGCGTTTTTTTTCCAAGGACAAGTGTTGTTCTGTTGCGTGTAAATGAGCTTAAAGCAGCGCACGTAGAGACACAGCCATGTTCAAAGCAACTGTCCTCACTTTCCCTGAATTAATTCAGCTTTGCCGCTCATTTTCTCACGCGTTGACAGGAAGTCGCTGCTTCTTCCTCTTTGATACAGAGTTTCTATCCAGGTTCTCCTGGTTACCGGGATCACCAATGTGGACTTGGCACTACATTTAAAAACGGGATAAGACAGCGACCTGCTTCTTCTTACATAGGAGGCTAATTAGGAAGTCTTTGTAAGGGGCGGATGGTATTTTTAACAAGCTTTGCATGCGCTGGCGTAAGCGCTCAGTTTAGTCAAGCTGTGGGGGTCTCACGGTGAATTAGAATTAGTACACTTGGATCCGTCTTAGTCGCTATTAGCATCTTAACTCGCCCTCCTCATCATGTGTCATAGATGAGCATTGGTGGGTGACTGAGAGACTTTTACTCCATCGCTAAAGCATTTAGGCTGCCAATCAAGTAGCAAGCCCAATCAATAGCCTCCCATTTGGCTGAAGAGCCATCCAAGGAGGCAGATTGCAGGCAGCTTTGAAAACTTGCATAATCCCGTTCGGCCCGCAGCTGCACCCAGATAAACACCAACCAGCAAGACCGCAGTGAGCAGCAATGCATGCCGGGAGCCGCGATGTCTATATGCGCCAAGAAGCTCTGTCGTTAACTGAATTTATTAGCAAATCCATTAAATAGCTCCATCCATGCATTCGTTTTCTATACTGCAGGAGTCTGTACTAGCTGACACCATGCACTGATCACCTGTCAATCACACCAGCACAAACACTTTCTTTCATAGATTAGTCTTCTATAAACCCAACATTTCGTAAACACTCGAAAGATATTTGTCTTGAATGATCATCAGTGAGGCTATGGTACATTTCCAGGAACATCCAAGACCATTTACAATCTGCATCTACACATTAGGGGTGGAATATTTCATAAACATTGCAGACATTCGTTTTTTTAGTCTGGATCGTACATTTTCCCAATATATTAAAGTCTTCAATTAAGTATTTTTTTTGTATACACCAAAGAGAATATTGTTTTCAATGAACCTAATGCAGGCTGCACGGTGGTTAAGTGGTTAGCGCGCAGACCACACAGCTAGAAAACCCGAGTCCAATCCCACCCTCGGCCATCTCTGTGTGGAGTTTGCATGTTTCCGCGTACTCCGGTTTCCTCCCACATTCCAAAAACATGCTAGGCTAATTAGCGACTCCAAATTGTCCATAAGTATGTTTACCATAGGTATGGTCACGTTTATTTTTTAATAAGGAAAATGTCTCCATGTGGAAAAAGTGATTGCACCCCGTTCAATCAATTGAAATCTGACAGTCTGGAAAAAGTCATTTCTAAAGCTTTGGGACTCCAGCAAACCACAGTGAGAGCCATTATCCATAAATGGTGAGAACATGGAACAGCAGTGAACCTTCCCAGGAGTGACCGGGCAACCAAAATTACCCCCCAAAAAAACAGAGTGAGAGCCATTATCTGTGATAAACTGTGATTGGCTGACGACCAGTCCAGGGTGTACCCCGCCTCTTGCCCGAAGACAGCTGGGATAGGCTCCAGCACCCCCGCGACCCTTGTGAGGATAAGCGGTAGAAAATGAATGAATGAATGAATGAAAACTAAATTAAAGAAATGTAAAACAAAAAACAAACATTTTAACTTAAAAAGGACCTATTATGCAAATTTCGGCCCTTTGTATTGAGTTGTGGACTCCTATAGAGCAGCTACACACAATAACCAGCACAGAATCTGCACCTATTCCAGCTATATTTTCCTCAAAACAGTGTTTTAATTTCTTCCACCAACAACCCGCCTCCAGTCACACCCACTACACTGTGATTGGTCATTGTACCTGGGCACGCCCATATAAGGAAGTCCATTGTGACATCACAGTGAGCCGGTGTTGGTTTTAACACGAGAATACAACATTCTAACAACAGTGTACTGTATCGTAATACTAAAGTCATATTCAAGTCTTTCTACATAAGCAAACTTGTCGTCTTTGTGACGATACTTTGTCAGCTGTCTGTCATGTGACCCCCCCCAACCATGAAAAAAATTGACCCGCCGTCTTAGCAAAATGCAAATGAATATCTTGTACCAACCCCCAAAGACTAGCGCTTCTCCCTGCATCACCTGACAAAAAACACTCAATGCAGTGGATTTTGGGGTTTTTTGGGGACGGGGACGGGGGGGGGTACCTCTGATGTCCTTTCTACAAGATCAGAGCGCCTCTGCATGTGCATTCCTAATCAGTTAGAGCGAGAGAGACGGGGGACATGAGGGGAGTGTGTGTGTGTGTGTTCATGTGTGTGTGTGTGTGTGCCAGTGAGAGAGCGAGACAGAGCTAGTGACGGAGGAGGGGGTGATCACAGCACCCCATACGGCAGCCCTGCAGTGCGATCCGGGAAGAAAAGGGGCTTCGAAAATCAGCTGCGGAGAGAGACGACGAGGGGGGGTGGCGTTAAAAAGAGCAGCTCGAGGGATTTGCTGGGATGAGATGTGTGGCTAGAGAGAGAGAGAGAGAGAGAGCGAGAGAGTGAAGTGAGGTGTGGGGGGGCATGATCTTTGAGTCTGCTTCCTGTCGTGGGGGAGGACGTGTGGCGGCGGCGGTAGTGGCGGCGGCGGCGGCGGTCGAAGATCGAGGCAGGTCTGTGTGGAAGGGGCCGGGACGTCATGCCCTGTGAGCACTGAAGAGTGGCGAGCGCGTACGACCCCCCCACCCCACCCTCACCCCCACTTGCCTCCTCTCTCAGTACACACATTCAAGGTGGGGGGGCATGCAGCAAAGCTCTGCCCTGACAGCCAGGAGAGGAGCCAGGTGGGCTGCGGCGCTCTTCCCGTCGTCATCTTCCGTGACCGGCCTCAGGTGGACGCTCCGGGGGACCGCGAGCATCTTCTCTGCCCGCTCCAGAGCTTGAATGCTGGGCGAGGACCGCCACCCTCCTCCACGCTGGTCCGGAGCCTCCTCTTTGAACCTTTACCGGGAATCCACTATGAATTGAGGAGTTTGCACGGCGTGGAGCATCCTTTTACTCTTGCTGCAGGATTTACAATATGTCTACCTAAACCGGTGTGGTTCCGGAGTGAAAATGATTTAAGTGTATTTTCTTCGGGTGCCTGAAGTGTACTTTAGAATGCTGCTACCTTCATTGTATGAGCCGTGCCCTAGCTCTCAAAGAGGTTGACCAATGAAGCCATGGGACTCAGCCAGAGCTTTACAAGTATGTGGTGACAACCTCCCCCCCCCCCTGACTCATTCATCATTTCTGACTTAGGGATAGTCAATAATGTGTAAATGTGTTCTAATGTGTCCATGAACCTCCTTTGACTTGCTGTAGTTGTTGTGATGTCTATGGAGCCGCTAGCCTCTCGTGTTCGCACCCGCTCATCCGCTCACGTTTAGTGAGCCCCCGTTTGTCGGAAAATGCCAGCTTCAGATGGGCTTCCTTTCCCCGTTCTACCTCCACCCTCGCCTGACATCTCCAGTCAGTCACGCTAGCACAAAGTAGTCCGGCCCCCCCTTCGCAGGGCGCTTCCTTCCCTCCCTCCCTGTGTTAGCCTGTAAACCAGCACGGACCCTGCCTCCCCCTAGACCCGCCTGGTGCTGCTGCACTCGGCTCTGCTTCTGCTGGCCGAGGATGATGTGGCAGTGCCACGTGTCGTCCTCCGAGTGCCGCTGCTACAGGCTCAACGGCTTTTCGCTGCTCAAGCGCTTCCCTCTCTCGGCAGATGGGGCCTGCGGCAAAGCCCTGGACCAGCCGGTGGGCGAGTGGCTGGAGCACGTGGGGCTGCCGCAGTACGAGGGCAAGTTCCTGCTCAACGGCTTTGACGACCTGCGCTTCATGGTGAGTCTCAACGTCGCTTGGTCGCTTATTCGCCACCTCCACTTTGATTGCTCTTTCACCCTTATTGCTCCGCCCACCACAGACATCATCCGTCCAGCTCACCCCCCCCCTCCTCTCCACTCTTCTCATAACTTCACCTCTGTGCAATGCATGACCCTGCCAGGATTTATACCCCTCCCTCTAGCTGAGCCGGAGCATAGGCCGCCATCATTGGCAAGACAAATGGCCGTCAAAGCCATTAACGTTTCCTCAGCATCTACAATTAGATGATCTCATTTAGTGGACAATTCTAAAGTCTTTTATTCAATCTCCTTATTGGAGCAAAGTGGAGCTCACTTTTAATGCACTTTGCTCAGTCTCATTAAGTCCCAAGCATCACGTCTGCTTGTGCTGATCATGACACACTCTGCTAAAAAGTGAGCACTGCAAACTATTTTACCTTTTTTTTTTTCATTTTTTTAACTCAAATAATCCCATCCTCACTGCCTCCACCTAATTACATATTAATCACTTCTTTTAACTGCACCTCAGTGCCCACAGCATGACTAAAAGCATTACTGTGTTTTTGTTAAATTGCAGGGAAAAATGCGTATCCACAGTGATGCTCGCTCGCTCGCTCCCTAGGTCAGACGATGGCCGCACGCTGTAAATAACGCCGCCCAAAGGGGTTACAGGCGTGCGTCTTGTCGGGCCGCAGAGCCGTGTTGGCACTGTGGGTTACGTCACTTGAGCTCAGCTAAGCGTGGGAGTGAAGGTGCTCTGCTCTATGACCTGCTTATCTGGCCACAAAGGCCATAACTGCAATAACATAAATACTTTTAAATGGAAAATAAAATACACTTTGATACAATACTACAAAAGGCAGCAATGTAGCCACTTGTTGCTAGGCATAATTTAAGGGGCCATGCTGCATCACATGGCAAGCACAGCAAGGACGAGGAGAGTCGGAGGGGAACTGATGGGTGTATCACCTCGTACTTCGGTACGAGGTATATTATTTAAAAAAAACAAAAAAAAAAACAAAAAAAAAACTTAAACTGTATTATGGAAAGCAGGAAGTGAACAAATGTAACAGTGCTGATTGTAAAAGTACCAGATGGAGGGGTAGGATTTAATAAGCTTTGCTTCTTCCTACTCCTTTTGGACATGTGGAACTGTGAACTGATTATGCGATGCATTCAATTGTAATCTGATGCATGTTCAAATGAAATTAAACCATTACACCAAAATATGACTGATTAAAAGATAACTTTGTACTCTTCAAGTAACACATAGTAAAAGTATCACAAAAGTATACAAAACTGGTGAGACCAGAGATATTGTTTGGTCTAGAGACAGTGCCACTGAGGAAAAGACAGGAAGCAGAACTTTAGCTAGCAGAGACGAGGATGCTGAGGTTCTCATTGGGAGTGACCAGGATAGATAGGATCAGGAACGAGTACATAACATGTTAGAAGCCTTGGAGATAAAGTCAGAGAGGCCAGACTGAGATGGTTAGGACATGTCCAGAGGAGACATAGTGAATATATTGGTAGAAGGATGCTGCGTTTAGAGCTGCCAGGTAGGAGGCGTAGAAGAAGACCAAAGAGGAGGTTTATGGATGTAGTGAAGGAGGACATGAGGGTAGTTAGTGTGAGAGATACAGGGCTGGATGGAGGCGATTAAACAACAATTTGTCTACCTCAAAAGTAAAAAAAATATATACTTCAGTAACTGCATACCAAGTACCAATACTACTTTGAATGAAATATATGTTCAAACTAAGATTCCAGTCTTGTAAATCCCTCCCACAGCACAGCGCCCAAGTACATAATGTGCAGCAGAAGGAAGATTTTTATCTTCTAAAATCCCATGTTGCTCAAAGTAGATGCGATAAACACAAAGCTACAAAAAAAAAAAAAAAGTGCCAGGGCGTAGATTGGATGATTCGGTGTAGATGGAAAATTTCCCAGACATAATGTGATGCAGACTATGGGTCATTAAGCTTTCTGATGTTCATTTTCATACCACGCCTAATGTGTCTGCTGGACCTGATGCATCAGGAAGATGAATGATCATCTCCACGAAGCAAACGACCCGCGCTAACATACCAAGATGTGAGGCTTGTAAACAACGAGAAAGGTCAGACGAGTCCGGCAGACTGTGGTGAATTCGCCCTTTAAGATGCTGCCACGTTAATCAAGGTCATCAATCAAGCTGACTGATCAGTAAGGGGCAGCACGCTTTGGCACACATCCATCTTTAGCCTATACCACCTGACTTTGGCCGGGCCAGCCAATCACAGGGCACATTTAGACAAACAACCATTCACACTCACATTCATACCTATGGACAATTTGGAGTCGCTAATTAACCTAACATGTTTTTGGAATGTGGGAAGAAACAGGGAAAACATGCAAACTCCACACAGAGATGACCAAGGGGTGAATCGAACCCGGGTCTCCTCGCGGTGTGGCCTAACCACTCGCCCCACCGTGCAACCGCTAACTATTTAGCCTCTTCAATTTACTTATTGTAAACTTAAAATGTTTTAAACAGAGTAGGGAATAAGGGCAAATAAGCCAAAAATGTACCACTTCCACACAGAATGAGAGAACCTTTTTTTTTTTCCTTCATCCTCAGCCATAGCATGTTGGCTCGGCTAACATCATGTCCAGCATGTTTTTGGAATGTGGGAGGAAACCGGAGTACCCGGAGAAAACCCACACATGCACGGGGAGAACATGCAAACTCCACACAGAGATGGCCGAGGGTGAAATTGAACCCGGGTCTCCTCGCTGTGTGGCCTAACCACTCGCCCCACCGTGCAACCACTAACTATTTACTTATTGTACACTTAAAACGTTTTAAACAGAGTAAGGAATAAGGGCAAATAAGACAAAAATGTACCACTTCCACACAGAATGAGAGAATAATTTTTTTTTTTCCATCCTTCTCCTTCATCCTCAGCCATAGCATGTTGGCTCGGCTAACATCATGTCTAGCATGTTTTTGGAATGTGGGAGGAAACCGGAGTACCCGGAAACATGCAAACTCCACACAGAGATGGCCGAGGGTGGAATTGAACCCGGGTCTCCAAGCTGTGAGGTCTGCGCGCTAACCACACATCCGCCGTGCAGCCCCACGCACGATGTAAACATGCAAACTCCACAAAGAGATGCCCAAGCGGAGATTTGAAAGCAGATCTTCTGACTAACCACTAGTCCACCGTGCGGCCCATGTTGGCACCCTTTGAGGATAAAAATGCTCTTTTAGAAATCCACGCCTTCACCATCATGTGAGCCCGAAGGAAGCACATTCCCATTTTGACAACGTTCCATAGTGGCAGGCAAAGTGACGGACAGCAGTGCATGAGAACCCCCCCTCCCACCCTCCCGCCGTCGGCTTGGCCCGCAGAGCCAGAGAGTAGACAGTATCTCCGCCGCTTCATGCTCAGAGAAGCAGCTTTTGAGGGATCATGAATTATGAACAGCTGTGTGCCCATTCTCATCATTTTTACACGACGATTATCATTTTCCGCTGCTTTCATGCTAGCAGGAAGTGGGTCGCCTGTCGTGCTTGTTCTCAACATTTGACAACGATTTTGTCTTTTTTTTTTTTTGGCTATGCTTTGTTGCCCCGATGTCCGAGCTCATGTGACAAATTGTCGACTTAGAAGTATTTGCATGGTTATGAATATTCCATATACACGGGTTCTCAAAAGCGTTCCAATGTGAACACACAAACGGTAACACATGTCAAGGAGGTCGGCACGCCTGCAAGCTCTTACGAGAATGAAAATTTCTTGTACGGGTCAAAAGAGCGAGTCTAATTTGCGAGTGTGCGCACTGAGACGGACGACTTCCAGCGCGGCTTCATGTGCAAGTCGCCGCGCATCAGATCAAAGCGGCGCCGCTCATTAGCTATGCAAGTACTCAACCATACATTCCCATCACGTTTCAAATGCAGCGTGACATCAAATGAAATAGAAAAAAAATACAAAGTCTCAAGGCAAAGTAAAGAAAGTGGAGATTCTATTTCAGGCGTTCGTGGCTTTGGCGGTGACCTTTAATCCAATGATCGACTCCCCCACCCCGACCCGACCCGACCCGACCGTGGCCTGCGTTGGCTTCTGCAGTGGTCGTCTGAGTCTGATCCAACCAGCAAAAACTACAGAACGTTTTAACATTCTTGGCCAGGGACAATCGATATGCGGCAGTCCACACGATGGAGGGAAAATGCTGAGCTCGGCATTTTCAGGTCTCACTGTATATCTTTATACTGTATCTGCCTATAAACGAGCTAACAAAGACAAGGAATCAGACAACGACTGCTGTTGGTTGTTTCATGCAACCAAAGCAGAAAATAGCTTCTGCGGATGCGTTCACCAAGAGGCTTTTGTTCCCCTACGAGTGGCAGCGCATCACATTGATCTCCCTCGCCATGCACAATTTATTTGACTTCATTGTCCTCCCACTCGCCTTGTGTCAGGGGTGTGTACATCCTGCATGTTTTGTGTGTGTGTGTGTGTGTGTGTGTGTGTAGGTGCTAAACCCTCTGTCATTGCATCAACCCAGAGACACGTTTCCACCAAGCAGTGTTCACTTTCGGAGTGGCCTGGGTTGGCTTCAGTTCAGATGTGTCATAATTAAAAGATTAATAACAATATAAACCCAGTATTACTATTTGGCCACTGAACTGTGTTATAAATGTATTTTCTGTATGATTCCAATAATTATTACAAGTAAAAATTGTTGAATTTGCACATTTCCTGATCAAATTCCTGGCAGGAAGCATAGATGAGACTGCAGTGCACTGGATGTTGCATGCCCATTTCTGTGCGTCCACATGTCACCAATGATACAATGTTTGCATTTGTTACACAAATTTTGTGTCTTTAATGTAGGTCTGACAGCATGATTCATGCTAATCAGACGATAAAATACATAGAAATGTCCTACCTTGAAGCCGAAGTCTTCTTCACCGTAAAGGGGTCGGGGCGTGCATGAGCTGGAAAGTGCTTGTCCCTGCCGTCCTTCCAGAGAGAGGAAAAGCCAGCATCAGCCGTTTGTTTTGTGTGACTGAAATACAAAAACAGCAGCGCTAGTGTGAGCTAGAATTAGCAACAAGGATTATATAGTTAGCCAAGGTATAAAACAAAACAAAAAAATATTCAAACCGGACAGAGGACAGGTACCGTAAAACGGGGTTATAAGGGACAGAGGGACAATTTTTGGACGATTTGCGATCAGTCCAGTGTGTACCCCGCCTCTTGCCTGAAGACAGCTGGGATAGGCTCCAGCATACCCCCGACCCTTGTGAGGATAAGCGGTAGAAAATGAATAAATGAATGTTCAAGAATATATGTTTCTTTGAAAAAAACAAGGGTTGCATGGCGGTCGAGTGGTTAGCGCGCAGACCTCACAGCTAGGAGACCAGGGTTCAATTCCACCCTCATGTTCTCCCCATGCGTGGGTTTTCTCCAGGTACTCCGGTTTCCTCCCACATTCCAAAAACATGCTAGGTTAATTGGCAACTCCAAATTGTTCATAGGTATGAATGTGAGTGTGAATGGTTGTTTGTCTATATGTGCCCTGTGATTGGCTGGCCACCAGACCAGGGTGTACCCCGCCTCTCGTCAGAAGACAGCTGGGATAGGCTCCAGCAACACCTGCGACCCTCGTTAGGAAAAGACGTAGAAAGTGAATAAATGAAAAAAACGCTTCCTGTTTAACATGAAAAAGCAGAATTACATTTAAAACATTTTCCCACAAATTGTCCCTTATTACCCCGAAAATTGTCCCTTATTACCCCCGCCATCCTTTATAACCCCATTTTACGGTACATACAAATAAAAAGGTAGGTCTCTTGGTAGGTTCCATGTTTAAATAGCAATAGAACACTATATTCTGTGTCAGTCAAAACTGTCTAAAATGGTCCGTACTGAAGGACTTACATTTAGAACAATAGCTGAGGATTTAGTTAATTGCTAATTAATGATTAATTCATGAAGTAACATTTTTGTGATGTCACTTCCTGTGTGGATGGGCTGAAATAAGCTATTCGCCAACCTCAAATTAATTTGGCACTTTCGACTTCATCTGGACTATAATTACAGATCTGTTTACCGACACCAATAGCTTGTTGGAAAAAAACATGTTAGGTTTGAGTGCTGACACACGCTAATAACACAAGCTAATTGACGCCAACGCCTGCGCTTTGAAGGTGTTGATAGTAATACCCAGAAATAGGGCTTCTACTTCTGTTTCTGGGCCCCCCCTCCTCCTCCTACAGAGGAGGAGGAAACCAGGTAGTCTACTGGAGATACATTGTGATGTTAAATGATACATACACGAGGACGGAGCTAAACAGCAAAATAGATAAACAGCATGAGGACGTGAAATCCCTCATGAAGGATTTGAAGAAATTGCATCACGTCAGAAACAAATGAATGGGCTGGAAGGAAAAGTAGAAGCTTGAAATAAACACAAAATGATGAAAAGGATTGCATTACATCGCAAATGACTGGATGATTTGGAGCAGTCGACGAGCATGAACAACGTGATTGTGACGAGGATTTGCGCTACACGCAGGTCTTATGCCAGTGGGGCTGATAACGGAGGAAGATGTTGCTCCAATATGCTGTATTATGCAGACAGGATTTTAGTATCATAAACATACTTTGCTTATCAATGAAATTCATGGTTAGCATTGTGTTTTTGGATTACTGATATCAATCTCGGACAACTGTCATAATTAGTTTTACTAATTAAAATCTAACTAATGTTCCACATTATTATGCACGCCACAGATATCAAGTAACCTACCAACCTCACCGTCATTGGCAGTTATAGGCATAAAAAGAAAAGAAACTCATGGATTGGCCATCTTTTTTCCCCTTGACCGCAACCCAATTGAGAACCTATGCAGATCACAACAAAACAGCAGCTGTGGAAGGCTATTCTGACATCTTGTAAGGAAATTCGAGTAGAAACACTCCAAAAACTCACAAGTTCAAGCTTCAAATGCCCCAGTTTTCCGATGATTTGGTTTTCAATTAACTTTTTTTAATCAAAATTTTGCCTCATTGTTTCGGTTTTGGCTGCACGGTGTTTGAGTGGTTAGCGCAGAGGCCTCACAGCAAGGAGACCCGAGTTCAACTCCACTCTCAGCCATCTCTGTGTGGAGTTTGCATGTTTTTAACCAGTTTCCTCTCACATTCCAAAAACATGCTAGGTTAATTGGCGACTCCAAATTGTCCATAGGTATGAATGTGAGTGTGAATGGTTGTTTGACTATATGTGCCCTGTGATTGGCTGGCCACCACTCCAGGGTGTAACACGCCTCTCGCCCGAAGACAGCTGGGATAGGCTCCAGCACCCCCTTGTGCGACCCTTGTGAGGTTAAGCGGTAGAAAATGAATGAATGAATGAATGATTGTTTCGGTTTTGGCTGCATGGCGGACGAGTGGTTAGCGCGCAGGCCTCATCGCGAGGAGAACCGGGTTCAACTCCACTCTCGGCCATCTCTGTGTAGAGTTTGCATGTTCTCCCCGTGCATGCGTGGGTTTTCTCCGTGTACTCCGGTTTCCTCCCACATTCCAAAAACATGCTAGGTTAATTGGCGACTCCAAATTGTCCATAGGTATGAATGTGAGTGTGAATGGTTGTTTGTCTATATGTGCCCTGTGATTGGCTGGCCACCAGTCCGGGGTGTACCCCGCCTCTCGCCCGAAGACAGCTGGGATAGGCTCCAGCACCCCCTGCGACTTTTGTGAGGATATGCGGTAGAAAATGAATGAATTAATGAATGTTTTGGTTTTTATACAGTATTATGCACAACACTTGCTAATTTGCCCTGCACTGTATCAATCCTCGGAATCGAGTGCCAAAACCTTATTTTTTATCATTTACTCAAGGATTTTTGTTTTTTTTGGATCTAATTAATAACGGGAACCAAAGTACCGCTGTAATGTAACAGTGCCAGTTTCACCACAACCACCTTGTGGGTGCCAAACAGGCTTTATTGTCTTGAGTGTGTGTGTGTGTGTGTGTTTGCTCACCATCATTTGTTTGTACGCACGTATGTAGAGTACATATATATGTGTATGATATTTGTATGCATCTCCTACGTGTGTGTGTGTGTGTGTGTGTGTGTGCACATGCAGGGAAGTAACGTGATGGAGGACCAGGATCTCAGAGACATTGGGATCACAGACCCAGGACACAGGAAGAAAATCCTCCATGCGGCACGCAACTTGCCAAAGGTATGACTTACATCTCTAAAATTTTTATTTTTTTGTTTTTAATTAATATACTAATTCATTGCACCAGAAGTCTTTTAAGGGACAATGGACACATACCTGCACTGTTTCTGTGCTGCAGGTCAAAGCTCTTGGCTGTGATGGCAGCACGTCTTTAGCTTCATGGCTGGACGTCCTGGGTCTACAGGAATACCTGCCCAACTTCCTGTCCAGCGGCTATCGCACTTTGGAGTGCGTAAAGAACCTGTGGGAGTTGGAGATCATCAATGTAAGAAGCTTATTAGTGCATATGCTTTATGGTAATGGTAATGGTTTAATTTCATTTGAACATGCATCAGATTACAATTGAATGCATCACATAATCAGTTCACAGTTCCACATGTCCAAAAGGAGTAGGAAGAAGCAAAGCTTATTAAATCCTACCCCTCCATCTGGTACTTTTACAATCAGTAACTGTTACATTTGTTCACTTCCTGCTTTCCATAATACAGTTTAAAGGATTTTTTTTTTTTCGTTTGATTTTTTTAAATTTTGTAATTGTTTTGTTTAAATGCAAACCCATGGGATAATATGTTATTTGTAGGTTTTCTCTCTCCAAAGATGATTTTTTTGAAACATATTTTAGCAATGGTTAGCATGAATAATTTACTGCAGTGTAGAAAATGCCATAGACATCTTGTAGCCTCTGTGTTCATTGTGGCAGATATAACACGAGTCAGATACCATCTAGAAGTTCAACTCTACTATTTGAGCATAGGTTCAGAAAATGAGCGTGTTTCCATGGTTACATTTAGCAGAATTTCCTTCAGTGTCCCATCTTTTTTTTTTTTTTTTTTTTACCCCCGCTCCAACATCTCCGACATGCTCTGCAGCATCTCGCAGCAAATCAAGCATCAAGATGACCTACAAACCGTTTTACATTCCCATGCAATCCCAAGGCTCTTTATTAGGATTTACATTCCTATCTAAATGCAGCGCACCTCATGCCTCATTCGGGTCCCACTGGGAATGTGGAGAATAATGGAAACATGCGGCAGAACTTCCAGACCAGTTGCCTCTTCTCCCTGCCTGTGACTGGATGAATAATTGAAAGCTTCAGACAAAGAAGCAGCATCAGTCTGTTGCAGCAGCAAAAAACTAATTGCACATGGAACATTAATAACAGGCTGCATGAGTGTTAATAGCCAATTATGCAAATGTAGGATAAAGAGTTTTGACTGCATAAAACTAACAACCTCTGAGACGTGTAATCGCAGTTTAACAGGGAGGAACATTCTGTACTTGGAGAAGGTGCGTGTCTTACCATTCGCAACAGGTGGTCGCCTGGTTACGGACGAATTCCGTCCCTAGGATGCGTTGCAAGATTAATTTAACAATACAAGCAGTTGATGTTTGCTAAATACAAGGATGAAGAGTCTTGAACCAGTCATGATGTGCTATATATATCACTATATTGACACTTACTATGGTACCCATTGTGTTATTGGATGCTCATATCACCTTGTACTTCAGTATGTGACAAAAAAAATTAATAAAAAAAAATTTAAATAAAAAAAATTAAATAAAATTAAAAAAATAAAAATTTATAAAATAAATTAAAAAAACAAAAAATAAATTATATTAGAAAGGCAGGGAAAAAATAAATAAATAAATAAAAAACAAACAAACCAAAAAAAAACTTAAACTGTATTATGGAAAACAGGAAGTGAACAAATGTAACAGTTACTGATTGTAAAAGTACCAGATGGAGGGGTAGGATTTAATAAGCTTTGCTTCTTCCTACTCCTTTTGGACATGTGGAACTGTGAACTGATTATGTGATGCATTCAATTGTAATCTGATGCATGTTCAAATGAAATTAAACCATTACCATTACCATATATGAAGGACCGCACGGTGGTCCGGTGGTTATCGCGCAGACCACACAGCTAGGAGCCCTGAGTTTGAAGTACGCTGTCTACACATGATACAAGATCATCTTTTATACCGCGGTAGGTAGGTGTTGCTGTTTTGTTTAGCAACAGACGTCTAAGCACTAAACAGAAAAACAGGTGTTAAGTGGTTAAGTGGACCCGAATACTAATTGGTGTATAGCAGGGGTGTCAAACTGCAGGTTTTATTTCCAGCCAGCCACTAAAGCAGGTGATTGCTGGAGAAAAAAAAAACCCTGCAATGTCTCGGCCCCCGAGTGTCTGCATTTGTTATTTTGCTATAAAAAGAAGCTCGATTCCAGATTGTGAGTTATGGAGCATCCCATGAAGGAGAAAGTGGAGTAAAGTAAATCTGATGGTAAAACAGATTGAGGTTGAATTATTGATGGGAGTCGAGGGGCGTGTGCCACCAACAGTGTAATTTGGATGCGACTCTTATTAGTTTAACTTAGACTGGGCCAGGCATACAACATGAGAGAGGACGGCGTTATTGAGGCCGACTTGGATGCTTTGCCTTTTTAGGTCATTAGGGTGGGTCCGCTGGGCCACAGGAAGAGGATCATCGCCTCTCTGGCCGAGAGACCCTACGAGGAGGCTCCGTCCAAGTCCCGCCGCCTGTCTCCCATTATGGTGAGAACGACTTTGCAAAACGACTATGCTATGCTATGCTATGCTAACACTTGGTATGTTTGATTCTAATTTGTGTCTAAATGACATCAGGACCAAATAAGTATGTTATTGATTGAAGACATCAGAGATATTCTTGTTATCAATGAAGCAATACATCTTCCAACCACTTGATGGCAGTAATGCATTTCAATCAGAAGAAACTAGACAAGCCTGTAGTGTTAGGTTACTTCCTGTTTTGGGGCAAGACTTACGGCGAGGAGGCCACAGGGAAAACCCAGGACATGTTGGAGAGACAATGTCTCTCAACTAAGCTGGGAACGCTTCGGGATCCGTCGGAAGGAGCTGGAGGCTGCCATCCCGTTACCTGTGCCAATAGATCAAATCAGACATTAAACAGTATCACCGTACTGTACCTGGCGGTCTTCATTGAGGGCAGAATTTCCCCATGAGCTTTCACTTTATACTACACTGTTCTCCAGTCGTTATGTAGTTCTATGTCGGACAAACGGTGCCTTTAAGTACAAAGTCAGGCAAGCGAATGTGAGATGCATTCACAGACAACATTTTATTTACTCTCCTATGGAATATATTCAATCAGAAAGAACACTTATTGAATTAGTTTGCCCAACAAAAATGCACCGTGTTGCTTTTCTTTTTTGACAAGTTGAATATTGTCGATTTAGTTTGTATTTCTGTGCTTGTGCACAAATGGATTCATCTCTTTCAGTATCTAATTTATGAGATTTTTTTCTTCCATAATGTTCACAATGCCTAAATAAAAGAGTCTGATTTCCCAGCCAAATAAAAGTAGCTGAGGCTTTATTTTCCAGGAGGAATCTTGGATGTACATCAGGAACGCTTAGGGAGACAATTCTGTCTAAACAGTCGTCTGTACGTGTGTGTGATGTCTTCTATAAATGTGTGTGTTTGGTGTGTTAGTTCCATGACCTCCTGTCCCAGACTACGTGCCCTCTGGGCCAGATGGACCCCTACACCAGTCGCTCCATGGACATGCTCCTGCCCCTGGCGGAGGCCGACCGGAGGCGGAGAGGAGGAGATCAAGACTGTAGCGTTTCTCTGCGTTCCTATTGTGAGAGGCCGCGCTCTGTCGTAAGTTCTTACAGTTGTTTACTTACTAAAACTTCTTTGGTTTCCTCCACATCACGTGGTAGACGTTTGCTCACGCTTGGGGGGTACGAGTGTCACGCCTGTAGAGGGCGCCCGTGCGCTATGGTGAGCACTACGCATTAGTAAAGAGATTTTGTTTTCTTTCCCCTCTGCGGCGCCCCCTGGAGAATGTCGCCTTGGGCAATTGTCCATATGCCCCATAGCTAGAACCGCTACTGCTTTCATTTTTCAGTATATGGCCCTTGGTGGAAAAAGTTTGGACACCTCTGACTAAGATGGAACAAACACTTTGAAATTCTGTGGTGCATCAATTCAGAATTCAGAATGTCAACAAAAATCCATAACATGTACAAAAATGGGTTGTGTCAAGAAAAAGTATTCTTAAGTATTGATTTATTTGTATTTATTTTTATTTTAATATGAAATTATTCATTCATTTTCTACCGCTTATCCTCACAAGGGTTGCCGTCTTCAGGCGAGAGGCGGGGTACACCCTGGACTGGTCGCCAGCCAATCACAGGGCACATATAGACAAACAACCATTCACACTCACATTCATACCTATGGACAATTTGGAGTCGCTAATTAACCTAGCATGTTTTTGGAATGTGGGAGGAAACCAGAGTACCCGGAGAAAACCCACGCATGCACAGGGAGAACATGCAAACTCCACACAGAGCTGGCAGAGGGTGGAATAGAACCCTGGTCTCCTAGCTGTGAGGTCTGCACGCTAACCATATGACCGCCGTGCAGCCCAATATTCTATTAATGACACAAAATTTAAAAAAATCACACAAAAATCTTTCAATATGTTTTCATACATTGTTATAATCCCGAACACCCGATCCCAAAGAGTCATTTTTTACGGGTTTTTTTGTGTGTGAGAGGCAAAAAGAGGTGATGATGCAACTGCACACTAATGGATGACAGTTTTAGAGCAGTTTTAATCCGTAAAACCAGCAAAATAGCATTTGATAAAGTGAATGGAAAAACATACATGACAGCAAAGAGGAAGTGGAAGAACATGGAGTGTAGCATGCCAAGGAAATTTTAACGCATGTACACATAGCGTTCAATTCCAAATGTGAAAACTGTAAATAGCTCATGGTGTTATATACGTCAATAAATTGTTATTTTGATGTGAAAGTTATGCTTGAAATGTATGTTTTTTCCCTTTTTTTTTTTTTTTAGTTGGGAACTGATATTTTCCTAACACTTTTCTATGTTCGACTGCTGATTACTAAAGAATGGAAGAAGGTTATTATTATTCGAATTACTACTACTACTTATAACACCTGGCCAAGATCTATACAATCTGATCCCTTGATTCCTGTGGTGACAGCAGTTGCCCGAGAGCGGGGGACCAAAATTCCTGGGGGCACCACTGTTGTTTCCACTACATATATTTGTTAAATTTGTAATTCCTTCAGAGTAATAGAGTAATAATGTATTCCAAGTACAGACAAGTAACACGCTGCACTAAATATGCATGCTAACATAGTCACATCTGTTTCCAGCCTCAGTCAGCGAATGCTAACGCAATCTAGCAAGTTGAATTAACACGTGAACAAGATCTGAACCAGCATCTCGGTCCACTGTCATGAACTCCACGGCTCTTACGTGATCAGCTGCTTCCTCCTGAGGTGAAAGCACTAAGAATAACTCTGCGATCAAATGTTACCATTCGCTAAAGGTCAAGCTGCGGCACCAACACAAAAACAGTCACGCGTGCACAACTCAAGAGGAGCACCCAGCCAGAAGAGGAGAAATACTACTTGATTGCACCACTCACCCGCTCCACCATCGTGGTCTTTATCACCAAATGCTGCTGACCTCCAACAGGAGGAGCATTTGACTCCATTGTCAGTTTAGCCACCAACTACAGTTTTTTTTTTCTTTCTTTGTAGGACCGTCACAGTGAACGACACAAAGAATCTCGTCTCAACTTGCGGCCGCCCAGCCACTCTGCTACCTACGCCACGGTGTCCGCCTGGCACCACCAGCCTGAGAAACTCATCCTGGACGCCTGCGGGTACGAGGCAACAGTAAGTCACTTTTTATGGTCTTCAGCGTTTAGACACTGTTTAGACACCTGCATCATCTAATGCAGGGGTCTCAAACACGTGGCCACTAGTTTGAGGCCCCCGCCTTGATATGAAAGTTTAATGTTAGTGCGGCCCGCGCAAGTTTGATATGATTGCTGTATGGTATCATGTACCCAGAAAAAAATTATTACGTTTGATTAATGTTCATGTTAAAAGTTAAATAACTTAATAGTTATCCTCTCTATCTGTGTGGAAGTGGTAAGTTTTTGGCTTTGTTAAGTTTAAAGGAAATAACTTGGAGGCTACCGTTTAGGTCGCTAGATCTCTAGTTTGCGAGTTAGCATGTGTCTCAAGACCCTGCAGTTGCGCAATATGTTGTAAATAAAAAGAGTATAAATGTGACTATAGTCGTGTTTTGTCATGTCTACAGGGCTCTAATTATGCTTTGTTCATTTTAATCTGAAAAAAATAATTTGTCTACCCACCAACTATATGTGGTTTCTTAAGTTTTTATTATTTGCTGTTTTATTATTATTATTATATTTATTTATTACTGATTGATTGATTTTCTTTATTCTTGATTTGTTTATTTATTTTTCATCTTATTTTGTGCAGAAAAATAAAAAGTAAGATATTTGAGAACAGTGGAATGTTTTATCAGCGCTTTTATTGTAGAAAATCGGAACCAAAGCACTGAAAAAGTTTGTATATTTTTCTGTTTTTAATAAATGCTCCAGTGGCCCCCAAGTAAATTGAGTTTGAGACCCCTGATCTAATATGTTAGCAAAAATGCTTCAACTCCAGTTACTGGGTGTGTGTTCTACAAATGTAAATAACTGCTAAGTCTGTAATTAGCAACAGGTCAAAAAACATCGGCATTGTTAGTTGCTACACTTTATGACGCCGTCTAACCTGGTATGTTTTTCTAAAGTACTTAGGTTCAATGATAATCAGGGATCTACGAGGGATAGAGTCCACACAAGATGCCTGTGCCAAAATTAGGGCAAGTATGACTGAAACCTGCGTTTTTTTTTTTTATCTTAATCCATCAAGTAGCTTCCATTGACATTGGTTCTTTTATTGCAGAAATCAAAGGACTCAAGAAAAGGTCCAGTTGTTATCCTCTCCATCACCTACAGGGGGGTCAAGTTCATCGACGCAGCCACAAAGGTAAAGTGTTGTCTACCAGTCTTCATGTTTATTGATCGTCGACTCAACCCAAAACATTCCCGATGATTGCCTCTGCGTCAATTATTGCTTCCCGTCAGCGTTTCCAGAAACTTTACTTCCTGTCTCCGCTATTAGACTATAGTTGCAGAACACGAGATCCGCAACATCTCCTGTGCCGCCCAGGACCCGGATGACCTCTGCACTTTTGCCTACATTACCAAGGACCTGAAGAGCGGCCACCATTTCTGTCACGTCTTCAGCACGGTGGAGGTGGTAAGTGAAGTTTAGCGATAATAATGCTTTAATAATTATTATTAATCATGAAAACCATCTGTGAAAACAGCATGGGGACGAGCGCTCTTTCTGATTGGCTCATTGATTAAATTTTATCGTCTTGCTAAGTGTGACATTTACATGTACGAGATAACGGTAACCGTTCCAATAAAACAAAAGGTCGATATGAAAATAATGTAAACAATGGGGAATAAAACAAGTCTCTCCATGGCAGACACAGACGTATGAGATCATCCTAACACTGGGCCAGGCCTTCGAGGTGGCCTACCAGATGACCGTCCAGTCTAGGCCGAGACACTACGTCCCGCATTCGTCTTTGGGCTCGGAGGTCCAAGAGACTAAAATAAGCCGACCAGTGTCGCAGTCGTGGAGCAGCATGAGGAGATCCGCAGTGAGTAGCACACCCACAAACAATCACCGAGTTATTTTTTTTTCCAGATGTGACCCAGGCCTCTTTTGTATGTTAATATAAATTCGATATGTCTGAATGTTCGGATCTCGTATATCTGACCGATAAATCATCGAATGACTGATTTGGCCGTGGGAAAGTTGGGAAAACATACTCACAGATGTAGACAATATTTGTAATCCGAAAATTATTTTGAAAAGTAGTTTCAGCAAAGTGGCTCAAGTCAATGTCCACTCCTGGTACCGACATCCACCCAACTCACTCCTCGTAACCATAATTATCACATACTACAGTATTAATTGGCCCTGTAACCCTAGAAACCTCCCATGAATGATACGGGAAAAGGCCGAAATGATACTGTGTCAACGCCCAGGGCAGTGATACTGATAAAATATAGAGTTTAACCATGTCCAGTATCAGCCCCCGTAGCTGTCCACTCAGAGCGCGCTGCTCTGGTATCGTGCCTGTGAAACAACCAATCAGAGAACAGCGCAAGCGTGAACACACAGCGTTTGTTTTGCTGCCGTCTGTGCTCTGTCAACTATTATTACTGAACTATTATTAGTCAACTATTATTGTTGAAATATTTTTGCAATTATTGTGTTTACACCGTTTAGATATAATACATGTAATAAACTGAAATAAACCGCGTGCCAGTATCATATACTGACACTGATACTGACATTTGGGGGCATGATACCTGGCCTGATACCAGACAAACCATGTGATAACCTATAAGTATCTTTCTGCTGAATCGCCTACGTGAAATCATTTGGTTACAAAAATGTTGACTTTCACATTACAAATAGTCGTGGTCATGTGAACGACGCCATGAAAAGATCAGATTCTAACAGAAAATCTGAATTGTAGCGTGAAAATACTCTTAACAAAAAACTTTTAAATCATTGACAATTTTCCAGGAGTGACTTTAAAATGTAAATCTTTGCAAAAGATGCTAAATAAAGTGGCTAATCGTACATTTTGATTGTTCTGTACTCCTGTTTCGATGCCACCGTCTTAGGTCTACGTGTATGTAGCTCAACATCTCATAGCTGACGCCATGTTGCTCTTCTTTAGACAGCAAACTAATCAAGACTAAATAAACAGTACCTTTGTAAGTGGTGCATTGTTTCCTGTAGTTGCCAGGTGCATTGTCTACAAAAGCAAGCAATCGCCGGGGTCAAAAAACACTGACATTAACATCTGTTGCTTTTATTGATTCCGCACTATCATGAATGGTTAGCGGTTTTATCTACTTTACCACTAGATGCGCTTTAAAATATTGATTGTTACCTACAATGAACTCAGCAGTATTAATGCTATTATGACATAAGCACTATTATTACATATAATTGGTTCTGTTGCTGCTGTGTAATATGCTTATTAATAAATGACCATGTGGTCAAAGAGTGTTACCTTTTCATTTCACACTCTTTCATGCAGCCAAAATCATAAAGTAAAAAAAAAAAACAACTTTCCAGATATGCAGTGGAACCTCAGTTAGAGTCAATCCATTCCAGAGGGTCCGACTAAAACCAAAACATACTCTAATCAGTCAATTTTCCCTAACCAAAAATGTTAACACACTTTTTTATAGCTTTTCCAATTATGTTTTTACATGTAGAAAACAATTCAAAATACATATAAATTAATTTAACATCTCTTTTACTGCAGAATTAACCGCTGATGACATCATAGACAGGCGACGGAGCATGGGAACAATGACTTCCGGTCCGGTTTTTGTGCATAAAAAATAATTTACGAACACACTAGGAGTCACACAGTGTATTAATAACACAAAAAGACCCATGCTTTTTGGTAATGAATGTCAACCAAGACAAAATTTGTATACATTTTCAATGTAAACTGAAAACTACGCCAACAGGTGCGTACACTAACCGAGGTTCCAATGTAATGAATTTTCACATTTGGTAAACAACAGCCCGCTGTTAGCATCATTAGCCAATTAGCATCATTTCCTTTTTGTAGTTTAGGTAAATCAACGCTCCGGCTGCAATTAGAGCATTTAGACAATCAGACAATTAAGAAAAGTCTTAATGATCAATTAGCCGAGTCATCAATCACTATGGCCTTTTCCGAGTAAACAACATGGAATTTAGCAGCATAAAAACTAGCAAGAAAAAGACGTTTCTGAGCCAGAATATTAGAAACGGGTCCAACCTTGTTGACTTGCACTTTTCCAGACACCATTCCCAGATTCCGTACTTAGGTCTGTCGTTGCACTGGAACCAAAACACCGTCCAATCACCATCAAGCCCTTACAGCACAAGCCTCCATTAGGCAAGCATGTTATGTCCTTTTCTAACAATGTCTCTCTTTTAACGTGTCTTTGCTCTTGTCTTCTTGGTCCTGCTGCTCCCCAGGGTGCCCCTGTGCTCGAATGCCGCTGCTGTCACTGTCACACGTGTACCACCCACCGTCCTTCTTTCCTCCCGTTGCACTCTGTTAGCCCCGGAGTCCAGGTCCTTCTCTTTCCTTGCCTCTATTCCACCCCCCGCCATCGCACATCTGCTCACGCACCACCTTGCCCAACCGCTATTTGGACGCACCAGTCATCTTCTTTTTACCCTTCTTTTTCTTCTTCTTCTTCTTCCTTTTGCACCACCAATCTCATCTCCCTCTCACATCACCGGTCATCACCATCGGATCAAATAGACGCCATTAGGTCCAGTGTTGCAGTTTAGCTTCCTAGCTACCAGTTTTGTAGATGGTTATGGTTGTTTGTTTCTTGGTGTTTTATCTTCTACATTTGAAGACGTTATTATTATCTGTGATTGTAAACTTCTGGGATGTGGTTGCCGTGTCTTTTTGTGTCAATGGACGCTTCGGGGGGGGGGGTCAGTTTTGTGAAACCGACGAAACACGGTAAAAAGTAATACACAGCAAATACAATCGAAAAGCTGCGTTTACTGTGAATTCACTTTATCAGTTAATTTGCATTAAGCGTTGCTTTCACAGAAAATACTCCATTATACTGAGGATTACCCATAATCCTTTGCTATTATAACACATTTCTCCAATAGAACTCTTAGCCGGTTCTGCACTTTTACACAGGGATCCTGCAATATTACTTTTAAACACAACAGGGCGGGAGAAGAGAGTATCATGGACAACCCTTATACACAGGCAGCATCCTTCAGTGGAAAATTGCCTGGTCAAAGTTTAACAAATGGGGAAAAAAATGTGTAAAAATGGCAGCTTTTACAGTCTGTGTGAAAGGAGTTTATACAGTGTATGTTTAATGTCCTTACTGAGCTTCATAATGATGTTGTTACTATTATTGTTTTTAGCTCCCATGTGGGGGTTAGGGGTTATACTGGTGGTGGGGGCAGTTCACAGAGCTGTCAATCATCCGTGCGGTGGATTGAGCCCCAAGTGTCCGTGATCGGCAGACGATCACCAGGCGGCACCTCTAATCCATGTGTGCGAACTGAAGACATGTCAGTGTGGTCACACGGGCCTCCCGCTGACACCCGTCTCACGCACTCCTCTCGTCCTTCCTCCTCCCCCCCTCCCCGACTTCCTCCTCCCTCCCTTCCTCCTCCCCCCCCTTCCCCAATTGACCCGGCAGATCGACCCCCTGGAGATGGACGCAGACATGCACTCCCTGGGCAGCACTTCCTGGCTCTTGGACCAGAGGGACTCCAACAGGCGGCCAGTCAGCACCAAGTACGAGACCACCATATTCTGAGGCCCGTCCCCCCTCCCACCCTATCCCTGCGGCTGACCACCCCCCTCCCGCCCCCATCCCCCTCCCATTGCATTGTACTCCTCGCACACAAACACAGTTTGAGCCTCGTGCCTTCTCACTGTGACGGCGTAGCCACCCTCAGGGCTGCCTCCCCATACACCCCTCCTCCTTTTGCCCCACCCGGTGACCCACACCGACGTCCCACCTGCCATGACAAGGACCCCCCTTTGACTCCGCCTCCTTGTCATTCGGAGCCTTGGAAGTGGAAGATCCACAGAACTGAGCTATCTGTCAACCAAACTGCCTCTTTTTCCCCCGACACCCCCCCCTTGCCCCCCTCCCCAATGACAACATGCATCTGCCTCAACTCCTTGACAGCACCCAGAGGTTGCTAATTTATTCTTAAGGCTTGTTTTACACTGTTACCCCCCCTTTTTTTTAATTTTACATTTGGTTGCTTTTTCTTCTTCCATGTGTAGCCTATCCTGTTTTACCAGGCATCTACCACTGTGAGGCGCTGTGAGGAGGCCGCTTGACTTAGCACGGGATGCCAAACAGACAAATCAATGATAAACAAGTTTGGGGTTTTTTTTTCTTCTATGCATTTGTACATTAACACAAATACACCTTGTTGCACTTTGAGGAGTTCATGTGATATTAATCCAAATTATTCCCCCCTTCCCGGGCACCACCCAATGACTGCACACTGCTTTTTTTTTTTGGGGGGGGGGGGGGAGGCACTTCTGATTTCCTGCTGTGTCAAAATAACATTGTGATGCCGTGACCAGATTGGGAGGGGGGAGGGGGGGTCTTTGCGCTGGCCTTGTACGTGCCCTGTGCCTCTCAGCATCACGGTAGCACAGAGAGACTGCAAAGCGCCTGGATTTGCAGATAAAAACCAAGAAAAACACTGTGTTGACACGTGGCACTATCCCTTTCTATCCCTTTCAACCTTTCGAAGATGGGAGTCCATTTTGTGATACTTTTTTTCATAGACTGAGGCCAACAGAGACAAATAATAATAATAATAATCTCAATTTTGTAAATGGAATCCAAACACGCCTAACATAATTTGAGTTGACTTATTAAAAAGACGGGCCCGAGCACGAGTTTCCCAACTTAGCATCTCATTATCACGATGAAACGGCTTTCCACACGTGCAGTTTCACGCCAATTTAGAATGAAGCGCAGCAGCACACGCTAAGTGTGTCACACGGCGGCGTGTTAAAAGAACCAAATTTAAATGTTGTGTTGGTGTTGTGATGATACGAATGGATTTGCTATGCTGAGAGCACGACACACCATGTTTATGTATTATTATTTTTTTTTTAAGGATGCTCTTCCTTCTCCTGCACTGTGAATCAAAAGCTTGTTGTGGAGTTGACACACTTTGCGTCCACTGCTACCTTTTTTGGGTTGTTTCTGTCAAGTCGCTGACCACCGTCCCTGTGTGTGTTTGTGTGTGTGTGCACAGGGGAGGCTGACGTATACGCAGACTGTTAAGATCTGTGTGTGTGTTTGTGTGGCACTGTAGCAGCGTTCTGGCCACCGTGTTCTGACTGTTAGCTTCCACTGGTGATGCATGCGAGCAGTGTTTGTTTTGGGTCTGGTACCTGTGGATGCACAGGGCCGGGCCGGGCCGGGTCAGTCTGTGTGTGTATGCGCACTGTGGCGTCTCATCACGCTTCGTCCATCACCGTTTTAACATTTCAGCCTGTCACCTTCAGTCATCCCTACATCGTCCTCATCCCGGCAACATGTCACGTACGTTCTCCCATTTTGTTCGTCACCAAGGCAACCTGCTCTTGTATTGCTGGCTGCAAAGTAAGGATGGGTACATTCAAAATTTAAAAAGTGGTTTAACCTAAGCAACAACAAAAAAAACGTATGTAACAAAATAACAAATACATCCTCAGTACAGAATGTGAACAAAGTGCCACACTGTGGAACATCACTCTGGTTCCTTTCCACCAATCTGTGTTGTATCTCATGCTTGCAACTTCACAAGCGCTTATAGTTCAAAATGATAGTTCAAAAGTTGAATGTTTTTAACATTACATTTCAGTGGTAGCTGATTAGGCAGCAATGGAGTTGGACTTGAATACATTTGCACCTTCTACTGGTTGTCTACGAGTATAACAGCCCAGTAAAAATACGATGACTGCAGAAATTAATTATATTTTATGCCACTGGATGCATTTCACAGTCCAAAGTAACCAAAATGCTGCAATAAGGAATGCAAGTTATAGAAAAAGTGACATTTTCAACATTTTGTGTCAACAAAAGTGATATATGATAGTAAACTATCATCTACCATCATCTATGTGTGTATACTCACTCGGGTCATGGTCATATGCTGGAGCCTATCCCAGCTAACTTTGGTCAAGATGCGGTGTACACCCTGCACTGGTCACCAGTGTGTTCTCTTCCTATTAAGAAATAAAACAAGTCAGTGCCAGGGCCAGAAACCTTTCATTGGTGTGGTCAAGGTGAGACCATTACTCACATAGGGGTGGCAGTTGATACCTGAAATGTCTAAATGGCCAATTACCGTTAATAATTTGGCAACGACACAATTTGGAAAAAGCTTTAAGAACAAAGTCAAGTGCAAAGTGTGAAACTCCTCAGTGATGCAATCAGTGGAATTAGAAAGTGAGCTCATTCAGCACATCTGCCATGGCTTATTATTTTTGCTGCAGGTATTCTGGCTGCGTGTGAGTTCCAGTGATTCTTCCTGAAGCGAGATATTATATCGTTATTAAAAGTATTAAAAGAAGATGCCTTACTCGCCCCTTTAGTGCTTTACAATCATTACAAGTTGCATACTTATAATATGAATATTTCCAAACCGTGGATATACTGAGCTCGCAAGTTTATGTGTGGATCACAAGGTCAACACGCGCGCACGGATTATGGTTGTTCATCAATTAATCATTAATATCATCAGGCCCTAAGTTTTATATATTATTTTCTTCTAAAAGTATTGCAATGTTTAAAAAAATATATTGTTTGCACAGCACGGCGCACAGCTAGGAAACCAGGGTTCAATTCCACCCTCGGCCATCTCTGTGTGGAGATTGCATGTTCTCCCAGTGCATGCGTGGGTTTCCTCCCACATTCCAAAAACATGCTAGGTTAATTAGCGACTCCAAAATGTCCATAGGTATGAATGCGAGTGTGAATGGTTGTTTGTCTATATGTGCCCTGTGATTGGCTGGCCACCAGTCCAGGGTGTAAATGAATGAATGAATTGTTTGCACATAAAAACTGCTCTTGGTTTACGTTCGGGATAGTCATCTTAAAGCAGGGGTCCCCAACCTTTTTTTGCACCATGGACTGATGTGATTCGGATCTTTTTTCCACGGACCGGCAAGGTGTGGCAGAAAAATACAGCAAATATAAAATAACACGATGTTAAGTGCAGGGAAAATATAACTCACCCGCTGAATCAGTGGGAGGCCTGAGCTTGTTTCGTTGAGACGAGATGGTTCCATCTAGGTGTGATATGAGACAGTGTGTCGTTAATAAATTATTTATTATTTCTGTGCGGCCCGGTAGCAAATGCGACACAGACCGGTACCGGGACCAGTCCCCGGCCCGGCGGTTGAGGACCCCTGGTTTAGCGTAGAGCAAATTTGCAGGGACAGCACCCCTTACTGGTAGCTGTTAAGTAGTACAATCTTTGAGATATTACTTAATGATGTACAGTAGATACAGTTGCAGATGAAATTCTCCACAACATAATAACGGCCACAAGGACCACTCTAAGTATACCTCACATCCCTTTATGTGTTTGTGAATCTCCAATTATGAGCACACACAAGTAGAAAGTTACCAAAATGTAAATATGTTAGACCGAATAAAGTCACAAACTCAGAATTCTGGCCTAAAATGACTTCTGATGTCTTCTAATCAACCTACAGAGTAAAAGAAGAGAGATTTTTCACCTTGAGTATTCACAGCCCAGATGGGCAGGTTAAGAGTTACCTTAGTTTGCAATAATGAGTGCAACAGCCATTGAGTCACACAGGGGTCTTTGTGTAGTCTCCTGCCAGCAGTGTTTTCTGCACAGATAGAACAAGCAGGCAGCATGTCCAAATTTACCTACTAACGATGAGTGCTTTTCTATGGGCAGATCAGTCAGCTGATTATCCTTAGTATCCCATGTGTTGTTATAATCTACTTGCAATAAATGTTCATATGCTCAGCTGACGAGTTAATAAAAAAGTATTAACCTATTAACACCTATGCCACAACATATACTGCTCAAAAATAATAAAGGGAACACTAAAATAATGTATCCTACTTTTCAGTGAATTAAATATTATTACCGTATTTTCCGGACTATAAGTCGCACTTTTTTTCATAGCTTGGCTGTTCCTAAATGAAAAAAATGTTTTTTTACATAAACACCTTTTCTGTTCATGTTTATTTTTTGTGTAGCTGAATAACTATTGTGTTAGCATATCTTACACTTATTCAGCCTGTTCTCTATTCTTTTATTGTTAGAACTTGCCTTCCAAGAGGACGTAATGTCAGTTTTGGTCCAGTAGTTTCTAAAATAAATTACCCGCAAAAAATGCGACTTATACTCCAGTGCGACTTGTGTTTTTTTCAACCTAATGATGCATTTTTTTTTGCCATTTTGCGACTTATACTTTGGAGCAACTCCAGAAAAATCCAGAAAATACGGTAAATACTTTACGTAGGTGTGCTGACAACAAAAATCACAAAAAATATCAATTAAAATCTAATTTGTTATTATTATTATTATTATTAGGTGTGTGTTGCTGTTGTCTATTCCATTTGCACAACAGCATATGAAATTGTGTTGCTTCCCAAGTGGATAGTTTGATTGGCTTGGAGTTACATTATGCTGTTTAAGTTTTCGCTTTTTTTTTTTGAGCAGTGTAAATATACACGATCAACAAACTGGCTAAATGGCGCCCATCCCTACTGCAGATTTTGTCATGAAGAGCAGCAGCTACAAGAAGCAGGTTGTGACAGGGTGACGTGGTGCATGTCTCTTGTTATTTTAACATCAGTGTCTTCCTTGTGTAGCTCGTCCCAGCGTTCAAGTTCCCGGACACCAAGCTCTGATGAGTTGGCAGCCAGCGAGCGGCCCATGTGTGAGTTTAGTGGGAAGGAGATAGAGGGAGGAAATCAACTCTTTGACATTTAGCTCTCGCCCTGTACACTTACACCCCCCCCCCCCCCCCCACCTCTCCCTGATCACACAAACGAAGGGTAACCTGTCCAACATTGCCAGCTAAACAGGACACGAGTAGCGCTCACTTCTCGACAAAAGGTCAGCTATAGAAAGGTCAAGTCTTCTTTCGGGCCTCGGTCCTCGTTATGTTGGTACTGCAACGGGTATGAGCGTTGTCGACAAGCATGTCAAATCGATCCAGGTCTACGGGAGACACTAGCTGTTTGATATGGACAAAATAAATGAAAAATAAAAAAAATACTGTACCAGCATCCAAAGCTTTGCCCATGTTTGTGGCCAGAGTTTGGTTTGTCAAAGAAAAATGTTATACTGGTTCAAAATTTCAAAAAGCAATATTATATTCATGATATTAAATGATATGATGAGAAAAGCATCCCCGAAAGTCAGCATTGTTTGTCTGTTTTCTTGCCGTCCTTTATTGATGCATTTAAGGGATGCACTCCCTTAGAAAGTAAACGTGGATACGCTTTAGAATAGTCAGTGTACAGCTTTATATACACTCTCCTCCAGACCTGAACCAGTGCTCTTCACTTGTATTGCCAGGTATTTATATACTAATAGCTGGGACTTGACTTATTTTCAGTGGATAGAAAATCTACACTGCTGTACAATTGTACACTGACTACTCTAAAGTATGTCCACGTTAACATTCTATTGTATTGTCCATTATTTCTCACTGGTTATCCCTTCTTTTAGATTTAAAACTGAATCAGTTTAACTGCATTTGTTGGAACTAAGTTCGTTTGGACTTGCCTAAGTAAGAAGCAGACAACTCGGCACTCGGCATGAGTGTGAGTGGGCATCTACTCCCTAAAACGCCTCCAGCATTGCCCCAAGGAAACTCTCTTCACGGTTTTGGATCAAGCTGAAATTCTAATCGGCTCTGCACGCACTCGGGAGCACAATTACATGCAAACTTAAAAGTGTCATTTAAAGTTGTGCTGTCAACAAAAAAAGTCAGTTACATTTAAAAATGAAAGTGATTATCACTTGTGCTATAATATACGATATCGCCGATAAGATAAAAAGGTGATACCTTTTGAAGTTTGCCGTGCATCTCCACATCGCACCAACAGCAGCACCTTAAGCGAACAGGGCCCCCCCTCAGGTGTAGCAAGCAAGCTCTTCCTGCATGTACTGTATATCTGCAACAGTACTTTTACAGACAAAAAAAAGGCACAATGCAAACATCACAATATGTTAAGAAAAAAAGAAGCTGCCAGCTCTTACCTGAAGACACCGAGTGGTCACCGAGTGGATCTGTGGCTGCGTAGTAAGGGCACAGGACAGGACACAAAATAGGGCCAGACTAAAAATAAAGTTCAAATCTTTTATAGCTGCAAAAAAGCTGTGTACCAAACTGTGCAGATACAGTGAAGAAAATAAGTATTTGAACACCCTGCTATTTTGCTATTTCTCCCACTTAGAAATCATGGAGGGGTCTGAAATTTTCATCGTAGGTGCATGTCCACTGTGAGAGAGATAAACTAAAAAGAAAAATCCAGAAATCACAATGCATGATTTTTTAACAATTTATTTGTGTGATACAGCTGCAAATAAGTATTTGAACACCTGTGTATCATCTAGAATTCTGACCCTGAAAGACCTGTTAGTCTGCCCATTAGAAGTCCACCTGCACTCCATGTATCATCCTGAATCAGATGCACCTGTTTGAGGTCGTTAGCTGCATAAAGACACCTGTCCACCCCATACAATCAGTAAGACTTTAACTTGTAACATGGCGAAGACCAAAGAGCTGTCCAAAGACACCAGAGACAAAATTGTACACCTCCACAAGGCTGGAAAGGGCTACGGAGCAATTACCAAGCAGCTTGGTGAAAAAAGGTCCACTGTTGGAGCTATCATTAGAAAATGGAAGAAGCTAAACATGACGGTCAATCTCAATCGGAGTGGAGCCCCATGCAAGATATCACCTCGTGGGGTCTCAATGATTCTAAGAAAGGTGAGGAATCAGCCCAGAACTACACGACAGGACTTGGTCAATGACCTGAAAAGAGCTGGGACCACCGTTTCCAAGGTTACTGTAGGTAATACACTAAGACGTCATGATGTGAAATCATGCATGGCACGAAAGGTTCCCCTGCTTAAACCAGCACATGTCAAGGCCCGTCTTAAGTTTGCATATGACCATTTGGATGATACAGAGGAGTCATGGGAGAAAGTTTTATGGTCAGATGAGACCAAAATAGAACTTTTTGGTCATAATTCCAATAAGCGTGTTTGGAGGAAGAAGAATGAAGAGTACAATCCGAAGAACACCATCCCTACTGTGAAGCATGGGGGTGGTAGCATCATGCTTTGGGGGTGTTTTTCTGCACATGGGACAGGACGAGTGCACTGCATTAAAGAGAGGATGACTGGGGCCGTGTATTGTGAGATTTTGGGGAACAACCTCCTTCCCTCTGTCAGAGCATTGAAGATGGGTCGTGGCTGGGTCTTCCAACACGACAACGACCCGAAGCACACAGCCAGGAAAACCAAGGAGTGGCTCCGTAAGAAGCATATCAAGGTTCTAGCATGGCCCAGCCAGTCTCCAGACCTGAACCCAATCGAAAATCTTTGGAGGGAGCTCAAACTCCGTGTTTCTCAGCGACAGCCCAGAAACCTGACTGCTCTAGAGAAGATCTGTGTGGAGGAGTGGGCCAAGATCCCTCCTGCAGTGTGTGCAAACCTGGTGAAAAACTACAGGAAACGTTTGACCTCTGTAATAGCAAACAAAGGCTACTGTACCAAATATTAACATTCATTTTCTCAGGTGTTCAAATACTTATTAGCAGCTGTATCACACAAATAAATTGTTAAAAAATCATGCATTGTGATTTCTGGATTTTTCTTTTTAGTTTATCTCTCTCACAGTGGACATGCACCTACGATGAAAATTTCAGACCCCTCCATGATTTCTAAGTGGGAGAAATAGCAAAATAGCAGGGTGTTCAAATACTTATTTTCTTCACTGTAAATACAAGCATTTGAAAAAGCACACTTATTACCTATAAAAGTCTCCCATCATGGCTGCTAGACACACACAGATATCTTTACAAAAAAAAACAACTCTAAGTCAATGTGTTGTTTTGTTTTATACATTTGCATATTTCAAAATATTAAACATCATTTTTGTATTAAAATAAAACAAGGATAAATTAAGCACACAGTTTCAGTCTTGCTGCTATTTACATATCTGGCAACTCCACATTTCACACTTTAAAGTGGAGGCAACACTGAGACAATAAGTGCCATGAGCAGAACAGTCATAGAAAAACATTTGAATACATAAGACTAGAAATTCTAGGCAGTTTACCTCAACCGGAGCAGAGTCCTGACGGAAAACAATAATTAATACAATCTTCTGTTCCCAAAAAGAAAATATTTCCCTAGGCTGACAAAAATACAAAAAAAAATCACTTCATGTCATAGCAGTGCTACTAATCAGACTCTCAGCCCTTTTTTTATACTTCATTGTTATTTGTGTGTAAACCACACTTACCAAAGAAACTTAACTAAATTAACACTTTTAATCTCAAGGTGGGATCAGTTCTCCATAAGGAAGTAAAGAAAAAAAACTTCCATACTTGTGCCACACAAGATCAGCCATCAGAGGGCAAGTCTGCAAACATGAGCTACACACACAAACACACACACACACACACACACACACACAAAGCAACAGACACACACTCCTGCTACGAGTCCTTGAGCATGTTGATGCGTGCAAAGATCTTGAGTGCAGGTCCCAGTTTAATGTTCATGGTGCTCATCAGGTGATCCTCCTTTAACAGCAGCAATGCTTGGCCGTCAATCTCCTGCGAGCGGAACTCGTCTGCGATCTCCTGACATCCTGGGTAGACGTCAACAACACGTTTGTTCACAAAGACAAAACGATACCAGCATTACACACATAAATTATACACAACTTTTTTTTATTCCTCCTGTGATTGTCAATATACTATTACCAAACAACCGCTAACTCGATACACAGTCAGGATTCAGTAGGTAACACCATATAAAGTATACTCACCAGTCATTTCATTAAGTACTGTCAATTGAGGACCAACCAAAGTATCAAAACATAATAATAATACTTAGTAAAGCTTTGATAAGCTATGAATGCAACAACATTTTTTGGAGTTGGACTTTGCAACCTGCTTCTGTTTGCAATGTAATAATACTATATATACAGTACACAATATTGATAATTACTAAGATAATAAACATTACATTGGACGAGTGATTAGCACACAGGCCTCACAGCTAGGAGACCCGAGTTCAATTCCACCCTCGGCCATCTCTGTGTGGAGTTTGTGGGTTTTCGCCGGGTACTCCGGTTTCCTCCCACATTCCAAAAACATGCTAGGTTAATTGGAGATTCCAAATTGTCCATAGGTATGAATGTGAGTGTGAATGGTTGTTTGTCTATATGTGCCCGGTGATTGGCTGGCGACCAGTCCAGGGTGTACCCCGCCTCTTGCCCGAAGACAGCTGGGATAGGTTACAGCACCCCCCGCGACTCTCATGAGGATAAGCGGTATAAAATGAACGAATGAATGAATGAAACATTACGTTAATTGAGTCATTGTAATACATTTATACTGTATACAAAATTTCACAATTTTAACTCCAGAAAATGTTACTTGATTTATTTTATTTTCTCCCCAAATTATTTTGACATTATATATTTTGAAGAATTTAATTCCCATTTTAATATGGTAGAGGTGGAGAGATTGTTATTTGTTGCTAAAATGTTGTACTGCAATATCAAATAAATAAGAAAAGGCGGAGTGAAATGGTGAGTGGCTAACCTGGTAGCGAACAGATGAACTCGTACACTTCCTCCACGTTCCACTTGGTGGGGTCGTTGGGTAAGAAAGGCTGACACAAAGCGTCCGTGTTGTCCCTCCCCGCGCAGCCGTCCTGCTCCGACGAGGCCCGGCTGGGCTGCTGCTGCTGGACGGGGACCGGGACCGAGGACGGAGTTGGTGGAGCCAGGGGTCCCGAGCTGGCTGCTGACAGCGGGGACGGTGGCTCCTCGTAGCTGGACATGTCAGAACACGGGCTGGACTCCTCCTGGCTGGGTTGACAGGGATGCGGCGATGATACAGAGCTGGCCTGAGTTTGCTGCGGAGACGGGGACATCTTCTGAAAAGGGTGATGAAGAATGCTAATTAGGTTCATCAAGTTGATTAATGATATATATAGTTGCAGTGTCTGATATAATGGAGTGTTTGTGTACCCGTTTCTTTGCTTCAATGCTTGAACGGCCCTGACTCCTCCTACGCCAGCGATTTGTTGGTTTGGTCTTCTCTGGCCGAAACAGTCCTATACGCTTAGTACAGCCCACATTGTACCTGGACAGAGACATTCAGTATTATTATACATATTGTACAATATTCTTCAACAGCCATGAAAAGACAGTATGTATCATCATGGACAGTATGTTGAATGTGGCTTTTGACAAGTCCCATTATGACCACTTGCATTCAACATAAAGGATTTCAGTACCATATTTTCTGCACTACTAGGCACACTTAAAATTATTAAAAAAAAAATCTACAATATACCTTGTAATCCAGTGGACCTTATGTGTACATCAAATTCCAAAATTTGTAAAAATGTTGTCGTATTTTGGTAAGCGCTCCCTTGATTGACAGTCGGACCATTTCCCATACATGCAGTATTCTTTTCACATAGCACCAGTATGTTACACTGATGAGACATAAGTTACATTAAATTGCAGCCAAACCCGATAAACGAGGAACAACACCTACCAGAGAGTTTATGTTTTGGTTAGAGAGCCTCAGATTTTAGACGGGACAGAGATGCTCATGTGTAACAACATGTGGGAAAAACATAAGACTTGCCTCTTTGCACAAACCATGGAGCAGAACCTTTTGGAGCCCTTGAAAGTATAGGCAAAGTCCACCCAGCCGCAGTATTCACACGTCAGCTTGGGTTCTTGTTCCTGTTCTGCAGAGGCAAAGAACCAAAAAGAAGATATTTCATGTCAAGTTTAAAAAGAACTGGAAAAGACGAGTTGCGATTTATGACACAGGCTTCCACCTTTTACATTTTAAACATAGGGATGCATACCTCCCATAAAGAAAAAACTAAAATTACTGAGCATCTTTTGTGCTTTCTCTGTCTCACCTGGATGGTTCATGTCTTCAGGCTCAGAGTCGGAGTTTGCTGCATTGCTGACAGGAGTTTTGTCAGGGTCGGAGGAGAGCTGACTGTCCAGCTTCTTGGGGCTGTTAATGAGGATAGGAAGACGCTCCACCTGTTTCAATACATGAGAAAAGGATGACACATGAAAAATCAACATAAATCAATGGGGCTTCTTTATGGATGACGGCATGAAAGACCTCCACACACTTTCAATAAGCATCAAAGCATTTATCATGCAATCACTGTATCATGTGAGTTCGGTTTGGTAAACACAGGTATATAAACCAATGCCTTGTTTTGCTTTTCTTTTTTGCAATATTGCTTCCCATCTAAGTAAGAAACAACCAACGACCCTTTATACAGGTGCACCTCTAACATTTTCATTCAAGTTTATGGTTAGTATGTTTTTATTTGTAAAAGTTTGTCTGGAGAGCCTGTCCAGACAAACATCTGAGACAGTTGATGCTCATCACACATTCAGACATCCTCTTTCAGCGAATGCGGCCGTCCATAATTAAAGCCAGAATCACACACAAGCTGTGAGCTGTCAGCTGGGGCAGGGTGAGAGCGAGACTTTGTGTTTGTAGGCTGACAGCCACCTGCAGGCATGCGCACACAGGAGAGTTAGACCACCGGGGTCTTGTTTATCAAGTTGTGGCCGCTGCCTAGGCGGGGGGTCACTTACACACACTGGGAACGGCTCGGCGCCCTCCTGGATGACAAAGCCTTCGATGACGTGCGTGAGGACCTGGGGTTTGACTATAGCCTGGGGAAGCTTGTTCTCGCCGTTGTGCGGCGCGACAGCCGTCACACTGGGCGCTTCGCTTTCATTTCCTGAGGTCATAGCTGGGGGCGGGGTCCTTGGTGCAGCAGTGGGTCTCTTAGTTGTAGCCCCTCCTGATCAGGAAATGAGTAGAAGAAAAAAACCTATTGTTAATTAAAAAAATAAAAAGGAGGAGGATTTTGTTTGAGATCACCACCAGGGAGTTCTAATAGCCTGTACATTCAATGATAGTTCAATTTTGTCAAATCACTATTATTAGCTGACAAGCATAACTGATGCTCTTGGGGCGTGGCTTGCAACGTTGGCGCAAGGAATAAACACATTCGAAAGTTTTCGCCCCCCATGGAGCACCTAACCAAAGCAGACAGAAACTTTAAAAAGTTGTTCAAACTTGATAATGTAATATTCTTTAGTAAGCACTATACATTAATAGGTTGTAAGAATGAGCTAACCATTAAAATGAGACATTTGCTTGTGTCTGCTCGTGTAACGCATTTAAATAAAGTTATGACGCCACAACAAAAAACACTACAAAGGCTCACGTGCACGCAGCGGTAAATAACAATTGAAGTTCAACAACGGAAGTAAACGCCGACATGTTTTGTCTCTCTTTTCCCCCCATTCTAAATCATTTTCTTACCAGCTTCGACTCTTGTTTCCTGCAGAAAACACGCGGTTGTGTTCCTTGTGGCGACCGGACAAAGGACGACGAGCTTGTGTCTGAGCACTTAAAGAGACAGCGCAACCCACACCTCTATTTGGAACCAACGGGACTGAATGATTAGCTCCAGACCGACTGACTACCGCGTCGTCACAGTCAAGCTAGGCTGACGACTGCAGTTTGGAGCGGGGCTGCAGCAAGAATGTTGGAATAAACAGCTACCCACCACTACTACAAGCACTACCACCTTAAATGACCCCAATAGACCTGTTTATGAGGACCAGAAGTGAGAAGTTTAATTATTTTTCTAACCTAGCATGACGTTGCTGCTAAAGTAGGAGTGTAACGTTTGCACTGTAGCTCACATATAGCTATGGTAGTGTTGCCTGTGTCCTGTTTTATCTTGTTATTGTATGTGATATTTGATAGATTGATGTGTGTTGATAGGGATTTTATATGGAGTTACAGTGTATTTGCAAGTGGTTCAGTGCACAATAGTGCTTCAAATATGAAGTAAATATTCTCAGTCCATTCATATTAAGCCAGACAACAAAATGGAACACGGGCACTACAACTAGTTTTTCCAGGGAAACCCCACATCTGCAACACAATTCTAAAAGTTGTGTTACATTTTATTTTTGGAGAATTATCACACGTATGAGTGAGGGGGTACTCATGGTATGACAAGGAAATAGGGGCGTAAACAAGACATAAAAGGTTGAATGCAACTATAAACTAATCTGGCACAGTGTGGATGTCACCCCCCCCTCACAAAAAAAAATCCCAAGAACGTTCCCATGTAGACAGGACCTATCCGCATACTGCAGCATCAATTAGGTACCCCAAAACTTTTGCAGCTTTGTAGCTTGCCTTAACGAGAAACACACCATTAGCCCTACTGTGAAGGGACATCACCATAGAAACCAATACACAAACACTGACACAACATCTGTGGAATTTTTGATTTGTGCCGTCTGCATGGTATGGTCCACTCACATTCCACAAGTGGGATATTCTTCCAAACAAATATGTCTGCCAAGCTACAACCATAGAGGGCTTTCCACAAGTTGGTTTTAAGACGCTTTCCACAGCCGCAAATGTTAACTATGAAGCGCTCTATCGTCACACATCCATCAATCCCATTCTTTTTCCACCATGATAGATGATGGCATCTTAGCAGCTTCAATTGTAAACACGAGTCATTCATTACCTTGCGGCTGAACAGCGGGTGTTGTTGGGTTGGACTTGGGCTGCTCTCCAGCCTTGGTGGGTTGTGATGGTGTTGGCACACTGTGCTGCTGCTGCTTTTGTTGTTGTGGTAGTGGCGTTGGTGGGGGAGGTAGTTGTGGTGGTAGAGGTGGCGGCTTTTGTTGCTGCTGTGTGGTAGGGGCAGCACACGTCTCTCTCACCACCAGGGAAGTTGGCTTATCTTTACTGTCCTGAACCATTCGAGAGGCCTACAATTAGGAATATGGCAAAGAGGAAGCTATTAAGTCTGGAAAATGTGTATGAAACATACATTTTTGTTTTGTTTGTAATTACATCATGCATGTTAGGCCTTATTCAAACAAATGTGTATATTTGTATCTATAAATAAACATTCAGTGTTTGTATTTGAAATGATCTAAAAACTGTAACTCCACTGTTATTCCACATTTAAATCACCTGGTCCTCAATAAACAAGCTCATGAGCCTTTCCCGTTCATTATTTTCTACTGATTGGCTAAAATAGCCTTGGAGTTCTAGCGCCACCAGGTGTTGAGAGGCAATAATAAGAGTATATGTGGACAAAAGCTAATTTGTCTGGCTCCTACCGTGGGCTGGATTTGTAAGTTGATGGCTGTGAGCTGCACGGGCTGGGCTTTGGCCAATGAGGAGCAGGAGGAAGTTGGGGTGGGGGCGGAGTGGAGGGTGTGGGTGCTGATGGTGGAGTGGAAGATGGTGGCCTGCGGGCTGGATGTCAAAGTCTGATGCGGCGCAGGTTTGGGCAACACGGGTACCGGGTGCTGCGACGGCTGAATGGAAGCAGTCTGCAGGAGCTGACCGGGCATCCTTTGGGAGCTTTGGCTCTGATGGACCAAAAACTGCTGTTGCTTGTGCTGCTGGACCAGGGAGTGGGGCTGGATTTGTGTGTAGGCTGAAAGGACAACACGCACAGTTATCGTTTTTCAAAATATAATCATTCACAGCGCAGTGCCGTGCAGTGCATTCCAAATTCACCAGGCGGTCTGACAACAGAAACACATGGCTGTTATTGTTCCTAGTGTGTGTGGGTGTGCGCACTCGTTATTGCTATTTAAGGAGGGATTGCTGCCATAAAGGAGTCATTTGTCAGATGGTAGTCACTCCTGCTCCAAACCACATCCTTCTAAAAAGTGACATACAATTGCAGGACTTCACTATGGCCTCCAAGAAATAGTCATGCAAACTTTTTGTCATTTCGTTGTAGCACATTTTTGAGCTAATCAAACGATGAATCTTAAAATATACTATTGAACTATAGCATCAAATCTATTGCATAAGGAACTCAAACAATGCAAAGTACTAGGAAGAAGAGACCTGCACCCACAATGCCAGTATTACAATTATTTTGTAGTTATTATTTATTATGACTGTTAAATACAGTAAATTCTGCAGATTCCTACACTTTACTTAAAAATGGTTTCAGTGTGTCAGCACCTATCACTGCAAGTCACCGTAGAGCCTTCATCCCTGTACTGTGGGAGCATGTATTTCAGGGTGGTGAAAATGAAGCAAAATATGAGCACTGTCCCAGGAACGAGTCCACCTAGCCAAATGTGACACTTGATAAAAGTGAAGGGTGAGTTAGTGGGTCACAGCCGCACTCTGCTTCTTCCCACGACTCTACCAATAAGAGCTAACAGCGTCATCCATTATTTCCTGGAATCCAAACATGAAAATGGTCTCCACACCCAAGAATGTGAAGCTTTGAGGCGTGTTTGCCCATGTGAATAAAAGCTCCAATGAAGACACTCTGCCCGGAACATCAGCGTTTGTCTCCAATTCTGCTTGCCCCCATCCGCCCCACCTCCCCACCTCGGCATTGAAAGCTGCTGTGGGATACACTCCATCTGTTTCTGACCTTTCCCTGCAAGCTATTAACACATGCATGCTCTCTGTCTGTGGAAAAACTATATTGTGTGCAGTATGTCATTAGTCTCTTACACAAGTTAATCTATTGATTATATGGTTTTGTCAGTGTGATAATCCAAGAAAGGCTAACCAGATCAATTAGATGCACATGAATACCTGATTTCCTTAAATAGTGGCCTACACACAGTCCCTTAATTAATAACCATGTGCATCGTCCACATCATATTAATAATGCTTTCCTCAAATAGTTGCCTATTTTATTCTCTACGTCTGACCTAGGGGGTATCAAGGGATAAACTGGAAAAACTACCAACCATGTGTTGCAGTAGACGCTTTTACCACAACAGACATGGCATATATAAAGCTTAAGTTTATGTCTGTGTTTTAAAGAATCTGAAGTAATAGAAGCTAAACTATAACGCTGAACTGAAAATAATTTGTGGATCCAAAACATACAAGAAAAATAGCATACCTCGCTACAGAGGAATGGAGAGAAAGCTAATATATTCAAAAGTAAGACCTATTGTAATGGCCAGGCTGGAAAAAAGTCGCCATACAATTTCAATGTAAGTTTTTCATGGTATTACATTTGCATTTATTATTGTTACAATTTAATTTACTAAACATAGTTTAATCTTATAAATACTTCAAATACTCCTTCAACATTGTCCACCCTGTATGTTATGTCAAAATAACTACAGTAAGTATAATTACTGGTACTCTAAAAATATATTATCAATAAATATTATAAAAATGCATTCAAAAATAAAACTAAAGGCCTCCACTCTGATAAAAACCTTACCTCTAATAAATGCCGGACACTACCTGTAGCTGAGAAAATAGCCCCCACGGATCCAATTGGCGTAATTTGGATTAAGTAAATGTATATACAATGTGTCCGGTCCCTTCTCTAAACATCTTTGCTTGCACAACAGAGTCAAAGTCACCGTGACAACAAGGCAAAATACAATAAAAATCTACTTACAATTATCTGTTTCAAATTAAACCAAAGTAGCTCTCCACTTCCATGTCACCAAAAATGTCTCCTCTCGAAGCCGTGTCTATTTTACAATCCCAGCTCATGTTTCTCATGAAGTTAGTAGTTGAACCTGGAAAATCCCTGAGTTCCCATCGTGTCACAGGCTGCTGCTGCTGCTTTAGGTTGTATTCAGGCCATGTTTCCATTATGACCCAAAAACAACAGAGCAGCACGACCAAATAAAGTTTTATTAGGTATACCGGTACATAATATGGCAAGAGGTGTTTATAAAAGAAACATTGCCATCTGTATGCAGCTGCTGTGCTCCTTCTGGCCAATAGAGAGTGATGATGACTGAAGACAACCAACAGGTTATGTTGTTGTCCCAGTAAGTTTGACATAAAGATCATGTAGAAGACTACTTAACCAATTTCCACTCGTCTTTGTGGAGGGGTGGGGCATGGGTAGAAGAAGGTAAATGGTGCTTCACTTCAATAGCGCTTTTCCACCTCCATGGTACTCAAAGCACTTTGACACTGTTAGCTAAAAATACTTCACCGTGATCATTGGAGGACGGAGGATGGAGGAAGCAATCTCCTGGTTGGAAAAGGACCACTCTACCACCTGAGCCATGCCGCCCATCCTTCATTCTCATCTTGTGTTCTCCTAAAATCAAGTTAGCTTGAGCTTATTATCCTCATCCGGCTCCTTTCAGCTTTCCCCTCGCCACCGTGCATTATCACACTGGCATGTTGTATGCACACCTGTCCCTTGTGGCCTGTTGTCATGGCAACCCAATGTTAATTTTTACAGACCGCTTGCTGACAGACTCACACACTACCCCTTTTTCTTTCTGTGCATCAATTATGACAACAAAGTGAGACGCAGTTGTGCACCGACAGGCTGGTGTAATTCCTGCCACCTTCGTTAACAATGACAGTTCAAAGAGGGCTTCAACGCAAAACATTATGCCTTTGTCCTTCACATTTTTTTTGATGATTAGTTTAACCAAAAGTCGGTCACACCCAAAACGGTGTTTAAGTTCTAGTTGGATTGTGGCCAGCTATCATGACTGATAAAGCACACTTTTGAACTTTGCGGCACTCACCTGGAGCAATGAGAGGCTGCGCACTAAGTGCTGTGACACTGCGGCTCATGTTGATGGCTTGGGCCTCTGTGACCGCCGTGGCGTCCCCCTTCTTTCCTCCCTCAGAAGACGTGCTCTCAGAGGAGCCCGTCTTACCTCCTGCGGAAAGTTGGCTGGCCCCCTGGCCGGGGTTTTTGATGAGCGAGGCAGGCTGGATGGGGACGGGGGTTTGCTTCAGACTGAGGGCCTGCAGGGTCTGAGAGGAAGATGTGGTCGCCACCTGCTGGCCACGTATGGCCAGATTTTGAACCTGATTCTGGAGAGACAGAAAAGGGGAATGCACTTAAAACTAAAACTCCATGCAATACAATTTTTTCTCATGTTCATTTCTTGTTAGAATTACAGTTCAGAAATAAATTACATGCACCGATAGTTTCAATCAATTTTGATGATGTTTTAAATATAGAGAAAAAGGAGAAATGAATATTTGCAGGTACTTGTGAGGAGGCCTGTGTGGAGCTCTCAGACTGCACGGCGGTCACTGTGGCCGTCGGAGTGAAGATCAGCTGCGACGACAGCGGAACGGCTCGGCCCAAACTCCTGGCCACTTGCACAAGGTTACTTTGCTGGGCCTGGAAAACATTGCTCTGCTGGGCCTGTAAAAAAAAAACACATGAAGAACATAAGACAACAGTTATATTTGTCTTCATTGTCATTTAATTGTTTTAGAGTTAATGCTAAGTTTCAGTGTTTGTAAGACAAGCCATCTGAAAAGTGGGTTATCCTAAAAGAGGAATTCCTCTGATACAACTTCAGTTAAAAACAATGGTTGTAAATATTCCCATATTCTTCTGTAACACATTATTATGATTAGCTATCCACATACATACACACAAATAATAATTTAAAGTCTATGTTCTCTGATGCTGATATATCATACGTATGTGCAAGCTGGTGTGAATGCACCCAATGACTGTGCTGTTTTCCCACCATCTGTGCACGCAGGTACATCTGTGCTTGACTGGCTGTGAGGGTGGTGCTTGAAGGGCTGCCCAGAAGAACCGCCTGCTGGGAAATACTGGTGGGAGTGGAAGGGATGCTCTGCGCCCGGCTGATCAGTTGAGCTGTAGCCGGCGAGGTGGTCAGGTTGATCTACAGGGGTTTGAAGAATGTCAGGAGAACCACATTAGGGATTTCAGATTTTCAATACACAGTAATAACATCACATTAATATTAGGGTTAGCGTGTTAACGATAAACGTGTCTCTAGTCAGCTAGTCCTGACACTTCCTCATTGTCACTCGACAACCACAAGATGCATTCAAGGACACTCTGTACATCACAGCAGCGTCTTTATTTCACACATTTTACATTAAAGTCGTCTTCAAACTAGAGAACTTGGAGATGTCAATTTGTCAGTGATGTGATTGATAACATTGCATGTGCAGGAGGTGTTCCAAGTCTGAGCCTGAAAACTGTTCTTACCGTGGCCTGAGTTGACCCCGTTTGCTGAGATGGCGTGCCATTCTGGGAGGAGTTCTGGCGACCAGCTGCAATACTGGCCTATGGCAAGGTGGCAGAGACAGCAAGAAGGAAAGTTATTTAAATGGTCTCATCTACTTTGCAGAAGTATGTTACATATTGGGGCCGCACAGTGGTAGAGTGGTGGGCTCGCAGGCCACACAGCTAGGACATGCGGCGATTATCGGTTTACTTAACATGTATAATGTTTTGCAGCCTTGAGCCATCATGGAATTGTGTTTAGAAGTTGAACTATGTTCTGTCACAACTTTGACACAGTATACAGGCGCAATAGCATCCTTTTTCAAAATGCATTTATACCGTACTTTCAACCAATTGCTTTTGTAAGGGAGTTAATTCAAAGCAGTCATCAGTAAAATGAACACTGCAAAGAACAAAACTTGAGATAGGCTTCTATCTGTCTTGTTCTCTGCAATTGCTTCGTCCATTTGTCTTAAACCGAACCATTTTGGAAAAGAAAAACAGTATCACTCAGATACTATGAACATCCAGCAGCAACACAACGTTTTGGCATGACTACTATTTTGATGAAAGCTTGTCAAGCATTCGTTCACTCTGCTTTAGCTGGATGGCGTTACCATTGTTCATCATCTGTGGTGCCATCAGCTATAAATTTCATTTTTGCAAATTTACCGTTCACAAAAATAAAACGATGTACTGTAGAACATAAATACAAACAATATACAACACATTAAGTAAAGGGACCAATTAACAGTAGGTAAAAATCTATTTACAGCTCAGTCAAGCTGCGGTTGTGTCCACAATTAAGTAAAAAACACGGTAACTCGGTGGGGTTCCACACTGGATCAAAAAGCAGGTATATCACCTGCTGCACGGCGGCCAGGCTCTGCAGCTGAGCGGTGCTGAGGCTGTGCTGCTGCTGCAGGGCGGCAGTCTGCAACATGAGATGCTGCTGCTGGGCTGCGTACATCTGCTGCAGGTACTGGGCGGCCGTGTTGGGCTGCCTGTGGAAAGCTTGTTGGATCACCTGCACGAAAGAGCAAGAAAGACAACGGATAAGGATCCTACCCGAATATTCTCACACTGGCAGCGTGCATCTGGCAATGCATCTAGGTTCCTCTAGCTCTTGGCTGAAATGACCATTGCTCCATTATGCTCAGGGGGCTCCTTGACGACAATAGTGTGTGTCTTACAAAGGCGATGAGACCGAGCAGGAGAAAGGAAGGTCTAAATAGCTTAAAAACCTGCTGTCAAAGCGTGGCCACTAAAAGTGGAGCGGCACTCATTCGGCCAGTGTGGAGGCTAATCCTGGGGTCAATGGGTCAAGAGCACTAAAGCAGACAGCATTCCTCCCTTCAACTAGCCATTTGTTTGAATACCCTGAAGGAACAAACATATCTCATTTCAGTTGTATTAGGAGTTAGAAGGCATTCAAAGTAATCACCTGGACAGTTTGCCGGTCGGGTATTCCACTGTAAACAGAAATTTGAGGCACTGCCTGTCTCGCTGTAGCGGTGGTGGTGGTGCTAGTGGAACTACTACTAGCGCTGCTATTGTTACTATTAGTACTGCTACTAAAAGCAGTAGTAGAAGGAGTAGTAGTAGTAGCAGCAGCAGTAGTAGTAGTAGTAATAGTAGTAGAAGCGGTCATGGTGCTACTGTTGGTGGCTGTGGTGGTAGTGGTGGTGGAGAAAGAGCTGGTGGTGCTGGAGGAAATTGTGGTCCCGGTGCTGCCGCTCGTGGAAGCTGGGGGCCCCGGCTCGCTCATAGTGCCCTCTGCTCTTCTCACCTTTGACCCTCGGCTCTTCTGAATGGCCCTCCTGTGTCTGGAACACAGCACAAAAGTAGGAAAGAAGTTTGATGTCGGAAACATCACACAGGAAGAGTTGGGAGGGCAAACAACTGGCAACTTTGTATACAATTTGAGTCACATGTGGTTCAAAAGGAAAATAATTTGTTTTGTCTTGTACACTTTGCCAAATAGGAGTTTTGCATTCATATGAGAATTCACTATAGTATAACAGTACCCAAGATAAAAACAAAAGTTTTATGGTGGTCAAAATTTGACCTGAGTCAAAATTTCCGCAAATCAAAGATTGAAAAGCCTTCTGGAACAGTTTTGTTCAGGCTTCGAGGCTCCAATGCAAAACAAAAGAACACTTTTTAGTAATAAATCACACATGGCAATGCCAGCTTTCACCTTCATTTCAGGTCAACTGCAGACATTAACGTAAGTAGTGGAATTGATACTGTTAAATTATGTGTCCAAGAACAGATAAATTTAAAAAATGCCTGGAAATAAACTGCTTTGCCTCCCAGTTTGATTAAAAGGCACACAACTTGGCAGAATATTTTTTCCGCCACTGCTGACAGAGTGGAGACACAGAAACAAGAACAAAGCAAGTAAAAAAAAAAAAAAAAAAAAGCGAGGGCGAAAAAAAAGCAATTTGGTTTCTGTAATGAGATTCTGATAATTTAGCATAAAAAGGGTAGTTATATTGAAGGCTTCACCCTGACAACCTGCAGAATGAGAGCAAAGAAAGGGTGCTGGAGGCAAAAAGAAGATGAGGCTAAGAAGTCTCCAAAAGGGAATAGGACAATCTTAGAGGAACACGGTTCCCGAGCTTAGAAGAGCTTAAAGTGAGGAAGATGGAATTTCCAACCTTGAGGTTAGAGGTGCATTTAATTAAAAGAAAAGGTAGGGTGTGGGGAGGAAATGAGGCAGAAAAAGGTTGCGGGAACAGTTTGGGGATTTTAAACATGTCTGAGTGTCAAGAGGGTTTGATGGAAGTAATTAAATAAGGACCAACGCAGCTGCCATACCAGTATTCTAAAGCTATTACCACCTCCTCGCCTTCCTCCTCATTAGAATTTGGAACGGATTAGAGGGCCAAGCCTAAGATATACAACCCACTTGTACTGAAGACTCCTAACTTAATGAAATTCTTACATACCATATGTTATCTTATTTCCAATAAGTGTGTCAAGTAAACCACAGTAGAGAGGGGAATCAAAATGGTTTCAAAGTTTAAAATAAGATGGGAATGGCAAGGGTGATATAGAGGGAGCATCTCATTGTAGATGATGCACATAAAAATGTATCAATTTTATACCGAATAGGATGAATACTACATTTCATTAAAGGCATTAAAAACAGCCCACCTACATGTTTAATGAGTGACAGCAATGAAATCCATTCAGACAACAAGAGAGCTACGGTTGTAAACAAAGCCTGTCTGCCTTGCTGATGATGCACGGAGGAGGGCAGAGGAGGGGAGGGAATCCCCTCTGGAGATGATGCCTTTGGCCCTAGTCGCCGCGAGAGGAATCACCCATCCATCAGTCACAGCGTGTAATAGAGAACCCCCCCCCCTCTCCCAAACATCCTATTTGGTATCCCGCATTTTACATCTGTGTCCAGGCTCATGCCTCCAGTTGCAAACGTGATTAATACCCCGGAAGAGTGACCAATCTGCGGACAACCGTCACTACAATACTACTTCTAGAGCCTCATAATGATGCTTTCATGGACGCTGCAGCAGATAGAAGATTTGTGAAGTCAAGAGGAGGAGAGAGGAGAGCCGTTAAAAGGCTGTCAGACAGACTGGCTGGCTCTACGAGTGGAAGCCTCCATCAGCGCTTTCCCTCAAGGAAACAACCCCAGCATCCAAACAAACAATTTAACGCCAGCTCACAAATGTGTACATTTTTTTTTTTATGTGAGGAGACAAAGCCCCATAACCCCTGGTGCTCCTACCTCCTATGGCCCCCCCAACGCGATGCAGGGGTATGATGTCCCATCCCCCGGGAGCGTGCTGTCCTACTTCAGGATGTTTCTCTTCTTTGTCTGCCTTCCAGTGAGTGCCTGCTTGCCTGCCTGACTGACTGACTGAATACATGCGTTTTTGCCAGCGTGCTATATGAGCCCACCTTCCCCCATCACGCCCCCCCCCTCCATCGACACCTCCACCTAATGCACAGTGAGCTTGACGTCCCAGCATCGACACCCCAGTCTGCCAACCAGGCCGCAGTCTGCCTCCTGATTATGTGGTATCCTAGCGACAGCCAACGGGGTGACTGTGGAATCCCCGTGCAGGGAGGCGAGCTGATTGGATGAATGCATCCTCTCTAATGAAGATGATGGTAATGATGGTTTGCCCCCTCCCCCTATGCTGCCTGGATTTTTTGCACGCGTAAACCCTCTGACATGACGTCCAATATTTTCATCACTTTTGTTGTTCTGAATATAAAAATAACAGATTTTTCTGAAAACAATACATGTTTTGATCAATTGTTTACATGTCCATCTTGGTGCCTCTATAATTCCAAGTCTCTTCTACAGTACATCTTTCGTATGGCTGAACTGATTCATTTGCACAAATAACCAGCAGCTGTGTGGAGGCCAATTTGGTGTCAGTCAGTCAGCTAAGGACAAGAGTGGTGACTCACCCACTGCCTCTCCAGCAGGACTGAAACACACATGAATTTGGGAATGCCATTTGAAGCTATTTCAGTCCACAGAAGGTGCCTTGCATATTCCCTTAAATACCTTGCATACTTATTGACTCAGCTGCAGAGAGTATCAGTTCATTTTGAAGGGGGCATCTGCAGAATACAGAATACACAATAAACTGAAGCTACAAACAATAACCCACACAGAAAGCTTTCCAGATCTTCCAGAACCTGCACCTATTCCTGCTGTATTGCCTTGGATTACCAAAACCGCCTGTTTTAATATATTCCATATTTCCTGGAAACCATTAGCGTTAGCTCTGTGCTAACATGGTGAAATCAGAGCAGTGAAACGGTGCAGCAAAGCGAGAGGAAGGCAAGCTATATAAGGAAGTCTGGCTCATTATGACATCATTGTGAGCCTCTCCCCAAACTTCTTTCAGGACTCACTTCCAAACGCACAGACTTCATTATCTGAAACTTTGGCATAGTTAAACACAATGATACAACATTCTAACAACATTTATAGGTCACAAAAGTGGAAAAAACAGAACAGGTCCCCTTTAAGCAGTGTGGCCTAAATTGTCACATAACATGCATGGGTTGATATGACAGGTAGGTTCTGAAAAAAGGATGAAGGCAACAAATCATCAGCCATGGAAAGGAAAAAAATCCACCAAAAATACAAAGCCATAAAACAGCAATTCTTTCTCATAAAATGAAATGACTTTTAGACTTTTGGAATTCAAGACGCTCATTCGATGAGAAGGCTCGTCATTAATGTGGACTAAAGTAGATGGAATCAGAGAATAATGGCGTGCTTATGGTCAGCCCCGACACATTAAGACGGCCCCCATACGTCTGGCTCTGTGAAATGCAGTCTTGTGAGTGCCTTGTATTGATTGGGGCTAACCATGCATGAACCTCATTGATTATCATCTTCTCATTAGCATATAGATTAGCTGGAGGTGCAGTCGGAAATGCCGGTCCTTGAATCTGGCACTTTGCGAGCTGAGCTGTGAGGGCGGAGGGGGAGGGATGTCAAAAAAAAAAAAAAAAAAGAAGAAGAAAGGGACAATGACAGCGCTCTTCCTCCGGGTATGAAAGCCCTGCTGCCTAAAGCGTTGAATGCTAAAATAAACACTTTTTAATGAAGTAAAGGAGGATTTAGAAGAGGAGCTTTAAAACAAACAAACCACATCTTCTGTTCAAAGGGAACACAAACACAAATTATGCTAGCTCGCTCTTCCGGGAGGATGAAGAAAAACAACAATCTGGCCTCAATATGGGTCTTAAAAATGGATTCCTAAATTATGTTTAAAAAAAACAACACGATCATTGTGATTTGCTTTGATTTCTTTGAAGGCAACTTGAGAGGAAAGTGGAGCCATTCATAGAGTGACTGACATGTGATCCCCCTTGCAAGGTATATACTGTAGGATAACCATCACACACTTATAGAAAAAAATCAATAGACCCTTGCTCAAATAAAGCCATGCCATACAATAATATAATGGTATAATGGTAGGTGAAACCCTGGCTGCTTTTTAGTACTACCATTGGACAATTTTATGGGATTATTACGCTTTTTCCACATTTTTTACCTATAAATGTTGTTAGAATATTCTCGTGTTAGACAATGCCAAAGTTTGAGATAATGAGGTTTGCGCATTTGAAAGAATTTTGGGATGGCTCTGAACGCTCAGCTTCTTAGAGTTTTTTCTGACACGGGTTCACTCTGACATCCTTTAATCTTCTAAATCTCCTCGACCTTAATTTGGATAGTGAGAGCTGTATGCAGTTTATCGGTCAATCAACATTCCCACTCATCTACTCAGAATAAATAGTGGCCCAAAAGACAAGACTGCAGGAACCATTGGCTGAAATGAGTTACCTTAGCAAACAGCACACATTCAAGACGAAGGAAAACCAATAAATCCAATAAAACCAATAAATCTGTTTGTCCAAATGTTGCCTAAAGAAAGTCAAACATCAAAAAAAGTATTCAGCAACATCAAGCGGCCATGATGAGGATGGTAAACTGTCAGGGTTTGCATTTTTTGCGTCCATTCATGCCTGCTTCAAATGTCTACTTTCCGATAAAAGCGGATATAGGACTATGGTTGTTTTGGCCTCTCTGTTGATTTCACTAAAGTGATTTTTTAATCAACCACCTCTTCATCATTGGCTCAAAGCCTGGGCCTAGTTAAAATGATCACTTATTTTGTACAGACGATGTAATAGTTTTTAGTCAGGTACAGTTAAATTATTTGGACTTCTCGTCTGAATCTGGCACCCTGAAGAATGGTTGTGAATTTTGTGCTATGTATAATATTTATTTATCATCAAAATATCAGAGTAGTATATACCAGGGCAATCGCTTACTTACTCTAATCACTTTGTTCGATAAGGTCTGTGAGGAGAGCCAACTCAATGCTATATTCCAAACCGTTCTGCGGATTGGATTTGAGCTTGACACGTGTGTTAGAGTGTGCAAAACTACCATACTACAACCTACTACTACGGGCTAAGTGGGTTGCTTTCCAATAATTGAGACATGACTCTGATGGACATTCCTTTCCACAGCTGAGTGGACCAGCACAAAGACATTCTGGCTCACTTCCAGGACACACTCCAGCATAGTAATACAATAGTGATGCAAAACACTTGACTGCACAGCTTTTTTTTTTATTTTTTAACGGGCATACATCTCTTATCTGTTCTGTGGACTTTTAGATAGTACATTATACAGTATAACCCCCTAAAAGAAGCCCAGCCTGGGAAAAAAAGCAGTAGCCTGAATAATGCTACTGTCTCTGATCTATAAATACCACAATGAAATAGTTCTGGCAAAGCTTGCAGATTAGGAACACACACAATCTCTGATGAATTACTCTCATAGGCTTCTTTCACACAAGGAGAAAAAAATAAATAAATCAGATCACGTACGAGCCCAAAAGTGGCTTCCATTGAAATATCAGTGAGTTGCTTTGTTAATTTGTAACTCTTCTGTAAAATATAGTATAATAATAAAATGATATTGTATTGCAAATGTTGCACTGAGCTGACCTGTCTTTTTTTTTTTTTTACTTAAATTCAGTCAAACTTCAAAGCTTGTCTCACAATGTCCATGGTTGCAAAGGACACACACTTCCTGTCGCTTCTTCTTTATTGGTGTTCGTAGGATTCTTTGTTCGCTCAGCGAACTGGGCAATCTAGCAATCAATTTTTTTTCCCGATTTTTTGCGATGCTATGGGTACTGGAGTATTACATTGGACAAGTGCAGTTACAGTGTATGGTCATGGAAACAAACATTAGACCCACCCTTGTTTCTTCAATTTTAATACTTGGTAATTAAATGTGCATTTGTTTGGATAGATGTAATAATATTAACAAAAAAAAGCTCATAAGAATTAAATTTTTCACTTTTCCATGACAGTCGATGTAAAATGTGGATAAAGTGCACAATGGTGATTTTTTTTTTTGAAGCCACACACACGATTGGAGAGAGACATGGACAAACACAGCAGATTAGCATTGAAGCTACAAACACACAAAACAGTGTTTTCTTAAAAAAAAAATCTCAATTCCACCGGACCTTTTGAGACATATTATACATATTATGGTTAAATGTACAATATCATTGTTGTCAAGGCATCTGTAAAGCTGATGTTTATGGTGAAGAACGTAATACTGTGTATTCCAGAACATAAACTCCAAAAGGGCTGTGCTTTAATCGGCTACATAAAAGTGTCAAAATATTAGTTTTAAGAAGGATGCACTGCAGGTTGATACCACTGCAACACTAAAATAATAACAATATTGATGTACTGGCAAGATTTTTTAAAATTAAACTCTTGTATTTGAAAGCAGCATGGTGTACCTACTGTTGAGGTCACGTTTGACCCACACGTCCTCGCGTGATTTCAGACATATGTAAACTCATGTAGGGGTTTATCGCCTAGGGCCCGCTATTCTTGCAAGGTGACGACATCCACTTGTCAAAAACAATCTCCAAGACAGCATCAACGGATGCTACTTTTTATGGCACCGAACAAGGGTAGTATACTCTACGTACCTCTCGTTGCACAGTACACTGGTAAAGGCAATCTTGATCAATACTGCGCACAGTGTAAATGTATGTCAATGCACAAGCAATGCATAAGACTGTCCTGTCAACAAGCTAGACGTGCTTGTCCATTTAAAGGCTGCACTCACGTGCTCGTTTTCATTCAAGGCTAACTATGTTAGCATTTAGCACGCAGTGAATTCCATCACAGTCCAAGTCAACGTTAGCTCGTGACAAATGGGAATTCATGAAAACAAACACTTACGAGGACCTTCATGCCCAGACGACACGTAAATGTTGCCGTTTACACATGCTAACGAGAGAGCCCTCCCGCGTTCCAGCACACAAACAAGCAAGATAGCTAGCAACCACAACACGCACTGTCGCGTACCGCTACGTACCGCTATCGTCAGCCTCAACCCGTGAGCCTGCCGTTTTGCTGTTGTGCCTCGTTGTTTTTTCTGCTATTCTACTCCATTTGTGGTGGGCTTGGCGGTGTCCTACAACTACTCGACGTGAAGCAGGAGCAATGGCAGAGAACCAGCAACTTTTTTCATTTGCATTCCAAACTGGTAACGTGACATAAAAGCGACCAATGAGAAGAGAGTACGCGGGGAAGGAAGTCCCGCCCCTTCACAGGCCTCACACTTGCCTCCTGTCTGCCCTTGTCTCCTCTTCCATGGCCTGTCAGCCCAGAGCGATGTTTTCATTCCCATAGCAACCGAGGGAACCCTTTAAAAGCCTCAAATCCTGCACATTGGATCCAAATGGACACGATTTCCTTTTTACTTTCCACTTTTTTTTAAATAATAGGGATAAAATGTGTAGCAAAACACATTTTAAACACTTTTCCTTGGAATTTAATGTATAATATATACCTGTTTACATACTGCATCTTTTTAACAATTGCACATTTAACTGATAGTTGAACATTTCCCTTTCAATTTGCACAATACATATACACAAATACTGATAATACATAATATACAAAGGAGGTGTAAAGTATATTATTATGTAAAGTGTATCATTACTGTGGGCTGCAAATGGCTGTGGCTTTAAGGTATATGAATCCACAGTGGCTCTTGCATGAAAATGAGGCAGCATGCTAATAAAACCAGACAGCAATGAATTGCTAATGTTTCCAGGGAGCCACCATTGTGTTGTAACATGAGAGGGCAAAGGCAAAGGGCTGCGCATTCATCTTCTTACAAACACTGAATAATTGATCACAATATGACGTATTTGCATGGCGGCTGAGTTAATTACGAGCTTGCTCATAGCTCCCTGGGCACAGCATCAACACTGTTTTACCGCTGTAACTTGGCTGACCCCCTCAAGGCACATTTTGAGACCCCTGGGTCAGGCGGCCCGTGCATATGAACACAATTTCAGAGCTGTATGAACAGAAGGACAATATGATGCATGCAGTGCCAATATGAAACTGGTTTACTGACAAAGAATGATCATGTTGTGAAAATGCTGGATCCGATGATTCAATTACAGTATGTGTTTGGGTTGTTTGTCACTCATAATATGTAACCAAAAAATATTTTACTTGGTTATTTAAAGCACATTTTTCATCAAAGCACAAAATCATGAGAGAAATGCACACTACTTGGTACAAATAAACATATTATAAAATAGTTAAAATTAAGATTTTAACATGTTAGTCTTTCAATCCATTTTCTATGCAGCTTATCCTCACTATGGTAAAAAAAAAAATAAATAAAAAACCGTAACATTCAATGTTGTTATTTGATGTGGTCTAATGTTTAGAGCAGATTGTATGACACGATAAAAATAATCGATGATAGAATACGACAATCAGAATAATCTTAAACTAGCGTGGGTCTATCAGATATATAGTCTGGCTCCCTGGCCGATTTTGTTACAATAAAAATAAAAAAAAAGTTTGTCCACCCGTGGATTAGCGGCTTTGTAAAATTGGAAGTAAAGTGACATTTTTCCGTGCCGTCAACCAGGAAGTTCCTGCCAAAATAAAACCGGAACTAGATAAGTGTTATTTAAAATACACTACTTACATTTAATAGGAATGAAAACTATGATTATTAATATTTCTGGGGGTGTATCATTTCCAACACGTGATGTATCTTATTTTATTTTGCCGTACAAAAGTACCACAGTCGTTATGGCTTTTTCATTCGCGTTCCACAAGGAGGCGGCATTGTCTTACAAGTTTTGAACGTCCCGCCATTCTTCACCATGCAAAAGTGCAGCCTTCTCCATGATAAGTCATAGCACATTATCAAACAAAAGTAGACGTATCCAAATAGTGTTATTGCTAAATGTTGTGGATTTCACAGCAAACCGCTCAAAATGTCTTCAATCTTGATTCCTTCCCATGTCGTCTTCCAGGTCATACTAGGTGTTCAAAATAGCATCCAGGAACACAAATAATTGTTTTCTCAATACAATGAAAATTCCTGCTGTCAAAGGCTTCACTTCCTCTTGAGTCAGTCCTGTTGTGTTTGCTTTTTGTTCTTGTCTACAAACAGCAGCCTCAGCCACCTTGATGCCTGTATGAATTGTATTCTCGTCTTGGGAATGATGGCATCAAAGTTTGCTTATTGGTTTAGGAATGGCTGCGTGTCCCTCCTCCCCGTCGCCATTGTTGAGCAGTCGTCTGACTCTGTGTTTGCACAGCAACCATGAGTATTGTGAGGAAGGATATTTAGTCTGATTGAGCCACTGTGGACATCCCCTCCCTATGACCTCAGATAGACTTCACAACATAAGAGATTGCAGACATCCTCATAGTTGACCTTTGTGGTGGAATGTAGGAGTGTCAAAAGATCATTTTTGACACCGTAAAAGGATTACACATAATACTTTTTTTACTTATTTTGATTAATATACAAACCTACTGTAATTTCTGTAAAAAGGTACATGTCCAGTGTGAAAAAGTCATTGCCAATCCTCGCTGGCCGACGATATAGAAAGTAATTGAGATCTATCAGTCTAGAAAAAGGTAGAACGCCATTTTTTAAAGCTTTGGTGCTTCAGTGAACCCCAGTAAATCCCATTATCCACAAATGGCGAAAACACGGAACAGCGCTAACCTTCCAAGGACTGGCCAGCCAACCAAAATTGCCCCAAGAGTGCAGCTACGACTTATCCAAGAGGTCACAAAAGACCCCACAATAATGTCCAAAGAACTGTAATGACAGCATTGTAAGCTAGCTGAAATTAACTCAAAAGAAAAACACAGAAAGACACAAAAAAAGAAACAGGAACGCATATTTCCCTTTTGTGTGCATTATTGCACGAGAAAATGAATTAATATCAGCTAGCTTACAATGCTGTCATTGGGATAAAGAAATATGAACGCATATTTCTTTCCCTTTTGTGTGCATTATTGCACGAGAAAATGAGTTAATTTCAGCTAGCTTATAATGTTGTCATTGGGATAAAGAAATATGAACGCTTATTTCTTTCCCTATTGTGTGCATTATTACACAAGAAAATTAGTTAATTTCAGCTAGCTTACAATGCTGTCATAGGGATACACCTATTTCAACTCTGAAGCCCTGTAAAACCTTTAACAGCATTGCATCGTTTGATATACATACTGTGATCATGCATTAACACTTACACTGATGATAACATGTAATAGTTGCAGTATCTTTCCATATTTTGATGATTTAAAACACTACCAAAACTTCTTTCCTTGTTTTTTTAAGAGGGATTCATAATCAAAATAGGTGTATCCCAATGACAGTATTGTAAGCTAGCTGAAATGAACACATTTTCATGTATTATAATGCACAAAAAAGTGAAAGAAACATGTTCATGTTTCACATAAGGATTTTAAATGATGGCCACAATTCCCCAAAATGTGCAGTTCCCCTTTAACTGAGGCCTGCAGTTCTTTGGACCTTATTATGGTTTTTTTGTGACCTCAAGTTGGCAAGTTGGCTCGTACAAAAGAAATTTGGTTGAATTTACGCGTTATGTTTTTATCAAAACTCACTAGAGGTGTCCTTAAACAGGTTCTGTTTAGCTGGGCCAATAATCAACATCCCAGTTTTGTCAGTGTTTAAGAGTCACAAGTTACAGGATATCTACTGTTTACCATCAATATCAAGTAGTAATGTGTATTAGTACTTTACATGTGCATAAAAAGACAAACACATCACAAAGTAGACGACTGAAGGTTTAAAAACCATATAGTAGTAGCTTAGGGTCTCATCACACCCTCATTACTTCGATTATCTCACACACGATCAAAATAATAGGATTTTTGCCACAGAAGTTACATAGTACTCTGTGGTGTGCAGTGGTGCGTGTGTGTCTGTGTGTGTGTGTAGGAACAAAGCTCCAGTGTTTTGTTTTTTTTCGAGAAGGGTTCATTTATTGCCAATAAAAGGCCCACCAAAGTGTTTGTTTGTTTTGTTTACCACTGCGGCCCGTGCCTGTGTTTGGCTTCTCTCTCACTCTCTTTAATTAACATTTCAGTCATGTCTGCAGGAAAAGTTGCCATTACACAGAACAAATAGTGAAAGTACTGTACATTATGTTTGTTTGGTTTTTTTTAACAGAAGTATATCCATCATCACGTTCATTAAACAGAACTATAGTGGTATATCAGTCATCGCAGCTTCCTGTAAATACCACAAACTAATTCCAGAAAGACACGATAGGTGAGTAATATACACTGACACACTTGGCGTGGTTTTGATAAACCTGTTCAAGAAAAGCAGGAAAAAAAAGTAGCAGTGTCGCTTGTGTCACAGAGTGGAAATTTCCATTGCTTTAAATATGAAAATAAGATGCTTCATGTCAAAGACATATGATATGAATAAGGTAGGCGGGACTTCATCGTCATCGAGGGCTCTGTGTGCATATTTAATTGGAATATACTCGGTTGCATGGCGGTCGAGTGGTTAGCGTGCAGACCTCACAACTAGGTAACCTGAGTTCAATCCCACCCTCTGTGTGGAGTGGCTGACTTCCTCCCACATTCTAAAAACATGCTAGGTTAATTATGTATGAATGTGAGTGTGAATGGTTGTTTGTCTATATGTGCCCTGTGATTGGTTGGCGACCAGTCCAGGGTGTACCCTCTCTCGCCCAAAGACAGCTGCAATAGGCTCCAGCACCCCCCGCGACCCTTGTGAGGAAAAGCGGTAGAAAATGAATGAATGAATGAATGAATGAAATATACTAGGTTGCACGGCGGTCCAGTGGTTAGCGCCCAGACCTCACAGCTAGAAAACCTGAGTTCAATCCCACCCTCAGCCATCTCTGTGTGGAGTGCCCGGCTTCCTCCCACATTCCAAAAACATGCTAGGTTAATTAGGTATGAATGTGAGTGTGAATGGTTGTTTGTCTATATGCGCCCTGTGATTGGCCGGCGACCAGCCAGTGTGCACCCCGCCTCTCGCCCAAAGACAGCTGGGATAGGCTCCAGCACCCTCCACGACCCTTGTGAGGAAAAGCGGTAGAAAATGAATGAATGAATGAAATATACTCGGCTGCACGGGGGTCTAGTGGTTAGCATGCAGACCTCACAGCTAGGAAACCTGAGTTCAATCCCACCCTCGGCCATCTCTGTGTGGAGTGTCCGGCTTCCTCCCACATTCCAAAAACATGCTAGGTTAATTAGGTATGTATGTGAGTGTGAATGGTTGTTTGTCTATATGTGCCCTGTGATTGGCCGGCGACCAGCCAGTGTGTACCCCGCCTCTCGCCCGAAGACAGCTGGAATAAGCTCCAGATAAGCGGTAGAAAATGGATGGATGGATGAAATATACTAACTGAAACGAATTTACATGGATTGCCACCAGCCAATCTCCTCCTTTAATATTGTAATTTACTATTCCATAACCAGTCTCTTTTCCTCTTTCTATTATGCATGGTTGCATTTGATCGAAGGTTACCTCAGGTGACGGGAGGCGGAGCAACGCTGTACTGTTAAGCCTCACACTGAAATTCCGTCAAAAAGATTTTGTCAAGAGTGCCTGGACGTGTGGAAAAGGTTGTTCTGAGGAATGACTTAATAATGTTAATTACTATGTATCTATAGCTATATATATATATATATTTGTGTTTATGGGGCGAGAAGGTTAGTTAGAGCATACTGTTCTGCTTGCACACCTTCACTCTATTTCCAGTCAGGGACAGTGTCAGAGTGGAGTGTGACGGGTTTATTGGTCTGGCATTCATCAGTGACTCTCAGAGAATGGCCAACACACACCAGGCACGTCCATCATTAACGCCATCAATACGTCACAAGTTTTATATGAGTGATGAGCCGCTGCAAACGTCAGTTTGAAAACCATGCAATAGTATAACTGAATGAGCAATGAAATGAGCTAAATGAGCTCTTTATGTTATTTAATTAATATAATACTATCATAAATTAATAAAAGCTAAATAATTAATACCTTATAATTAGTGTTTGGTATATTAAACGGAAGGTTTGTTTAATTATGCACACACGAAACCTTGAAATGGGGATAAATGCGCCACTGCTATGCTGAAAGTAATAAAATAATAAAAAGTTATCAAAAAGTCCAACATGTTTCACATCTTAAAACATCACTTCCTCGGTTTCCCATTGGGAGGCTTCTCTGACCTTTACCCTTGTTATTACACTCGTAATTCAATTCCGCTGAGGGTTGGGGCTTAGTTTAAAGCTGACTCATCATTTGGAGCAACTAAACCAATCAATTTGAGCTTAAAACTGACAAAAGGCCACATTCACTCTAAGACTGTCTGAATATTCCATATTTAATGGATTTAATTGAATTTCTTATATGCTGTGCGGGAATAGTTATTTATGTGCCTGATCTGAACAAGATGTTTTCTATCATAATCTGACGTGATAATGACCCGACTCTTCCCCGCCCCACCACCGCACCACCAGGAAATGCTTCCGGCTGCGATACAATCATCATAAGATTGGTCCTGTTTTCATGAGACGACAGAAGTCATGCTTCATGTTGCAGTGAGAGTCCTAATTGGACAACAGAGGGTTTAATGAGAGGACGGCTGGTTTGCATGTCCTCCTCCCTCAGCTTCAATTCCAACCTTACCTCACTTGGCTCGGCCCAAACAACCCAGCGACGCTCCAGTGAGCTTAGCCAAACAGTCTGGGAGCAACAAGCTAATGCCGTGTGACAGTCTGTTTTTTTCCAGAGGAAGAGCGGGACTGACATGTTTCCAAATGGATATAATGATGAGAGAAGAAGGGAGGTGGGGGTGGGATGATGTCTCTTTGTGATGGACAATGGGTGCAGGGTTTAACTCTCTCCTCACCCCCTTTCACTTGTTTGAACCTGGAAAATAAAACATAATATCACATTTCGAGCTACTTTTATAGGTCATATTACATTACAGCAATGGCAAATCTGCTCTGCCAATGGGGAACCCGCGGTGGTTACAGGTGGCACAAACAATTCTGCAAAGCTTGCACCCGTACAACTGTGTTCCCGGTGATATTATTTTTCAAATACACCAAACTTTGACCCTCATACTGCATGTCAGATCACATGACAAAATCACCAGCAAATTTGGTGCACACTTTTATTAGACTGACAAGCACATGTGTAATAAAATTGCACAAGATTGGTTGAAAAAGAGGCTGCACGGCGGTCTAGTGGTTAGTGCGCAGACCTCACAGCTAGGAGACCAGGGTTCAATTCCACCCTCGGCCATCTCTGTGTGGAGTTTGTATGTTCTCCCCGTGCATGCGTGGGTTTTCTCGCGCACGGATTATAGTTGTTCATCAATTAATCATTAATATCGTCGGGCCCTAATTTTGGTCGGTCTATATTGTCAGACATCCCTACGTTTTATAATTTGTATAAATATTTACATTTTCTTCTTAAAGTATTGCAATGTTTAAAAAATATATTGTTTGCACAGCATGGTGGTCGAGTGGTTAGCACGCAGATCTCACAGCTAGGAGACCAGGGTTCAATTCCACCCTCGGCCATCTCTGTGTGGAGTTTGCATGTTCCCCCCGTGCATGCATGGGTTTTCTCCGGGTACTCCGGTTTCCTCCCACATTCCAAAAACATGCTAGGTTAATTAGCGACTCCAAATTGTCCATAGGTATGAATGTGAGTGTGAATGGTTGTTTGTCTATATGTGCCTTGTGATTGGCTGGCCACCAGTCCAGGGTGTACCCCACCTCTCGCCCGAAGACAGCTGGGATAGGCTCCAGCACCCCCGACCCTCATGAGGAAAAAGCGGTAGAAAATGAATGAATGGTTGAAAAACATGGCTGCCATCACCGTTGTAAATATTGTTTTATGACTGCAGTACTTTTTTCTGTGATTATCCACATTTTTGTTATTGTGTCTTTTTTTTATAAATTACTACATATATTCAGGCTTGTGATTGGCCAACATATTATTTTTGGTTATGAATATGTAATGATGAATCCTGTTGCTTTGGCATGCACATGTGATTTCATGGAAGTAAAGTAAAGTAAAATGGCTGAATGGCTATAGAATCTTTGCTTCCAAGCTCTTGACGCCAAACTGAAACATATGAAGCAATAACTTTGGCCAATGTACACTGTAACAATGGCGTCGGGGTCATGGGAAAGGCTAATGCTAACATTTACACTCATTTTTCAGTTCTTTCTAGCTGTTTCATGACTCAGGGATTTGACATTTTTAGTTCCGTACGTTTCCCCCCCAAAAGCATCTCTTAGTGTCGTAATGGGGGGTAAACTTTTCAGGGGCCCTAAGGTCCCACCGAGGCTGAGGCGATGGTGGGCCCTGCGATGAAAAGAACGGAGTGTGTCAGCGATTTAGCCAAGAGTTACAGCTACGTTTGGCGACTCGCCTGCTACCCGCTCAGCTGAGCGGAGTGACCGAGGCGCTCACAATGAATTGAGACCTTGTTGGTGCGTAGGCGGCTTTGAAAATTTGGATGGGGGCAAAATGGAGAGGACAAGAAGAATGGGCATTAAGCGCCCTGTCGTGTGATTCTAACTGCTCCTGAACCATCCAGCTGGTTCTGGTTGGTTTTTGGTTTGCGCTCAAAAGCCAAAAGTTGGAAGACTTTCATCTCTTTTGTTTGCTGCTATGCTGGCAAACACCATAATGAGCGCTTAAGACTGTCAAAATATGGACAGTGAAGCGTTTAAGCAACAATACAGCGGTGTGAAAGTGTTTTCCCGTCCTGATTTCGTATTTTTTTGGCATGTTTGTCATACTTAAATGTTTCAGATCATAAAACAAAATGAAATATTAATCATGCATGAACTGTTTTTTTAAGGTCATGCCACAGCATCTCAACAGGATTCAGGTCAGGACTTTGACTAGTCCACTACAAAGTCTTTATTTTGTTTTTCTGGATCGTTGTCCTGCTGTAGAACCCAAGTTGGTTTCAGCTTGAGGTCACAAACAGATGGCCGAACATTCTCTTTTAGGATTTTTTGATAGGTTCCATTTATCACAGCAAGATTTCCAGATCCTGAAGCAGCAAAACAGCTCCAGACCATCACACTGCCACCACCATATTTTACTTTAGGTATGCTCTGTTTCTGAAATGTGCATTACTTTTACACAAAATGTAATGGGACACACACCGTTTCAAAAAGTTCAACTTTTGTCATATCAGACAACAGAATATTGAGACCAGTCTTAATGTTCTTTTTCTTCAGCAGTGGTATTTGTCTTGGAACTCTGCCATGCAAGCCGTTTTTACCCAGTGTCTTTCTTATGTGAAAAAAGAAGAATTAAAGTTTATTGTAATACCAACAATGTTGTGATTTTTTTTGTTTCTGTTTGTACAAAAAGACTGGGGCTGCACGGTATTCGAGTGGTTAGCACACAGACCTCACAACTAGGAGACCAGAGTTCAATTCCACCCTCAGCCATCTCTGTGTCGAGTTTCACCGGGTTTTTCTCCGGGTACTCCGGTTTCCTCCCACATTCCAAAAACATGCTAGGTTAATTGGTGACTCCGAATTGTCCATAGGTATGAATGTGAGTGTGAATGGTTGTTTGTCTATATGTGCCCTGTGATTCACTGGCAACCAGTCCAGGGTGTACCCCTCCTCTCGCCCGAAGACAGCTGGGATAGGCTCCAGCATGCCCACGACCCTTGTGAGGATAAGCGGTAGAAAATGAATGAATGAATGAATGAACAAACAAAAAGACTGTGCAAGATGAAAAGTAAAGAATGGCAATGGTTATTTTTTCCATCAAGGGTCGACACAGTGAGTTAATAACCTGATTTGGCTTTATTTTTTACCCCAGATACCCTTCCTGACGCAACACTCCTATTTATCCAGGCTTAGAGCTTGCACTGTAGCAATGGCTGCAGAATCATACCTGCAGCGTCTGTACAAAAGGCACGAGAAGGTACCAGGGCAGTTGGTAAAACATTGCAATCCAATAAGTTAAATATTGGTTTCTATGAGAAATAGTAGGGCAACATAGCACTCCTATGTATTGCATGTTGAGACAATAGAGGTGAATACATCTTCAAAAGTATATAGAAGAGTGGATTTCCCTTATTTCAGATTTTTTAATAAGAATATTTCCAACAGAAAAAGAAAAAAAGCTATGGTGTTGCAGTGTACAGTGATATGGGGTCAATACCCGAATGGCATGATTGAGAAATGTGAGTAGCCTAGTTGGATTGCACGCAGCCGTGTAGATGTGGACTTTTAAAACACACACCATCTTTTGTTGGTCGTGCCATGCTTTATCTCGCCGTTTCACAAACCGGGCTAGGAGTGCAAAAGAAGAAGAAGAATGGGCTTGAGAAACCGTCGGCGCAGCAGCTTGACGTGCCAGCTCTCTCTAAAAAAAAAAAAAAAAAAAAAAGCTGGTTGAGACACTGCACCTCTCTGATGGCTGTTGCCTTGGTGATAGTGAATCCCATCGCCCGAGTTTGCGTCATGTTTCACGTGACGCAAACTCAAATGTTGAACCTGCTTCATCTAGGACATAAAATATGGAGATTCTTAATTAGGTTTCATAGCCAAAAACTATAATTGTCTCTAAAAGTGCATCCATGTGTAAATGAGGCTTCACACTTCCTGAACTACTTCCTGGTTCTGTCCAGTGAACGTCTGTGCCCTTGGGCGCTGTACAGAGATCATTTTGCAGAGAGAGTTATGCAAAAACTTCAAATATTTTTGACCACAAAACAGTCTTTGTGTTGGTGAAATAAGAGCTTAAGCAGAAGCGGAGTAAACAAAACCTGAAACGCTGCCTACGTGTTCCCATGTGAAATAGTTAGCCCATGCTGCACTTTAGCAGACATACACAAACATTTACAAGTGATTGATTGAAGTATAGCCTCGGGTACAGCTAAATATAGAATTCTAAATCTATATTTAATGTATGTCAAAAATTTGCTTTACATCAATATAGCTTTTCACTTCCAATCATTTGAACTGTTACGATTGCCTGTGGAACTAAACAACAAATCATGAGGACACTGGTCAGTTTTTCTTGGTCAGACTATTTGTCCCACAGGAAGTAATGCAAAGAGAAATAGTCTGTTCCAGGGTCAAACCGCAAAAACCGAGGTTAACCAATGTTAACACCTAAAAGCAATAAAACCATAAGCAATAAAACCATCTGATTTTTGATGACAAAAGACGACTGATTAAAGACGCTATGAATGATATGTAGTATTCTACAATGGTCACTAGGACTACGTTCACACTGCAGGTTAATTAGATTTTTTTTTTTTTTTACTATTTTTTACTTAATTTTTTCATATGCGTATCCGATCTACTGTAGTCTGAACGTTCTAGTCACATATACAGTATCAGACGTCATCAAAAGTCGTGTTTTGCCATGTGAGACTTGGATAAAGGTACTCAACAGAGGTAGGCAAAAAGGTGTTCTTCTCGCATTAGAATACTTTTGTCATGTTATCTACTGCCATTATTGTTGACCACGTATCACTGCTTAGCCAAAAACAAATATTTCAATACGAAAAAATATGTTTTTGTCTTTTTCTATAATGTTCTATCCTTTATTAAACTGGTGGGTTTTTATTTAAACCACATACAGGACTTTAAAAATAAAAAATCAGCTTTGGTAGTGTTTATTCGTCTCCTTGCTGATGTAAATATCCCCTTCCAGGCATCTTATTTTCTTCTCCTGTCAATTTAAAGTTGTTAAGAGTGGCACTATTATCCTCCACAAAGACAAAGAATGATTGATTGATCAAAGTCATAATCTGTTTTCCAGTCTGCCCATGTTAATCCAATCCTTAAACAGTCAAACACGGTCTCGTCAAAGTCTTTTCTGTTGTGTTCTGGGTCATTTACATCCAGTGCAACAGTGTATCCGCCTTTTAAAAAGCTGTTTCAATCATATTCAAGCAATAATTCTGATTTAACAACAAATTAATACTATGATAATGGTAAGAGTGCTTTATGTGTACAATGAAACAGCTATATGTTCAACACTCAGCTATTCTCGTGATCAAGTTCTTCTGGAATTCCAACTCACTTATACAACGCATTCACAGCTAAACACCATGTAAACAAAAGGAAAGAATGACAGCGCTCCAACAAACCTGCCACCGAAAACAGAATAGACTGGTTAGCATTTTGTTGTAATTGTCACTCGAGTGAAGACACAACAACAACAAAAACAGCCCGGCTCACCTGCAACAGCTTTAAAGTGGCTGGGAAAGCCTTCTTGGAAGAGGACCACAATATAATAAGCAGCTGAAAGTGGATTCAGATTTGGGCAGCTTTAGAAGGTCACAACAGAGGTGCGATTGTGTGGTGAATGTGAGAAGAGGGGCAGAATTCCTTCAAGGAGGAGTTTCATTAATGGGGGAAAAAATTCCCAGAACAGACCAAATTCACTGACTAAGCAAAAGTTAGGAGTTAGGACAATACATAATACCAGCTTTAGAGAACATACATATACATATTAAGATTCACAGATGACGTTTGTATTTAAATAAACAAATAAACATACACTAAGCAAACAACAACCTGCACCCTGATAAAACACAACACTTCTTATCAACCAGAGAGTAGTAATACCACATTTACAACATCTGTATAAAGTGGACCTATTATGCTTTTCCACTTTTCCGACCTGTAAATGTAGTTAAAATGTTGTTTTCTCGTGTTAGACGATGCCAAAGTTTCAGATAATTAGGATTGCACATTTGGAAGTGAGATGTGACAGACATTAGGGATGAATCTGAATACTTTTTTCAAACACAAGCTCTTTGTGACATCACAGGGTGCTGGACATTGCGCACAAACTGTAGGCCTTGCTAAAGCTAAAGCTACTTACCATTGAGAGACATCTTGAAGTAACCCCTTTTCTTGAGAAACTGCGGACTGTTCAGTCTCTACTTACGGATTGGATTCAGGATCCAACACATTTTGCTGTATGTTAAAAAAACGGCCATTTAAAAAAAAATAATCGCCATTTATTATCAACTCCTATGAATTTGGTAGCACAAACCGGAAGTCTTTCTCTGCACTGGCAGTGTGACCAACCACTGACGGCAGGGCGTGGGTGGAATACATAAACAGACCGTTTTTGCCCGTGAAATCCAAAGAAATACAGCTGAATAGGTGCAGATCCTGGAAGCACTTTCTGTGCCGGTTATAAGATCTGCTTCTTCCGATATGTTACATTGTGTAAATATAATAAACATGTAATGTTTCATAAAGTCAATTAAGTTACTATTTTGTTTTCCCCATTCGTCTTTATTGACACACAAAAAAAGTGCGTAATCATTATTAACTGGGGAAAGATGTCCGAGGTCAGCAGGGGACATCTGTGACAAACCACCAACATTTACAGTATTGCCTCCCTTTATTACTATATCAGCTGACTGTGCTGTGCTCTCCCCGCAGCCTTACAGCTATGACTATTTGACCCCAGCTGACTCACCCATCTCGGGTAACTAATCAGGTTTGACTGCTCAAATCATGGCGATGTGACAAAGAACATGCACCAATTTGACCTTAAATCCCATACTGATATCTGACCTCTGATGGCCCAAAATGCATTCAATTTGGATCTCAAGCGCTATTTTAAGAAAAACTACATATTTAAATTTATATGACAACTTCACAGGTACCCCGCCTCTCGCCCAAAGACAGCTGGGATAGGCTCCAGCACCCACTGCGACCCTTGTGAGGATAAGCAGCGGAAAATGAATAATAATTTTAAAACTCCACAGTTTGGATTTTTTAAGGGTACCAATGTTAGCAAATGGGAAATATACGTATGAAGACAAAAATTCCTTCATTCATTTTCTACCGCTTTTTCTCACGAGGGTCGCGAGGGGTGCTGGAGCCTATCCCAGCTGTCTTTGGGCGAGAGGCGGGGTACACCCTGGACTGGTCACCAGCCAATCACAGGGCACATATAGACAAACAACCATTCACACTCACATTCATACCTATGGACAATTTGGAGTCGCCAATTAACCTAGCATGTTTTTGGAATGTGGGAGGAGAAAATATACACATATATAAACGAACATTAGCAACAAAGCATTTTCACTTTTGGAATTTGGCCATAAACCAACCGTCACCTACTCTGAGTGATGCCAGGGTACGTTTGTGATTCCTCCACTTCGAATTGATAATGTCATTTAAAAAATGTTTTTCATTCACTTGTAGTGGAATTATTTCCTCTAGCAAAATGCATGAAAAAACTAAACAGACAGAGACAGGCAGTCAAAGGTGCCTCTAAGGTTTAAAAAAAAAAAAGCAGTCTAAATGATAATGGTCCTCTTTTGGCTGATTGCCATTGTCCCCGAGTACATTTCCTTGGATTTTCTATTTCCATGGTTTTCGTGACAAATTCCTCTGGCGAGGACCCGTTACCTTGTCCACTCCCATTGAGAGCGTGAACATCACTCAGTGTTTTAACAACCACTGCTGGGTACGGCTTGGCGGGAGCTCCTGCCATTACATCATTTACAGTCTCTTACATACTATAGTATATACACTACACATCACATATAAATACAAATGCAAAATAAAAAATGTGATGTTATATTTACAGAATTTCACTCACATCTGCAGTTAATTTCACCTCCAAGTTAAATGGATTCATAATTAATTGTTAATTGTGTTGGTTAATGTGAGTGTATTCCATTACCCAGAAGGTTGTTGTCTTTCTTTTTTATTTGCTCTTTTCCCTCCTTGTTAGCCTCTACAAGGATTTCTGCTTAGGTGAATCGGTGATCGATAGTGGGTTCTATTTAAGGAGGCTGATCCGGGATTGGTTTCACCTGGTTTGATTAATCTGTGTCTACTCATCCTGTCCGACCAATTATGCCTGGACACTCTTGTGTTGGGTTGGTTGAGCTCAGCTCAGTCATTTATCGCAGATCCTACTTTTGTGCAAGGGGCACCTGGTCTCCACCAAGCAAAGCGTCTTTGGGGGGGGGGGGGGGGGTGGGGTGGGGCGGTGGGGGGGGGGGCACAAACAATACTTAACGATAAATGTCCTATACGGTTTCCCTTTAACATTGTCGAGACAATCATAGTTACTGATGATTACGGTCCTGGATCGGTTTTGAAGAAATACTGATCAACATAGACCCAGACAGCACAGTGATGTACTGCAGTGACCTCCACGATGAAAGGAGACCTTTGATGCGTTTGTGTTTTGCCAGAACGCAACCCAAGCTGTGCAGAACAGGAAACAAATCTGTTTTTCTTGGCTCAACCCAATCCCGGAATCTTGGGAGTGTTCGTATTGCATACGCATGTTTGGTTTTACGGAAAAACTCCAGCAAAGCGGTGCCTTCAACAGGTGGATAGCCTAGCATGCTTCCTATTGTCGCATTTCCTCTCATACAACAAAATCGTTATCTTTGAGGATTAAAGATAGTGAAAATGAATAGTGCGAGTCAAATCAGGTCAGGTTTAAAACTACAGACATAAATAGCGATATTAGGTAGAAACATAGGATGTGGTACTGGTCTACCATGTCTGTAGTTGGCTGCTTTTTGCTATTTTCAACTAAATCTTTAAGGGTTTATCAATCAATGGACGTATTCTTGTCAATTATTTAATGGTTCCAATAATATTCAATGTTTTATACTAAATATAATATTTTTGAGGTCCGGAATAGTGCGAGTCAAATCAGGTCAGGTTTAAAACTACAGACCTAAATAGCGATATTAGGTAGCAACATAGGATGTGGTACTGGTCTACCATGTCTGTAGTTGGCTTCTTTTTGCTATTTTCAACTAAATCTTTGAGGGTTCATCAATAAATTGACTTATTCTTGTTAATTCTTTAATGGTTCCAATAATATTCAATGTTTTATATTATAATATTTTTGAGGTCCCGTTGATTCGTTCTTAGGATTTATCTCACTGCTAGTGAAGAACTGCCATGTCAAATGCCATGTTTACGTTGGCTTTTGTTATTCGTTCAAAAATGTTGCAAAATGCAAACTGAAATGTACAAAAAAAACCTACTTTTTTCCCCCCATTACAGGAAGTAATAAAAATCATATGAATCCATTCCTGACATTCAAAATACACACACAAAAAATACAGTATAGTTTGAATTTTACAAGCAGAAACCAAAGTTTGTATTTCTTGTAGCTATATTTTACTGAGCAGCCAGGACACACCTGAACTACTTCCATCACTACCTTATGGTACATGGCATAAAGTCCATCAGGTTCTTCCTTGTTACCATCCACTCCATGTGTGGTTTGTGCATGGAACACAGAACTGCACAAATAACAACAAAGGAAAACTTTTTAGAATCTAGTTCTAGTCTTGCAAGATTTGCATGATGGTGGTTTTGTGTGAGAGCCCCTTTTTTTTACCCTCTGTGAACTCCCCCCAATACAAGGGAGGGTGAGCCCACTCTGAGCTCATGGTGCTTTGTGAAGTGGACTCTGGGAAGAATATTATCAACACAAAGGCTGGTGATGGACACTGACTCTCTAGAATCACATTGAGGGGGAGACTACGTGAAAGGGCGCACGGACTTTCCTCTTAGCTCTTCTCACGAGTAAGAAGACTCTCTCGGCTGCCAGCTGAAAAGCGGCCCAGCTTAGAGAGACTGCTGCTCGGTGTTATAACGTGTGTCCATTCCCCATACTGGAAAAGAAACAGGAATCCTTTGAGGAGCATCCTGAGTGTTTTGATTGAACTCGGGTCTTTGTTCCAGAAAATGTCTGTTATTGTTAGCATTTTAAAGCCAAACATAAACAAACCACTGTGTCCCATTGCTGCTGGACAAATGCAGGTGGCTCTTCCTCCTCCGTCATTATTGGGATTATTTTTCTTTCCATTTCAAGTATTTTTGTCTTGGAAATACACCCAATACATGAATGACAACAATCAATGTTTATGCAATCTGTTGAGCCTTACATTTAGTCCATCCGTCCAATTTCTATGCCACTTATCCTCATGAGGGTCATGGGGGTGTGCAAGAGCCTATCCCAGCCTGGTTGCCAGCCAATCACAGGGCACATATAGACAAACAACCATTCACACTCACATTCATACCTATGGACAATTTGGAGTCACCAATGCATGTTTTTGGAATGTGGGAGAAAACCTGATCTCCTGACTTGTGTAGCCAACATGTTAACCACTTGACCACCGTGTGGCAGCCCCACTTCTTGCAGTTCTAGCTCCCAGGTGTCTAAATACTTTTATATCCCCAAAGTCATTATTTTCACAGCTTTTCAAAAGGCAGGAGATGACATGGGTAGGAAGCAGATTTTCACAGATTCACACCCAAAAACCCTCCCTCTGCCTCCACTGTGCAAACACGTCAATAATTCCCATTTGCTGCTCTAAATTATTTTCATAATTTTTTTTTTTTTTTTTGCATCCACCCCAGCCAGACCCTTCCCATCCGTCTACCCCAAACAAAAGGTAGTGCAAAGTTTTGGGCTGAGAAATTTGTTTTTTCAAGCTTTAAAGCTAACAAACATTCCAGATCACAGATGAGAGAATGAATGGAGGGCACCTCACCAACTTGGTGAAAGAAGAAAGTAGTAGATCACACATGTGGACACCATCAATAAGCCATTGTTAAAAGGCCATCACACAATCACACACTATGGGTGGAAATCACAAATTTTACCCTTTGAAAAAAGGCTGGGAAAGTCTTTATTAGATGATTTGTGGTTATTTGGCTTATAATGGGTTTCATCCATCAACATTTTTATTTCACTTACCGACAATTGTCATTTCCAGATTTTTCTGAAAGGATGGTGTTTAAAAATGAAGCAAATAGGGATTAAAATAATTACACTATAAACCTTGTGAAATATTAAGGGAATAAATTAAAAATGAAATAAAGAATACATTGTAATCAGAATACATTTAAAAATAAAACAGAGGATGTTGACTTAAAAGCTGAATCAAGTCTTTGTGGGTTATATTAGTCCATGTGATGGAATCTTCAATATTTATCCAGTTCTTTGACGTCTTTAACAACAAAGTTAAAGACGTGTTCTTATTTTATATTCTTTGTATTATAGCCGTATTATTTGTGCTGTATAGCTGATGTAATATGAAATAGCCCATGTGCATCAATAAAGCTATCATCTTTGAGAAGATCAAATACATTGTTTTTGGTGAATAATATACATATATACACGTTATTGCATAACTATACACATTGTGTGTATGTACAAACGAGGGGCATTAACTTAATTTGTAGACAGGCGCTTTATGAAAGTAAGTACATTTACTTTTAGTCAGACTTGACACATCCAATATGGCGGCGACGTTGACGTACGACTGAGCGCTCCATGCGGCGTCTGTCAATGTCTCTATGGTTTCTGCTGCTTTGTGTCCTGAGAAACGCCGCTGCACGCGAGGCCGTCTGCTATTGGTTGGAAGGGAGGATGGGTCTCTATTGGACACGCCCCCTCCCACAAGCGTTGCGTCAGCTGCATGAAATATATGAACCTGACCGAGCCTTCTTTCACTGCAAAGCCTTCCCTTCCGACAAGCACACAGGCTTCTCCGGGACAAGGAGAAGAATCCTAAATAAACTCTGGATAGACTTTTCCCTCAGACACTACGAAGCTGTGCCATAAAGCGACGCGGAAGAGGAAAACATACCGCATTGCTTGGCTTCTAAAGCGAACCAAGAGTTAGCCTCCTCTTTTAAAAGGACTTCACTAGAAGAGAAAAACGTGACTACAAGAAGACGTTACTTTTTATTCCGAAACGTGAGGCGACTGGCTCGTGAGGAGAGGAAGTGTGTCCCATCATTTTTAAAAGAAGAGGAAGGCAAAGCAATAAAGACTCACCGCCATGGATTCTGGAAAGGTAACTTCTTCAAACCAGTTCTTGTGCCGGTAGCTGAAGTTGCTTATCGGCAGTGAAAGTGTTTCCATACGAGGTCAATGAGTGCACGACATTTTTATTTACCCATGATGCACCTCCCACTGATGTGCTATTATTTTGATACTCCGCACCAATGGCCTCATTTCGAAACCGCACTTTCGAGCATTTAAAATAAGTATACAAAATGTATATATTTATACTAAATAAATAAATATATGTATGTATACAACATTTTAAAAAGCACGGTAGGTGAGATGTTATTACTGAGCCCAAACATTAATAATAGTGAAATATTTGTGGCACCAAGGACAGGACACTTCAGCTCCAATGATGCAATGGCATGATCATCGCACTTTAAAAGGCTTCATTTGACATGTGAAATTACATAAGAAATGCTGCACTGAGTTTTGCTTTGTTACATAATTCTAACAGACACTAATATAAACAAGCTCTAAAACAAACAAAACAAGCTTCTTGCCCCATACAACAAGTTTCTTTCCCCAAACTTTAATTTTATAACTCTTTGAAATGATTCCAAATGATGCCTTAATTTATGCAAATGGTCCAAAGGGAAGATATCAGGATATATTTATACTCTCTGGCTTGTATTGTTGTGAAACCAAACATAACTTATCTGGTGTCTGATAATGCTGTCTCTGACTTGACTCAGACAGGAAATTCGGAAGACACCAAAAAGCATATGGGGACACTCATGAAATGTTTCCTTAGCTGTTTTTTTGTTTTAGCCTTTGACACTTCTCCTCTGTGTGAGTTTTATACTCTCCGTCACCCATCCGTCACCCATATCCAGTGGCTTTGCATATTGGGTGTGGACATGATGGGAATCTGGTCCACATTACTAGTGTGAATGGGATGCAAAAGGATGCATTTCCACAAAGTTCACAATGTCATCAAGAATCGCAGTGATATTTTACATTAAAATACGCCTAATTCAGTATAGCGCTGCAACAAGTGTTGAGTCGATTAAATTAATATTCAGTTAATTGGTAGTATCTTTGTGTTGTATGTAAAACAAGATATTCATTCCCATTATTGCTCTGACTTTGGAAAACGGTGATCAAAATTTTGGTAATCAAAGTAGTTGAGAAGCCATACATTTGTCAATCAATCAAGCACCTTTTGGCTTGTTTGTGGAAACCCAGTGAGTTGATTTGCATGCATGCTGCAAATTGGTTTTGGGCCAAGTGATCATTACAGCCCAACATCTATTGTTTTGCTGAACCTGACATTCTAACCAAATTGTCACAATTTGAGCTGCACGTTGCAGCCGTCTTGGCTTAACTGTGAGCAACTTCTGTTTGTCTTAGTCTGTAAAGAATAAAACGCTAATTGGGGTCAAGCGAATTGTTGACCCGGCTTATTCTCCAATAGAAACCACCTCCTGACAGGCTCGGCAGCACACTGTACACACAAGATGGCCCCGCCTCCATTCCTCCAACAGGTTGACTTTTATGTGCATGAGTGCCCGCCTTCATGCTGCCTTCTCGTGTAATTGTCTCTAGACTTCTAATGAGACCTAATGAGACTGAACTTGCGTTGTTCATCACAGGCATGAGGTGTTCAAGTGAAACTCCAGCCTGTAAATAAGAGTTTACACGTAGGACCTCCTGACAGTCACACACAAGATTTATTTTAAGATGAGCGCTGTCACCAAGGTCCTGGTGTTTGCTTTAGCGACTCACTTAGCAAAGAGCATGGCGACATATTGAGTGTCTGGTATGTCGCTGGCTAAGGCGGTGTTAGAGGATTAGAACACTTTTTTTTAAAATGCATAGACAATGTTACTTAAATATTGTACAAGCTGACCATCCTTGACAAAATTATTGGCAGGTCAAACAAGCTCATTGTTCCATACTGCTTGTATAACGTTTAATAATAACCAGGAATACCAGGAAATACACTTTGCATTTTGATACTGATTAATCGGCCCACTGTAGCCATTAGATGTGAAGTTTTCATAAACAAATACTTATTTTTACAGTTGTTATGCATTATAAATAGTTTTCTAAGGTCATGCCATTTGACTTGTAACATTAAGCACATCTGAACATTACCTAAAAATGTCAAATTAGCAAGATTTCAGAAAGAGCTGTTAACCTTGGGATGCAGGTCCTTCTTGGTGATGTAATTTCTAGAGATCGACCAGCTTTTCACGGCCGATACCAATTATTGTAGTTAAGGAGGCTGATGACAAATATTTGGAGCCGATATTTATTTGCAATAATAGTGTAAAAATGTGCGGTTTACAGTTTCTATTGACACACACCAGGCAGAAGTGGTTGGAGTTGCTGATTCCCTACTGATTTCCTACCAGCCAAAGAAAAATATTTTAATCGGTCAATGGCATTTCACACTGATTTCACATGATGAAAAAATGGCATCCTTGTCCGTGTACATACCCACCAGCAGGAATGCTGTGTTAAAAAAAACAACAAAAAATAGCATCACTACAGGTCTTAAAATGCAGCCTGGAGACATAGGAGCAATAAATTTAATCTGAATCTTAGTCCTAATAGTACCATGGGTCTTCCCAATATTACCACCATTGATCTATTAATACTATAAGTACACACTGGCTTCTGTTCATGAGGCAGAAAGTCAACCACCTTAAATGGGTTTGATGTTTGTCACCATCCTTTCCTATCTATTTGACTTCCTGAATGCAGTGTCATTGTTTACCAGAGTACAGCATCTGGGGGTGGGGGGGTGGGGGGTGCTGAGCGTTCCCAGCCAACACAGTCAACACAGTTACATGTGCTGAGCAGCAATGACTCTGCAGACAAGGTTTACTGGCTAAACCAATAGCAGATCACCACTATTAGACCTCACATTTGCATGGTAGGCTGCAGCTGACTGTGGTATTGAAATAGATTGTGAGGCAGAATATTTTACAACACACTTTCATCCAGAGGCTTCATTTTGGAGCAATTGTTGACTTAAGGTAATTATATTTTTTTTGCAGATGAAGTTAATTATAATTTCTTTGCATAATTTCGTTGCGCATTTCTGCAACGGTATAGCCCCTCCTGCAATTATGTGACTATAAATATATACACTATATATGCAAAAGTACATGCTGTCATTTCTTGTTGGCTCATGCACCTTCCAGCCTCAACTATGCAAAACACGTCATGGCAGCACACAAGCACACTTGGCTTCCATTTGAGCAGAGGTCCCCAAATTACGACCCGTGGGCTGGACACATCCCACAGGCACATTTTGCCCGGCCCCCTGAACAATATACTAGAGACACAGTATGAGTTTTTTTTTCAGTCTGAGACTAAAGACTAAACCTGTTTCATGCTTGACACATTCACGAGGCCATGCGGACCTTGCGCTTGCGGCAGGCATGAAATGGGCTTAATACAGCTTTAATACATGTATAGAACATGACATCATATTCCAGAAACCATCAGAAACCCTTACCCCCCAGTGGTGTCTACAAACCAACTAGAACCTACAAAACGATTATAAGGATAACTTTGAGAGACTGCTTATATGAGGAATTTAAAGGGGGCCTATTATGCTAATTTCCGTCCCTTTGTATGAGTTGTGGACTCCTGTAGAGCAGCGCCACATGATAACCAGCACAGAAAGCTTTCTAGTTTTTCCAGAATACGGGATTACTGGATTTAATGTAAACAGATCCTGGTCTCTTGGTATGCAGGTAAAAGGTAAAGATGTTTTGGATGTTATTTTTAACCCCTTCCCTAGCCCTCATTGTCAGTCATTGCAAACTTCCAAGCGAGTATTTGTGTATGTTTTTTACTCCAAGTTTCTTGGTTCACAGTGGAAAAAAACAGCTTATAGCTCATTGAAACTCTCATTCCTCAGCACCGCCTCTTTAAGTGACGAGCCCTCCATGCTGGAAAGTGCTATTTACTCAACGGGATTTTTTTTGTCAGCTTGATGACACACACACATCCTTGTAGGCTCCGAGAGGAAGGTGGGGCACAGAGGAGGTTTATTTCTGTGGTTTGTTTTTTTTTTAATAGCGTATGCTCTGATACATTTTTCAAATGTTTGACTTTTCCGTTGTTTCCACTTCACAGCTGTTGCTAAAGTGTCACATCATGAACAAAATGCACTCTGAAGGTAGCCAATAGAGGTAGATTTCTTGGGAACTGCAATACAATACATTGTGCAACCCTTGGGGCTCCAAACGTATAACGTAAATGAACTCTCCAATAACCTATGACCAATTTTGCCTGAAGCTCTTGTTTTTACGGTCTGAGACCAGGAAATTAAAGGTGACATTCTTCAATGTGGTTTATTAAATTTGTGGCATGAGAATACCCTGAGCTTCATGTTGATGTAAAGTAATGTACAGAAGTCTGGACGTTTCCCCTGGAGCTGAAAACAAGTTGTTTCCATCAGTTGTCTGCAGAACTGTGTAACTGACCTTGAGTAAGCTATATCAGTTGTATTACCAGATTAATCCATTGGCATGCATGTTTCAAGATAGAAATCTGACTTTGTGTGAGAATACTTTTCTTTACCTGTCACTTAAAATGACCTCTGCTCCATTTTGCTGGTTACAGACAGGCAGTGGAGGAGCAATTAGCTCTGGTCCAGCTCGTGGAGCTGTGCTTGATCCATTTAACCTCACGATTAGTACTGGTGACAAAGTAAACATGTGACAAAATAACAAAATAACCTTTACATTTCCTGAATGACATGATGCTTTTTCTTAATGCCAACTTGGCAGGCACCCACTGACATCACTTCCTGTTGTTTTTTTCTTAAATGCAGCAAATCACCTTCCCTTTGTTGATGTGCGTGGGGACCGCCGTGATCGGCTCCCTGCAGTTCGGATACAACACAGGCGTCATCAATGCGCCTCAAAAGGTAAGGCAAATTGCACCCCCACTCTTGGCTGTTGCCTGTAGGAGTCACCAATTAACCTAGCATGTTTTTGGAATGTGGGAGGAAACCGGAGTAACCGTAGAAAACCCACGCACGCACGGGGAGAACATGTAAACTCCACACAGAGATGGCCGATGGTAGAATTGAACCCTGGTCTCCTAGCTGTGAGGTCTGCGTGCTAACCACTCGACCGCCGTGCCGCCCGTTGCTTGTACTATTATCGTTGTATTTCAAACCCCATAAAGTTGGGTTGACTTGAAAGTTCCCACACAGCTCAATATTCTGTACAAATGCGCATCTTACGGTTATAAAATTGGTTTGCTTGAAAGAACAAAGTATCTTTGATGGACAATAAGTCATTAACCATTTGCCTAATGATAAAAAAAACTTAAGAGGATATCTGTATTTCATGTACGCTAGCAACCCACACATGTATTTTTATTATGTGAAACAATGGCAACCCTTATTTTTACGTGACTGTAGCTGGGTGTTTAAGTGAGAAAAGTTCTTTGGATGCGCAATATTTGCTGATGTCCCCTGCTGAACCTGGCCCACTGCTGACTGCTGTGCTCAGGGCGAGAGAGTGGAAAAGGGGGTGGGCATAGTCTGGGGATAATAATAGCCGCATTGAGGCTTATCGACTCCAAGGACATCTATATTAACCGGCTCCCAGTGATTTCTGTGTAAAACAGCGTGTCCATGCCCTAAAATGGACTCACTGACAGCAGGCCGGGGAAACACTAGGACAAGGATTATTGCAGGAAATGAGTGAGCACCTGTTCTCACAGCGGTGCAGGTACTAAGAAAACATTCTCATGCCCCCCCCCCAGAGTCAATTTATTTATTTTTATTACCAGGAGGGTTAATAAAGGAGACAATTTCCTGGAAGATCACAGCAGGTTTTGTGTTTTTTAGTTTTTTAGAACGCGGTAGTCTGGGCGCACCCTGCAGCCACACAGCCCCCCCTCTGCATGGGTCGCAGGTGTGTCGCCACACTGGCCGAACCTTGGCATGCTATTTTGACATGTTTGCTGTTTAATGATGCAACGATTGCAGCGATGCAAGCAGCACATCCTGGGACTCTTGCACAGTGAATCCATCCATTCATTTTAAATGCTTACCCAGACCCTTCAATACATTTTTTGTATTAAAAAAAAACAAAACAAAGAAACTCAATGTTACGCATGCACTGGAGTCACAATGCTGCCTGACTAAATCTCCTTAAAGTTGAAAACCAGTTGGACTAATTGGTATTTTGATTAGTATGATTGATATAGGTTAGCGCACAGACCTCACAGCTAGGAGATCCGGGTTCAATTCCACCCTCTGCCATCTCTGTGTGGAGTTTACATGTTCTCCCCGTGCATGCGTTGGTTTTCTCCGGGTTCTCCGGTTTCCTCCCACATTCCAAAAACATGCTAGGTTAATTGGCTGGCCACCAGTCCAGGGTGTACCCCGCCTCTCGCCCGAAGACAGCTGGGATAGGCTCCAGCATCCCCTGCGACCCTCGTGAAGAAAAGCGGTAGAAAATGAATGAATGAATGATTGATATAAGCTGATCAGTATAAGGCATTTATTGTTCTTAATGCACATTAATTCCTTAGTATAATTCCAAAACACAAATGAGGGAACACCTAATTAGCACATCACAATTCTTCCATAAGCCACACAATCAAGAGTCCTATTTGACTGCCGAAATAATGAATGTTTTGCACGTGAAGAAAAGCATCAGGTTCCTGCTGCAGCACCGTTAATCTGCACAGGTTGCGGAGGTGAGTGAAATGTGAAAACAGCACGTGTTGGGCTTCACTGAGTTAGAGCCTGCTGAGTAGTACAACGCTGGAATAGAGGCGGCTGTGGCGAGGGTCCGCCTCGGGGATGTGGTTGGTCAATGTGAGCTTTAAGCAGCGTCACATGAAGGTCCGCGGAACAATCACCCTCACACATTCGCCAGTAATCCCTTCATATTAATGACCGCCTAAGAGGATATTGTTTAACCACCACAATCTTAACGCGTCAACAACACTTGGAAGATTATCGTCGACAATTATCCCGTCCTGTCGAGATCACACATCAGCAGAACTACTCCGCTTTGAATACCACCGTTCACCTTGACAACGTGAACGCCGGCCAGCTTGGTTGTCTCCCGCTGACGACCTGGGGGCATGAATGCTGGGCTTGTTTTCCAGGTGCGGGATCGGAGTGCACAGTCGGTGTGTTTGGTGGAGCCATGGTAGTTCTACTAAGGCTGCTTGCACACCTAAAGTAATTAAATTAAATTAAATTAAATTAAATTAAATTAAATTAAATTAAATTAAATTAAATTAAATTAAATTAAATTAAATTAAATTAAATTAAATTAAATTAAATTAAATTAAATTAAATTAAATTAATAAAGGTTCACACAGTAAAAGCAACAAACAACTTAACTCAAAATGTAAACAGGAAGTAGGAAGCCATGAAGAGCGTTGCTTTCGTTTTGTTTGTAACTAATAATGATTTGGGTTAGTTAAACTGTCACACATGATATACTGTAATCTGCCTATAGAAAACAGTGTGTCAGTATAGATGTAAGGGTCTGTGAAGGTCAGGACACTGTGATAACACTAATCACTAAGCACGTTCTGAACGTGTGAGGTGATAGCGACTTGAGCTTTCACAGGAAAGTACTCAAATAAGTTAAATGAGTCCGGGCCAGGCAGCCTTTGAAAACAAACACACCGGCCATGTGACATTTTGGCCTGGAAGTTGGCGTCGGTCAGTCGACATGCTGGTGAAGTCACACAGTGGGTGTGACATATTCAGAATCATATGAGCGTCGCTGCTGTGACGTACGTATACGCAGACACAGACGGTTGTGTAACTGCTGCCACTCGTCAGGCCCCGGGTGGGTGTGTTTGTCAACACAACCGCGGCGGGGGGGAGGAGAGTAAACTTGACACCTAACTGGCTGAAGGTTGCTGAACTTCCTGCTTGTCAGGAAATGGTAACCGTCAACGCTGTGCTGCCACCAGCTGGCTGCATTGCAGCAAATAACATCAAGCTTATACAAATACGACCGGCACTCATGCAGTGGAATGTCTCAAATTGTTTTCAGATCATCGAGAAATTCATCAATGACACGTGGCTGACGCGCTACAACGAACCCATCACAGACAACGGACTCAAAGCCATCTGGTCCGTCGCTGTCTCCATCTTCTCTGTTGGTGGCATCTTTGGCTCCTTCTCGGTTGGGTTCTTCGTCAACCGCTATGGAAGGTAATAAAACTAATAGCTAGTGGTGCGTGTCACATGATTCATATTGTGACTCATATAGTATATTATATAAAATAATATAATATAAAAATAAATGTATCTGATGGAGATCCATGTGGCGCATTCTTTGTAGGTGAGTAAATATTACAAATAAATATTACAAAGGCATTTTGCCACTGATATCAAATACGTTAATGAAGCAATTCATGCTTAATTATATAGCATTGTCAGTATGAACGTATTCAGTATGAGTCTAAACATAATTGGTTTAATTTGTAATTTAAAAAATGAAATATTGCAGCCTTTTTTTATTTTAATCTTATTGAAATTTTCTGCTGCAGACATATTAAATATTAAAATTATGTAAAATAATATAAAATAAATATAATTTGTATATAATAATGTAGCTGAGTAAATATTGCAAGGGCATTTTGTCAGTGATATCAAATACGTTTATGAAGCAATTCATGCTTAATATTATTTAGCATTATCAGTATGAATGTATTCCATATGAGTCACTTTGACCAAGATCATAAATTCACGTTTCGGTTTGTAAGTGCATTTATAGGGGGAGTTGACATTCCGACATACGTGCTGGCTATGTGCAAAATGGGGGAAATCGCTAGCAACACGCACATGGCCCGCATGATTTTTTAAACCGTAGGATTAAATTGAGATGTAAACCTTGCACACAGCCAGGTCGCACGGGCAAAGCGGGGTTAGGAGTGTGTAAGGAGTGCTGCAAGGTTGAAATCAAAAAGAGAATCCAGTCAACTTATATTCCATTTCACCATAGCAATAAGAACAATAGCCAGTACATTTGGTGTCAGAAGTGGGATTTAGCTGGGAAGGGTTGAGCTTCCCTTTGTTCCCCAACAGGATAAGTGGTATAGAAAATATAATGCGCACCTTTTTATTGAGTTTCTATGTGTTCCTTTGATGCTCTCAGGAGAAACGCCATGCTCATGGCCAACGTCCTGGCCTTGATCTCCGCCGCCCTAATGGGCTTTTCCAAACTGGCTTCCTCCTTTGAAATGCTCATCATAGGTCGCTTCGTAGTAGGCTTCTACTCAGGCCTCTCCACTGGCTTCGTACCCATGTATGTGGGCGAGGTGTCACCGACGTCACTGCGAGGAGCTCTGGGAACCCTCCACCAACTGGGCATCGTTTTGGGCATCCTCATTGCCCAGGTATTTTTGTTCCAATATTTCCATGTTGCCAGTATCGTGAGGTCTATGTGAGGTTGCAATCTGGCTATTTTTGATGATGTCAGGTGTTTGGAATGGAGGCCATTATGGGCAACACAAACTTGTGGCCGCTTCTCTTGGGTTTCATCTTCATCCCGTCGGTGATGCAGTGTATCCTGCTGCCTCTCTGCCCCGAAAGCCCCCGCTTCTTGCTCATCAACAAAAATGAAGAAAACAAAGCCAAAAGTGGTAGGTTCTCACACATAAATACTTGGGATTTTTTGGTTCTGGAGGTTGTCTTTAATGCGGACCAATTCTTAGTGCTGAAGAAGCTGAGGGGGACCAATGATGTGAGCGCCGACATGCAGGAAATGAAAGAGGAGAGCCGTCAGATGATGAGGGAGAAGAAGGTGACCATCCCGGAGCTTTTCCGCTCGCCGATCTACCGCCAGCCACTCCTTGTCGCTGTCGTGTTACAGCTCTCCCAGCAGCTGTCGGGCATCAACGCTGTGAGTTTGCGGAATCAATCGCCTTTCACACATCGCACACAGATGCTGACGAGTGTGTCACATCCTCGGTCAGGTCTTCTACTACTCCACTAGCATCTTTGAGAAGGCTGGAGTCGAGCAGCCAGTCTATGCCACGATCGGGGCTGGAGTTGTTAACACCGCTTTCACCGTGGTGTCGGTGAGTATGATTGGGTTTTCAGATATCAAGGAAAATGATGACAAACCACAAATACTTCAGTTAAGACCTTCTATTTTTTTTTCTGCAGCTCTTTGTGGTGGAGCGTGCAGGACGCAGGTCCCTCCACCTGTTGGGTTTGCTGGGAATGGCCGGTTCTGCCCTCCTCATGACTATTGCCTTGGCTCTGCTGGTAAGCGACTTTCAGAACAAGTCCCGTCGAGGTTCGATTCAAGTTGTGGCTATTTGTAAGTAACGCCCTCCTCCTTGTTCTTCTTTCCAGGAGCAGCTCAAATGGATGTCCTACCTGAGCATCGTGGCCATTTTTGCCTTTGTGGCCTTCTTTGAAATCGGGCCGGGTCCCATTCCCTGGTTCATTGTAGCCGAGTTGTTCTCTCAGGGACCGAGGCCTTCAGCCATCGCTGTGGCTGGTTTCTCCAACTGGACCGCCAACTTCATCGTGGGGATGGGCTTCCAGTATATAGAGGTGAGGAGACGGTTACTGTTACAGTCGTATAGTGTATACGTAGGATGTCAAGTGTCAAGATGAAAGTCTGGATCAGTCTAGTATGCTAGTGGCCTCCAGTTACAGAATGATTTAAAGTCACTCTTGCACCATCTGTGTATATATAGAGATAGATAGATAGATAGATAGATAGATAGATAGATAGATAGACTCCCTTTATTGTCATTGCACAAAAACACATGTAAAATACCTGCAAGTGCAAACTGCTCAGCCAGTATTAATGAGTTCTATGACTGTTCTTTCACACAAACTGCCGAGTAACACAACCGGCATTTTAAAGTGCATGCAGAGATAGCTAAAGCTTTTGGATGATTAAAAAAAAAAAAAGTACACAGGGAGGTTGCCATTACTTGGTCAATCAATAATGTACCTAATATTTAAGGCCAGACGGCATGGCGGTCGAGTGGTTAGCGCGCATACCTCACAGCTAGGAAACCAGGGTTCAATTCTGTGTGGAGTTTGCATGTTCTCCCCGTGCCTGCGTGGGTTTTCTCCGGGTACTCCGGTTTCCTCCCACATTCCAAAAACATGCTAGGTTAATTGGCGACTCCAAATTGTCCATAGGTATGAATGTGAGTGTGAATGGTTGTTTGTCTATATGTGCCCTGTGATTGGCTGGCGACTCAGGGTGTACCCTGGAATATGAATATTTAAGGCCACTGAGTGTCATGGATATGCAATACTCTAGCATGTCCACAAACTGACATTTTTCATTGAAATATGATTACAGTGTTTACTGAACAAATATTTAAGTGAATAAAGTCATAATATTGAAAGAGTTGTGAAAGTTGTGATGAAAAAAAGACTGTAAAGTCTGAGACTGTCTTTCCGTACCTAATGGACAACTGAAAGAACGAGATAGCGAATACAAGTGAGTTTCCTCCTTAGGGTGGCTGGACTCACCCTAAGACATAGGATGAGGGGCTCAGTCATCCGGGAGGGGGCTCCCGGACGCCTCCCTGGTGAGGTTTTCCGAGCATGCCCAGCAGGGAGAAGGCCCCGGGGCAGACCTAGGACACACTGGAGGGATTATGTCTCACAGCTGGCCTGGGAACGACTCGGTGTCCTCCAGGTGGAACTGGAGGAGTTGCCGGGGACAGGAAAGTCCGGGCTTCCTTACCTGGACCCAAATAAGTGGAGAAGAATTGAACTGAATGAAAGTCTTCATCGTTTGTTTCTTCCACAGGCTGCCTGCGGTGCTTACGTCTTCGTCATCTTCATCATCCTGCTGCTGCTTTTCTTCATCTTCACCTACTTTAAGGTCCCGGAGACCAAGGGGCGGACTTTTGATGAGATTGCTTCCGGCTTCCGCCAGAGCGCCATGACAGGCGGCGAGAAGCTCTCACCCGAGGAGCTCAACAGCCTGGGGGCTGACTCTCAGCTCTGAAGGGTCCGCTGTCAAACAAACTCATTTTGTCACAGTGAGGAGGGAACCGGAGGGAGGGGGCGTTCGCTCACTAGAAGTAGACTGGTCCCAGTGGGGGGGGGGGGGGGGGTCTACTTTCTAGAAGTAGACAGGTCCCCCCCGTGTAGAATAATTTTCACACTGTCACCACATTTCGGTAGCGTTTACCGTGTGTGATCCTCCCAACTCTGACGTCTTTTGCTGACCCCCCCGCCCGTCCGCCCACATTGTCCAATCGCCCCTCGCATGTCACATAAAAACGCTTGACAGGCACCGTGTGGCCTCGGAGATGTTAAAAGGTGAGTCGGAAGGTTTTCATTATTTCCGAGATATTTTCAAAAATATTTTTAAGAGGAAAAAGGAGTGCCATCGCACTGCCGTACCACATTTTTTTTTATAGATAACTTTTTCACTGAGTATATTTTTAAAAAATACTGAAATGCTCTGACACTGTAGACTCACACTGTAGCTGCTGCACGACCTCTACACTCCACCAGATGGCGCACTTTCCCTTGAAATGCTCCAAATACGTTACTGACAATGACTGTTCACTGTTGACACTTGGGTGTGCTTCTCTTTATATAGAGATATATTTATATTTCTTATTAATGTTACTTGGACGATATTTTACATTTTTTAGAACAGTTATTTAGTGTATAATGTGTAACGTTCATAACAAGGCCATGAAATCAAATACACCAAGTCATAGAATTCAATTCAAAAGTCATTTTAAGAGAATAAAGTCCACATTTTACAAGAATAAAAAAAACTTGTAACTTAATAATTTTAAAAATAATTTACCTATGCTTAAAATGGTCATATTTTGTAGAATGAAATTTACAGGAATTATGTCATTAATTATTATTTTTTTAAAAGAATGAATTCAAAATTATGCGAGAATATAGTGTATAATGTGTAACATTCATAACAAGGAGTGTTTGGGCCACAAAATTAAATTACACCAAGTCATAGAATTCAATTCAAAAGTCATTTTAAGAGAATAAAGTCCACATTTTACAAGAATAAAAAAAACTTGTAACTTAATAATTAAAAAATAATTTACCTATGCTTAAAATAGTCATATTTTGTAGAATTAAATTTACAGGAATTAAGTTTATTATTATTATTATTTTTTATTTTTTTTAAAGAATGAATTCTTTAAATTATGCGAGAATAAGGCTGGAAAATATTTTTTTTATATACATCTAAGTATTACATGAAGATAGTCATTTTAAGAAGCCAAAGTTAAAATATTGCCAATAAAATGTTTTCTGAGTGAAAATGAGAACTTACTAATTTTTAAAAAAATAACATTGAATATGCGAGAATATAATCTAAACTGTAAAAGACAAAAAGTAAATTTTGGGTGTTGTAAAATTGACATTTAAAGTGGTAATTAGTCATTTTCAGAGTACAGTTAAAATAGGCTGTAATGCTGCAAATAGTTTTAGTTACATTAGAATGTTGACATTCAGTCTTTATTATTGACTGTTTCCCTCATAGTAATCTTAGGTTGTTTTTATATGATTTGTCTCGGTTTTTATTCCAAATACAATTTAATTCTCTAATACATATTGGTAATGTTTCCCACAAATGTTACAGTAATATATTTTTAACAATAGTAGCGATCTGGATGATTTTAATTATATTTTAACAACAAAAAATGCAAAATCTGGAATTGTGTGTCAGCTGCATCCTTTTTGAGGAGTGGGGCGGGGTGGCAAAAGTGGACCAAAATGACAGTAGACTTATTCTACAAAACACCCTGAGAGGACTCATCAGCCCCCTCAGTTTAGCATTGGGTTGCGTGTCTCCGTGACGAAGTATTGTTGACGTGCACGGACACGTGTTGTGTTGTTGTTCTCTGCTGCCAGGGACACCAAAGTGGCCTCGCTGTCTTACTTCTGCTGTATCTCTTTTTCGCTTTTCACCTTTTGTGGAAACCAGAAAGAAAAAAAAAAACATACCTTTTTAGCTGCACTTTATTATTAATATAAATATTCACATTTGTCTCTTGACACAGTTCAACTCTTGGCTGATGACTTAAGATGGGAGTGTGTTATTTGTGCATATCTTGTGTTCTTAGTCTGGTGTTTTGTTTATGAAGTGCTCATGACAATTGTTGGTCAGCTAATCGGGACTTTAATCCATAATGACCATTCCATGAATTAGCATTATTAGCATGTACTGATTGCCATACAATCCACAAGTGACCTTTACACAATATCACCAGCACACTTTCACCACCATGGATGCCATCATGCAATTTCAATTAAAAGTACCGTAAATGCTCTAATTATAGAAGTAGATTGGGACAATGATTTGGAGTGCATGAGAAAGGTCTACAACATTAGCAGGTATATTTTACAACACAACAGCAACAGAACCAATGTTGTAATAATAGTAACGAGCAAACTGTTCTGCCAGTAAAGCGGTTACTTAGTTCAAGTTGAGCAATACAACAACATTTTCAAGCGCATGCAGAGTCAATCACTTAGCAGTTACTGCCGTCTTGTGGCATTAATAAAAACTATGCGAGGTTACCGACAGCCATGGCTGTTACGCTAATGTATTTTTAGCTCTAATTACAGCCCCCCGGCAGTTATTGCTTTAGTTAAAGTGCCCAGCATCTATAGGAGACTAACTGAAGGGGCATTGATTGGAGCAATGGTGTAAATAGCAACACGTTTAACTGGCTATTTTATTTGAAAGCTACAACACACTGTAATAAAACACAGCCGCCTTTCCAAAAGTGGCTGAAATGTTTTAACTTGTTTTAGTAGACGGACTGTACTTTTTATGATGCATTTACACGTTGTGAAAATCAGCAGATTTTACAAGGAGCAAAGTGTATGGTGTTCTCTTTTTAGGGCACAAAACATATTGTAGTGTTTTAATACAGAAAAAAAATAGAATTCAGATCTGTGTGTGTTGTTTTTGGAATATGAATGTGAAAAAAATGGAAGGTGTCAAATTGGCAGAATAAACGATGCACATGGAGCATATGATGAATGTGTGTGTTTTGTTATGGTAGTCAACCAGTGGAGTCGTTACGCTTATTCTAGGGGCTGTTCTTAAGCTCCCCGATATAATTTGATATTTTTTATTGAGTTTTTTTTTGACTTTTTTATTTTACAAAAAAATCTTGACAAATTTCATATAATAGGGCAAAAGCAGACTAATAAGCAAGCCAATAAGCAGGCTAATACTAACCTACTACTACTACTAGTAGTAGTAGTAATAATCATAATAAAGAATAAAGATATAATAACAATAGGATAATACTATATAGATTTTTTTAATTGACTTTTTATTTTACAAAGAAAAATTTGACAAATTTCATATAATAGAGCAAAAGCAGGCTAATAAGCAAGCCAACAGGCAGGCTAATACTAGCCTACTAGTACTACTACTAGTAGTAATAATCATAAGAATAAAGACAACGTAATAACAATAGGCTAATTAATAATATAATATTTTGATTAATTTTTTTTTATTTTACAAAAAAAAATCTGACACATTTCATATAATAGGGCAAAAGCAGGCTAATAAGCAAGCCAATAAGCTGGCTAATACTAGTAATAATCATAAGAATAAAGATATAGTAATAACAATAGGCTAATTAATAATATAATAATATATTAATATATAAATTTCATGTAATACAGCAAAAGCAGGCTAATAAGCAAGCCAATAAGCTGGCTAATACTGGCTAATACTAGCCTACTACTACAACTAGTAGAATAAAGATAAAGTAATAACAATAGGCTAATTAATAATATAATAATATATCAAATTTTTAAATTGATTTTATTTTACAAAAAAAATCTGACAAATTTCACATAATAGGGCAAAAGTAGGCTAATTACCAAGCCAATAGGCAGGCTACCACTAGCCTACTACATAATAATCATAAAAATGATGATGGTAGTAATAACAATAGGCTAATTAATAAGATAATAATGATTATTATATAATTGATTACTGTCCAGCGGACAGGTTTTGCAGTGATTGTGTGTACTTGTGTACATTTAATGGCGGCCTAAAACAATTGAGTATCTCTTCTAAAAATGTCCAAAAGTTGGACAGAGGTTTTACTTATTTACCAAACACTATCATCTATCAGCAAACAACCTTTAAATGCTCTTGAACCAGCGGTCATCACACTGCAGGCCTCGGCAGTGAGGTCAACAAAATTGAGTTTGTACACTTGACTAACCCTGATCTGGATGAGAACATTGTTATTATCATCCTGGCTTCTCGCTCGCCCTCCAAACGTCCCACAAAGGGCGGCGTACACTCATAACCAATCATACGGATGACCTTTTACCTCCATAGAGGAGAGCACTTAAAAGGAAGGGAGTAAAAATCCTAACCTAAGGCTGGATTTAAAAAAAAAAAAACATTAATGAGATACAGGGGCATGTATTTTAATGCAGTTTCCAGGATGGACCTGATCCCCCCCCCCCCATATACTTCAAAATCCCCCCTTGGCTGCTTCTGGATGGATGAAGAGGATTACCAGTTCAAACGATTTACCCCCCCAGGTTCAATATAATATGTGAGATGTCCTGCTATTTTTTATTTTATGAAGGAATGTGGGGGAGGGGGGTGTTGGGGGGGGGGGGGGGGGGGCTCAGCAGGAGAAATTCACTAGCCCCTTTTTGAAAAGCAAATGTTTACAATTTCCTATAGCGTGACCGTGGCTTATTGTCAGTGCCCTGTCCAATATGGCACCCCCATATTACATATGCTTTTAAAAAATATAAATTAAATTAAATTAAATTAAATTAAATTAAATTAAATTAAATTAAATTAAATTAAATTAAATTAAATTAAATTAAATTAAGTTAAATTAAATTATTGTTATTATTATTATTATTATTATTATTATTATTATTATTATTATTATTATTATTATTATTATTATTATTATTATTATTATTATTATTATTATTATTATTATGTGCTTGTGTCCACTTTTTCAGGAGCACTATGTCAAGTTTAAATGAAATACTTTAGAAAGAACAGTCGGGTCGAATGTGGCCCCCGGGCCGTAGTTTGCCCACCCCTGCTTCAGAGTCTCTAATCAACCGAACATGCTTGCTTTTCTATTTTAAGAGCTATTCATCACTAGCCTCTTTGTTGCTCTCGTCCATCATATAAGCACTCTATCCTCACTTTTATTAGCACATAGCAATACTATTTAATGTTATTAAATATTGCACAATTCCACAGCACTATATACACAATACAACTGCATACAACCTCAGCCTCCGTCAACTTAATAAAATAAATATTCAATGAAAAAAAATGACTTGACTTCTTTCAAGTCAAGTCAAATCAAGGGATATAATTAAGTCAAAGAAAGTTTTGAGTCGATGGATGACCACAGAAAGGTGTCATCAACACGGGAATTACACAAAAAGACTTGACTTGTACGTGTAAAACAGGTTTATAGTATCATCATCACGAGTCAAGTGTTGAAATGTCTTTTTTTTTCCTTTTTTAGTTGACAGTCAATAACTTACATTACCAGCTGTTTTCTTTACTCATCTGTACACACCATTCATTATTTGCACTAAAGACTAAAATTATATATCTGCAATATGTCTGCAACACATAGTATCTGCTCCTGTGCAATATTATGTGTGTATCTTGAATATGTATATATCTTGTTAAATTTGTCTTTTATACTTTACTTTTTGTATACTTTTTTTTAACTTGACTATTGTACTGAAAGGAGAAGCTGTCCATCTTGTATAATGACAATGAAGGCCATTTCATTCCATTCCATTCCATTCCACTGTTTGCTGTCTTGTAATGCATCTTTTGTCGTGATTTTGCTGCCCTCTGCTGTCTCCCTGCAGCACTGCAATCATGGAGTCATGGCTCCTGCTCATCTGGCTGACACATTCAATCTGCTGCATTCAATCTGTAATCAAAGCCTTCTTAAGCCATGCTTGTTCATTGCCAGATTGTCGCGAACCAGGGTGGCACGGCGGATGAGTGGTTAGCTTCCATCTGGGAGCGTGCAGACCTCACAGGTAGGAGACCAGGGTTCAATCCCCACCCTCGACCATGCGTGGGTTTTCTCCGGGTACTCCGGTTTCCTCCCACATTCCAAAAACATGCTAGGTTAATTGGCGACTCCAAATTGTCCATAGGTATGAATGAGAGTGTGAATGGTTGTTTGTCTATATGTGCCCTGTGATTGGCTGGCGGCCAGTCCAGGGTGTACCTGGCCGGCCTCTCGCCCAAAGACAGCTGGGATAGGCTCCAGCACAAACCCCCGCGACCTTCGTGAGGAAAAGTGGTAGAAAATGAATGACTATCCCTTACACGTTTGCAAACAATGCAAAACGTATATAAAATGAATGTTGTTTTTTTTGTTAGCTTTTTGCTACTTTGAGAGATTAGACAACATAATAACAAGAAACCGAATGATTTTGAGATTTTGATGTCAGAAATCAATCACCTTTTTAAACCATGTATATGTATATTTTTTACCTCAAGAATATTTTGATTAATGTCTTAGTTTTGGTGGTTGAGGTCAAAGTTCGCATTGGTGCATGTTCCTTTACACAACATGTATTGTTGTCCACTTGAATGCGGCACTCTCTGCAGTTGAGTACATAAACACCCTGGGTCATTACTTGAAATCCATGCACCACATAAGAACATGAAGTACCCTCTTCTTTCTGCCTTGAAGTGCACACTCGTGCACACGTGTCCTCATTCCCTGACCAAGATCTACTACCTGTTCACTTGGCTTTCAGCGGCAAGACACTTGACCCCAATTTGCTGCAGAGAGAAATGAGTAGGGGGGAAATGTAGCGGAGGGGGGGGGTGCACTGTTGATGCATTTTAGCTGTAGCCAGCCAGCACCAACAGACTGTGCTTTCACAGGAGAGTGAACATCAAGCAGGTTGACTCCGACAAGCTTTGGCGTGCCCGGGAAAAGTGTCCCCGGAGAAGCCTGTGTCAGGTCGAGGGACAGTGTGAAAAAATTGGAAAAAGGGGAATAGCGCCGAAAGCAAAGACAAGCACAGACAAGGACGTCAGCGGTGTGACGCACATCCAGCTTCAGCTTCAATGTTCTAAAAAAACCAACAGAAGAACTCTTGCTTTGTTTCACACTGATAATCACATGTGACTTCAGCATAGCGCGCCACCAGATGGCGCTGTTTTTCTTTACATGTAATACAGAGCTGATATGGTCATGGTAATGGTTTAATTTCATTTGAACATTCATCAGATTACAATTGAATGCATCACATAATCAGTTCACAGTTCCACATGTCCAAAAGGAGTAGGAAGAAGCAAAGTTTATTAAATCCTACCCCTCCATCTGGTACTTTTACAATCAGTAACTGTTACATTTGTTCACTTCCTGCATTTATTATATAATTTTTACTTTTTTTTAATTTATTTTAATTTTGTTGTTATTTTTATTTATTTTATTTTTATTTATTACTTATTTTTAATTATTATTATTTTATTTTATTTGTGGAACTGTGAACTGATTATGGGATGCATTCAATTGTAATATGATGCATGTTCAAATGAAATAAAACCATAAACATTACCATTACTAAGTTTATTATTGACAAAACATTGCCTTCAGTTCAACGTTCTTAGAAAAAATGAACTTCTTCAATGAACATCATGTTCGACATCATGGTGTTGATGACACAGTGAGTGAGATAGTGGTTAGAGTCGATGACCCTCTGTACTTTTGTGCTGTGTGGGTGACTGTTAGCAAATTAAAGAGCACACAGACTTATGCTCTATACTTAGTATGTTTTCTCCATTTCATATAAGAACACATATCGGGGGAGCTGAATGAGTGTTGAGCATAAATAAACAAGACTTTTTTTCTTGTGGAGCCCCCTAGAGAGTCCGACCCCACGGGCTATTGCACACGTGGTCCAATAGCAAAAACCCACCACTGATAAAAATGCATGAAAATTAAAGCTCCTGAGTAAGAATGCAATTAGCAAAGCATCTATCTCCAATTAGAACATGAATGTTTTTAAGATGCTCGTTGCTATGCTGTGCAGGTTTTCATCATTAAAAACCTTCCCATCTGTACGTCTCATTGTCAGTCAAACTCTAAATTACCATGCAGGGGTGCACCTGCATGTGTGTGTGGAAATGCTACTTTTTTTTTTTTGCCTTGGCTGAAGTCAGCACTTATGAGACAAGCAACAAGCCATCATGAGCTCGACTGCTCCCCGGGGCCCCTTGGCAACATACTGTATAACAGGATGCAATATGCATTTTAATGTTCACTGTATTCACAAGTACAATTTGTGTCAACATTACCGCACAAATACAGAAATACTGACGAACATTGATATTCATAGATTTGCGGCCTCTTTTTGTCTACACTGAATGTATTTCACTCAACTGTAAATGTTCCAATTAGCACTGAACTTGAAAGTCCCCTATAGTCAATTCAGTCAACATTTTCCAGCAGGAAGATGCTTTGACAAGAAGTGACGTTATGTAACTGTATATAACAAACCTATAATTGTGTCATGATCTGTGTTTTGATGAATGATAATGTTGTTTGAGGGCTGCACGGTGGTTGAGTGGTTAGCTCGCAGGCCTCATAGCTAGGAGACCCGAGTTCAATTCCACCCTCGGTCATCTGGAGTTTGCATGTTCTCACCGTGCATGCGTGGAGTACTTTTCTCCGGGTACTCCGGTTTCCTCCCACATTCCAAAAACATGCTAGGTTAATTGGCCACTCCAAACTGTCCATAGGTATGAATGAGAGTGTGAATGGTTGTTTGTCTATATGTGCCCTGTGATTGGCTGGCCACCAGTCCAGGGTGCACCCAGCCTCTCGCCCAAAGACTACTGGTATGTGACACTCGTGAGGATAAGCAGTGGAAAATGAATGATAATGTTGTTTGAGGGCTGCACGGTGATCGAGTGGTTAGCACGCAGTCCTTGTATCTAGGAGACCCAAGTTCAATTCCACCCTCGGTCATCTCTGTGTGGAGTTTGCATGTTCTCACCGTGCATGCGTGGGTTTTCTCCGGGTACTCCGGTTTCCTGCCACATTCCAAAAACATGCTAGGTTAATTGGCGACTCCAAATTGTCCATAGGTATGAATGTGAGTGTGAATGGTTGTTTGTCTATATGTGCCCTGTGATTGGCTGGCCACCAGTCCAGGGTGCAGCCAGCCTCTCGCCCAAAGACTACTGGTATCTACTGGTATGTGACACTCGTGAGGATAAGCAGTGGAAAATGAATGATAATGTTGTTTGAGGGCTGCACAGTGATCGAGTGGTTAGCACGCAGGCCTCGTAGGTAGGAGACCCAAGTTCAATTCCACCCTCGGTCATGTCTGTGTGGAGTTTGCATGTTCTTCCCGTGCATGTGTGGGTTTTTTCCGGGTACTCCGGTTTCCTCCCACATTCCAAAAACATGCTAGGTTAATTGGCGACTCCAAATTGTCCATAGGTATGAATGTGAGTGTGAATGGTTGTTTGTCTATATGTGCCCTGTGATTGGCTGGCCACCAGTCCAGGGTGTAATGAATTGACAGCTATCTGACATATGTATATGTAACTGATTGTATAAAATAAGCCAATTATAAGACAATAAGTTTCGAGATAAACTACGAAGCTGTGCCACTCATCATATAAACTCCTGACCCGCTGTACTTTCCGAGAAGGCACACCACCGCTCTTCCCTTTTTCTATTTGAGAGCAATTAATCGTGACGCGACACATCAGCTGTGACAGTTTGATACGTTCAGGCCAGACCGCACAAGTGAACCTTCATCTGACGAGTCACAGCGCATCCATCCATCCATCAACAATGAAGAACCGCAGACAGGTGTGGCTGCCTTAAAGCAGGCAGCGACGTCGCTGTCACCCCAATCCTCAGGTTTAGGCCCTTCTCTGAATGCTGATGAGGGGAGCTAATTGTAATTAGCCGGTGCCCGTGCTCAGCTTGCTGGTGGACATGTACACTTTAAGCTTTGTGTGTGTGTGTGTGTGTGTGTGTGTGTGCCAGCTGCAAAGCACATGTGACATTTGGAAGGAACAAGCACAAGTGTTCCCTTAAGCACCAGTCCATCCATTTTCTCCACACCCTGTCCGAGGTCAGACAAATTTAGAGCCGCCTTGGACAAAGGGCAGCCGGGTCGCTCTTTTAACACTTCCTGCCAGGAGACTTCTTCATGTCTACTCTCATTGTTTTTGTTTCTTGTCAGGAGTGCATGAGCAGAGGATAGAATGAATGTATGACTTGACTTGACTTATTTATAAGGAATAAGAACATCTCGATATGTTCGAAAATAATATCAACATACTTAACATTTTTTGTACACAAATCGATCTATTCTAGGTATGAATGTGAGTGTGAATGGTTGTTTGTCTATATGTGCCCTGTGATTGGCTGGCGACCAGTCCAGAGTGTACCCCGCCTCTCGCCCGAAGACAGCTGGGATAGGCTCCAGCACCCCCGCGAACTTCGTGGGGAAAATCGGTAGAAAATGAATGAATAATTATAATAACTGGCGCGCAGGCCTCACAGCAAAGAGACCCGAGTTCGATTCCCACCCTCAGCCATTTCTGTGTGGAGTTTGCATGTTCTTCTCGTGCATGTGTGGGTTTTCTCCGGTGTACTCCGGTTTCCGCCCACATTCTAAAAACATGCTAGGTTAATTGGCGTGATTGGCTGGCGACCAGTCCAGGGTGTACCCCGCCTCTCGCCCGAAAACAGCTGGGATAGGCTCCAGCACCCCTGCGACCCTCGTGAGGATATGCGGTATAAAATTAATGAATGAAAATCAATTTATAATTAATAATAGTTAAAAGTGGAGATAATATTAATGAATGCATTAAAAGGGACCAATTATGCTAATTTTTCGACCCTTTGTATTGAGTTGTTGACTCCTATAGAGCAGCTACACACAATAACCTGCACAGAAAGCGTCCTAGGTCTTCCAAAATCTTCACTGTATCTGCACTGCAGCTGGATTTCGTGATTCCCGCAAAACGGTCTGGTTTAATGACAGACAGCTGGGATAGGCTCCAGCACCCCCACAACCCTCGTGAGGATAAACGGTAGAAAATGAATGAATGAATGAATGTTTGTGATTTGAAAAAGTTCATTGATAGCGGTATCTTCAGGAGAAAAAGAGTAATACAGCTATAAATCCAGCAGAGGACGCTGTTTCACAAGTCAATTCACTCAACATTTTCCAGCAGGAAGATGCTTTGACAAGAAGTGATGTTATGTAACTATGTAATTATGCAAATTTTTCGACCCTTTGTATTGAGTTGATGACTCCTATAAAGCAGGTACACACAATAACCTGCACAGAAAGCGTCCTAGTTCTTCCACAATCTGCACTGCAGCTGTATTTCTTTGGATTTTGTGATTCCCCGTAAAAACGGTCTGTTTTAATGTATTCCACCCACGGCCCCCCTCCAGGCACACCTTGCCAAGTGCTCGCCCCCAAATGCCGCACCAATATGAAGCTTTTCAAAGCACCAGCCCAGAGAGACATTTGTTGAGGCACGTTTTGCAGTCCCACACACGGAGCTGAGCGCCAGAGGGGATCGGCGTATTAAAGCAAGTGTAGTATTGATACTGTGCTTTTTCATGGACCAATACGTAAACATTTACGTATTTAGTAATATAAGTACGTTATACATACGTATGTAATCCCCATCAGCAGTGCATCAACAGTGACTTTTCCCCTACTTTGTCCGTGAGCACAGTTCTGCTCAGTTTTTGGTGTTGTACAAAACAGTTCAGGCTAGTTTGTGGGGGCAACTCTCTCCCCTCGTATTACTGAGCGCTGCCACCGGTCAGCGATAAGAGATAGGATGACAAAGACTACTAATTGTTTAAATACGTTGTCGCTCACGAGTCAGCGAGGAAACTAGCTCTTTTTTAGTCAATCACGAACAATTAATGCACTCATGACAAGCTTGTCAACACATTAGAAATCACAGGAGGTCATTATATAGAACAATAAAATAGTCTGAGTCACGGTGAACACTACATAACACTAAATTCATCACACAGCAACTTAACATTCTAAAGGTATACCCGAGAAATCATTTTTTTCCTCAACATTTAGTGTGACACTACGGTGTCTTAAACACTGAAATTTACGGTAGTTTTTGCCTGGGGTACAGCAGAACTCTTCAGAACATGTTTCTTCCTCTGTCATGGGTGTAAGAACATTATCGTCAAAAGTACCAAATAGCATTAGAATTGAATGCATGAATAAATGTTCTTTATTTTTGACTTACTCGAAGTACAATGACATCACCTTCTCATCAAAAACACAATGAAAGAGTACAAGAAAGTATAGCAGTAAAGCAGTAGAGTATACATTGAGTCGAAAAAATACATGTGGTATTACCCAGGGTTCCCTTTTAGGTCCCATGTTTTTTCATGAATTCAATAAAATTAATTATTTATCATAGATACTTACCTTGTGCACATCTTGATAATCAACATTATAGAATTATTCATTAAAGGCCAACAACAACAATTTAACAGTTAACGTACTTCCCTTTTCATGCTAGGACACTCATGTTGTGTCATGTGGAAGTCCATTTTTATCATCTGCATTACGATATTGTCACGGTTAGGGTTATCTGTTTGTTGGTCATTGAACACCGAGTGAGGAGAGTGGAGATCGTTGACTGCATAATGATGGAGGTCTGGTGGCTGGATGCACTGCAGAGCGGCGTGGAGGCGGGCAGCAGGGTGGGAAGATGAATAATTAACACCACACTCTGCCACACTGAGTCCCAGATTCCCATCCTCCATCCCGGAAGGCGCCGTCCCAGAGGAGTCGGAGAGTGGAACCCGGCCCGAAACATCAGCCTAAATTTGAAAAAGAGCTCCTTGCCAAAGCCATTATCCATTATCCACAGCCACAGTTCCTGTGCTACAATGAAAGCTACTACTTCATGTTATCTGTGTTAAACAATTCACATTGAAAACACTTTAGGTTTGGTGGTGTTGCCTTCTGTTTAGGTTTTACACCTACATGAACTGTACATTTGTATATATATACATATATATATATATTCTCGCCGTGCATGCATGGGTTTTCTCCGGGTACTCCGGTTTCCTCCCACATTCCAAAAACATGCTAGGTTAATTGGCGACTCCAAATTGTCCATAGGTATGAATGTGAGTGTGAATGGTTGTTTGTCTATATGTGCCCTGTGATTGGCTGGCCACCAGTCCAGGGTGTACCCCGCCTCTCGCCCAAAGGTAGCTGATATAGGAGTACCCGGAGAAAACCCACACATGCACGGGGGAGAACATGCAAACTTTACACAGAGATGGCCGAGGGTGGAATGGAACCCTGGTCTGCGCGCTAACCACTTGACCGCCGTGCAGCCCTTCATCAACATCTTTTTACTAAGTGCTTGTGTACTTCAGCGTAAAACTGAATTTAAAATGTGATTAATAACCGTGAAAGGCATATTTTATGAAAAATAGACATTTTTATGAGTGCATCTATTATTTGCGATTTCCCCATTCACGTGATATCCCCACAAATAACAGTGCTCTACTGTTCTACTGTTCAACTTGTTCAATCCTTTGTGTGTGATTGACCTCTTGCTGCTTGTTGAGTGAATAAAGACAACCAAAACAATGCAAATTAAACTATCTCCTCGTGCGTAGCTCCTCTGGGACCGCCTTTATTCTAAAGGACAACCACTCCGTTTTTTTTTTTTTTATTTCCAAATGGAGTCAAACGACATCAACATTCATTCGCTTCAGCTGATTATTATTGCTGTCACATGACGCTGGAGGCTGCACATCTTGGATGGGAGTCCACCAACTGAGCTTTGGGCCGTGACAGGAAGTAAGAGAGCAGTCATGCAAAGAAGGAGAGACATTATGCAAATCATTCAGGCAGGGTGATCGACTGCTTGGCTTCCAGTGTGAGGAAGTGACATCACAAGTGAAGAACATCACTGGAAACAAAGTGTCATTTGTCGTTCTGTGATTGATTTGAATGACGCTCTGATTCATATCTGCTGTATTTAACAAAAGGAAATACGCATCTTACCTACGATGTTGTTTTCTATTGTATATAGTTGTGTGATGAGTCACTCTGTTAGACTCTGCCAGCGTCATATTTTATCATAATGAATTTCAATCTGAATGCAGAACACGACTCAGGAGTCTTTTGTATGCCTTTGACTATACAATTAGCTCCACAAGTATTTGGACAATGGCAGCCGTTTAGCCTTTTGTACGCCATCACAATGGATTTGACAGAGAACTATCTTGATGTGGTTGAAGTGTAGACACTCGTCTTTGATTTGGGAGGTTTCACAAAAATATGGTTTTTACCACTCAGGAATTGCAGCAATTTTATGTAAAGACACTCCATTTTGGAGTATGTGGACATAAACAGAAATATGTATTTTTTTTTATCTCATAATGACTTTCCTATCTCATAATTATTACTGTATTTTCTGGACTATAAATCGCTCCGGAGTATAAGTCGCACAAGGCCAACAATGCATAATTAGGTAGAAAAAAACATAATAAATTGCATTGGAATATAAGTCGTATTTTTTTGAGGGTAATTTATTTTACAAACTACTTGACCAAAACCAAATATATGCTAAAACAAAAAATAAACATGAACAGAAAAAGTGTCCGGTTTATGTAACATAAACAGTTTTTTCATTTATAAGTCGCTCTGGAGTATAAGTAGCAGGAACAGCCAACCTATGAAAAAAAGTGTGACTTATAGTCCGGAAAATACGGTACTTTTTTAATCGGATAATAATTTTTTTTTTATCTCATAATTATGATTATCTTATCTCATAATTTAAACATTTTATCTCATAATTTACAGTTTTTATGTTATAATTTCAACTATTTACCACAGAATTTTAACTTTCTTAGCTCATGATAATGACTTTTTAAACTCATAATTTTGACTTTTTATCTCATAATTAGGGATTATCCCCCTGAACTTTCTTACCTCATAATAATGACTTTTTAATCTCATAATTAGGGATTAGCCCCCTACATTGGCAATACAGGAAATAACCAGGCTGCAGGCAACATCCTGATTTAGTTTTATTTGATCAACGCCACAAGATGTTGATAACTGTATTTGAAGTATGATGAGTAGAATGTCATCCAGCAGTGTTATCTACCTCTGCATGCGCTTTAATTGAAAAAGTCGCTTGTGAAACCCTAGTGTTTGTTTACCATTAACACAACAGTGGTATTAATGATGGCTGACCAGTTTCTTCCTAACTGCTATTACAACATTGGTTCTTAAGCTGCTGTGGGAGAGCGCTGCAAATCCTAATCAGCATCACTTGCACCCAAATTTATGATCCCCATCACACGATTATGTGTCAGCACCAACATGCACAAATAAAAACAATCCTCTCCACTCCTGCAACAGATCAATCATAGTATGTGTGTGTGCTGTTTTCTTCTGAATACTGCCTCTTATTACACCAGCGTCCAGATTAATCTGGGTTGTATCGATCCTAGGCTCAATGGAACCCTCGGCACCGAGCAACCGCCACAGATCACCCAAGATTTGTCCAAAATAAGAGACGCCTTTGAGGTGGTGCCAGTCATTTTAACAGCAGTGTAACAATGGAGATTGTACAATGCAATCATCATCCGTCAAGATGGATGCACGGTTCACTTTTCATTCAAGTGATTCATGTTTTATCTCTTGTGATCCTCCATCTGATCCCAACAAAACGTCCTGACATTGAACACGGGAGCTAAAAATCAATTTGCACCGACATCTCGACACAGGCGGGGCACCTTGACGGACACAGAGAAAAAGAAAAAAAAAATCCAAATAGAATAGAGACAAAGTTAATGAAAGGTCCAAAATGACAGTATTAATCATATTGTAAAATGAATATCATCAAATATCTGCAAAGTATCTAATACTGTGCCAGATGGAATGAATAATTACTTTTGATTTAGTGGATCAATTGCTTCCAAATCAAAGAGACCTCTGTGGGTGTTCTACACGCTGGCCCTAAATGTCAAATTTGTCATTTCCGGCACGTCGCCTGTAAAACTGTATTGACAAGCAGAACACGGTAATTGCGTCCATATTTCGACAACCTGCTGTCTCCAGCGGTGAGCTGTCTTACTGTGTGGAGTCTATCTATAAAGGACATGGCGGGCGTCCATTATTGTGGGTATAAACATAACCTAATCATGCTAAATTAACTGTACTTTTGTGGGCCTTTTGTGGGCTCAATTAGACATTATGTTTAGTGTTGATTTGTTTTGTTTTGAGTCTTCCTATTGTAAGCCTAGTAGGGCGTCAAGGTAGCGATTTGTAACCCAGGTGAAGGTTCTTGTTAGACCAAGCTAGCACGCTTGTTATCATTATTGTGGGTATAAACATAACCTAATCATGCTAAATTAACTGTACTTTTGTGGGCCTAGTGCACTCAATCCGACATTTTGTGTAGTGTTGATTTGTTTTGTTTTGAGTCTTCCTATTGGAAGCCTAGTAGGGCGTCAAGATAGCGATTAATAGCCCAGGTGAAGGTTCTTGTTAAGCCAAGCTAGCACACCTGTTAGCTTGTAGTCAACACAATGCATTACAGCCAAGGGTAAGCCTTCCTAATGCTAAGCTAGCACACTTGTTATCATTATTGTGGATATAAACATAACCTAATCATGCTAAATTAACTGCTTAGTCAAGTGTCTTTTGTGTTGAGATTGCGATTTACTGTAATACCCCTGAATACATCACTAATGATGTGTTCAGGTACATGACAAGATGTATTGATGAACTCACCAAGCTAACATGCTGTTAGCTTGTGGTATTACACAAACAAGTTTGGTTATTCTACAACAACAACCTACAGGTAAGTACTTGTCATGCTACTATGAAGTTAGCATCAGAGGAAGTATTAATGTGAGTTTATTCTTATTAGGGATGCACGCTAAGCTAAGCATGCTATGTACAGCACATGCTAAGCATTCTGTGTAATTATCATGATAACGCATCGTGACAATGAGCATTTTTATCTTATCTAGAAAACATAATTGTGAGTTTTGACATATATTACATGTGACACCTGATGATTCCATAAATATAAGTACAGCTTGTTAAAAACATTTTCACATTGATATTTTCCACAATGTGGAGCATCTTATGAATAATGAATAGATTCAATTAGGCACACTGCTTTGAACAGGACAAATGGTTAATAGCAATCATTAAAAAACAATAATTAACAATAACTATAAAATGCAATCTGTGGAATACAGTTATAGAGCTAAATCTATACAACCCAAGAAATGTCTTGGGGGTACAAGAGCTGTGAAATTGTTGTGGCGCAATGTCATTCCCTCTCCTCAGTCAGCTTAACACAAATGTGGCTTTTATAACCTGCAGGCCTGCAGCCTCAATGCCCAGCTTTGATTTCGAGATTGAATTGTCACAAGTTACAGTCATTTAAGACCTTTGTAGGTAATGGCCATTGATTCACAAGAGAAAGAGTGCATTTCTATTGACACCAAAAAAAAAAAAATAGAAAAATGTACTCCTTTCTGTCGATGGTGTTATAATAATCAGGGTTGCAGTAGTTTTGTACTATTGAAATACTAGTGTTTGGTAATAATACTGTTCGACAGAAGGTTTGAATCTCTGCCTGGTGTGGAGTTGGCATGTTCTATCCGTGCATGTGTGACTCTGGTTTCCTTCTACGTTCCAAAAATCTGTATATTAGGTGAATTGTCGATTCCATAAGTATGAATGTGAGTGTGAATGGTTGTTTGTCTATATGTGCCCTGTGATTGGCTGGCAACCAGTCCAGGGTGTACCCCGCCTCTCACCTAAAGACAGCTGGGATAGGCTCCAGCATACCCACGACCCTTGTGAGGATAAACGGAAGTAATAAAGGAATATCTTCATATGAGTGTAAAGGTACCATATTTTCTGCACTTAAAAGCATTTAATTTTCTCAATAATCAACAATACAATTTATAATCTTTATGTGAGTTCTAAAATCTGTAAAAATTTTGTTGTGCTACTTTGCTATTTTGGCATACGCGCCGTTTGATTGATTGTCAGACCATTTCCCGATGACTTAACCAATCAGAATTCATGACGTAATACGTACAGTATATATGTTTAAAGGGGACCTATTATGATAATTTTTCGACCATTTGTATTGAGTTGTGGACTCCTATAGAGCAGCTACACACAATAACCTGTACAGAAATCTTTCTAGATCTTCCAGCTGTATTTCCTTGGATTTGTACTTCCTGCCAAAACTGTCTTTTTTAATATATAATTATATAATATATTCCACCCACGGCCCGCCTCTGGTCACATTCCCAAAATAAGCCCCTTTACCTGCACACACGCACATGCAAAACTTTAAATTATTATTATTTATTCTAAATTATTTAAATTATTTGTACAAATTACTGTTTATGTTGTACATTGTTCATATTTGATACCATCTATTTATTCTCCACATTATTATTCATTATTTATTATTATACAGGAGCCAGGCAACAACATTTTGTTGGCAATTTCAATGCTGTGTTATTGTGCAATGACAATAAAGAAAGTCTATCTATCTATCTATTTACTACGAAAAGTGTTTAGGAGCTACTGTCTGGAGACCCTTGACTTACCGTGTATAATATAGAACGAGGGAGCAATATTCGAACCGCGACAGTACACTTAGCTACAGCACAATCTGGAAGAATAAGAACTCCAAGCAACTCCAACCAGAGTCATTTCCTTTATGTGTGCCACATATAACACTGATCCTACTGTACGTTCATTTACAATGCTGGGGGGGGGGGCTCAAACAAAACATCTGAGAACATATCGTCCTCCATTGCTGAATTTGCCATTCCCTGTAAATCAAATGAAGCCACAGCCTTTATAAAGCAGCAAAGGTGGCAGAACAGAAATGTGCTATTTTGTAGGAAGGGCACACTTCATTAAAATGCATCTAAATAATACTGTTACACAAGAGATGTTCCACCACTGCAGGCTGTTTAGTATGCGTTTTTAGAGGGAGGCGAATCAACAGAGGATTTCCATCTCAACTCTCTTGCTCTTTAATTTATTGAATTTTTTGCTGCACCCGCCATCACTTTGCCAGTTGCAAGTCAAAGACACAGAATTTATTAATTTATTTTGCACGGATGTTCATTGTCTTTTTTTTTATATCCTTTAACAATGTCCTTCTTATTGGAATTCTTGTATTGACGCCAAATGCAACCTGGTTATGTTTCCACTCCTGTCCTGTAGGTGGCAGTAATGTGCATTGCAAAGTGTACACCTGTTATCTTAAAGATACAGATTTTATTCATTTATTTTGCATGGATGTTCATTGTCTTCTTTTCTTAGTATCCTTTAACAATGTCCATCTTATTTGAATTCTTGTATTGACACCAAATGCAACCTGGTTACGGTTCCACTCCTGTCCTGTAGGTGGCAGTAATGTGCATTGCAAAGTGTACACCTGTTATCTTGCTCTAATAATTGATTGATTGACTTTAAGTCAGAGGGGAAACCATCTATGCCACATCCTTCAAAATAAAATATAAAAAACATTATATATATAGAATATCATGAGAGGGGCGGCACGGCAGACGAGTGGTTAGCACGCAGACCTCACAGCTAGGAGACCAGGGTTCAATTCCACCCTTGGCCATCTCTGTGTATAGTTTGCATGTTCTCCCCGTGCATGCGTGGGTTTTCTCCGGGTACTCCGGTTTCCTCCCACATTCCAAAAACAAATTGGTGACTCCAAATTGTCCATAGGTATGAATGTGAGTGTGAATGGTTGTTTGTCTATATGTGCCCTGTGATTGGCTGGCCACCAGTCCAGGGTCTACCCCGCCTCTTGCCCGAAGACAGCTGGGATAGGCTCCAGCACCCCCGCGACCCACGTGAGGAAAAAGCGGTAGAAAATGAATGAATGATTGACTGACCAAAAACTGATTAACAAATCAACATCTTAAAAGACACTAACTAACTAGCTAAAAAAGCTTTCATTATGTTTGTTTTGATGTAAAAAAAATGTGAAAATGTGACAAGCATAAAAAAAAATTTGACATTAGCCCTTGATCTATGTAAGACTGCAGTCTTATGAATCCACAGCAACTATTCCCAGCGGGATTGTGCTTGTAATTAACTCAGTCCTAGGAGGTGGGTTTCCTTGCATGCTCAATGATCACATAGCGGTCACATGACACTTAAAAAAAAAAAAAAAAAAACGAATGAGAGTGGAGAGGGACTGGAGCATCACAATCGGGCTGATGCGCACAGCAGACCACGCTGGAGCATCCGCCCTCCTCCTTCGCCTCCTCCTCCTCCTCCTCTTCCGCTGCATCTCCTGCATGCTGCTCACATTGGCGCTGTTCCCGCTTTCTTCTTCACATCATTCACATCTTCTACCTCTCTTCTTGTAGTAAAAATATTGTGGTGATCCTGCCATCAGTTAGGGGGGTCGGTCCAGGCACAGGCACAGCATCTTCTGTTTGCTCCGGCAAGGTAGGACAACTTTTTCTTCCCCTTTCATGTCAAACTGAACATTACAGTAATGTCTCATCTGCAACACATGTAACCATTTTTTTAATGTCATGTAGTTTCTGTATAACCAGATGATTTCCCAGTAGGAAACATGCTGCCCTATTTTTTTTTTTTTTTTACAACTGCTTTATCAGCAAGACAACTGTATATTTTAGCGGGGATATACTCTTTCACTGTCATGCTACCCGAGGGGAGAGACATTTTTTTTTTATTCTGTCTAATTAGCTGTCATATTTGGAGGTGTTTGAAATCACCATGGAAATTGCTAATGCTCATCACTAGCGTGTATATGGGATTTCCAATGTAAATTAGCATTGCATTTTGTTTATGTCGAATGACACAAAAAAAAATTATTTGTAACTTAAGTAAGTCATAACTAATTTAGGTGAGTTCTGTGGTTGAGTTTTCAAAGTAAAGTAGTCTATTTTGAGAAGCGGTTATAAATGAGCTAAGCTAAATGTTAGCTAAATGTTAGCAAGAGCAGAAGAACATTCATCGCGGGGGTGCTGGAGCCTATCCCAGCTGTCTTCGGGCGAGAGGCGGGGTACACCCTGGGCTGGTCGCCAGCCAATCACAGGGCACATATACACAAACAACCATTCACACTCACATTCATTGGAGTCGCCAATTAACCTAGCATGTTTTTGGAATGTGGAAGGAAACCGGAGTACCCGGAGAAAACGCACGCATGCACGGGGAGAACATGCAAACTCCACACAGAGATGGCCGAGGGTGGAATTGAACCCTGGTCTCCGAGCTGTGAGGTCTGCGGGCTAACCACTCGACCGCCGTGCCGCCCCTCTCATGATATTCTATATAAATAATGTTTTTTATATTTTATTTTGAAGTATGTGGCATAGATGGTTTCCCCTCTGACTTAAAGTTGATTAAGAGTCGATTTCAGTGCTTACATAGCTCATCTTATCGTTATATGTATACAGAAGCACATCCCTTGACCCTATGAGTGTGTAGTATCTTCTTGTGGACATTTCGGCCGGTCCACACAAGAACAAATTCTAGGATGAGCTCCCTTCACCCTATTAGACTGTGTGTGTGTCTGTGTGTGTGTCACCCATTGGCGACCTGCAGAGACACAGGCTTCATACTGTGTTCGTGTGTGTGTGTGTGTGTGTGTCGGGCACCCTGCAGGCTGCATGCAATTAATGTGACCTTGCAGCACACTAGGCAGTCTAGCCCATCACCTTTCTTGAATGTCAAAGCTGCTGTCCTTCTCTTGGCTTTGCTCACTTTTCATAGTATGCCATGTAAGTAATCCTCCTCTTTGATCCTTGCATATCTTGTTTCTTGTGGTTGTGGCTTCAAGTGCTGAAAAACTGACATTTCTTATGTTTGACAAAAGATGAGCACTGTTATCGTTGTAAAGAGTCTCTAAAAGTACAATTACAGCAGCAAATACAGTGGTCTGAAAAATTGTTATCCCCTTTCTGAGTTTGTCACACTTAAATGTTTCAGATAATCAAACAAATTTCAGTATTAGATAATAACATAATAACTGAACAAGGGAGGAAAAAAATCCTAATCTACATGGCCCTTTGTGAAAAAACGATTTCCCCCTCAACCTAATAACTGATTGGACCACCGTTGGCTGCAACAACTGCTATCAAATAATACGATAATTTAGAGTATCTTACAACGTGCTCGAGGTTTTTTTTGACCCACTCATCTTTGCAAAATTGTTGTAATTTGGCCAGCATGAAGCGCCTTTTTGAGGTCATGCCAAAGCGTCTCAATCGGATTCAGGTCAGGACTTGGACTGAGCCACTCCAAAGTCGTCGTTTTGTTTTTCCTCAGACATTCAGAGGTGGACTTGCTGGTGTGCAGTGAATTATTGCCCTCCTGCAGAACCCTGCTTGAAGTCACAAACAGATGCCCGGACATTCTCCTTCAGGATTTTTGGTCGATAGCAGAATTTATTTATTTATGTATTTATTTATTTGGTCTTAGAACTCTGCCATTTTTCCCTTGTGTCCTTCTTATGGTGGAGTCATGAACACTGACTGACTTTGGATGTTGTTGTGGGGTCTTTTGTGACCTCTTGAATGAGTCGTCACTGTGTTCTTGGGGTAATTTACTATATTTTGGCCTTTTGGGGATAATGGCTCTCAGTGTGGTCTGCTGGAGTCCCAAACCTTTAGAAATGGCTTTACAACCTTTTTCCAGAATAATAGATGTCAATTCATCTCAGTTATGTTTTAACGGAGTTGCGTCAATCGCCTTTTCACATAAGACCATGTTGATTTTGATGATTTTTCTCCCTTAGTAATGAAAAGTTTCATTTTAAAATTGCATTTTGTGTTCAGTTGTGTTGTCATTTAAGTGGGACAAAAAAAAAATCAGGAAAGGAGGCAAACACTTGTTGACACCACTGTCTATGCCAGGTATTTTTTGTTTGTGGTAGGTTGTTTTTCTTGTGTTTGTCACCTCTTGAGACCTTCCTCTTGTATTGAATATACAATTTAAAACTGTTCTTCCTAGGAATGCATGTGTTGACATACAGACCACAATATTTCCACCTTGGAAACAGTCTGTGCTGTGAGTGTCAATTTGTTTGTATGTGAAGGTGAACGGATTGCATCATGGGTCATATATAAGAACCAAGTAAAGGTGATTATGGATTCAATATGCAGGATAGCATGCAATGATGTTCTCTGTGTGTGTGTAGGGCAATAACATAATGTTTAGACATGTGCTGCCAGATACTGTGACTGTCTATAAACAGGAACTGATCCTACGGACACGCATGCACATACACTTTGTTCATTCTATAGTTAAGCAAACTGGTCCTGACTATGATGGCTGACATTGACTTTCATAAATGATGAAAAGATGAGAGATTGTCTGACAGAGAAGATGAGGGACAATGCTGGTGAAAAATCAATGTACATTTTTTATGACCGTGTCATCCCAACTATTATAGATACTAGGTTGTCCCTCAACCTGGCGGTTTTTGGTTTGATCCTCAGTCTTAGTGTAATTGCTAAACATACAGGCGCACTGCTTTTAAGACCACTTGAAAAATTGCAAGAATTGTGATTTCAAAGGAGAGATTCAAAATGAAGACAGTCATCAAAAACTCCTGAAAAGGTCCTAATGTTTATGGACCCAAAAAATTTATTGATTTTAGCAATATTGAAACAAATGCTGCACTTAGCATTAACTTTTCCAAACACGGCAATATGTAGCCTTAACTTTCGAGAGTGGCCTGTGGCTTTGTGAGCGACGCCCTCTGAGTGATGTGTGATGAAGCTAGTCTGTAAGCCGCTATTAGCTATCCTTTGTGGTGTGTTCAGGGTAACAATGTTAATACAGACATAACATTGTCACTGTATCGTGGTTAATATGCATTTGACATTATGTCAGTGGAACATTTTTTCAAAGGCTTTTTAGTTACGTCCCATTATGGGCATTCTTAGCTGTCTTTTTTGCCTGTTTTTATATCTTTAGAACACACAGAAAAGGAAAGACGTGTGTGTATGTCTCACATAAGGATAGTGAATGATGCGCAAAATTCCAATTCCATTTAGGATATCTATCAGGGCGTTTCTAAAAATCACACATATTCCATGATTAAATATTTTCTGTAACATTTTTCCCATCGAAAACGAATGGAGAATTTAAATGTTGCCCCCTATTGGTGGAAATTAATTTAACATTACATGTACCATTGTGTTTATTCCTTTCATGGTGTCATGGCGCAGGTCATAACGTGGTCTCCTCCCAACCTGATGGTAGCTGCTTCAGTCCTCAATGGTTGCATGGGTCAACATTCATTTTCCATTTAAATTCAATCGCAACATGCAATTTTTACTAAATCTAGTTTCCAAATGCAAATGTTGACAGGTATGTGACATGTTTTTTTTTAAGGACACTAGGTTTTGGCTTGATGGCATGCATTTCGCTTAAAGGGAGGGAATATATTACCTTTCCCACACCAGTGATCTATGAAATGACTACACAACATAAACCTATAGTGGAGGTTAACTCTGCAAAATAGTCCCTGAAGACTCTTTGCTATATGTCCATGTGCATCTATATGTGAAGTAAGTGTTTAACCCAGTGGAAAGCAATTAAATGGGATTTGCTGCATTCACAACACGCCTGATGCGGAAGGTAACAAAAGCCAAGCACGTGCATCACTTTTATGGCAGCAGCCACCCACTCGTCTCTGTAATTACACACACCTACACTTAATTGATGCTAATGACATGTCTGGATGTGGCTGGAGTTTGTCCGCCCAGCTGTTCACATCTGTGATCTGTGAACCCTGCACCTCCACACCCAAGAGACAAAACAGGTTGGATGTCAGCACAAATCACCCCCTTTTTAAGCCTGCAATTGTGCCTGAGGCTTTTTTGCCACAATTTTCCCAATTTTCAGTTTGTGTTTTGTTGCCATTCATCTTCTCTTTTCCTGATCATCAGCGAGGTGACGTCCTAACTGTTTCACTGTTTATCTCTGAGCATATTTGCTAAGTGAAGGATAGTTTAATGTTCTTTGATGGGATAAGAGAGCAAACAAGGGCTTATTGAAATGAATATTTCATGCTCTTTGGAGAGCTGTGGTATAGAGCAATAAGGCAGTGGAGTCCCATTTAAATCTCAATTTCATACTAGAAGTCGGGCAGCCCATACAGTGAAATACGTGTTGCCATAAAAAACAAAGAAAAAAGAAAAAAATGCACAATGCTCATATACTGATATTATCCATGACAGTAGTCTGTCAGACTACATGGCAACGAAAAGCCATGCGGATTTCAAAGAGCAAGCAAGCAAAACCGCTTCTGACATCTGACATGTTAGTGCTTTACAAGTCATAGTTCAACTGACAGCAATGTTCAGGTATCATACAAAATAAACACATTGAATTACTTACAGTACATGGGACTTAAAAGGGAACCTAGAGGGATGCCAGATTTCATCGTAAAGCTTTTTGATGATCAAACCTGTCTGTCTGTCTCTCGGTTTTTTAAGTTGGCCTTAGGAGGTGTACTGTACTACTACTAGTAGTAGTATTCATAGTACTAGTAAAAGAAAAGCAACTCTGTTTGAAAATTTAAGTAGTCCTATGCTGCTATAAGTGGCAGTAATGTGCGTTAATGTCAACAAATGAAGAAGAAGACGGCCTTGTTGGCTGTCCCCATAAGAATCGAAGTTTTATATAAATACAATTCCTGGATCTGCAATCATTTTTGTAAATATATGTTTAATTAACTAACAAAGAAAAGAAAACAACCGCCCAATTCCAGCTTTAGAAAGATAGAGATTTACATAAAACAATTGAGAAAACACATGAATACAATACATGAAAATGATAATATCAGCAACATTAATGATAACAATATTTTAAAAAGCATTAGATAAACAATAACAAACAAAAACACACAAAATATATAAACATTATTACTATTACACTTATCATCATTAGCATCACTATCATTATCACGACTATAATAATAATTAATCTGCATTTTTAAACAGAACATTGACACAATATAATGTTTTTTCCTTTTAACTATGCCCCTGTTGCTCCATGGAGGTTTATGGAAACCAGTTAACTATTCTTTCTTAAGCCCAAAACCACCTATTGAAAGTAGAAATGCATACTCATTTCGGCTGTTCTTGTTACCTTAGAAAACCTGTTTGGTATTCTGCAGCGCTTCCGTTGTGTTTCATAGAAATGTTTTCAACTGTACCTCCAGGCCGGCCTTATTATTTCTAGTCCTGTAATGAATTCTTCATCCTCTCTAAGGCTTCTTCACTACATGTCATTTGTGGTGGCTTGTTTCTTTTCCTTGTGATTTGATGCGGCTCTGGCGCTTCTCAGAGACACGGGAATCCATTATCCCTGCGTATCATCACCTTGACAGAGACGGAGCACCTTATTGAAAATTCCTCCTCTTTCATTCCATGCTGGCTTTTTGGCTGGCATATTATACAGAACATTATCACATACGTTTCACCTGTGAACGTGTGGTCCGAGATCGCAGAAAACATTCCCAGGCTAAGTCAAAGGACAGAGAATATCCTATTGGAATTCTGTATGTGAGCCAGTGTGCAGCGGTCCAGTGAAGCGTTAATGAGCTGCTGCACTTCCTATATTAATGCATCATATATACAGTCATTATTCATATGGTACCTTATTCGTCACGTTTGCTAGATTACCAGGAATTAAGAGCGAGAATTAGCTGTGTTTGCCTGATTGCAAAGATGATTTGCAAAGATGAACCATTGACCTCAGAACCCAGAGAGCCACGTTTCAGGCGTCCCCCACTGTTCCCTTTTGCATTGTAATTAATTCAACATGTGTTTCTACTATGCGACATTGCCCGACTAGATATATGAAAAATTGAACATGTTTTAATGTGTTAATTCATACTGACTCACATGAACAAAGAAGCAAATATTACTATCAGGCTTGTGATATCTCCTGTGTTCGCTGTTTCTGCCATTCAGTGATGTGGAATGAGATTGGGAACTTGGTGAACTTGCTTACCGGTTAGTTGCTTGTTTGACTCATTGACTCGTTGACTTAGCCTATTTAGCCTCCCAGGCATGTTCGTTTTGCTATTGTGGAGCTGACACCTATTCTTCCTTTCCACAGTAGAGGTCTGTTCTTGCTCTTTAATTTTGTCAAGTAAATTTCAGAATAAATGCAACTTAAAATCCAGTGCGACTAATATACTGTATGTTTTTTTAAACTGTTTTTATGACACATTTTTTGACTGATGCAACATATACTCCGGAGAGATTGATAGTTAAAGAAACTACGGTGAAGTGGTAAAAAAAAAACAAAACACACAATATGAGATATGCACAATTTAATGACAAATGATACAAATTCTCTTTTTACAAATACAGTAATCCCTTGTTTATTGTGGTTAATTGGTTCCAGACCTGACTGTGATAAGTGAATTTCCATGAAGTAAGATTTCGGCATCAGTAAATAGAATATTGACAGGAAATAACACCAATAGAGTCATCTTTACACTTATTACCCAATATTATTATTTGTATTATTATTATTGTTACCAAATATAGTATATATAATTTGAGAAAATAATCAATTTAAGACATAATTAAAACTCATCAATTGATAAAAAGGTGGTAAAATGTGGCGTCCTCCAGGGTTCCCTTTCAGGTCCCATGCATTATATTGTATGTAATTCATTACGGAAACATGTGATCATTTTGTGTATTTGGAGTAATTAGCATTCTCTGCTCCAATCCCAAGTTAAAACCTTTGACTAAACTGGATGGTACTTCATGTAAATTCTCCAACCATCTAAATTTATTCCCACACTGATCCACTCCATAATGCTCAGAGCTCTTCAGTCTTGATCAAGTGAGCTTGTCGAGCTTCTCAGGAAGCCACTGCAGAGCACTGTGTGGTGCTTTGGCGAAAAAATGGCCAGAATGCACCAATGACTACGGTGATGGCAGTCATCGTGTTTCCGCCGTCATCTTCTGTTTCTTGTGAAGATTGTGAATTTCCCACCTGTGTAGTAAGGTCACGTCATAGCCACCACTTTCCATTTCCGCTTGCACAGACACAGAAACAACACAGCAGACTGAAGCAATCAGCCATCCGTTTTCTGGGGGTGTAATTGTAATGGGACACTTTCATCAACAGCTCAGACATTTTTCATTTTGCAGGAGGAACAAGGCTGGACTGGATTCAAACAAAATGGACACAATCCTGATTGGTAGTTTGTTGAGCAATTACATTTCAGCTTCAGATGTTTTTTCATTCACATAAGAATGAAAAATGTGTCATTTGTTGACAGACAATATTTTAGATCATCCTGACCATGAAACAAACCAGAAACATAGAATATATTTTGCTGAAAAAGACTAAATATTGAGGCCTCCTGTTTTACGTCAAACTGCAAGGAGACGTCAGAGCGGACGCAACATTCAGCAAGCGAAGTGATGCAGAGTGACATCACAAGCGAGAGAAAGTGGAGTTTAGGACTACGTAGACCTCAGTGCATCGCTTTCATGCCTGGAGGACACATGAGTCACAGCCCTTTTTATGTCCGCAGTAGGAATATATTTTTAATATCTACTTCTTATGTTGTCTTTTATTGGTGTATTTTATTGGTCATGCAAATGCATGCATGAGAAAGTAGAAAGACAAAACATAGCTTTCTTTGTTTTGTTTATTGATTTAAGTGTATTGTACAACATAGCGATCCGTGGTAGGGGACTAAAACAGGCTTTGCCTTTCATGGCATGGGTTTGATTCCGAACCAGGCTGTGTCAATAAAGGTAGTGTAAAAACAAAACCAAATGCGACAGACTTATTGTGCTGACACTTGACTTCTCCTTCTTCTTGTCAGTTGGTTGTTTTTCTCTTTGGAGATTGATCTATCAATCAATACTCAATCAATCTGTTCTTAGCCTCAGCCAAGCCTATGATAGTCCACTTCTTCATGTTCTTCAGCCACCAAGTTGGAGGCCTGGCCTTCTCTGTCCTCTTCTTCCGTTGACTTTGTCGGATATCATTACCTTCATCAGTCTACTATCGTAAAGCGCTTCTTGATGGAATTGTGGACCATAAACCCACCGCCTATCTTAGTCAGCGCCCAGATGTTTGTTCTTCTTGCTCAGAATTCGTCAGTAGCACCACATTTGGAAAGCATTCCCGCTATTGATCGATTTTCAGCGTTGTCCATGACTGCCTCCAATATGTGTCGATGTGGGAGATAACGGCACATACCAGATGGACCACAAGAGCGATACTCATCTTTTCCACTTTTCCAGACAATCAGCAATCTCTGCACTGCAACCCTTGCCATCGTTGAAGCTCCTCCTGATCTCCGAGGTGCTCTGATGCGTTCCGAATAAACATTGAACGGGTACAGTGAAATTATGCAGCCTCGTCTTACTCTGCGTTCAATTCAATGTTGAATTGTCTCCCACTGATGTTCTCACTGACTACTGATCAAGACAATCAGATGCAGAAACTCCAGGCTCTTCTTGATGCTCCACACGTTGCTCTGGCTCACACAGTCAAATGCCTTAGAGTCATTGATGAAGCACATATACGCAAGGATGCTCCACTGCATACACTTTTCAATTAACATACGGATGTGGATCATTTGTTCTTACGTACCTTGTCCCTTCGCTGTTTCTGCCTTGTACTGGGATTTGGTCATGTACTATGGTCATAGTAAGTAGGATTCTGCTTGCCTGGACAATGACGCTAATGGTTTGATGGTTTCTTTATTAGTGACCTAAAACAACAAAAATACTCACTACTTTTATTCTGAAGGCATTTTGCTTGGAGACTATTAATTGGTTTCTTCAGGAGACTCTGTGGTCTTTGTTGTTTGCTGGTTCTTTGTCGTCTAGTTGTTGGACTCCACCTACATCATTTGATTTTTTTTTGTATGCGGCACCGATTTACACATACTTCACATACTTCGGGCAATATTTGTGCAATTAATGGGCATGCTGAATAGCGTTTTAAAGTGCATGCAGAGGTAAATAAAGAGGTGGATGCTGACCACTCCTGACACTTCTGCTAGTGTCACACTTCTGCAATCAAAGTGATTGCATTGAGTCCACATTTTCCCAACCATTGGATTTTATGATCTTCATATTTTGGATTGTAATAGCCAGTAATTAAACTTTCAAGCCTGTTAAAAACCGTGATTGATTTTTTTTTAACGACACCTGTGACAAGATGTTCAAGGTCAGATGCCAGTGTATGTCACTTGTGTTTACATCAGTCTTTGCGTGGCCTCCGGTAGTCTACTAAGATGGCTGTAAAGTCGTGTAACAAGCCAGAAGAAGTCAAATCGATGCATCGACCTCTTGATGGTTTTTTTCTTGCTGATGTTGAAGATGACGTCCATTGCTTGTAGGTTGCTTCACTGCTGAGGTGAGCTGCTTGTGCAAACAGGCCATGTTCCCCAGATGCATGCTAACGTGTGGGCTGAGAAGCACCAACACCGGTGCTGATATTGATTGTAACACACACACACATACAAGCTCATGGGATGTTCCGTGTTTACCTGAATGTAGCACAAATAAAACAGCATATGTAATCTACTGCTTTGTTATCAAGGGATGGCTATTCAGATTGAAACAACCCATTGTGCACAGAAAGACGTATCAGACATGATTATCCAGTTCTTCTCGTCAGCACTTTGTAATTACACTCGGCAGCATTCATAACGCGACCCTGCCTAATTAGGATTAAGATGCCTACCAGGTGTGTCGCTGATGCTATAGATAACCATGATGGAACTGAAGGCTGCTGCATCACATATAGCGTCATGTGATAGAAAACACGTCTATCGAAAAAAAACATGATGTGTGGATTTTATTACATTCATTGGCGACACCTGATTATGTTGTTTGGATGGAGGAACTTTTAGTTTGTATTGACTCTTTAAGATGCTGATAGGATCTGCAATACACTTGTATTATCCAGGTTAATTCGCCTTTTCTTATCATCACATCCCTCGCGGGGAGACACCAGCTAATGTGGTTTTTTTTGTGTGTGTATTTTTCTGCTCATGTCAAGCTGCCCAGCGGTGCTCCAGGTGATCTGTGGCGTTTGAGATAGCCACTGAGTCCTGAACTATGCGTGTGCTGTGAGATTATTGCTAAGTAGCTGCAAGAACACAACATGCTGCTGAAATAACCTTGCCGACTGTTGCTGAGCTGCTGCTGATAAAGTTTCATTTCAGCATTTTATGATGACTTCAATGACAATTCAAGCCACCCTCTCCCCACCGCGTGTCGCAATAAATGGCAGGAGTGACATCTGTAAAGCTGCCCTTTCTAGAACATGTCAAATGTTCCTGCTTTCAGGAACATCTGATTCATTTGTTACTATTGTTTATTTCAACCTGACCGCTCACTCCCAAAACGTCTTTTACATTTTTTTGTGTGAGAGGCACAGAGAGGTGATGATGCAACTCCACAGTTGAAGAGTTTAAGTAGAAAAAACAGCCACAAGGTGGAAGAAGTACATACTCAAACACAAGAACGCGTACACAAACACAGTTCAGTTGCAAATGTAAAAAATATAAATAGTTCATGGTTTTATATTTGTAAAAAGAAATATTTTCATGTAAAGCAACCATTTTTTGTGTTGTGGTATCGTTATTTAGACATTTTGTGTCAATGTGAAAGTTATGCTAAAGCCTTTCTCCTTTTTGAAAACACTTAAACTTACTGATTTTGCTGAAATTTACTGATAGTAGTTGCATCCCAATCGTTTAACCCATATCTATGTGTAGTTAATTTTTTTTTTAATTAATCCATAAAATACAGATATATACCGTATTTTCCGGACTATACGTAAGTCACACTTTTTTTTTCATAGGTTGGCTGTTCCTGCGACTTATACTCCAGAGCGACTTGTAAATGAAAAAACTGTTTATGTTACATAAAGACTACATACCTTTTTTGTTCATGTTTTATTTTTATATTTTTTTGTTAGCTGTTAGCTATTTTTTTCTACCTAATTATCCATTTTTGGCCTTGTGTGACTTATATTCCGGAGTGACTTATAGTCCAGAAAATACGGTATATTGTTGGAAATATGGGCCATTTTAAAAATCTAAATAATAAAAAATATTTAGAAATCCCTCAGTTTTTGCATGTTTAGTGTGTACAGCTTTTGGTCCCACATTGTTTAATGGTCCTTGAATGCACCTTTTTGGTCCCAGATTATTATACTGCATTTATTTCTTTCACCTCATATTTGGTCCCAAATGCTGATCCCATGTAGGAATGCATAAAGGTAAAATTTGCTGACCTGGTTGAGTGCTAATGTGCATATTTGTTACTACACAACCTCTCTGAAAGCAAGTTCAGGCTCGTACTGGTGGATGGTGGTTCTGTATTCATTGTGTGCTTTATATTCTTATGTTCTTGTCATAGTTTTACACAATACATACTAAAGAAGATAAATTCTAGCAATGCTAGCTCTTCAGTCACGGTGACATTGACATAAGACCCTATGTAGCTGTCCTTGGCTATGTCTACTAGCCGCTTTTAGCTCGCAGTTTAAAGCACAAAGTAGGCCAAGGACGGCTTGCATCCAAAAACAAAACCACTTGTTAGTTGGGACGCTCCTATGCCAAGGTACCTCAGTATAAATGACAATAAAAAAATACTGGCAAAGCTTTAGTGCCTTCTTGCTTCTCTGGCAAGTTGATGTAGTCTGTGACAATTCCAATCACAGTAGATACAAATAAATCCGGTCTTATCCGGCCACCTGTCAGGACTTTGAAGCTAAATTTATCAATCCAAATATCCTTTTTTTGTCCAATCTTGAACCTGTTTGTGGCTCCCATCACCAGTTCTTGCTGAACATTCATGAGACTTGTTTTGACTGTCATTTTGCACAAGTTTAATAACAACACCATCAGGACGTTTCCTACAGCCACAGTTGTTAATGTTGAATTAGGTTACTTGCTTGTGTAGACCATCCCCTTGACGACTATAGGACAGTAGTTTGTGATCACTGATATGAATAGTGTGCAATTTCACAAAAAAGGTTCAATTTCCGGTTCTATGGTTACCATCACACTTTTCCTGTTTGCCATCATTGGTACACTTTTGTTGACGCATCACAAAAAATGCAATTTTTTAATTTGTGAGATCCAAGTTTAGGACATTATTTCATAAAATTGTGGAATTAGCACAGTACATTGAACATAACTGTTATCATATTTACCATGATTTCTTCATGAAGATATAAAGTTAAGTGCAAGCATTTATGACAACGGCCATTTGTCCGTGTCTCACCTTTATTTCATCATCGCTGGTGATTGCATCTTGTCTTCAACTGCACTGTCTCACACACACACACAAACGCACACTATCATACATGCTGTGGCTAATGAGATGTCATATCAATCGTCATGATAATTACGCCGCCTCAGTCAAGAAATGTCAGATGAAGATGACAGATTCAGGTGGGAGTGCAACGCACAGCGAGCCCATCAAGAAACTGACTACCCCGAAAAATCATCTTCACATTGAACTGACACAACCAAAAAAGACTCAAAATTTGCAGCGGGTTTTTGTCAACTATTAACTATTAATTTTGTATTTATGTGCATTTTCTATGTATTTAAAATGGAGTACATTTGGAATATAGGAAGTTCATTCATTCATTTTTTTACCGCTTATCCTCACAAGGGTCGTGGGGGGTGGTGGAGCCTATCCCAGCTGTCTTCGGGCAAGAGGCGGGGTACACCCTGGACTGGTCGCCAGCCAATCACAGGGCACATATAGACAAACAACCATTCACACTCACATTCATACCTATGGACAATTTGGAGTCGCCAATTAACCTAGCATGTTTTTGGAATGTGGGAGGAAACCGGAGTACCTGGAGTACTGTACTCCACACAGAGATGGCCGAGAGTGGGATTGAACACAGGTCTCCTAGTTGTGAGGCCTGCGTGCTAATTACTCAAACACCGTGCAGCCTGAATACAGGAAGTGAACAAATGTATTGTAATTGAAGTGAAACAAAGAGGAGGTCGGATTAAATACGTTTTGCTTCTTCCTACTTCATTTTGGACATGTGGAACTCGAACCTGACATTCTGTCTTGATTGGGAGCATTGCCGTATTTAGTCAAACCCGGTCACTCGGCCCTCCCCATCCTTGACACGTGTTTTATTCACTCCTAAACACAAGGTCTTCAATGTGGGCAGCAGCAAATAGGCTCACAACATGAAGCAACATTTAATATAGTTTACCGCTTTAATACGCCCATCTTTGGGGATGAAAAGCATCACTCTCAGCTTCGTCTCGAGAACTACTTCATTCGCCATGGCTGACACTGACAGCTGCTGCGGTTTCTGTCAAGAGCGTCTGGCTCTGGCTGTCGTGTCTACGTTTGTTGTGACTGTGAAAAAGGTTGACTCCTTCCGTGGCTGTGATAAAAAATATTTGTTTTTCCTCTCGCCTTTTCCTCTTCCTCCGCTCCACTGGGATAACTTCATTTTTCTCCAAAGCTGCCAACAAATTTGTTTTGCCTCCGAAATCATGCACAGAAACATGGAATAACCCATTACGGTAGATAGATTACGCATTTTGATGTAATTTTTTGACCAGTGGATTTTGTCATTTTATTCTGTAATTGGTGACACAGCTTTGGATCGACTTGATGCCGCATGCAAGTGTCATGGCAGCAATGCTCATCCTTTGCCCATATGTCCACCCTGCACAAAATGGTCCCCCCGCCGCCCCTACTCACAGTGCTTGTTCTCCATGTTCTGACTCTGGCTGTGCCAGCCAACCCGCCCCCTCCGTTGTGCTGTGTCGGCAGCAGCATGTTAAGATTAGTTTGTACAGATATCTTTATGTGTGTATGTCTGCATAAATGTGCGCATGTGTGTGAATGTGTAATTGTCAGTTCCTCCTCCTACCACCCAGCAAGCCTCACCCCCGGAGTGCCACTGCCCCCAGGAGGGCGGGCAAAACCATGGCCGGCCCCACAATCCACAGCCATATACCCATATGTAATATGTTTTTTCTTCAGTAAAATGAACGTTTTTTTTTAGTGAGTGCATCCCAAATTATCATGAATATGAAATGGGGACACACAGTAACACTGTATATATGTATTAGCAGTACTAGGATCACCGTCAATACGGGAAATACAATTGCACTTACACAGTAATTTTAGTAGAAAAAAAATGTTTATTTACTTTTTTGCAACAAAAGTGTGGTGCACCATGACAAAAAGTATAACTAGACAAAGAAGAAAAATTATAAACAGTCAGTGGCTAGTGTATGAGCAGGAAGGTGGGCAACAAGGAGAACATAAATAGAATGATTAGAAACAAACAAGATGCAATGCTAACATGGTAATGTTAGCATGCTAACATCAAGAATAATAGTGTTAAGTGGTATATAGGTGTTTAGCTATGAAAATGGCTAACGATGCTACTATGCCAATGTTAGCATGCTAGCAATGCTAACATGCTAAAATTAGCATGCTAACACCTGGCATGATAGTGCTTTGTGTTTATATACAGTATGTGTCTACCCATGAAGTTAGCCAAAATGCTAGTAAGCTAACATTAGGACATTTAGCCTGTAACAGTCTGACTTTCTCTGGTAATATTTTGGCGTTATTGTGCTTATTATTCTTCTAGTATAATTACATGTTTTTCTTTGCAATGTGGTTTTAATATGTACAGTACTTACGTGTATAATTACATGTATTGCACTACAATTAGCAGAGCAATAATTGTTTTGAACTAATGGACACATACTGCGTTTGGTCTTTGGTGTTGTATCTGCTCATATTGTCGGCTGCCTAGCATAACCAAGCGCTTTGCTTTTTGTCCATGTTCCAGAAAAATTTGCATTAGCATGACAATAACAAATCGACAAATGAAAAAGAATAACACAAATCCATTAAATCATTTATTCATTCATAATGTTGAGGCAGTTCCAAGGTGACAGCATGAATATTTATGACTAGATTATGATTTATTAGGGAGGGCAACGTGAGTCAGGACAATGCTGAATTATCCTCAGACAAGATAATTGATCCGCTCATTAATTACATCGTATTGGTTGTCGTTTGTGGCTTTTTGCCTCAATGAGAATTGACGACCTGCATGCCAACAAGAGTGTAAAAGCCGCCAAAGGGCCGCTCCTGTATCGCTTGTTACAAACATAGACACCTCGTACAGCCCAGCAGGTGTTCTATTCAAGGTGTCCTCCTCAGTGGAGCCCGTAAAATCCACTGAAGCTGCTATTTTAGGGCAACGTGAGTGTGCACTTTCTGGAGATTATGCTGACATTCATGCTGGGGCGCATGCAGAACATCTCCAACTTGCTTTGTGTGATGGAAAAAAAGAGTAAAATAGTCAAGTAGTGAATTTAACACTTGGGTGAAAGTAATAGAGTACGTGACATTTTAAGAGGAAGGGTAATAACTTTTTCTAACCGAGGTTTTACAATTCATGACACACTTTTCCTTTTTTCTTTTTTTTCTCTTTCTTTTTCTTTTCTTTTCCTTTTTGGTCAATTTAAAACATTTGTGCAGACACTAGCTTGTGTAATTTTGAAAAGAAAGCCATCATAATAAAGTTAAAATTTCATTCGTTCATTCATTTTCTACCGCTTATCCTCACGAGGGTCACAGGGGTGCTGGAGCCTATCCCAGCTGTCTTCGGGCGAGAGGCGGGGTACACGCTGGACTGGTGGCCAGCCAATCACAGGGCACATATAGACAAACAACCATTCACACTCACATTCATACCTACGGACAATTTGGAGTCGCCAATTAACCTAGCATGTTTTTGGAATGTGGGAGGAAACCGGAGTACCCGGAGAAAACCCCGGAGAGAACATGCAAACTCCACACAGATTTGGCCAAGTGTGGAATTGAACTCGGGTCTACTAGCTGTGAGGGCTGCGCGCTAACCACTCGGCTCACCGTGCAGCCCACGTTAAAATTTTACATAGGAAAAAAAAATTGTTAAAAATATGACTTCTAATGGTAATTGTTTAGTTTATTTGGAATATGCATAACAAAGTTACATACAGTAGAAGTACATCATTTGTTTACACAGTTCAAAATGTCTGAAAAGCTTATATACATAAATTGATATGTTACTTTTTTAGGTATTTTTGATGGACTTTTTTCATTTAACTGCCCCTTGCTGTCTTCTTGACCTGTCCTGATCTGTCCCAAAAAGCCATGGTCCTGTCAATTTCATGTTCCTGGTCTTATCAATAGTCCTGAGATGGTCTGCGAGTTCCTGTGTGGATCCAATATTTCCTAGAGAGGAAGATTTTGACAAAATTATGTCAAAGTCCTTTACCGCTGAGAGAGATTGAAAAAAAAAACTAGGGCACACTCCAAGAACCACCTAAGGTCTCACCTCCCATGCAGAGACGAGGAAATCACAGCAACCAACCTAAACATTAAAAATCCCAAGCGAACCGCGGGAATGCATACAATCTCCAAAACATGAGGAAAAACGAAGCGCAGCACACAAACCCTCAGTTGACAGAACATTCTCTGAACAGGCCAACATAAGAACAGAAGAAGAAAAGAGGAGGAAGGAGAAAAACACATCAAACACACTCACAAGCTGCCAATATTCATGCTGGGCCATCAGGAGAACAACAAGGAGAATAGAATGAGACCAAAACAAAGACGTCATAGCCTTACTATACAACAGGGGAATAACAGAACCAATACCACGTGAAAAAAACAAAAAAAAAAAAAAAAACTGGAGCACAGCAAAAAAGTAATTTACAAAAATCTCAAACAAATCATGCAGGAAGACTCACAGGAAGTGAAGACAAAAGCATAACAACAAACCTTAAAATCAGCCATAAAAGAAATGACCACATCACTTGGACAACAACAAACACAAAATATCAGTTATGGAAGCGATCAAAATACAAGATGAGGCATAAGCGAGCATTTATGCATCCAACTGGGTGGGCCTGTCTAGTCGGTTTGGTCACGCCTACCATGCACAGCTGATAAACGACACGCCACAGCGGTCAGGTGACCCGTGTCATAATAGACAGGCAACGAGCTGGCTCCCGGTTCCTGTTTCCATACATTAGCAAGCTAATAGGCAATAAAATATATATGACAATATATCTGCACAGTGACCGAGTGGTTAGCGCTAATGCCACACAGTTAGGACGCCACATTCTCCCTGTGCATGCGAGGGTTTTCTCCGGGTAATCCGGTTTCCTCCAAAAACATGCTAGGTTAATTGGCGACTCCAAATTGTCCAATGTGAATGTGAATGATTGTTTGTCTATATGTGCCCTGTGATTGGCTGACGACCAGTCCACGGTGTACCCCGCCCCTCTGGGATAGGCTCCAGCATTAAGATTAGCAGTGCAGAAAATCAATATATTGCAGTCTACTAATTTAATTTCTATTATGTTACACTCTTATGCAGTCTGGATCCTCCACCCGTGGAGAAAAAGAGACAGTATGACTGACAAGAGGGTTCACTCCGTTGACACCGTTGTTCTATTGAACAAAGGTGATTAAACCGATGCACAGAGTGAACTCTTTTCACACGCATGCACATGACAATATACTATATTAAGGCTATCAAAATTCATTCATTTTCTACCGCTTTTTCTCACGAGGCTTGCGGGGGGTGCTGGAGCCTATCCCAGCTGTCTTTGTCTTGTGTCAAAATTAGCAACTTTTCAATTATCCTGTGATTGGCTGGTGACCAGTCCAGGGTGTACCCCGCCTCTTGCCCGAAGACAGCTGGGATAGGCTCCAGCACCCCCACGACCCTCGTGAGGATAAGCAGTAGAAAATGAATGAATGAATGGCTGGCGACCAGTCCAGGGCGTACCCTGCCTCTCACCCGAAGACAGCTGGGATAGGCTCCAGCTCCCCTCAAACCTTCATGAGGATAAGCAGTAGAAAATTAATGAATGAATGGCTGGCGACCAGTCCAGGGCGTACCCCGCCTCTCACCCGAAGACAGCTGGGATAGGCTCCAGCACCCCTCAAACCTTCATGAGGATAAGCAGTAGAAAATGAATGAATGAATGGCTGGGGACCAGTCCAGGGTGTACCCCGCCGCCTCTCGCCCGAAGACAGCTGGGATAGGCTCCAGCACCCCCAAACCCTCGTGAGGATAAGCAATAGAAAATGAATGAATAAATGAATTTTTATTTATTGTTTGATTGATTCATTCATTAATTATTGTCCCAGGCCTATTTCTGAATGAGAACTCTTGTCCTGTGACGTAATCCCACAAGATCATGTGACTCCTCTACTAACTACTAATTGATTATGACTTGCACAACACCAGTTCCTAACCCTTGTCAATGTAAATAAGCTCATTTTTTGTGAACTAGGCTAGCAGACATAAAAAGAAAAAAAAATAGCAAACTCAAATTAACATGCAATCTATTTTGTAAATATCAGTGATTTATTTTTAAACTTAATTAGCTGCATTAGAAGAAACGCCGTCCCGTGTTGAGGCATGCTGGGTATCACTCATCAATCATTCATCAGCTGGCAGGAGGAGCGATGGCATCAATTCATTCATTGATGTGTATTGCTCGAGTGCGGGAGGTTGTTTACTCGTGACAAGCCTCAGGTCTGAGGGAGCGATTATGTCCGTCAGACAATCCCGGCATTGCCGTCTGCCACTCTTGCACAGATAAATCAAACTGGGCCTCGAACTGAGTCACTCTGAAAAATCACTAATCCCACAATGTGGGCCCCCTGGGGGTCCTCTTCTTCCTCCTCCTCTTCCTCGTCTTCCTCCTCTTCGACTCAGTAGTCGTTCCATGAAATAATAAGCGCTCTCCCTCGCCTCTCCTCTGCTCTTGATGACTCTCTTTTATTTGTTCTAATGGGCTTCTGCTGCGGGTTGGCTTCCCCTGAGGATGACTTGTGTGCCCTGCTGTGTGTTTTTTATTTTATTTTATTTTTTTAGAAGGATTGTGTGTGTTTTTAAATTGCAGAGCTTTATCCTCACTCTGCTTATATGCCTTCATGTTTGTGAGTCATATTTGTTGTTGTCTTTGTGAGTAGGCAATGTGAGATGGACTAATGGCACCCGGTCATGGACATTTAAAGGAGATAAAGTCTTAATGGCTTCCTCGTCAGCTCGTTTCTCTTCTTTGCTTGCTGCTGTGAAGTCATCATCTGGCGGCGTCTGGTCTGTCTGGACGCCGGAAGTTGTGTATGTGAAAGAGCAACGTGGGAGGCTCATCGGTACTTCCTGCAAGAGGTTTCTCCCGCCTCCAGGCTGCTCCATTAGACTGCTTGCTTGCTGCTGTGGTTGCAACGAGACACTTTTATCTCCTCTATCAAAGGTTCTATTTTCATGAGTGTGGATTTGTTGACGTATGTGGGCAGCCTGGTCTTAGGGGGGGTTCTTGCAAAGCCAGTTTAGTGGGTAAGTCCACTTGCCGCTGTGTTGAGTGGCAAGCCGGACTTGTGTGTTCAGCAAAGGTACCGCATCTCTTTTTGAAAGCGGCTATGTCACCATGGCAACTTAGGTTAAGCTCATAGGCTGGTCAGGACCGGAAGACAGCTGGGATAGGCTCCAGCATGCCCACGAGCCTTGTCAAATGGCTTCTAGCCCAAAGACAGCTGGGATAGGCTCCAGCATGCCCACGACCCTCGTCAAATGGCTTCTTGCCCGAAGACAGCTGGGATAGGCTCCAGCATGCCCATGACCCTCGTCAAATGGCTTATTGTCCGAAGATAGCTGGGATAGGCTCCAGCATGCCCACGACCATCGTCAAATGGCTTCTTGCCCAAAGACAGCTCAGATAGGCTCCAGCAGCCCCGTGACCCTCGTCATATGGCTTCTTGCCCGAAGACAGCTGGGATAGGCTCCAGCGCCCCCGTGACCCTCGTGAGGAAAAGTGGTAGATAATGAATGAATGATTGCAAACCATCAAATGGCCTCTCGCCTGACGACAGCTGGGATAGGCTCCAGCATGCCCACGACCATCGCGAGGATAAGCGGTACAGGAAATAGATAGGTGGATAGACACTGCTCTTGCTTTGCTTTTTCTTCGACATGATTGCAAACCATCAAATGGCCTCTCGTCCCAAGACAGCTGGGATAGGTTCCAGCAGGCCCGCGACCCTTGTGAGGATAAGCGGTACAGAAAATGAATGGATCGATGGATACTGCACTCCCTTTGCTTTCGCTTCGACATGATTACAAACCATCAAATGGCTTCTTGTCCGAAGACAGCTGGGATAGGCTCCAGCATGCCCGCAACCCTTGTGAGGATAAGTGGTACAGAAAATGGATGGCTCGATGGATACTGCACTCGCTTTGCTTTCACTTCAACATGATTAGAAACCATCAAATGGCCTCTCACCCGAAGACAGCTGGGATAGGCTCCAGCACCCCTGCGACCGTAATGAAATCATAAGGAAGTTTTGATAAACAGACCAAAAATAGACATTGAGGTATTCATTAGGTATGCATGAAGTACTCCTGTACAATGAAATGACGTCCAATGCAAATAATACTCGGGTGTTGGCTCTCGTGTTGGATGTCGTCAGATGTGCAGGTGAATGTAGACTTAATATCATTGTACGTAAAGCTCTAGTCTAAGACTCGGAGTAGACTTGGCTGCTTCTCCGAGCCTCCCAGTGTGTTGTACCTCATTATGCAGCCTCATCAATAAAGCCAGCAGCCTTATTTGCATTCAACAGATGAAGCATTTGATGAAAGCCGCGCCTTCATAAATTGAATTTCCCTACAGATGACGTTTGCCGAGATTTTAAAATGGGCTTGTAGTAAAGATCATATTATAAGATCACCGCTGCTGTTTGAAGACGGGTCAAAAAATTAAAATAAATTCAGCGGAAAGTTTTTGACAAGACACAAGGAATGCAGACGGCACCGCCAGCGTGTTGTCCTTGCTAACTCGTCAGGGGTCTGACTATGTGCGCCAGGCTTTTCAATATTTAACGAGTCCTGCTTCGTCGTTTCCTCTGGGGAGGAAGTGTACTGGAAGTATGCCATTGGCTCGCTAGGCCTTAAAGGCACTTAGAGACGCTTCTGCTGCTGCACTTGAAGATTAACTAACTATACTCTCGCTCAGATGGCCAATCTGCAGCCTTTATATGCAAATGTTTCTTTGGTCTCAATGTCGCCGATATCAGCTGCTGTGTGCTGTTTATACGGAGTTATTTTTTTACCCTTTTATGTGTACTTTTATGTGTTAATGCCATAATTTGTGAGTTGATAATTTAATTCATTCATTCATTTTCTATCGCTTTTTCCTCACGAGGGTCGCCAGCCAATCACAGGGCACATATAGACAAACAACCATTCACACTCACATTCATACCTATGGACAATTTGGAGTCGCCAATTAACCTAGCATGTTTTTGGAATGTGGGAGGAAACCGATATTTCATAATAATCATTTGTAGTTAATAAAACTACATCAGGAGGTTGCCTACAGCCACAGCTGAGTGTGGTATAGGCCAATATCAGTGAAAAAGCATGCTATTAATATTAGCCCATAGTACTTCACTCATGTATTATCAGGATCTGTATCATCAGCTTAAAAACCTGATCAGAACATCCGGAGTTGATTCCAGTTTTTTTTGGGCCTGACGCAGATTAGAAACCCTGATATTTACTTTCATAGACCATCCGAGATCTATATTGCAAAATCTACGCTAGCTGCATTGAACGCATCAGTTAGAATGAGACGCTGACAACACCAACAATGGCGGAATGTCGGCATGTGGCAGTGATAAGGAAGAACCAGGAAGAAAAACCGAAGAAAATAAGTGTATAATACTGCAGCGTCCAGATCAAGAACCCTTTTAATTTTGAATATCTAACACAATGGTAATGTCAGCGATTTTCAGTCAACATATCTGTTTGTTTTGAAGGATATCCAACACAACAGGGATGCATTATCCGAGACTGTCAATCATTCCCTCTTCAGATGTCGCCTCAAAAATCCCAATTGGTTTTGAACGGTTATTGCGTTCTACTGGCGCTAGAAGTATTTTTCCTCTGCGGCGGTTTCACTGGGTGTCTCTCACCGTGGATGTGACTAGTTAGTGTATAGTATAATGCGGTTATCCACAAGCGCTTCAGGGGTTACTGAACCTCATTTCACAGTGCAGGCTCTCATTAGCACACCCTGCCTCCCCATCTCCATTCGCAGCCAGCCAGGTCCTCCAAGTCAAGGCTGTCGAGCACTTTAACCTGCCGGTCCGTGTCCTGAATGAGGCAAACGGGCAGAGACTAATTACACCTAACCGCCCCTTTATCTTTATTATTATCTCATCTCGCCAAGGTCACGTTTTAAGGGATTGAGTGGAAACGTGCTCTTGGACTGAGTTAGTGAAATGAAGTCTTTAGGGGGTGTTGATATAAGGTTCTTGGTTGATTTGTGGGAAAGCTCCTCAGTGAGTAAACATCGAGGCTAATTTTCACAAGCGAGTGACTGATGACTGTAAAGTGAGAGACAAATCAAACCTAATCAATGTCCATATCAATCCATAATGGAGCAGGAGGACCTTGGAACGGGGACGGCTGGGCCAATGCGGGACACATTCCTGCGGCCCGTCCTTTAAGCTTGTGATGTGATTTATGGCCCGTGTCTGGCCAGAGTCCAGTTGGACTTAATAGAATAACAAAAGGTTGACCGGAGAGTCACGAGGGCGTCCAGCATTGGGCTGATGCAGAGCAGAACGGTGGTGAATCAATGAACCAGAGTGGAAAATAACGGCTTTAGAGTCCCATCATGGGAGAAAGAGTGCTCATAAATTACCGGAAGGCAAATCAGACAAGAAAACGAGATAAGTTTGACTATAAGAAAGATGAACCTTCCATCGTCAGCAGATAGATAGAAGATACTTCTAAAACAAATAAATCTATATAAAAAGCCCCAAAACATTCACATAACCCCGCATTCTTATGAATATACATTGACAGATTCACACTGTCAAACATAAAGTATATTAATTCATATATAATGCTGTTTCATAGTTGAATATATACGTCAAAATACTCATAATGAAGCAAATGTTTTTGCCTAAATTAAGCATTGTCAAGTATAACAATTACTGTATTAAAATTGTGATTGTAGTCACTGGCTGTCAGTAATTATTCAATGAGACTAGTACTACATTTGATTGCCAGAACAACAGCCTTTTATTGCAGGTTGAAATGATTTCACACCAGGCACAATAATAATACTCACAGTAATAATAAGAATCATAATAATAACAACGGGGCTGCACAGCGGACGAGTGGTTAGCACACAGGCCTCATAGCTAGGAGACCCAAGTTCAATTCCACCCTCAGCCATCTGTGTGGTTTTCTCCAGGTACTCCGGTTTCCTCCCACATTCCAAAAACATGCTAGGTTAATTGGCGACTCCAAATTGTCCATAGGTATGAATGTGAGTGTGAATGGTTGTTTGTCTATATGTGCCTTGTGATTGGCTGGCGACAGACAGCTGGGATAGGCTCCAGCACCCCCCGTAACCCTTGTGAGGATAAACGGTAGAAAATGAATGAATGAATAATAACAAGACAGGCTACTTTTACATCTGTAATTCAGCTAAAATTCAACCCGGAACTCTTGTTCGGGGCCAAACATGTTATATCATTTGGCGTTAGGTAACGACGCTTCTAGAAGAAGTTTAATGGCGACCATAGACAATTGGTGTTGCAAAAAAGGCTTCAGTCATTAACTGTTGGATTGTGAAGTTTGATATCATTATATGTATCATCATTGGTATTTATTATTGGTATTTACCCAAAGTAAGCCAAAGTAACCGTAGTAACTCAGTGTACTTCCTTAACTTAACCTAGTTTATTGTTTTCAACAACAAACAAGGGATGCCCACTGTAACATCTCCATTTTACCATTTGCCGTTTGACGCCCCTGCGCAACCTGAATCTCCATTGTTCCATTGAAGGAAAAATGACCCGAGTTCTTCTTGTCATGCCAGCAACGTTGAAGGTCATCAGAGCCGACAAGGTTATTGGTTATTGTAAAGTCATTCATTCATTCATTTTCTACCGCTTTTTCCTCACGAGGGTCGCGGGGGTGCTGGAGCCTATCCCAGCTGTCTTCGGGCGAGAGGCGGGGTACACCCTGGACTGGTCACCAGCCGATTAATCACAGGGCACATATAGACAAACAACCATTCACACTCACATTCATACCTATGGACAATTTGGAGTCGCCAATTAACCTAGCATGTTTTTGGAATGTGGGAGGAAACCGGAGTACCCGGAGAAAACCCACGCATGCATGAGGAGAACATACAACCTCCACACAGAGATGGCCGAGGGTGGAATCAAACCCTGGTCCTCCTAGCTGTGCCGCCCGTTATTGTAAATTCTGAATGGGTAATGTGGTGTTGAAGAGGATGAGGCATTTTATTGGTTATTGAACTACGCTGGGCACCGGTAACAACATTCATTTGGTGTTGACGGACAGCCAATCCGATCGTCCAGCTGGGTGGATCATGATTATGACAACGTGAATAATATTTCACATCCAACTGTGTAAAATGTGCATTTTCAAGTGGTCCTAATGTGCCGTGCTTCCCATTAGAAAGCTCAGAGGACTCTTGTCAAATAGAAGAAAAACACACACGCCCAATGAGGGTGACAACAAGGGAGGGGGCAAAGAGTCATTGTGTTGTTCTCTGTTTTATGCTACACAAAAAACAGAAAGCACCACCCAAGGTGCCTCATTAGCTGCTCAGCAGGATGTTTCAGAGGAGGATGAGTTTCACATTTGGAGGGTAAGCCGGACATATTCATTTGGACGTATCATTAGCATCTGTGCACCTGTTGCAATAAGAAGGAGCGTCGCCATCATTGACTCTTTGGCATTGCGCTTTTTGCAGATCAAAGGTTAGAGAAATGCTTCGCTAGGACGATTGACCTGTTGCTGCTTCCTGTTAGATAGCAATTTAATGCCTCATTGGCAGCTGAGGGTGCTCGTTAGCACTATTAATGGCCGACCAAGCATGCACACCAGTGTATGAGCTGACAGTTCAAGTAGAACAAGAGGCTCCTGTAAATTAAATATCTCTACCGAGGGACTAATAAAGGCTTCTTGATTCCATCGCTGCTCGACTGCATATGAAATGAGTGCAGGTTGGAAGGAAAATAGGCTTCAGTGTTGAAGTTTGTGAGTGGTTGTGTAGTTGTGGGAATCGTTGTTGTTTGGCATACCGGTGAGCAACGTCAGGAGACTTTAAGCCTGAAGCTGGCTGACAAATCCTTTCAACGTCTTGATATGCCGCAGCATCTTTACCCACTGATTTGTTTATTAATTGCATTTCCTCTGTGAACTTTCACATTTTGTGGACTATTGTGTGGCACAAATATAAAAATAGTTTCATTTTAATTAGCATGTGATTAATCATATTTCACAGTACGCCGTGCACGTCTTTGAAGCTTGATGATGATGAATGAATTGCTGTTGAGATCCATCCATCCACTCCACGGCTGCTTATTCGCATATGAGCATCTTGAACCGATTATGTCTTATAATGGATTTCACTGATTCATTCATTCATTTTCTACCGCTTATCCTCCATGCTGGAGCCTATCCCAGCTGTCTTCGGACCAGAGGCGGGTACACCCTGGACTGGTGGCCATCCAATCACAGGGCACATATAGACAAACAACCATTCACACTCACATTCATACCTATGGACAATTTGGAGTCGCCAATTAACCTAGCATGTTTTTGGAATGTGGGAGGAAACCGGAGTACCCGGAGAAAACCCACACATGCACGGGAAAAACATGCAAACTCCACACAGAGATTCCGAAGGTGGAATTGAACTATACATAATTTAATAATAATAATTTGTAGTTAATAAAACTACATCAGGAGGTTGCCTACAGCCACAGCTGAGAGTGCTATAGGCCAATATCAGTGAAAAAGCATGCTATTGATATTAGCCGATACTTGCTTTAAAACGTCTACCATCGCATGCACGGGGAGAACATGCAAACTCCACACAGAGATGGCCGAGGGTGGGATTGAACCCTGGTCTCCTAGCTGTGAGGTCTGCGCGCTAACCACTTGTCCGCTGTGCAGCCTGGATTTCACTGATGTTACTTTAATTCTAAAAAATAAAAGACTTAAAATTGTCGCAGGGCTGCACGGTGTTCGAGTGGTTAGCGCGCAGACCTCACAGCTAGGAGACCAGGGTTCGGTTCCACCCTCGGCCATCTCTGTGTAAAGTTTGCATGTTCTCCCCGTGCATGCGTGGGTTTTCTCTGGGTACTCCGGTTTCCTCCCACATTCCAAAAACATGCTAGGTTAATTAGCGACTCCAAATTGTCCATAGGTATGAATGTGAGTGTGAATGGTTGTTTGTCTATATGTGCCCTGTGATTGGCTGGCGACCAGTCCAGGATGTGCCCCGCCTCTCGTCCGAAGACAGCTGTGATAGGCTCCAGCACGGAGGATACAACTGTTAGACTCCTAAAATCCTCTGTTACCCTGGGAAAATTTGTTATGAATAATATGTTCACAATATCTTTATTATTATTGTTTGCATACTGGGCTATGCTGTGAGATACCGAAATACAAGACTCCAACAATAATAATAATAACTTCCCAATTGTTTATTGATAGTCTTGGATCTGAATATTTTCTTGTAAGTGTACACCGCTCTACTTTTACCTTTATTTATGTGTAGACCAAACAGGGTGTGTGTCACCTGTGTCACCGCTGATCGGCCGTCTTATATTTCCACTGTCAACACCCTTCACCAGCAACCACACACATAATATCACTAAACACAACCTTAGAGGTGTGTTCAAAGGTCAGCAGCAGCGGGGATAAAAAAAAAACAAGGGAAACAATCACATTTGATTTCCCACTGCGACCGTGCTTTGCTTTCACTTCCTTACATCATTGTATTTTACTCAGTGGGAACTGATCTTGACAGCAGACACGAGAGCGGCAAAGGTGTAGCATGGTGAATATAGTGAGCCTACACAAATGGACAGATGGTGGAGTCAGGAAAAGGTGAACAGATACAAAGATGAGTATCCAGAGAGGCAGAAATATGTATAGTGTTTGTTTTTTTGTTTTTTTTCACATGAAACAATGGGAAGATGCAGCGACTGAATGGTGCCACATTGTTGCAAGAATCCTGGCAAGAAATTGAGTGTGCCTGCATGAAGAACTGCGGACCAAAGTGCTTTTTATAATGCGCCTTATCTTATAAAATAAATAAATATTTTTATTTTTATTTTTATTTTTATTTTTACTTTTTATTTTTATTTTTATTTTTATTTTTATTTTTATTTTTATTTTTATTTTTATTTTTATTTATTTTCTACCACTTTTTCCTCACGAGGGTCGCAGAGGGTGCTGGAGCCTATCCCAGCTGTCTTCGGGCGAGAGGCGGGGTACACCCCGGACTGGTGGCCAGCCAATCACAGGGCACATATAGACAAACAACCATTCACACTCACATTCATACCTATGGACAATTTGGAGTCGCCAATTAACCTAGCATGTTTTTGGAATGTGGGAGGAAACCGGAGTACCCGGAGAAAACCCACGCATGCACGGGGAGAACATGCAAACTCCACACAGAGATGGCCGAGGGTGGAATTGAACCCTGGTCTCCGAGCTGTGAGGTCTGTGCGCTAACCACTCGAACACCGTGCCGCATTTTTATTTTTATTTTTATTTTTATTTTTATTTTTATTTTTATTTTTATTTTTATTTTTATTTTTATTTTTATTTTTATTTTTATTTTTATTTTTATTTTTATATGAATATTTATAAATATTATTTATAAAAAAAAAAATAAAATAAAATAAGATTCTTTAAGCGTATCTATTAGGGGACACGGCTCCATCGGATAGTGCTGTAGTGATTCCATAGTGATAGTTCCTCAAATAGCGACTCCTGATTGAAGAAACGCTATGCCCGGGTTATTTGCCGGGTGCTTCCACCCACCATCTGACATTTCACTGTCGGTGTTTTTCAGCTCCTGCTAACGTTTGACCTCTGCTTGCTTGCTCAGCAGACAACGCATTCTCAATAAAGAGTCCATTTGAGTTCCATGCATGACTGCCACAAAACGGATTGTTTATTTGGTTCGAGCAGAGGTTGCTGTGTGTGCTCACCGGTGAATTACTGTTGTGTAGTTTTATCATGAATCACCTTGACGTTTTCTGTATTTGTCTATCCGAGCGGTTGAGTGCATTTCTGTTGGAAATGAAAGTACAGTAACCCAGTAAAGTATTTTTGGCCTACAAAAACACCAATCCTGAAGGCCAAGTCCATGCCAGATGAACTAAACCTTCACTTTTTGCACTTGGCTTCCAGACTCCCACGCCTGCACTGGCAGTCGTCCTTTTCCCATCCTTGAGTCAATCCCAGCGTGGATTGTTAGTTAGAGGCTGGCAGGCATCGTTGCTGATAAGGAAAGTGGAAGAGAAAAAGAACAAGGATCAGTAGAGGAAGGCGATGCAGATCACGTTCATCTGGCTCTCTGGGGGGGGGGGCTAATGTGGTCTACATTGTTTTTACATTTAGGAAAAAGGGGTCACTGGTTGGAACTCAGTGAAGTCATTTTTTTATGTTGAAACTGAGCTGCTTTTAATTCATGATGTGTGCAGAGCATATGATGCTAACCAAGGCCAATTGTCTTGACAGAGCTGACAAGACCGTGTCCAAGACCAGACCCTCCTTCTGGTGAGTCCTCCACAGCATCCAGACTTTATTTAGGCTCCACCTTCAATGTGAGTGGAGTATTACCTGACCATGACATGCTTTTATTAGCTCTCACTTCCAAGTGCATAATATTAACTATCCCAAGAAGTCAGGGTTTATTTTTAAGCTCATATTCCAAAATATGGCAGATATACTGTACGTATAATAACGGTGGTGGTCACTCTCACCATAAAAGGCTACATTTTATGTTGGGAGCATAAGAACTTGCAATATCACAGCTACCATCTGTCGTTTTATGAAGGGACGTGTGGGTATGCATCCAGGAATACATTTAAAATTCAAACTGAGAATTATTATATTTGAAATGGCCAAATTTATATTTATATGTATAACTTTGGTACAAATGTAACCGTTACTGATTGTAAAAGTACCAGATGGAGGGGTAGGATTTAATAAGCTTTGCTTCTTCCTACTCCTTTTGGACATGTGGAACTGTGAACTGATTATGTGATGCATTCAATTGTAATCTGATGCATGTTCAAATGAAATTAAACCATTACCATTACCATATTGACAGTTACTATTGTACCCATTATGTCATTGTATGATCCTATCATCTCGTACTTCGGTACATGACAAAAAATTAGAAAAAAATATATATATAAAAATTAAAAAAAATGAAATAAAAAATTTGAATTATATTAGAAAGCAGGAAGTGAACAAATGTAACAGTTACTGATTGTAAAAGTACCAGATGGAGGGGTAGGATTTAATAAGCTTTGCTTCTTCCTACTCCTTTTGGACATGTGGAACTGTGAACTGATTATGTGATGCATTCAATTGTAATCTGATGCATGTTCAAATGAAATTAAACCATTACCATTACCATAAATATAAATTCTATAAATATATTAACTGTCAATTTTTCAATTTATTTATGAGGATTTATTCAATTTATTCATTAAGCGGTAAAAAATGGATGAATGAATGCTATGTAGTTTTGTTAATATTGTGACTTAATTCTCCTAATGTTTTGTATTATATTTTGTAATATTTTGTAATTTTTTTTGTTTTATAAGTTGTCTTGTTCTTTTAGAATATGCAAAGGTAGCATTCGGGACTTTGGAGGAAACGCCCTGGGTTTGAATCTCCACTAGTAAGCATCATTGTTATTCGTCAGGAAGGGCATCCGGAATATAAAGTGCTCAAGCAAAAATCAGTATGCGGATCAAAAGATCCGCTGTGGCGACTCCGAAATCAGGAAAAAAAAACTAAAGAAACAAACAAGGACAAAAAAAAAAAACCCACAAAAAACCAGCCACGGGCCGTAAATGGCCCCTAGGCTTTGGACACCCCTGCTCTAGGGACACATGTGCCAGTTATAACATTATAAAAAGACACTTTTGCATAAGAGGGAACCTTTAAAGCCTTTGAGATTTTGCAAGTGTGTTTGTCATGTTTTTGTCTCCTGGTGGACGTTCGCATATGAAGGAAGGAGATAGAAAGGAACTTGATGTTCTGCTGGGAAGATAGTCTCCCAGCATGGAGTTGCTAGTGTGTGACTAAACACAGCCACGAGAGCAGATGGAGGAGAACTAATACCAGCTGGCCATGGAGAGGAGCCACCTTTAGGCTCCCACCAAAAAACTGCAAGGGTCTAACAGTCACTCATTAGCTCTGTAGTATTATTATAATTATACTTCAATTGACCCGCTTTTATGATCATCTTTACTGGTTTGATTGGTTTCAATGGTGTCTGACGCGACATGGCCGAGGTAGCAGAGTTCAAAGGTCATCGGCACGTTCACTGGTTTGTCGAGTGACTCGACTCATGAGGCCGCCACGGGAGGCAAGAGGACTATTGTTTTGCGGTGTCGTCAATTAAGATGCTCATTAGCCTGATTGCTATCGAGGCTGCTTGTGCTCATTGTCTTCGCCTCCTGCGATGAGGAAGCGTATAGGCCGCGCTAAATGCCGTGACATTTCTTCCATAATTGTCATTCCGGCTGTGGAATGATGCGCTCCAACAACTATTCCTCTGTCATTCGAGGTGGGAATTATGAGGTTGATACAAGACAATTAAAAATGACTGTTGATGGATGTAAATAATAATGATCATGTTGACTTATCAGAGTCAATTACTCCTTAATTAGTTTGTCGGCGCTCGTTAAAATATTATAAATGTTCATTTTGGAGGGTTTTAAAATAAATGAAAGAGTCAGTGTCGTCATAAAACCACATTTAGGGGTAACATCAGCATGTGGCGCTACCACTCATATAAACTGCAAAGCCTTTTTAACCAATCAGAACCCGGAAGAAAGTCATTTGTGGAAAAGGCACAACAATGGCGAACATAAAGATGAATTATGCAAGTGGGGTTAGACTGTAATCTATTTATAGTGATGGGGTACGATGGTGAAGGTTGGGTGCTCCTTCCTGCTACATCTTCTTCATCTCTGGCAGACCAGGTGGTCTGGCGGTACTAATTTATGTGTCGCAGGCTTAAACAAGAAATAAAAGTAGGGTAAACATTGCGACCGCATGGTGTATGAGTGGTTAGCATGTTGACCACACAGTCAGGATATAGGAAAGACGTGGGTTTGATTCTCGGCTTGGGCTTCTCTGTAAGTTCTTCTCATGTGTGGGTTTCCTACTACATTGTCTGGCGACCAGTCCGTGGTGTACCCCACCTCTTGCTCAAAGTCAGCTGGGATAGGCTCAAGCATAAACCTGTGACCCTTTTCAGGATAAGCGGCATAGAAAACGGATGGATGGGATCACTGCAATATAAAGTAAATAGTAGTGCTCATGGTTTTGAACTGCAAGATGGGATGACTTTTTGACTATGTTGACATCAAACTGATTAACTGCAACTTCTCATTGGCTGGAGGCAAAGGATTTATGGACATCATTATGACATCAAATTGATTAAAGGCAATATAAATAGAAGTATAGTCATCCATCACTACTTTACAAATTTTGTGGCTTCACTCTATTATGTTTTTTTGAAAAAATATATTAAGTTTTGCTGTTTTGTGGTTGAAAACAGCCATAGTCAAACAAATATATTATAGTATATTTTAGCAATTTTTTGGGGCCGAAACAAAGCATTTTCGAGCATAAAAATTTAGGCAAATATATATATTTACACACACACATATATATACTATATATATTTGCATGTTCTTCCCGTGCATGCGTGGGTTTTCTCCGGGTACTCCGGTTTCCTCCCACATTCCAAAAACATGCTAGGTTAATTGGAGACTCCAAATTGTCCATAGGTATGAATGTGAGTGTGAATGGTTGTTTGTCTATATGTGCCCTGTGATTGGCTGGCCACCAGTCCAGGGTGTACCCCGCCTCTCGCCCGAAGACAGCTGGGATAGGCTCCAGCACCCCTCATGAGGATAAGCGGTAGAAAATATATATACAAATATAATAACTTTATTCTTAAATGAAGTATTGTACCCTGGTCACAAGGTGTCAGTAATGTTATAAGACAAGCATCACAAATGGTCGCTGGAACAGGCTTTTATTACAGATTTTAATAATCTCACAACAGCCACAATAATTCCCAACGTGGGCTCCTGCCGCAACTGCTGCGACACTCCAACATCACTTCCTGTCCGTCGCCCACATGTTCGAAAACAAAGTCAACAACAAACGAACAATAAGAACTCAATTGTGTTGCTGGTTCTTGTCTCCATCAGCAGGATTCTGACTGAACTTGGTATAACGGTGACTCATGTGTGGGCTGCAAAGTAGCATATTGAGCTCTACCGGATGAGTAATAATAATATCTTGTGTTGCCTCCCCAAATATAACACAAAAATGTAATAGCGCTAAAAAACCATGTGCTACATTGTAAGTCAAAGGGCGAGCAAACTTACATTTGACAGATTGCTGCAACTAATATCAGTAATAGAAGCATTTAGAAGAGGGTTTATATACTTTTAGGGGTGATATAGACTTCTTAGGATTGACAAGCAGGGGAGTGAAGGGTGCTTGTACTTCTCAAAAATAACCATGAGAATGCATGCAGTGCAGAGCAGTGGGTTGCTGTGGGAGGCGGACCGTGCAGGAGGGAGGGATGTGAGGTAAGAGAGAGGGGAGGGATGCTCTCAGCATCATATGAGAGGAGAGAAAGCTTCATCTCCAGCAGCAGGTGTTGGGACCATTACGAGTCGCACACAACAAGCCGACTGTAGGGCGGAAATGATGCGGAGCGGCGTGCAGGTAAGGGATGCTTGGATTTTGCTTTTATATCATCTTGCTCTCAGATACAAACGATCCAAACTGAGGATGGCTTAGCTCCGTGTTGTGTGCAGTTCAACTTTCCATGTCTGTCCGATTTGGCTCATCCAGACAGGAAGTATGTCGGATGGCCTCTGTGGTAAATGACTCCACTTTCACTGTACATTAAGACAGCTTAATTAGATTAGTTGCACACCACTAAGCAGACCTGAAAAGCTTTTTTTTTTTTTTTTTCCTTGGGAGTGACGAGATGTGGCTTGCAGCTAAACATCCCTCAAAAAGGTCATCTATTTAGCACAAGTGACTTGGAGAAATCAACACCCTCGTTTGCTATACTTTTCAAACGGCCGCAAAAACATGAAAAATCTTCCTTCCAGAGACTGGTTATTAGACATCACCTCCGGACTCTAAGTCACACATTTTTTCATAGGTTGGCTGTTCCTGCGACTTATACTCCAGAGCGACTTATAAATGAAAAAACTGTTTGTTACATAAACACTGGACACCTTTTGTTTATTTTTTGTGTAGCTGAATAACCATTGTGTTAGCATATCTTACACCTATTCAGCTTGTTCTCTATTCTTTTGGTAATGGTTTAATTTCATTTGAACATGCATCAGATTACAATTGAATGCATCTCATAATCAGTTCACAGTTCCACATGTCCAAAAGGAGTAGGAAGAAGCAAGGCTTATTAAATCCTACCCCTCCATCTGGTACTTTTACAATCAGTAACTGTTACATTTGTTCACTTCCTGCTTTCCTAATATAGTTTAAGGTATTTTTTTAAATAATGTACCTCGTACTGAAGTACAAGGTAATATGAGCATCCAATGACATAATGGGTACCATAGTAAGTGTCAATATAGTGATATATATAGCACATCATGACTGGTTCAAGACTCTTCATCCTTGTATTTAGCAAACATCAACTGCTTGTATTGTTTCTTGAATTGCCTCATCGTTGTGCATTGTTTGATTTCCTTACTCAATCCATTCCATAGTTTGATTCCACATACTGAAATGCTATGGCTTTTTAACGTAGTCCTAGCATAGAAGTGTTTCAAATGTAGTTCTTCCCTGAGATCATATTTCTCCTCTCTTGTAGAGAAGTATTGGATGACATTTTTAGGTAATTGGTTATTTTTAGCCTTATGCATTATTTTAGCTGTTTGAAGATGAACTATATCAGCAAGTTGAAGTATTTGTGATTTTAGAAATAAGGAGTTAGTATGTTTTCTGTAGGCGGCATTATGAATTATCCTTACTGACCTTTTTTGCAGTACATTATTTTGTTAGAACTTGCCTTCCAAGAGGACGTAATGTCGGTTTTGGTCAAGTAGTTTGTAAAATAAATTACCCGCAAAAAATACAACTTATACAGCAAGTATTTGTGATTTTAGAAATAAAGAGTTAGTATGTTCTCTGTAGGTGGCATTATGAATTATCCTTACTGACCTTTTTTGCAGTACATTATTATTTTATTGTTAGAACTTGCTTTCCAAGAGGACGCAATGTCGGTTTTGGTCAAGTAGTTTGTAAAATAAATTACCCGCAAAAAATACGACTTATACTCCAGTGTGACTTGTGTTTTTTTCTAGTGAATTATGCATTTTTGGCCTTGTGCGACTTATACTCTGAAAATACGGAGGCTTTGCTACACATCTTAAAACACAATTTGAACTTGAGCCAAATATCAGCTACAGAATTGTAAGCTGTAGGTTTTATTTTCATCCTAGTGATTAGGCTACCCTAGCATTTTGCTATTTATGGGAGTAATGTTGACACAGTAGTTCACATGTCTATGCTAGCTACTGTCATTAATATTGTATCTCTTACCTTGGACCTACAAAGTGCACCAAGTGCACAATAGCTCTTTTTGGATACAAGCCTGGACAAACAGCTCATCAGCATTAATGCTCACACACACAAAATGGTGTGTTCCCAGTCGGGCTTCAGCAAAACGCTTTAATTGCAGCAGCAAAACCAAGGCCAGATTTCGGTCAACACGTTGCCAATTCACTATTATGGGACCTTGAGGCAAAATGGTATGACCCAAAGAGAAGTGAGGGATGCTGTATCGTATAAAACTCAATTCAGGAGTGTTTGGGAGTATTTAGGATATTGTCATCCCGAGAAAGCCTGTTTAGCTCTAGTGGACTAAGTTAGTCTTCCATTAATAGACAATCCTACGCTAGGATAAAGGACCTTGATGCGATGCTGTCTGACGCTTCCTGTGCTGCCTGCGGCTTCCTGCTATTTGCCAAAGAAAGCGCTGCATCATTAGCGACGGTGCACATGAATTAGTCATTTTCACACTGCATGTGGCCTTGCGCCGGCGATACGGTTACACAATTGTTAGGTTTTTGCTAAGATGAAGATAAGTCCACTTGTATTACAGAGCCTCAACTATATGTAGCCATATTGTACTAAGCAACCTGGACAAACCTTGTTTTTCCAACTTCAGACTCACTGGGAACTTGAGGTCCCATTGGACTCTTGCATGTGCTGGACTTGTGTAATGTGTAAGTAACGTCGTCTGATTGAAACAGGTCCATTCATTAGAATCTTATTAAAGATCATAATCAATACAATTAGAAATTGGGGGGGTGGTTTGGGTGGCAGTGTGTGTGGTGGGCTTTGCTGTGCCGACCCACCATTCTAATTACATTTGTTTTAAATTCACTTTGTGGCTCATTCAGCGTTTCGCGAGCTCATTTGCAGCCACAGCGCACCTTGGCCGTGATTGGTCGACATAAAAGGCGGAATTCTTATCACTGAGTTAATGACCCAGCAGTCTGTGGAGGTAACACGCAGAATGAAGATTTACTTTCCGACGCTTTGTGTCCATCTTGGCAACTTTCTGCTGACAAGAGATAAGCTTGAAACAAGGTTCTGCTACTAAGTGAGCAAATGAGGAACTGCTGTTTTTCAGTAGTCTTTCTTGAGTAAGGAAGAGCTACTTTTTAAGAGGAAAAACAGTAACGTGCTAAAAATGACTTATTGGACAAGCATGTTTTTTTTTCTGCAATTATTTTGCATCTGTCAATTTTTCCTATACATAAAAAAAGCTGGTCGTCAAGCGGGCGTCTGGTCATTTGTAAATCGTGGTCGGCTGCAACATCGGTGGTGGAATCTTCTCTCTCTTCAGTAAGCTGCTTATAGTCGGTTTGTTATCTGAGCACACACACACACACACACACACGCAACAAAAAGACATTTTGAAGACAGGTTAAACACTTCCAGGTTCTAGCTGTGGATATGTCATACCTATGTGGCTTCAACTGACATTTTAATATAATTATGTTGTCTTCAGGTTGGAAAAAAAGGGAGTCAAACGGGATCATTCAGGTCCAACTACCATAAACATTGGGGATGAGCGAGTACACCACTATCTGTAACTCGGAATGGGCGGTGCATAAACCGGAATTGGGGAGTGATTTACTCGAAATTGGTTGATTGATGATTGGGGCTGCACGGCGGATGAGTGGTTAGCGTGCAGACCTCTCAGCTAGGAGACCCCAGTTCAATTCCACCCTCGGCCATCTCTGTGTGGAGTTTGCATGTTCTCCCCGTGCATGCGTGGGTTTTCTCCGGGTACTCCGGTTTCCTCCCACATTCCAAAAACTAAGTTAAATCATTTCATTTGGATTTGTATGCATGTAAAACAATGTAATTTCTGCTATTCTGCACATAAAACTATTGTTATTGGTGAATATTTTTTGGCTTTCTGAGACAAATAAAGTGGATTTATTTTATATCTTATGGGAAAAATCAAAGTGTAACCTTCTGGAATAGATTAATGGCACTGATGTTTTTCTGTATATAATTAACCAGGACATCAGCCATGTTGTTTACTCTTTCTTTGTTTTGCTTTTTCCACTTTTATGACCTAAAAATGTTGTTAGAATGTTTCAGTTCATGAGATCTGCGTATTTGGAAGTGAGCCCTGAAGGAAGTTTGGGTATGGCTCTGAATACTCGGTTGCAGTCTCACTGTGACATCACAGTGAGCCGGATTCCCTGAGTAAACATGTGCCGTGGGTGTAATAAATTAAAACATACCGCTTTGAAAGACCAAGTAAATACAGCTGGAATAGGTGCAGATTGCGGAAGATCTAGAAAGCTTTCTGTGCAGGTTATTGTCTGTAGCTGCTCTATAGGAGTCCGCAACTCAATACAAAGGGCCGAAAATGAGCATATAGGTCCCCTTTAACCAAGGCCGCCAATTTTTTTAATCTTGAATGCAGCATAAGCGCTCATCTGCATACAGATGAGCTCAAAGACACAGATCCTGTACTTCATATAGAAATCATTACAAAGATCAGTCTTGGTCATCTATCAAGATGAAGTCAAAGTGCTGAACTCACTGACCAAGATTTATTTATTTTTTAGCTCAGTTATTATCAATATGATTGATATAGAAGCAATGACGTGTGTGAGTGGACTCACATGAATGTTTGGTTGCTTGTTTGATCCATGGATGCCGCAAAGCCTTCTCCGGCGTTAGTCGTTTTGTTGTGTCATATCTGATCAATGATACACAATCAGTTCATGGATGTTCTGCAGCCTGTCCAGTATGATCATTTTAGGTCAACCTACTCGAGGCAACAGCGAATGAAATCCAGAAACTTTGGATTTTTCGACTTCAATCTCATGGCCAGAGGGTTCTTTGGTTGGTTTTTGTCTTCCGCGTCCGAGCTCTCTGTATCACAAGTAATCAATCATGATAACGCTCTCGCACCCCAAGGTAAGGAGAAATAGTTTTTGCTCACCGATGCAGTAGTTTTTTTTGCTGGCTGCAGCCTGCAAGTCAATAGGAGGAAGACCGAGCACCTAGAGTAAACAGTTACAGTCATTAACCTAAAAACAAGAGAATTCAATTATTAGGATTTATTACCCTTGTTATGCAGTTAAAAATGTCCGCTTTGTTTTTGCCTTTAAAGAGAAATAATCCCCAGTCCAGCTCTGCCAGCGTGCAGCCGAGGCTCCACATGTCCGAGGCTGTGGTGCAACATTTGCCAACCAGACACTCCGGAGCCATGTAGGCTAGTGTCTGATTGATGGGCCGACCTGTGAGGGATGCAGAGATGTAAAGATATGTATTTCATATGTCGACATGTATAAGATGTCTCCATTACTGGGGTCACTGAGTCTCACCTCTTATGAAGATGCTCCCACCAAAGTCACTCACTGCTGCATTGTTTTCTTTGTCCAATAGGATGTTTTCCTGAAAGATCCATAGAACATTTCAGAAGTGTCTTTATTCTTAGGTTTTTCATATTTCAAATATATTTATGACATTTTTCTCTAAAAACTCATTTATCAACACCTGAAATAAGGTTGCTGCATGTTCGACAATTTTAGTCCCCCAAGGTTCTACCTTTGGACCCACTATATTTGCTATTTAGGATGATGTTTGATGAAAAAAATCAATGCAACATTTGGAAATACAGAATATACTGTAGTGCAGACCTCACAGCAAGGAAACCAGGGTTCAATTCCACCCTCGGCCATCTCTGTGTGAAGTTTGCATGTTCTCCCCGGGTTTTCTCCGGGTACTCCGGTTTCCTCCCACATTCCAAAAAAACATGCTAGGTTAATTGGCGACTCCAAATTGTCCATAGGTATGAATGTGAGTGTGAATGGTTGTTTGTCTATATGTGCCCTATGATTGGCTGGCGACCAGTCCAGGGTGTACCCCGCCTCTCGTGAGGAAAAGCGGTAGAAAATGCATGAATGAGTATATACTGTAAAACTTTTCCTTTCCTTTTTAACTTTTTTAACTTGTGCATGAGAAAGTGGAAACAACTACATGGTCATTTATCAACTGCAGGTAATCTAGCATGTTTCTAGCATGTCGTAGGTATGTACCAGTGGCAGCTACTGGTCATTCTTAAGGCTTACATTATAAATGTGTTTATTTATATGTAAATTATAATTCTAGATGTATATATGTAATTCTAATTCTTAACAATGGTATGAAAAACTTGCTCTGGTGGAGGTTTATACTTGGTAGATCGCTGAGTCACTCATTTCACTGTCAATCAAAAAGGGATTTTGGCCTCAGGCAGATCATCCAATCAGGCGCTGAACAGCTAATGGTCGGGACGAAGCCTAGCATTTATTCAGTGACCGCCCAGTTTCACGCAGTGGAACAACCCACTCTACACTTCCCCACTGAAGTCCATAGACGCACAGCAACCATTTGTGTAAAACAAAAGTGCACAGTGGTGCTGTGGGGATGAATGAGAATTTGTGTCACTTAGCCGTGAACATGATCCTTGAACATGTTCAAGGATCTGAGAAAGCCGTAGTAATAATTTTGCAGTATTTTTGAGATGGAAAGGTTTGGAAAGGTTTCTATAATACTTTACTCTATTTTTCTTTACTCTATTTTCATTCATTCTAGTATTTTGTATTTTATTAGTGTATTGTTTGTCCCTCGTGTGTTCTGCGTACAGTTTGAGTGACATGAATAGCACAGTTGATATTGAAAAGCTGATTTGTTCTCTTCACAAGAAAACCCTTGAGTCAGTCTTTAGCCAGTTTGGACTCGTAAAACTTCAAACTGTATTTCACTGTCTTATTTCAGGCCATAAACTTGCCTGCTCTATCAATATGGAGAGATCCGCACATATTCAGCCATTTTACTGAAGAACCATTTACGTCTTGCAGCCTTGTATTTTTTTTGGAAATGCTGAAGGCAAGGAAGGTTTTTTTTACTTTCAAACAAAAATAAGAATAATGGACAGTCTAATTGACTTACTGGCTTCAGGTCACCATGGATGAGCTGCACGTCTTTGAGCACTTTCAGACACTTGAGCACATCAATAGCGTATTTCCTGATGTCGGCCTCACAGAGTCGCCGCAGTTTGCTTTCTACTAAGGCTTTATGGAGGTCCTTTCTAACAGGAGATGACGGCAATGTTACTCGGACATCAATGAAGAGTAGACTTACTGAGTTGGCTTCGACTCACTCAAAAAGCTCAAAGGTGATGCAGAGATGGTTACGGAAGTAGAAATGCTCCTTCATGTGGACCATGTTGGCTTTGTTGGTCTTGTCTAGCCGCTGCAAGGTCTTTAGGTTGTCTAATTCCGTCTGTGCAAGCTTATGACCTCTGGAAATAGAAACATTCTCACTGCACTGCCAAAATAATGTATATTAGACACTAAAAGATTACTGCTGAATGAAAAGCAGGTATCACAGAACCAGACTTGATAGCCTGGCCAACAGGCTTTTATTGCAGGTCTGAATTATAATATTTTCCCGGGGCGACAAGGCTCAGGTGAAAGAGTGGTTGCCTCCCAACCGAATTGTGGGTCCCATTCTGCCTGCCTCCCGTGATCATGTCCAAATATCCTTGGGCAAGATACCGAAACCCCAGTTGCTCAGTGTCAAATTGAGTGCCCAGTTGCTCAGTGTCAAATTGCCTTGGAGGTGGGAAAGCGCTATACAAGTGAAAGTTCATTCATTCATTTTCTACCGCTTATCCAGAATTGATCCAGATTTTTAACAGATTTGTCCTTATACAGGCATGGGTCCACGTCATGGGAGTGCCATATTGTGGCGTACACAACTAAGTGAGGACCAGTCAGCCCTTTTTGATAGGAGCCGATCGTGAGATGAAGTCTCAACTAGCTTACCAACCCATTGGGCATTTCAGGAGGTCATTACTCAGTGGAAAAGGCTGACTCACCATTTCATCTTACAAACACTAAACTCATCACACAGCAACTAACACTCACATCACACATTAGAAATGTAGAAACGTATATCGATACGACTTTTTTTTTGTTTTGTCAATTTTCTTTTGTGAACAATGTTTTGTCACGTCCTACTTTTACAAATCTTAGCTGCTTCAAGTGAGCTTGCCTGTTGGTTTCTCTTTGGCTGCTTTAGTTTGGTGTTCCTTCCTTCAATAGAGGATAGAAAGCATCGAAAATGATGCTGAGGTGCTGCTAAAGTTAGCTAGTTAAAGCTCATTGCAGTGTCAATGAATGTCACTGCAGTGAATGCACTGCACAGAAGCAATGCCTTATGGGAAAACTATGTTTATTTTTAGTCATATCGGGGCATGTTTGCATATTTATTTATACACCTTTTGAGTATTAGGTTACTGTGTGATGAATTTAGTGCTGTTAGGAAATACACCCGAAATGGGCAATATTTAACTGGAAAAGGTTGAGGCTTAAATTGGTACATTCTTTTTGCACAGAAACAATGCCTTATGGGAAAACTGTTTTTTTTAATTGGGGCATGTTTGCATATATGTTTATACACCTTTTGAGTATTAAGTTACTGTGTGATGAATTTAGTGCTGTTAGGTAATACACCGGAAATGGGCACGATTTAACCGAAAAAGGTTGAGGCTTAAATTAGTACATTCTTTCAAGCCTGATGTGGATTTTTCTCAAAGTATTGCTACAGTGATGTCTTACTCGGTTGTGTTTCGAAAAACCTTGACAGCGACAGGAGCCATAGCCTTGTGGTCCTTGCATTTGAGCACCTTTCCTGCAAGTCCAGATCCCATCACCCCCAGCACCTCAAAGCGGTAGGCCAGATGGTCGCCAACTCTCTGCCGATGAAAATAAAATCTGCCATCAACTCAAAACAAATACAATACAAACAAATCTGCTAAGTGGGCTACTCACCACTTTGTAGAACCCTTTGGAGTCATCAAAGGACTCGCCGTCCTCCGACGTGACCTCTTTCGAGCGCCTGGGTTTCTTGGCCTTTTCTCCGACATACCACACTTGTCGGTACTCTCTGATTTCGTTCTGCTCGTACGCCGTCAGGCATCGCTTGCTGTCTCGGAGAACCGCTGTGCATCACAGAGAGTACAGTATCTGGATCATAGAAATCGCTCAAGGATTTTTTGATAGTTTTGATAGTATTGATAGAAAAACAACAGTTCTGTTTGGTTCTTACATTGAGGAGTCCTGCCCGGTGATTGGGAAGTGAGGATTCTGTTCTTGCAGCTTTTGTTTATCTGAACAAAGAATTGAAAATTCACTTTTTGGCAGTACCCAGCAGAGTGTGCAATTAAGATCCATCTCGTTTGCAGTATAATACCACCATTTAACGACTCTATTCACTTAACCACTTAATGTCCTATAGTCATAAAAAGATGGCAGTAACTACATTTCTAGTATCACGTGTGGTAAGCAAGTAGCTTTATCGACCCCGGCATGTGCTTATAAGTGTACTTAAGTGTACTAACCATAAAGACATTGTTTGTTTTAATTTAATAAATGACCCTGCGGTCAAAAACCTGCATTTTCCTTTCCAGTTTCTCCATTCGTTCATCCATTTTCCATGCCGCTTATCCTCATTAGGGTAGCAGGGTTGTGCTGGAGCCTATCCCAGCAAATTTCACCTGGCACACCCTGGACCGGCTGCCATCCAATTACGGGGCACAAATAAACATCACACTAAATCATTCACTCACATTCATACATTTGGACAATTTGGAGTCACCAATTAAGCTAGCATGTTTTTGGAATGTGCGAGGAAACCGGAGTACCCGGAGAAAACCTACGCATGCACAGGGAGAAAATACAAACTCCCCACAGTGATACCCAAGCGGAGATACCATCTTCCACTTTCTCATGCACTTCCAATCATTAAGAGTACTAAGTCAAAATGTTCATTTTTGCAATGCTATGCTAAGTACAAATTACTGGAGTGGCTGGTAAAGTTAGTGCTAGCATTGTCAATCATTTTCCCAGTAAATATTTTCCATGCTTCCAAGTGCCATGTTGACAAAACAGCATATTAAGGATGAAAGTGCATACCTGTTGAGCAGGCGTGGAGACTGTCTTCTGCTGAGTCATGTGGATTTGAGGGAACCCCAGTTTGGTTATTTTGTGCGGGTGGTTTGACGGCAGGGATGTTTGGCAATGATGGGTTGCCTGGGTGTTTTTGGTTGACTTGGTTGGCTCTTTGGGGACTCTAGCAGTGAGCGGGATCTGCAAGTTTTTATACAGAAATATTCATTTCATAAACAATACTGAGATTACATTTTAACATGACCTAAGAAAAGTAAAATAAAGGCGTCAAGGGAGTCCAGTTCGGGGGCCTGATGATGTCATCTCTGCTATTTGCATGGTCCTGGTGACCTCATTGGCTGTGACCTTTAGCGTTTACTGGGGAAGTTTGCACCGAGTCCAAGGCCATGGTTCTCAGTCGGAAAAGGGTGGATTGGTCCCTCCGGGTTGGGAATGAGGTCCTGCCCCTGGTGGATGGAGTTCAAGTATGTCAGGGTCTTGAGCGTGAGGTCGACGGGTTCATCGGCGCAGAGTCTGCACTAATGCGGTCGCTGGACTGGACCATCATGGTGAAGAGAGTGCTGAGCCGGAAGGCAAAGCTCTCAATTTACCGGTCGATCGGTGTTCCCACCCTCACCTCTGACCTTTAGCTTTGGGTTGGACTCACCCTAATAAATAGGGTGAGGAGCTTAGTCATCCGGGAGGGGCTCAGAGTAGAGCCACTCCTTCACATTGAGAGGTTCCGGCATCCAGTCTGGATGCCTCCCGGCCAACTCCCCGGTGAGGTGTTCCGGACAAGCCCAGCCGGGAAAATGTCTCACAGCTAGCCTGGGAACACCTTGGTGTCCTCCTGGTGGAACCCGGTGGAGTTTGGACTTCCCTTTTGATACTTCTGACCCTGCGACCCAGACCCAGATAAATGTAGGAAAATGGATGCATGGATGGACACTCCCATCTAGAAATGTCCCGATCCCAATTATATCGATTACATTCATGCAGTGTAAATGTTTAAATCTATCTTAGGGTTCACCAAAAAAGTTTTCATAGCTTATTTTAAGTCAATATGTTTGTTTTACCAGAACATCAACACAATGCTGGTTACCACAACTCATATTTTGTATTTCACAATGGATTTATTTCTAGTCTTCTCACATTATCAACTGAAAACCTAAATGGAAAGCAGGTTTATCCACCTGTGCTGGGCCCCTCCAGCCGCATCCGCTGCCCTCTGAAGCGCAGATTCAGCTGACTTCCCTCTTCTGTGTCCCCGGAGAGGATTGTGTGATATCAGTGTGCACAACGGCCATTTCAAGCGCGGCGCAAACACTCACACGTCACACTCGTTGCACGTCACACATCATCCATAGCCAGACGCAGCCCTGCAAACAATAAAAGTGCCTGCATGCTCCCCAAATCCATACTGAGGTAGTAGTCATAGCCATATTTTGCCCACACTTGCAAGTACAATGGTTTGGGAACGGGGCTTTTATAGCCGCTTCCTGACGAGGGATCACATGGTGAGCCTCCAACTAACCACACCCTGCCAGCCACAAAGTGCCACACCGGTGAGACATTTTTGCAGGGTGCATGTTCTCCCCGTGCATGCGTGGGTTTTCTCCGGGTACTCCGGTTTCCTCCCACATTCCAAAAACATGCTAGGTTAATTAGCGACTCCAAATTGTCCATAGGTATGAATGTGAGTGTGAATGGTTGTTTGTCTATATGTGCCCTGTGATTGGCTGGCGACCAGTCCAGGGTGTACCCCGCCTCTTGCCTAAGTGTGCTGGGATAGGCTCCATCATGAGGATAAGCGGTACCATAACTGTAATAACTACACAATCAAAGCCAGTTTAACTGTATTGGTGGTGTTCCCAAAACTAGTCAGTGTCTGATGTGACCACCATGTACTCCAAATACCGTGTACACCAATCCTAAGCATACCAAACAATCCTCAACGGTTGACATATCGGATGAGTATGCTGGCCATGGAAGTACTGGGATGTTCTAGAAGCTTCTAGGAATTATGTACAAATCCTTGCAACTTGGGGCTGTGCATTATTATCATGCTGCAAACATGACGTGATGCTTGTGGATGAATGACAACAACGGGTATCGGGCTCTCATCACAGTATTGCTGTGCATTGAAAATGCCATAAGCAAGCATATAAGTACATTTAACCTGCATACACCTAATATATCATAACAATATATCATAACAATCTTTCTATCTATCCAGCATGGTGATATGCCACACCTGTGAGGTGGAGGAATTATGAACAGTAACACATTTAAACAGACTTGGGAACAGGATATATATATATATATATATATATATATATATATATATATATATAAGAATGTGTCATATATATTATTCCATATTGATAACTATTCCTGGATGTTATGGGTGACCAGGTTCTACCCAAATAACAGCGTAGAGCTCTTAATGCAACATATTGTTAAATAATAACAACATATTGTTCAATTCATTCGTTTCTGCAACTCATGAAATGATTATTATGATTCATGTCAAGTGTTCTATGAGTACAGCATAACAATATGATGCTTATATGCATGTCTAGGGTACCGTTTTAAGGTAAACTAACCTTGGTTTGTTGCTCATTAGTTTGTCTATCACTATTAGGCCTGACTGTTGGCAGCATCTTCCCCGATGCTGCAGTCTCAAGTCCCAGGCGCCTCTTCTTAATGAGCGGACTTTGGTCCACAAAATTCATCATCGCTTTCTTTCTCCCACGACTTGATGACTTTATTTTTAAAGTCATTACTGACGCCGCCCTGCACTTTAATTTGTAACAAAGTCTCGCGGTGTCGTCATAATCCCATGAAATAGTTTCCAGCATTGATGACAAGTATTGGTTAAAAAAAATGTACTTTTTCGTGACGCGTTTTTTTTTTTTGTGGGCGTGGGGGTGGGAGTGAATTGATGATTCTGTGCAGATCGATGGTTTATCACGCTGTTGCTGTGGTAACCAGCCATTAATACTGGTGTAGTCTTTAAAGAAATATAACATGAGTAAAATATACGTTACCGTTCATTGGGATGTCATAGCAGGTGTTGACCACCCGAGGGCAGACCAGGGTTAAACACGGCAGTGAAAACTTTCAATAGAGTTCTTTGCCGGTCATGCAGTCGAAATATAGAGTTGAAGGAACATGGATTATGGCACTGATGTGTGATGGGGAGAGGCAATTGAGGCAATAACAAAATAAATGTGTTCATTCAACTGTGTTATAAATGTATTTTCTGTCATGATCCGCAAGATAGGAATTATCGCTTCCTGTCTTGTGCTCTTATTTTGAAAGGTAGTACTTCCTGTTGTGGGTGAAATTACAGTGGCTTTACCCCAGTTGAGTCGTGCCCAGCTGTTGGCAATTGCAATTAGTGGTGTTTAAAGGGCCAGCGTCACAGCACTGGTTCATTGATTGCTTTCTTCTTGGTTGTTCTATCAGCTGAACCATTGACTTACCTGTTGTTTCTGCCACTTGATTGTTTTTCACAGAGTCTTTTTCTTTGTCATTGTTTGTTAATTGTTTTTACCTATTTTTGTGACGAAACATTTGTTTGAATGGCGCTCCAGGATGAGACAAGGTCGCCTCCATCTTTGTGGTTCCGGCCAGACCATTTTTCAACTGCCTTCAAATTACCATTTTATACCTGCCTGTCCTGTACTCTTATTTTGGAATGCTGGAGAGGAAGTTCCAGCCGCTTTACCCCAGTGGACTTGTGTACAAATGTTTGCAATTGCAATTAGTGGTGTTTAAAGACCCAGCTTCCTTTGTTCTCTGGTGTCTGCATCTGGTTAGGATGCCTCCTAGACGCCTCTCCGGGGAGACCCAACTCCCAACTGGCCTGGGAATGCCTCAGGATCCACCAGGAGGAGCTGGACAAAGTGGCTGGGGAGAGGGAAGTCTGGGATTCTTGGGCAGCTGCACCGGCGACCCGACCTCAGACAAGTGGTAGTAGTTTGGCGGTTGAGTGGTTAGCGTGCAGACCTCATAGCTAGGAGACCCGAGTTCAATTCCACCCTCGGCCATCTCTGTGGAGTTTGCATGTTAGTTCTGTTGGTTAGTTTGAGTTTTTGTTCTTTCGGGTTTTTCCTGGTTTCGGAGTTGCCACAACTTTTGATCCTCATACTGATTTTGGCTTGTCCTTCCGGATGAATACCAATATCTATATGTGCCATGCAATTGGCTTGGCTGGAGACCAGTCCAGGGTGCACCCCGTCTCTTGCCCAAAGTCAGCTGGGATAGGCTCCAGCATACCCCCACAACCCTAGTGAGAATAAGCGACATAGAAAACGGATGGATGGATGCTCTTATGTTTAGTGGAACAGTAGTTGAGTTCGACTGCACTTCATCAATCCAAGCACTCATCTGGTTGCTAGGCAACACACATTTTCCACAACTTGCAGCTGGAAGCAGAAGAATAAGAGGTGAAAGAGAATTTAGGGCCGTGAAAAATAAGCCGCGGTTGGTTTGACTGGCCAACCAATGAAGATGTACGATGTACAGCTTGTTGGCAGCAGCCGTGGGTTCAGAGAGGAGAAGACACGCCGCTTTAGTTTCTCTCGTCTCTTTCTTGGCTGCTGTCATGTGAAATGATGAGCCACAACATGGCAACTAGTTAATCTGCTGGAACGACGGACGCTTCTCTGTTGATTTCATTTTTGCTTGATGTGCTCGCTCTGATCACAACTCATCAGCATCCAAAAACGATACTTGCATTAATTTACACTCGAGAAGCATACCTTTCTCTTCTCTTTCTCTGTTGGATTACTAGCAAAAGTCGGCCTCCATTTGGACGTAATGATCACCACATTATCCATGTAATGAGATGATTCTCTTCAGGAGAGCATGCAGCATCTGTGAAGAGGAAGCGGTGTCACAGTTGACCGGGGGTCGGTGTAATTAGTTGGCAATTCTAGCTGTGATGTATCCATTATACGCAGTACAAGCATCCATATCAATGTTGCTTTATCAGTCATCAATTAGAAGCCCCAAGAGTCATTGTGGTCAAGGACACTCAAGGACAAAATGGTCTCTGGCGGTCCTTATCCTCACCCCCTCTTGCAATGAATCAATGTAATTCTATCATGATCTTTCAAAACCGTATCTCCATAGGAAACAATGTAAAGTGAATTAATGCGTTCCAAAGTCAAACTGTGGACAAACCTATATTATCTGCATCTGTTATACAATGAAAAAGTGTAAAAAAACAAGTTAAATGGGACGTATTATGCATTTTCCACTTTTCTGACCTATAAATGTAGTTAGAATGTTGTATTCCCGTGTTAAATGATGCCAAAGTTTCAGATAATTAAGTTTGAACATTTGGAAGTGAGCCCTGAAAGAAGTTTGGCATGGCTCAAAACGCTCGATTTCAAGAGGCGTGGTAAAACTGTCCCTTTGTGATGTCACAGAGGGGCGAACATCCTTATATGGTTCATAGATAGGAAGCACTTTGGGCATGTCTACAATCACAGCAGAGAGGGCATACCTGGAGGCATAGATCAAAACAGACATGAAGCACAAATGAAAGAATATACATTTGGAATAGGTGCAGATTCTGGAAGATCTAGAAAGTTTTCTGTGCGGGTTATTGTGTGTAGCTGCTCACAGCTGTATTGAGACCACATCTCAATACAAAGGGTTGAAAAATGAGCATAATAGGTCCGCTTTAAGGATGTGAACTGCAGTGTGCAGAACGAGTCAACAAAAACTCATCAAAAATCAAGAGGATTTTTGGTAATAATAATTTCCAAAAATTTTGAAATTATGACTTCTGAGTCCAGCTTGTCCCTCTGACTGGGTTCATAACATTTCAACAAACAATAATCCAAAACGTTCAAAGAAATTAGTTTGAAAGTGGTTGAGTTCTGGGCTGCACGGCGGTCGTGTGGTTAGCGCGCAGACCTCACAGCTAGATGACCTGAGTTCAATTCCACGTTTGGCCATCTCTATGTTGGGTTTTCTCCGGGTACTCCGGTTTCCTCCCACATTCCAAAAACATGCTAGGTTAATTAGCGACTCCCAAATTGTCCATAGGTATGAATGTGAGTGTGAATGGTTGTTTGTCTATATGTTATGTATGATTGGCTGGCAACCAGTCCAAGGTGTACCCCGCCTTTTGCTTGAAGACAGCTGGGATAGGCTCCACCACCCTTGCCACCCTTGTGAGCATAAGCGGTAGAAAATGAATGAATGAATGGTTGAGTTCTGTCAAAAAAGGCAACCAATTTGAGCTTCAGCCAACACAAGCATATTTCTACTTGGCTTCCAAAATCAATAGGATTCATTGACTTTGGGTTTAAGAAATCGAACTGTTCCAAGATGGACAAAAGAACAGCTAATCTGACCACCAGCCACTCCAAGCACCTTTAACAGATTACATCCAAAAATCAGGGTTTTTTATTTTACATCCAACAGTGATCCAAAATGTTAGTTATTAATCTGAAAGTTGAGCACGAACTGGATGGGCTGCATGTCTTCAATCTCAAGAGTTCTTGGAGACTAACATTTGAAAGTTGCACTTTTTAAATTGTGCGATTGTTTGTGTGCTTTGTGACAAACGACGTACGTACAACATCCTCACAAACTCAATCAAGCTCTCCATTTCCGGTTCCTTTCACTAACATTCACACTGAAAATCGTTATTCACGGTGGCAAAAACAACAGAACGGACCAAATATGCGAGCGAGGATTCCAATTTGCGATATTCTTCTCTTATCGGTTTTGGTAATTCGTCCCTCTGCTGCAGGTTTGTGAACAGGATGTGCGCACAGATGGGCCGCCACTTCGAACTAGTGACTGATGTGTTAGACAAAGTGTGAAGTAATATTGCTCGGCCAGCCTGCTAATTCCTCACACATACACAAAGGGGAGGAGTTCTGCAAAGAACAAAGAGATAAAAGTTTCTATTTTGCTTTGTTGCCCTAAACAAAACAAACCACTATCAGTATCTTGTATAGAGTCCTCATTTCATTGCCGTTTTTTGGATAGAGGTTTTTAGTTTCTTAAATCCAACTAACAGTCCTAAACTCACTTTATGGTTCTCAGGAAGCAAGATGGAAGAATCCCCCGCATCCCCGATGAAGTAAAGCGCTCACTCCAACATTCCGGTGGACTTTTTCCTCTTCCCTTGATCTCACAGGTATGTTCTTCTTTCTTGGATTACTGATTTGTTTATTTCAAGTGAACATCCAATTATTGTGTTTAGGACAAATCTGTTTTTACAAATGAACTGTTCCCACTTTGTTAGGCATTGCATCATGCAACGCTTTTGTGTTTGTTTTCCTTTATTTCCTGTTCTTGGTTGTGAAGTGCTCTGGTTAGCTTATTATTAAAAACCTTTTCATCATAATACACAGACGTAATGGAGTATCTGGAGTTTTGTTTGCTTGACTTTGACTATGTTCTTGCCAACAACTCTCCCTACCATTTTGCTGCTGTGTGGACCAAACCAGACCAGTTCCCTTAAGCTGCAGAGGAAACACTAATTGTGACTGGCATATTTGAGGAGCGCTCCAAGTATTTTGCCAAGCAACAAGTGACAAGAATAATAATAGCAATTCTCTTGATCGGCAGTACGTGACTGCAAGTACATGTTAGTTTCATGATGTTTTATAATGAGTCAGAATGACATCCTGTTTGTTTGCTTTAGTGTAGCGCCCTTGAGTTATAATATTGGGAAAAACAGTACATAGTCAGTAGGCTCATAGTTTTTCCTGGTCTGTGCATGTTAGTTTTTTGTTGTTGTTGTTATAAAATATAACTAATTGATGTGATGAATGTAGATGGATGAAGCCAGATGGTTGCAATAGAGCACTTTTCACACGGTGGATGTGATGAATGACAAACACTGCACTGTCGATGCCAGACACCCGTTTATGAGACAAAAAAAAAAAAACAACTCTTAACATTGTTGACTACCAAAGGAGGGTTTCAACATATTGAGCCATTCATTCATCTTCATCCTCATGAGGGGTGCGGGGGTGCTGGAGCCTATCCCAGCTGTCTTCAGGCGAGAGGCGGGGTACACCCTGGACTGGTCGCCAGCCAATCACAGGGCACTGTGTGGAACATGCAAACTCCACATAGAGATGGCCGAGGGTGGAATTGAACCCTGGTCTCCTAGCTGCGAGGTCTGCGTGCTAACCACCCATTTCTATTTTGTAGAAAATAATCTGATGTTTAGCACGGTTAAGGAAGTCCGCATAATAGTTGTATCCTCCGTGCTGGAGCCTATCCCAGCTGTCTTCGGGCGAGAGGCGGGGTACACCCTGGACTGGTGGCCAGCCAATCACAGGGCACATATAGACAAACAACCATTCACACTCACATTCATACCTATGGACAATTTGGAGTCGCCAATTAACCTAGCATGTTTTTGGAATGTGGGAGGAAACCGGAGTACCCGGAAAAAAACCCACGCATGCACCTGGGAGAACATGCAATTGAAGGTGGAATTGAACTCGGGTCTCCTAATTGTGAGGTCTGCGCGCTAACCACTCAACCGCCGTGCATCCTACTAAGAAGCATGAAGTTGTAATATTAAGGACTCAAAAGGTAATATAAGAAACAAACAAAACAAAGAATAAAGTAGCAATTACACATCCACGTGAAGAACATGCAAACTCCACACAGAAATAGCCGAGGGTGCGATTGAACTCTGAGCTGTGAGGTCTGCGCGCTAACCACTCGACGGCCGTGCATCCGCACATTCTCCTTGTATTAAAACATAATGTATTATATTTTTCTATATATGAGGCTGCTTGGCATGTATGCAGCATAAGATGGGTATAATTTGCTTTTCTCAGCAGGCGAATCAGTGCTGCTGACTTTCATCCATCAGTCTGGAAATAACACTAAAATATTGCATTAATTATATGCGTGTCAGTGCTCACAAAGAAAAATACTTAAAAAAAAAAAAGACTTAGTTTTAGCCCCAATCCAGACTTTTGGGGTGAGTCATCCCTGGCCAGCCTACTTTCATGTGCGCCTTTATCCGCCTCATCAGCTGCTATCCTGGAGCGATTGCATCCGGGTGAAAGGTGCAGCGAATGCCCAATCCCCTCCCCGCCTCGCCCCTGCCATCCCATCCTATCCCAGCTCCTGTAACTGTGCTTGGCAGGCGCCTGTAGTGCGGCAGTAAGTTCCTCTCTAATTCATAGTATAGGAAGCCTATTACTTCTGTCATGCTGTAAATACAATTTGCAAGCAACGCAGTGGTTGCATAAATATAACCAGTATATGGCGCTGCTGGGAACTGATTTACATATACATACATTATGTTTTATAAACTCCTGTTCCCTGTTTTTATATTGACTTATGCACTGACTCTATAAATTATTATGTATGAGGATAAACAGTCATGCCGATGCAGTATATGTCATGTCATTAAAATGCATTTTGTTATGAGGGAAGTGACGTGTGCTATAAGGAAGCATGCATACAATACATGGATAGACACAGACACAGACACAGACGCAAATGCAGTTTTGCAAAATTGCCTATATTTTTTTTTTTATTTTGCTCCCACTAACATTTGGTCTCTACTTGCGAGCACAGCAGACTTCAGAGCCTTTACTTCAGGGGTAGACAAACTACGGCCCGGGGGCCACATGCGGCCCACCATGCGTTTGAATCCGGCCCGCCAGTTGCTTTCTCAGTATTTCAATTTTTAACATACATAATGGCAACATGACTTGCAAGTCGGATGTCTTATTCAGTAAAAAAAAAAAAACAAAAAACAACAAAACTAAAATTCAATTTCGGAATTTGATGTGGTCTGATGTTTAAAGTGCTCCAGAAAAAAAGTGGACATTAGAACATATAGCTAATAGTTTGACACTTTTACAGATAAAATTAGACAAATATTCAAGGTGGACTGTTGGGATTATAAGCATAAAATAGTGTGTGAAATATATGTTCTGTTAGATGTTACCAAATTACAAATAAAAATGAACATGTAACATGTATTAATCATTTTGGGATATATATGTATTTATGATGTTACAATATCAACATCAAATCAGTTCTTTTGTGGTTATTTTTTCGATGTGATGTGAATTCTGTGGAAGAATGAAAATCAATACATTGGTGATGATGATGTCTGTAGGGTCCACTCAGATGAGTGGCAAACTGTGCAGGAACACAATGGAGGTCCAACAATGTTCACTCAGCAGGCAAACATAACTCCAGCGGTTCAGCCATACCTCTGCAGCCATTGATTGACTCCCTTTGAAGGTTAGTGTACCGTGAGAGGCTGAGAATAACCCTGAGAGCATCAACGTGGTGCTGGGGGGGGGGCGCTGTGCGGGCATATTGCCTTGAATGCAAATCATTTGTTAGTTTGCCTCCAGGAAATACAAAAAAAAGAAGTTCTTCTCTTGTGTAAACTTAATGAAGTCGAGCTTCACCTCCTTTTTCACACTTTGAGTAGGAAGACGGGCGGCGGTAGTTGATGGTTATTTATGCCACCCTTTTATATGCGCTTGCATGCGGGATCTTTGACAGTCACCGAGGCGAGTCTGCCAGGCAAGCGGCGCCGCCGTTAATAAGTCAGCCACTCGTGCGCCGCTATACTCTGAGATGAAGAGGTCTTAGCCTTGCTTTCCAACACAGCCGAGCCTTCTCATTATTGCCGGCATAGTACAGTCGAATTAATATCAAGTCAGAGACCCCAAAAGTTGAAGCATCATTTTTTTGGAAAAATGCATCAAAAGCAAGGGTCTCAAACTCAAGTATCAAGTATTCAGTCCAGAATCATGTTTCAACTATGTTTCATCTGAGCAGGCTTCATCATTTCACACTCAAAGACTAGGTAGGACAGCTCTAGTCAAGCAAGATCCAATGTATTTATCCTCAAAAACAGGAAGCGGATCCAGGCGGGAATGGTTGGCTTTTTAGTGTCAAATCACGATTGTTAGGATACAATGGAGTGGTGCCCGCCAACCATGGTTGTTTGGGTGGCATCCTATTGATGTCATAGACCCATTTGGCTATGCTTTATTTCGTTCTTAGAGGCTAAATGACTGAGTCTGAGTCTTAGTCTTTGGAAGTATTCAGAGACTAGTTTTTTAACCTTAACTAGATGGATTCCCTCACTTCATTTTCACACCATCCTTCTTCTCTGTTGTCTAGGAATATGTATGTTACGCGCTAACGATGGATCTGCGCGATCGATCGATGGATCCATCGTTGGCGCACAAATCGATTGATTTCTGCGCTCATGATTGATGGTATATTATTGCGCCCGGGATGGATGTGTGTAGTTTGTTTAGATGCCAACAGATTACAAGAATCAACAAGAAGTCGATGCATGCAAATTTCAAATCTTTGATGAATTGTCAAGCAGTTCACTTTGCTACCGTTCTCGGGGGGAGTGTGAACCCTAAACCCTAACCCTAACCCCTAACTCCTAACCCCTAACTCCTAACCCCTAACCCCTAACCCCTAATCCTGTCATTGTATGCAATTAGCAGATCAATGATTGTCATAATATCGTCAACGCAGTGTCAAAGCATTGGTCTCCAGCGCAAGGCAGTTATATCGATCAATCGATCGTGCAGATTCATCGTTAGCACGTAATATGTACATGTTTGTCCTCCGAAAGAGTGCTCCTGTTCTTTAAGGTGCAGGTAGACCACCCAGTCTTGAATCTGTGTTGTGCCATGCGCCTGCTCAGTGGCTAATTTATTTTTCCCAATGTAAAAATCGGTGCATTTCTCACTGCACTGGACAGCATACATCATATTGTTCTTCTGCGTATGGAGTTTCCAGTCTTTGGAGTGTACCAACCTTTTTGGGAATTGGAATCAGGATCCATTTTACTCATTAAAATGAGTTAGTGTGATTATTTCTGCTCAATATGTGTAAGTCCCATTCATATAAATGAATGCAGTTCTATTCTATTCTATTCTATTGAATGAGCTTTTGACTGATACTGAATGTGGTTAAGGTTTGTTCTCTTGGAAGTAAGCAACCCTACAGAAGAGGGTCAAAGATATAATCTGATGGCTGCCAGTGTGACTGATAGGGAGAAACACATCTCATCCTCGTTGTGCATGCTCCACGATTTGCACACAGTGAGTGGGAAATGCTGGCAGTGCTAAACCTTTCATATTGGTGTGGAAATCAGAATGGGATGTGGAGTAAACTTAAATTGACATAAGACAGCATTAGAATGATGGCCAAAATCTAACTGTGATGCTGGAGGTTTGACAGTGTAAAAGTGCTTTTAGCAAGCCCCACTGGGGGCATGTCATTTTGTGTGTCTGTAGCTTTAAAGCTAATGAGCTTTGATGACTTTGTCCATGCCAAGTCTCCAAGAAGTGCTATTGTGTATTTTATCCACTTTATATATATATGTATGTGTGTATATGTATGTGTGTATGTATGTATATGTATATATGTATGTATATATAGTATGTATGTGTATATATGTATGTATGTATGTGTATATATGTATGTATGTGTGTATATATATGTATGTATGTGTATATATATGTATGTATGTGTGTATATATGTATGTATGTATGCATATATGTATGTATATATGTATGTATACGTACGTATGTATGTATACGAATGCATGTATGTATGTATATGTATGTATGTATGTATGTATGTATATGTATGTATGTTTATATGTATACGTATGTATGTTTATATGTATACGTATGTATGTTTATATGTATACATGTATATGTATATATGTATACGTATGTATGCATATATGTATATATGTATGTGTGTATATATGTATATGTATGTATTTATGTATGTATACGTATGTATGTATGTATGTATACGTATGTATGTTTATATGTATACATATGTATGTATATATGTATACATATGTATGTATATATGTATACGTATGTATGTATACATATATATGTATATATGTATACGTATGTATGTATATATGTATGTGTATATATATGTATATATGTATGTATGCATATATGTATGTATATATGTATGTGTGTATATATGTATATGTATGTATGTATGTATGTATACGTACGTATGTATGTATACGAATGCATGTATGTATGTATATGTATGTATGTATGTATGTATACGTATGTATGTTTATATGTATACGTATGTATGTTTATATGTATACGTATGTATGTTTATATGTATACATGTATATGTATATATGTATACGTATGTATGCATATATGTATATATGTATGTGTGTATATATGTATATGTATGTATTTATGTATGTATACGTATGTATGTATGTATGTATACGTATGTATGTTTATATGTATACATATGTATGTATATATGTATACGTATGTATGTATACATATATATGTATATATGTATACGTATGTATGTATATATGTATGTGTATATATACGCTAAGCCTGCACTTACCCAACATAATACATTCAAGAGGACACAAACGTCACAACATTAGCTTCCCTATGTGAGCCACAATGCTAACAGCAACATCAAGCTAGGTTAGCCTATTTGCTGATGAAATACAGAAGGATAAAACTTACAGCTCGTGTGCCTGTTGTTGACAAATCGATAGTTGTTTTAAGTTGTGTAGCAAAGCCTCATTTTTTTCTTTTTTTTCTTTTTACGAAGCTGTCCACTGTGAAGATGTTAGCTTACAAGAGAGATGTGACTTCATCTAGCTAGCGGCGGGTCATGTCCATGAGGAAGAAGGTTCTTCCCTCTTGACGACATCAAAAACGAGCGTTTGAGCGCCTCTATTATAAAAACACAAACAATTGAGCGCGATTTCTCATGTACGGCGCTCATAAATAGGCTCTCGGGAACACACACTGCTATTAGAACATGTCGCTTTTGCATGATAAGGGGCCTTTAAGAGCTGGCTTTGTTCACAGAGCAAAGAGGAAGACGAGTGTTCCCATGTTGTGATTCAACAAAAAGAGAAGTGTACACAATTGTAGCGTGTGATGGGGGGAGCTTCTGAGACATTTTGTTCCTCCCTTCCTTCTACTTCCTCCAAAGCAAATGTGTGTGCCGGACTGTTATACAGTGCGTAAAAAAGAGGAAGGAAGTGGAATTCTATCCTCACGTTTTAATGTCAGCTTTCTCCTTGCACACCGACGTGCCAACTCAATTTTACTCCGTCTTTTCACTTTGGATTCGAGTTAGCATTTTATTTTTTTTGCATTTTGTAGTAATGACAGAGCATAGGTTGTTGTCACACAGGCGGGCCCACAGCGCCCCCTGCAAGCCTCTGCTGAAGAGAAGGTGCCTGAGTGATGTGAGTATGTTTCACTTTGCTACAAGTGGTCCCATCATGCCGCCATAGTGGGAGAGATGTGACTGATGTGCTTACTCCTCAGTGGTTCAAGTGCTTCTGCTCCAGATGAGGTCCTTTGCTTCTTGTGTGACCCCCCCCCCCCACCCCCTCCCTAGTCCCTGCAGGGACAGACCAGATACTTGTGGTTCACTGATCATGTAGTCTACAATGGACAGTGTTTGTTTTGGAGTCAGGAGTGTGCCAACAAACGTAAAACTCAATTAAATTTGGGGCGCAGCTGCAGCAAAGCAATGGTCAGCAGGCGTGCAAGTTGGTGCTAAATCTCATTAGAAAAACTACAAATACATATGCAGTGGATCCCTGCTGTTTTTCACAGAAAACATATCACAGAAAGTCGGTATTCATTTATAAATATATGATATCACGTAGAGATGTAGAGATCTTGCACTTTGTTCAGTGGTCCTTGAACACACCGTAGTTATACGCTGGCTACACCATGGCATTTAATTGAAAGCAGACTGCCTGACTTTAATGATCATTTAGAGTGCATGATAAAGTTGGAAAGGAAAACATTTGCTCTAATTGACTGACTGTTCATGTAATAACAAGTCATGTATATTGCACAACATAGCAGCTGCAGAACCAATGTTGTATTCATTTATAAATATATGATACCACGTAGAGATGTAGAGATCTTGCACTTTGTTCAGTGGTCCTTGAACACACCGTAGTTATACGCTGGCTACACCATGGCCGTTAATTGAAAGCAGGCCATAACTGGAGAGAGACTGCCTGACTTTAATGATCATTTAGAGTGCATGATAAAGTTGGAAAGGAAAACATTTGCTCTAATTCACTGACTGAAATAACAAGTCATGCATATTGCACAACATAGCAGCTGCAGAACCAATGTTGTAATGGCAGCAAAGAGCAAACTGGTCAGACAGAATTACCGGTAACTACGCTGATGAGTTCAAGTAACACGTAGAATTTTCACAAAAAAAGCTGAGTAACGCAACCAATATTTTAAAGTGCATGCAGAGGTAGATAAAGCTGGTTGTTGCCTAGTCATGATACTTTAACGACTGCTTCTTTCATGTTGTGTGGAAAATTAGAGAAAAATTATAAGACTAGACACACACAAAAACTAAAAGCATGTCTGAAAATGTCAAGGTAGGGCTTAACAAGAAGAAACTGATGTTTGAGTTGGTCACCTGTTCAGACACAGTCTCAAGTTCTTGTTTTTTTAAATGCACAAGATTAGACACATGCAATCCAGGAAATGATATGTAAATGTTACACTTAGGGGGGAAAAAGTGGGCTAATAAATTGACAATAAAAGCACAAATACTGCGGATTTCAGAAAACAGATGGAATGATACAGCACTCTACAAGAAGCAATGAAGTCTGTAAAATTAAATAATTAAAAAAAAATTGTTACAACTGTAATGATGAAAATGGTAATATTAATGATGATTATAATAATGGTGATAATAATAATAATAATGGTAATAATGATAAAGATTATAACAATAATGATAATAATAATAATAATGATAATAACAATAGTAATATTACAATGATAATAATAACAGGGGAAAACAAGACTGTGGCATGAACATGATTATATCTTGCAAAAAGGGGTAGGCATTTATAAGCTTTTGCTTCAGCCTACTCCTTTTGGGCTTGTGATCAGATAGTTGAATACAAATATAAATAATGGAAAGTTATATTTTGGTTGATGTAAGAAATGCACTGTAATGTTTCATATATTTGCCCAAATAAAATTAAAATAAAATAAAAATAAAAATGAAAAAATTAAACATTAACATCAGTAGGTTTCCCACAGCCACAGATGTTAATACCTGGCACTAATTAAAGACCATGGTGGTTATTTTAGTTTGCAGACTAAGTGAATTGAGGAGTTATAATTGGAACATTAGTGAAATTCAATATATTGCAGCCATATGTAAATTGGCTATTGGCTACTATACTGGTTATTATAGGGATAATGATAATAATGATAATACACCCTGTATGATTGATTTATTATCTACTACTGATACTATTATTTTCACAAGTGCATCCCTGAAGGGTCTGAAACACAAGTGTGTACTTGGATCCCTGCCCTTGCTTTCGACATGTGTGTGTGTGTGTGTGTGTGTGTGTGTTTGGCAAGCTCAGCAATGGCCCTTAGTAAATTGAAGATGTCATGTGGAAACATCATCTTGGCATTTCAGTCCACTTGTGTTACATGGTGTACAAATAGGGTTGAATACACAACAAGCATAAGGCCAGATGTGGTCACCGCCTCCTCCTTCGCCTCGGATTTGGGCTGCTTTACACCACAATATTATTTATTTAGTTCATGTGACAATGTTGTGGTCTCATTGTCAAAAAAAAAAAAAGCTTCAATGATTAGCAGTGAGGACAAATTACTTCCATATTGTTGACTTGCGCTGCTTTGACCTCACCTGTGAGCTTAAATGGGCCTGTTTCGCACATTTTGGTAAAGTGTCCTCCGGCTAATTGGACTCCTGTCGGCTGTAGCAACACAACCCATAGAGCATTGAGGATTGTTTTCCCAGATAAGTTACTTGTTTGCAATGTCTTCCATTATTCTCTCTGCAAGTTGTGGCTGTGACTAAAAGAAAAGAAGTGATACCAATACAAGTCTGCATGCATGTCAACTGTCTCCTCTCCTCCACTAGAGCTCGGACCTGTTTGCCATGATCGAGAGGATGCAGGTAGTGTAAGTGGCCGTGACACTTCCTCTAGCTATATTCGCAAACGAGCCCTCCTCTGAATTTCACACCTAAAATACAATTTATTTCTTCTTTGACATGGTAGCTTGCCTGTCCTGTTAGTATTCCAGGCTGCAGCTTATATGTGGCTGGATCCCGCATTTTACATTTGCAGTTTTCCACTTTGCTGCTGTCTTCCAACGCCTTTGCTTTTTGCTTTTACGCCGATCGCAATCACTTGTCATATGGGAAATCTTTACGTATTTTTCATTCATTCATTCATTTTCTACCACTTATCCTGGCTTATCTTCAGGCGAGAGGCGGGGTACACCCTGGACTGGTTGCCAGCCAATCACAGGGCACATATAGACAAACAACCATTCACACTCACATTCATACCTATGGACAATTTGGAGTCGCCAATTAACCTAGCATGTTTTTGGAATGTGGGAGGAAACCGGAGTACCTGGAGAAAACCCACACCCAGATGGCCAAGGGTGGAATTGAACTCGGGTCTCCTAGCTATGAGGCCTGCGTGCTAACCACTCTCCGCCGTGCAGCTCTCGTGTTGTTGTCATGATTATTATTATTACTGTGAGTATTATTATTGTGCCTGGTGTGAAATCATTTTAACCTATGGACAATTTGGAGTCGCCAAAGATGGCTGAGGGTGGGATTGAAATCCGGTCCTTGTGAGGTCTGCATGCTAACCACTCGATCACCGTGCAGGCCTTGACATATTTTTGTTTCATCAAATACTTAAAAACTCGATGACTTTTGTTTGATCATGTTTTATTATCAAAGAACATGCAAACTCCACACAGAGATGCCCGAGCGGGGAATCGAACCCGGGTCTCCTAGCTGTGTGGCCTGCGCGCTGTGATATGTAAAAGAATATGCATATAATGTGACTAATCATTATATTGTATAATGCAGCATCAACAGAACCATTCATTCATTCATTTTCTACCGCTTATCCTCACGAGGGTCGCGGGGGGTGCTGGAGCCTATCCCAGCTGTCTTCGGGCAAGAGGCGGGGTACACTCTGGACTGGTCGCCAGCCAATCACAGGGCACATATAGACAAACAACCATTCACACTCACATTCATACTTATGGACAATTTGGAGTCGCTAATTAACCTAGCATGTTTTTGGAATGTGGGAGGAAACCGGAGTACCCGGAGAAAACCCACGCATGCACAGGGAGAACATGCAAACTCCACACAGAGATAGCTGAGGGTGGGATTGAACTCGGGTCTCCTAGCTGTGAGGTCTGCGCGCTAACCACTCTTCCGCCGTACAGCCTTTGACGTATTTTTTGTTTCATCAAATACTTAAAAACTTGATGACTTTTGTTTGATCATGTTTTATTATCGAAGAATCGAACTCGGGTCTCCAAGTTGTGTGGCGTGTGCGCTGTGATATGTAAAGGAATATGCATATAATGTGACGAATCATTATATTCCATTATGTTCCATGTGGTATACCATATGGAAAAATGAATAGCAATTGAGTGTTGTACATTACAACTCCATGTTTTGATGTCGAGGGAACAAAAATCCAAGAAAGAACCAGAAGCAGCGGAGGTCTCGTCCCCTTTCTATTCATCACCCCCATTGTCCGAAAACATCAGCTTCAAAATGTGACGTGTCTCAAAGCTCGCTGTGGGCTTGTTGTACACACAAGCATCTTGGTGATCAGCAGTGCTTCTATTTCCCTTTTACTCACAAACACACACTGAGCTTTGGGAACTGTCAGCAGAACAAGAAGAGATACAAAATATAGAAATACTTTCCTGGCACCTTTCAGCCCACACAGCAGGACTGCTTAATGACTTGTGTGGTTTGGCATTTCCACACGTTTATCTTTTTATAGAGCATCTTTTACCTTCCCTCCCCTCATCATCAGACTGACTTTATGTAACGTGATTGTGAGTCACAGGTAACAAAGCATAATCCGACACCTCTGCGCTGCACTAGGAATGACTTTGACACTTCCAAAATGCTTCTGTTTAGCTTGTGTCCTTTTTTTTTTATTTTTAGCTGTTCTCCTGGCATTCTTTCACTCCCGTCTTCCTGTGTGCAGGGCTGCAGAATGGATGAGCAGAGGTGCCCCCTCCCTCCGCCCCTCAAAGTGAGTCTCAAATCCTCCCATCTCCTCGCAGAGCACAGTGCGGAAACACATCCATGATGGATGATATATGAAGCTTTTGCTTATCAGCTGTCAGACAGACTGTTTAAGCATGCTCGCTGACTGGGAACAGCGGGACCAAATCCCCCTGTTACCTTGACGGGCTTATGCATTTGGAACATGCTCTGCACTGGAGTTTGGACTGATGCGCAACAATAGATGGGAACCATTAGATGGAATATTTCAAGGTGTTCAGACACATGTCACCATCAAGTCGACTTAGGGACAAGGTCACTTAAAGTCAACACCTATAAGCAGGCTTTTACTGTAAGTACAAGTTAATTCTGATGTATTTTTTAGGGATGCTCTGATCAGGGTTTTATGCTGAGTGACTGTACATTTTGCAATTCATTTATGATGAGTAAAATTGTCCAGGGTCACCATTAGTCAATTCCAAGGGCTCCTAGCAACTAGGTAATGTTCATTTAACAACACACACAAATAGTTTTTTGAGGACAAGACATAATTTGTATAATGACAATAGACACAGTTACTCCATACCCGATGGACGTAAAATCCACTTCCATGTGGGACAAAAACAAGCTCCAAACTAACTTGAAAAGGTTACTACATACCCAATGGACATAAAATCCACTTCCCTGTGGGACCAAGACGAGCTCACAAGCTCCAAACTAACTTTAAAAGTTACTCCATTCCCAATGGGCGTAAAATCCACTTCCCTGTGGGACAAAAATGAGCTCCAAACTAACTTGAAAAAGTTACTTCATACCCGATGGACGTAAAATCCACTTCCCTGTGGGTCAAAAACGAGCTCCAAACTAACTTGAAAAGGTTACTCCATACCCGATGAACATAAAATCCACTTCCCTGTGGGACAAAAACCAGCTCCAAACTAACTTTAAGAAGTTACTCCATACCCGATGGGCGTAAAATCCACTTCCCTGTGGGACCAAAATGAGCTCCAAACTAACTTGAAAAAGTTACTCAATACCCGATGAACATAAAATCCACTTCCCTGTGGGACAAAAACAAGCTCCAAACTAACTGGAAAAGGTTACTACATACCCGATGGACGTAAAATCCACTTTCCTGTGAGACAAAAAACAGCTCCAAACTAAAGCCATTGCTTGCTGATTTAAAAAAATGTCACTGTGGTAAAAAGTCACATATGGAGTCGAGAACAGGATAATTCTACCGAGCTAGCTAGTAAGCTGCAGCCGTGACCAGCCGTGGAACACCAATAGGTTTGCCAAGGGAGTGATCAAACAATGATTTGCGTAGCCTGTGTCAAACAGACTAGTGGTGCAAATCTTATCTTATCTTTTTAGTATATACTCAGCGTAATTGTATTTATTGTTTCATATAGTGTGTATTGTATTTTTGCCAGGATAGTAGTTCAACATGACCGAAAAAAACACTTTGTTTAGAAATGGGCTCAGAAGATTGTATAAATGGAGGCTGTGGATGAAAGAAAAATCCAATATACAGTAAATGTTTGGGTTATTTTGCCAGGGTATCTTTTTTTTGACATTTTCTGTAATCTCCCAAAATTGTGACAAGAGCAACCGGTGTGACTTCCACAAGAGCCAGAGGGTGAAATTGAAGAGGAAACTTTCCCAATGTTGGAAAATTGAAATGTTCAGTCATGTGTTTTAAATAAGGTAGCAAACGACAACAATGGATACATATAAGCAGCTGGTGCTTCATTCTATTAAACACTAAATACAGTACTTGTGTTCACGACTAGCAAGGCAAAGCATTTAGACAGATATCTCTGTCATGTTTGCCGGCAAGACAAGTGACCCTGAAAAACGTCTAGCTGCATGAATAGTGACTGCGTGTCTGCTCAACCTTTACCACGAGCATCTTTTTGCTGGCTTGACTCATATTTTCTTTTCATCCCTGCAGACAGAGGAGGACTACATCCCTTATCCCAGTGTTCATGAGGTACAATTTGCATGTTTCCTTGATGTAAAAACCTAAAAAAAAACTACAATATAGCAGCAGACTGCTAAAAACAACAGTGCTTTTCTGCCATCAAACGCAGCATCCTTCTACCATTATATTCCCTATCTCTCCTCTGGACATGTCCCAACCATCTCAGTCTGGCCTCTCTGACTTTATCTCCAAGGCCTCTAACATATAATGTTCCTCTGATGTACTCGTTCCTGATCCTATCCATCCTGGTCACTCCCAATGTGAACCTCAGCATCCTTATCTCTGCTACCTCCAGTTCTGCTTCCTGTCTTTTCCTCAGTGACACGGTCTCTAGGCCAAACAACATGGCTGGTCTCACCACTTTAGCATTTTAGCTGAATCTCTTCTATTACACAACACGCTTGGCACTTTTCTCCACCCGTTCCATCCTGCTTGCACAAGCTTCTTCACCTCCTTTTCACAATCTCTGTTGTTCTGAACTGTTGAGGTATTTAAAATTCTCCACCTTCTTGTATCTCTTCTCCCTGTAACCTCACTCTTCCACTTGGGTCCCTCTCATTCAGACACATAATACTCTGTCTTGCTGAAGCTAATCTTCATGCGACTAGTCTTCACGCAGTACATCCTCAAAAAAAAAACCAAGATCACTCCTGTCATATCAAAGATCTTTGACTAGCATTTTGCTAGTATGTCCTCAACAACAGATCAAGGACATTTGACCAACATTTTTACAGCACATCCTTAAAAACAGCAGAACCCTGCTGTCGAGTAGATGATCTTTGGAAAGTAGTCTGTGTGTTTGTAGTGCATCCTCAAAAACAGCAGATCTTCTGAGTCTGAGTTGGATCTCTGCACTAGAATGCAACACAAATGTCATCCTTTTTTTTAACCTTACCTGTTGTCTTATCACAGGTTCTTGGTCGCCATAGTCCGTTCCCGCTCATCCTGCTCCCCCAGTTTGGAGGCTACTGGATAGAGGGAACCAATCACAAGCCTAGAGAGACACCGGAGGAGGAGCAACTTCCATGCCCCGCTTCTTATGTCAAGCTAGAGACCAACAGCATGGCCAAGATCTACAGGAAACAGTTCATGGGCAAGGTCAGCTAAGTTGATAGCAAACATTTACATTTCAATTGCATGAAAATGACTAATTGCAAGATGATGACCATGCCCTATGCAATTGTAATGACTCTTTATTGCGTTATCCTTTGTCAGATCCTCCATGCATTAAATCTTCTTCTTCTCCCAGGAGCACTTTAATTACTACACCATGGACGCTGCCCTTGGCCACTTGGTCTTCTCATTAAAGTATGATGTCATCGGGGATCAGGAGCATCTGCGCTTGATGCTGCGGTACATTTCCTTTTATATATTTTATTATTACACAGCCTTTATCAGATGATGTTTATTTCTTTAACGCTAGTAGTGGAAATAATATAATCCCAAGCAACAGAGCTCAGATATTCCGGTCCAATTTTTTTTTTATTTTCCATCTCCACCGTGAGCAAGTCTGAGTCAGGGGGTTTATGCAGCAACGACGAGGAGCAGACTGGACGTCTGTCAAGCGATTCATTTCAAAAAGCATTCCCCAGCGATAATTGCTCATAAAGGGAATTGGCTGCAGGGGGAGAATGGTCTGACCACCACAAGCTGTTAGCGTCCACATTCATTTGGTCTTCAATGAGATGTGACTTCAGACTTGTGCAAACTATTCAGCCTGCTATTGTTGGAGGGCCTTCCATTTTTTTTTTATCGACGCCATTATCTCACTTCTATAAGATGTCGTTTATATCATGGAGAGGCTTCCGAGATAGTCTCAAAAGTGAAACTTTGTATTAACTAGGGGTTTAACGGGATTTTACGGGAAGGAAATGCATAACATAAAACTGCTTAGCCTTTGTGTAATCACTTTTCGGGATGTTTTTGAATTAAACATAAGACTTTGCAAACTGCTAGCAGGTAAATAAAATAGTCAAATGCATCCATCCATCCGTCCGTCCGTCCACTTTCTGCGCCACTTATTATGATTGGGAGTTGTGACTCTCTCTGGCCCTGAATGCGGTGCATCGTCAAAAGAGCCTGTCACGTTGTGGCGTTCATTCAGGTTTCTGATTGTGGGTTGGGAACAGCCCATACGCCTGGCTGTATCACTGCAGCTCAAACCGGCCTCCACGCTACCCAATGCCCGGAGACATTGTTTATGTGAAAGACGTAGCACGATGCTGTTCACTGGACTAACACTAACACTGGCCTTTTGTGGGCTTTTAGATAGGCCTCCAATATATCCAATTGTCAAAATATGAAGACATCTCTCAGCCAACCACAAACAGCCACAGCATCTGATCGTATCCGGGTTCTCCCATCTCATGTATCTCATTCAAAGAGAAAAAAATAGAGACGCTTGTTGAAGAAATGTTCGTAAATCGGTGTCTTAAGGATTCGCCTGTGATTGCCCATATTTCTCTGTTTTAATCTTTATTCTTGACGTGATCTGAAAAGCAGGTGGATCACAAGCATGATGCTTGAATTAGCCTGCTGATGTGTTTAATGTAATTGTCACTTAATTTTGTACTCCTATTCATGACACGGGAATAGATTATATGTGTCCTCCTGCGAGGTGGTCCTGTGGGGGTGGTGTGTGTGTATGTGGGGGGGAGGGGGGTATGATTTTTGAGTGTCATCAAAATGTACTTCACTTAAAAAGGCAGCCATAGGCATGCTAGAACTCAACAGAGATGCATTCAGTTGTCAGTTTATTGCGGACGACTAAGCTAAAGCATTAGCCCCAAGCTAAATCCTCCTCTTGTGAGGATTGAAAAGGTTGTCTTTTTATGGAAAGCGCCTCTGAGAGCCATTGATTTACTTAAGCGCTCCTTTCCGAGGCTGTAATTTGTGTTGTCGGTGTAGCAGGTGGTACTGGTTGAGTCGCATTGAGTGCCATAAATTACTAGCCTCTCTCAAGCACACACGAGGCATGACTGGATGAATTGGAAAAATACATGTGAATAATTACTTCAAATATATGTACAAGACCAAAAACAAGCCTCTCCATGTGTTGACTTGAAAACGCTATTGTGTGACAACAATGATGGCATCCATTGGCAAGCACCCAGTGCCTCTCACTGCGCCCCCGTGCATCATTTTACTGATGAAATCATTTTAGCATGCGAGAGGTCCCCACTCCTGATTGTTTTAAAAGCCACATTCACTTTCTTTTAATGGAGCTGCATGGCGAATGATGCAAGCTCGGAGTCACCCAGGCTACGCTGCTGTTGTAGTCTTTTACACGGGGGAGAGATGAATCGTGTCTATGAATACTTACTGTATATTCTGCTTCAGCTGGCAACTTTTAATTGGCTGAACTTAAGTCTAACTCAGTACAGTTGGTGCTATCATCGGTGCTATGAGAAGAGCGATACCCACTTTTATGTTAGAGTTTGCAGAAGTGTCCAATAGGACAAGGAAAAGTTGGTAGATATACTAAATGCTAAGTATGCTAAATATAGCAACACAGTCGCTATGTTGGCAACACCAATATCCTGTTTACTTTACAATGTAGGTATGATGCAGAATTGTAAAGACAAGCTCCTTTCACAGACAGTCCCATTATAATGTGTTTATGTATTTAATTTGTAGCGGTCCATATTTGTTTGTGGCGAGCCGCCACAAATATGTGAGTCTATGGGAAACACCATGAGTACTCAGTGTGGTCGGCAGCTTTATCTACCTTTGTATGCACTTTAAATTGTTGGTTGTACTACTCAGCTCTGTTGTAATTGTATTAAAAACGGACTAGTTGTAAATCATGAGTTTTCCAGTTTCAGAAATAACAGCATCTGTTTAATTATCGCTCCGTCACCTTTGGTAAATATGTAAATAAGCTTTTTGACTATAAGAGCATTTAATATGCAAACAATGCACACCAATGAGCCAATTCAAGAAACAATACAAGCAGTTGATGTTTGCTAAATACAAGGATGGAGAGTCTTGAACCAGTCATGATGTGCTATATATATCACTATATTGACACTTACTATGGTACCCATTATGGCATTGGATGCTCATATGTATTATTTAAAAAAAAAACAAAAAAAAACCTTAAACTGTATTATGGAAAGCAGGAAGTGAACAAATGTAACAGTTACTGATTGTAAAAGTACCAGATGGAGGGGTAGGATTTAATAAGCTTTGCTTCTTCCTACTCCTTTTGGACATGTGGAACTGTGAACTGATTATGTGATGCATTCAATTGTAATCTGATGCATGTTCAAATTAAATAAAACCATTACCAATATATACATATTTTAAATGGTCTATTTAGTCACCGAAAGAAGATTGACAAGTTTTTTTTTTATTTTTTCTCCAAATTTCTAATGCTAGAGTCCACAATCAACTGAGTACTTCCTACTTTTTATCTCTTTCCATATAATGCCTTGAAAAAAAAAAAGATTAACTTTCTATTTGAGACACAACCTTGAGAAGTTTTTGAAAGAGACATCCATGAGGCTTACAAACCCCACAAGGACGATTTTTCTCCCTGAATGCAAAAAAATGCCGCTGACTTCATATATTCATTAAAGTTAATAAAAAATAAATCTTTTTTGACTTTCAGCACCAAGCTAAAAACCTACCATGACGTCATCCCCATCTCCTGCCTCACAGAGTTCCCAAACGTGGTCCAGATGGCCAAGGTAAGACCAAAGTCATTAATGTCAAGTGTCACGAAGGCGTCTTCTAGTTGCTCGTCTTCATTTTGATCTTTCACAGCTCGTTTGTGAAGATGTCAATGTGGATCGCTTCTACCCAGTCCTCTACCCAAAGGTAAACAACTTGTGTTTATTTTCAAACATGTTTGTTTTAAAAGTCCTCTCTGGTCCTCAGGCGTCACGCCTAATTGTCACGTTTGACGAGCATGTCATCAGCAACAACTTCAAATTTGGCGTCATTTATCAAAAATTTGGCCAAGTGAGTATAACACAAAAAAATGTTATATTTGGAAGATGGTTCAATCCTCCTGACTGACTTTCCTTGCAGACCTCGGAGGAGGAACTCTTTGGGAACATGGAAGAAAGTCCGGCTTTTGTGGAGTTCTTGGAGTTTCTGGGCCAAAAGATTGAACTGCATGACTTTAAAGGGTTTGGATACATTTTTTTTTTTAATTACCACACAAAACTCAAAATGTTTTTTAGGTAGTATATTTTAATTTTGCAGGACATTAACATGCTATGCAATTACTCCATTGTTCACGTTTATTGCATGAAATTGTTTGAGCAAAGGGCTGCACGGTGGAAAGTGGTTGGCACACAGACCTCACAACTAGGAGACCAGGGTTCAATTCCACCCTCGGCCATCTCTGTGTGAAGTTTGCATATTCTCTAAAAACATGCTAGGTTAATTGGCGACTCCAAATTGTCCATAGGTATGAATGTGAGTGTGAATGGTTGTTTGTCTATATGTGCCCTGTGATTGGCTGGCCACCAGTCCAGAGTGAACCCCGCCTCTCGCCCGAAGACAGCTGGGATAGGCTCCAGCACCCCCCACGACCCTTGTGAGGATAAGCGGAAGAAAATGAATGAATGAATGTTTGAGCAAAAAGTCAGTAATGCAAAATAACAAAACAAAAGCAATATTGACTCTCATTGAAGTCCTTTGTAAACAAAATATACATATAACAATATCAACAATGTAAAAACAAACTTAGAAGGGACCAAAACAAATATCTCATCATGTTCCTATTCGTCATTGATGTGAAAGATTAAATATGTACTAATCTAACTAATCTAATTTAAGGGTGAATCACAATGTGAGAGTCCTATTGGTTATGAATGATACCCAAAACAAGTTAGCTTTAATTGCCTTTACCAGTCAAAGAACACCTATTTATTCCGAGGTCAGTCATGCAGTTTACAATAAATCCTCCTCCCTTGCTAATTACTGCTGCTAATTTTTATTACAGCATTAGCTAATGCCGTGCTGCAGAGCAAAGCACTCAAGTGGAAAGTACACTGTAAACATGGCTGACGACAGCCAGCGTAAAATATTGTTGCTGTCTTCTCTCTGATGAAGTGTGCACACTTGGAGATGATTTAGATTTTTAAAAATGGATGTGAATGTAAACCACTAATGTAAACACAATTTATGACGTTTTGGTGCCCAATTACTGGATTATTAGGACGCCGCATGATGTAACTCTTCTATACCCCTGAAGCACTGCACACAAAAGAGTGAAAATTAAGTTATTTTTTTGGATAAATATATATACATGGTGGTGTTGATATTAAACCCAAAAGTTTGACCCTAGAAGCCGTGATGACTTGAAAGACACCTTAAGGATGTTTTGCTGATTCACCACGGAATTTGGTACACACCTCACAAGCACATTTGTGAACATTTTGAGAAAGATGGCCGCCATCAACTGTCTATAAATTATTTACCATTATTATAATTATTATACAACATTGAGGATATTTGTGTTATATGTACATATATATGCTACCATGCTAACCTATCCCAGCTGTCTTCAGGCGAGAGGCGGGGTACACCCTGGACTGGTCACCAGCCAATCACAGGGCACATATAGACAAACAACCATTCACACTCACATTCATACCTATGGACAATTTGGAGTCGCTAATTAACCTAGCATGTTTTTGGAATGTCGGAGGAAACCGGAGTACCCGGAGAAAACCCACGCATGCACGGGGAGAACATGCAAACTCCACACAGAGATAGCTGAGGGTGGGATTGAACTCGGGTCTCCTAGCTGTGAGGTCTGTGCGCTAACCACTCAACCACCGTACAGCCTTTAACGTATTTGTGTTTCATCAAATACTTAAAAACCCGATGACTTTTGTTTGATCATGTTTTATTATCAAATAATTGAACTCGGGTCTCCAAACTGTGTGGCGTGTGCACTGTGATATGTAAAGGAATATGCATATAATGTGACTAATCATTATATTGCATTATGTTCCATGTGGTATACCATACCATACATCATGTTCCACACGGAAAAATGATTAGCATTTGAGTGTTGCACATTACAACTCCATGTTTTACCCGGAGTACCCGGAGAAAACCCATGCACAAAAACTTAAATAATTCAATTTTGACTGTTTTGATAATGCACTAATTGAAGCCAATGAAGCTTTTTTTCTCCTTGCTGCTCTCAGCACGTCTGCTTCCTGTCTTTTTACAGCGGGCTAGCTCATGTCTGGGCTGAGTCATCACTCACTCCTTTATTGATTACGTGTCGCCTTTCAATGAATTCCTAATAAACGGTGATTTGTCCAGCAGCTCACGCTGGGACTGAAAACTTCTTGTCTCATCTATCTTTTGCATTTTTTTTTTTGTCCTCTCTCATCCTGTGTGCTCCAGGTTCCGAGGAGGCCTCGATGTGACTCATGGTCAAACAGGGACAGAGTCAGTTTACACCAGTTTCCACAACAAGGAGATTATGTTCCATGTGTCCACCAAGCTGCCTTACACGGAGGGAGACTCCCAGCAGGTAGGGTGACGCTCCTGTGATTTATTACATGCAAGCTAATTAGTGTTTGAACTTGACTAATTGATTGCTAAAGGACTGGTTTCAATAGCCACGTTTACATGGACCCAAATATTCCAATTCCATTTGGGTTATGTTACACCCGCAAACGTGATAAACCATAAACGTAATACAAATCTGCAGCTTTGAGCGTAATAATCCCGCAAATGTAACAAATTTCCCACAAACGTAATAAAATTTGCCTACTGCAAACGTAATACTGAATTTATGTATGAATGTAATAGTTATTACATTTGCAGGAAATTATTACATATGTAGGAAAGTGAAAATCTGTAAATGTAATAACTTCCCACAAATGTAATATGAGACAAAATAATGATCTTTGTGGTTGTTGTTTGTTTTTTCTTCCTTTAATGAGGAAGAAGGTGAAGATGTTATTTTGAGGATTTTAACAAAATAGGATAATATAATAGAATAATAAAAGGCTAATTCTTTTTTTTTCATTTTTGGGGAAAAATATTATTATTATTAGTATCGTTTGAATACATGAAAGGAATCTTTAATTATGAAATTATAATTTATTTTAAATTAAAAAAGATAACATAATTGTGATAATTGCAATTGTTTTAATACAATTTTTTACATGGGTGGGAGGGGGTGCAGCTTACTGTGTTTCAACATGTCGGATGCCAATGTGGAGTTACCTGGAGTCTACTTGGTGAGAGCAGAAAAGAGACTGTAAACAAAATGGCAAGATGAAAGGAGTATACGTTATAGCATAGGGCATATTCTGGTGAAGGACACTATCTGCTATCCTCAAGGTTCTGCATGCTGAAGGACTGTCATGGCTTCAATATTGTATGGATGTCGGCAACAGTACCTCTGGATTGGCAGACTGCTATCTCAAGTATCTAAGCGTCTTGTTCACGAGTGAGCAAAGGTTGGAGCGTGAGGTTGATAGGCGGATCGTGGCAGCGTCTGCAGTAATGCAGACCCAGATAAGTGGAGGAAAATGGAATGGAATGGAGACTATCGACATTTGGGAAGTGGAGCTGAGTCTAGGACCCTATTACTTCTACCTCGCCGTTGCTGCTTAAGATTCCAACATGTGGAGACAGAGAGTGATGTTATGGACTAAGCACACAGGATCCCGAGGCCTTGGTCATAAGCTACCAAGACTTAACCCTGCAGGATTGTTATCAGTTTATAGAATGACCATCATATTGAACATGACAATAGATCTCCTGTACGATAATATAATGGGTCTTCCTCCTGTCCATCATCACCACACAGCAAGTCAGCAAGGAGCTAAACCAGGGGTCTCAAACTCAATTTACCTGGGGGCTACTGGAGTTAGGGTCTGGGCAAGGCTGGGCCGCATCAGGTTTTCAAAAAAAAAACAAAAAACGCATTTATTAAAAACTGAAAAATACACAAACTTTTTCAGTGCTTTGGTTCCGATTTTCGACAAGAAAAGCTCTGATAAAACATTCCAATGTTCTCAAATATATTATTTTTTATTTTTCTGCACAAAATAAGATGAAAAATAAATAAACAAATCAAGAATAAAGAAAATCAATCAGTAATAAATAAATATAATAATAATAATAAAATGGCAAATAATAAAAACTTAAGAAACCACATATAGTTGGTGGGTAGACAAATTATTTTTTTCAGATTTTAAAATGAACAAAGCATTATTAGAGCCCTGTAGACATGACAAAACACAACTATAGTCACATTTATACTTTTTTTTTACTTTATTTACAACATATTGCGCAACTGCAGGGTCTTGAGACTCATGCTAACTCGCAAACTAGAGCGCTAGCGACCTAAACGGTAGCCTTCAAGTTATTTCCTTTAAACTTAAATAGCCAAAAACTTACCACTTCCACACAGGTAGGGAGGATAACTATTAACAGTTATTTAACCTTTAACATGAACATTAATCAAACGTAATAATTTTTTCTGGGTACATGATACCATACAGCATCCATATCAAACTTGCACGAGCCGCACTAACATTAAGCTTTCATATCAAGGCGGGGGCCACAAACTAGTGTCCTGCGGGCCACATTTGGCCCACGGGCCGCGTATTTGAGACCCCTGAGCTAAAGCATCTCTACCCTACATTAAATAATAGTTCAGATTTTTGTTCTTACCTGGGGTACTGGAACGCTAGAACTCTTCATGTTTCTTTCTCCGTCCTGGGTGTGTAGAAATTAATCGTCCTCGCCGAAGCGTGCACTACACACATAAAACTGCTTCATCCTTGCCACCTTGGCTGCAGTAGCCAGTGGCAAGAAGCCAAAGTTGTATCCGTGACGGGAAAAGCGATGTAATATATACAGGTGGTTCAGACACATTCTTGTTGTTACATAATTACAAGTCAGCACCAAAAACTGTGTCAAACAGGTGATGGAAAGGTGTGCAACCACTGACATGCAGTGATATGAAGAGAGAGAAAATAGTGCCATGCGATTCGGAGGCTTGGGGTTTGTATGTTTTGAACACATATTGTTATCAGAAGAAAAACGCTTTACTTTTGTGACTACATCAACTAATCGGAACTACTTTCTTCAACACCAAAAACTGACAGAAGAGAAGATGTCGGATTAAAGTCGTTAAAGTCTGATACAGTCTGTCTGCCTATTTAGTGCAGGGGTCGGCAACCTTTACCAAAAGAGCCTTTCTTCTTCCAGTCAAGAAAAATAGTCTGAATCCGCAAAACATTACACAGGTTATAAACTATTATGAACTATAATCTTTTTTTTATTATTTTTCCAGTTACAACAACAGACAAACTATAATGAGTGCAGAGTGCATGCGGACGACTACATATAATAGTAATAATAATATAATAATTTAAACACTGAACTATGTGGCCCTTTGGAGTCGTTCTTGTTCATTCATTCATTTTCTACCTCTTATCCTCACTAGGGTCACGGGGGTGCTGGAGCCTATCCCAGCTGTCTTTGGGCGAGAGGCGGGGTGTAAAACCTTTGCACATATAGACAAACAACCATTCACACTCACATTCATACCTATGGACAATTTGGAGTCGCTAATTAACCTAGCATGTTTTTGGAATGTGGGAGGAAACCGGAGTCCACGGAGAAAACCCACGCATGCACGGGGAGAACATGCAAACTCCACACAGAGACGGTTCCTAGCTGTGAGGTCTGTGCGCTAACCACTCGACCGCTGTGCAGCCGAGTTGTTCTTGTATTTGTGTAAAATTAAAGGAAGACATAGTCGACATATCACATATCTGCATATCAGTGCTGTCTGCTTAATATCATTTACATAATTTGACTCATCACGGGCAATTCAATATGTTTGCACTGAATTCATTTATCAAATGGCCTCCTGGTGATGTTTGTTGCCATTTTTTTGACTGTTTTGACAGAAAAACACATTTATTTCATTTTCTGAATAATTTCCTGTGTATTCAATTTAGAGAATAGATGTGATGATATTTTTATGAACGATTCTTTCATGTATTCTCCATCTGTGAACAGCTTTTCGCTTCTCATGATCTCATGTGCAGTTAGTGTCGCAACGCTATCAAGTGGTATCGAGTTTGGAGCGTTCATCGAAAAGTGCCTTTCAACTTTACATTCATTGTTTGTTCATTTTTCTTGCACATCCAATCCGAAGTGAAAAATGAGTGCAGATGCATTCATGGACTTGTCATGAATTGATTATTTCAAACTGTTTTCGCTTTTGGTATTTCAAAAAAATCAGATTGGCGTGGGAGCTGCACACAAGGAGACTGAACAGCCGCCACATATGGCTCCGGAGCCGTGGGTTGCTGACTCCTTATCTAGTATATCTGTCACGACTGGTGTTCTTCCATGTGTGATGTTCAAGCTGGATGAATGCTCCTGTATTCTTTCTCGAGTGGATGGAACTTGGTTACTGTGGTAACGCTGTCATTATAGCATCGGCGGACAGTCGGCACCTTACACAGACTGACTCGTGAAAAAAGTGAGAAAAAAAGGTGCAATTGCATTCAATGACAAGAACTGCATTCATGCAGTCTTAGTACCAACTTTCATTAAAAGAACATCCATTTGAACATTTCCCATTTGATTCTATTGTTTAAGGCAGGGGGTCGGCAACCTTTACTATGAAAAGAGCCATTGCCCACTAAAGAAAAATGGCCTGGAGCTGCAAAACAACATCTAAATATCACATTCTAAGAAGAGAATACAACAAATAGAAGTGCAGTACGTGTGAATGTGTAATGGATGCCAACTCGTAGGGTTATCTTTGTATCATCTTGGTGAAACCCGACTACCTGACGCCCGAAGAAACGTGTAACTCAGTGAATTGACAGCCTGTCTTTTAGCCGGCGACCAACAGCTCCGATGAGCTGACATATTCAGCGAATTATGAGTCTCCCACGGTTTTGGTCGTTAAATTCATGAGGAATTTGGGTATATCAAAGTAGTTCAGATAAGAAAATACCAGCATTGCAAAGGGAGCCACAACAAAGAGGCTGAAGCGCCACATTCGGCTCTGGAGCCGCGAGTTGCTGACCCCTGGTTTAAGGCTTCTAAACTGCACGTTTATATTGTTCATAAATGTTCAAAAGATCTTGGTTGTAAGCCACGAAGCCCCCATGGATGTCTGTCTGTTTTAATAACAACATTCAGGCATATGCAGGAAGTGGGTGTGTAAATCAAAACCATTGTGGCTGTAGGTAACCTTCTGGTGTTCATTGTTTACAGTGAACTTTGGCATGCACTGCAAATCATAAAGTTACAAAATAGCTTGTTGCGCATGAATAAATATTAATTATTGTATAATGGGCTGCACGGCGGTCGAGTGGTTAGCGCGCAGACCTCACAGCAAGGAGACCAGGGTTCAATTCCACCCTCGGCCATCTCTGTGTGGAGTTTGCATGTTCTCCCTGTGCATGCGTGGGTTTTCTACGGGTACTCCGGTTTCCTCCCACATTCCAAAAACATGCTAGGTTAATTGGCGACTCCAAATTGTCCATAGGTATGAATGTGAGTGTGAATGGTTGTTTGTCTATATGTGCCCTGTGATTGGCTGGCGACCAGTCTCGCCCGAAGACAGCTGGGATAGGCTCCAGCATGAATAATTGTATATATTATTATAAATTGTATATATTTATAATAAATAAATAGTATATCTATGTGTGTCATCCAGCTGCAGAGAAAACGGCACATAGGCAACGACATCCTCGCCATCGTGTTCCAAGAGGAGAACACGCCGTTCGTTCCCGACATGATCCAGTCCAACTTCCTGCATGCCTACGTGGTGATACAGGTGGAGAACGCATGCACAGACAATGTCACTTATAAGGTTTGTCTCCATGCAGCCAACATGTAGAAAATTCCATGTTTTTTTTCCATTTTTGACATCATCTGTGCTCCACCTCTTCCTCCGGCAGGTGTCTGTGACAGCCAGGGATGACGTGCCCTTCTTTGGGCCGGCCCTGCCTGACCCGGCCATCTTCAAAAAGGTCAGTGATGGCGTCACGTCACGCAAGCGGAAGCACGACTAAACAGCAGAGGTCAACATGGACCTTTATTTCTTCTGTATCTTTCTCAGGGTCCTGAGCTTCGAGAGTTCCTGTTCACTAAGCTCATCAATGCTGAGTACGCTTGCTACAAGGCGGAGAAGTTTGCCAAGCTGGAGGTGAGAAGAGTCCATCTCAAATATTTCTACGTATGGACAGAATTTTTTTTTTTTATGCATGAAAATCAATTTGGTTTCAGGAGCGCACACGTTCAGCCCTGTTGGAGACCTTATATGAGGAGCTCCATATCAACAGCCAGTCCATGATGGGTCTGGGCGGAGATGAAGACAAGCTGGAGAACGGTGGCAGCGGTGGGGGAGGTGGAGGATTCTTTGAGTCCTTCAAGGTACAGCTTCTACTCTGTCCAATAAGGCACAACTTCATGTGCATGAGAGAATGAGCGCACAACGTTCGCCAACGCTTTTCCCTTGTCTCTGGCTTCCTGGGGGATTCTGGGTACTCATTCACGAGAAAGCCAAGTGTAGTAAATGGGTTTCGTATCTCAAAGGACCAGACCTATGTGGCGGTTGACGTCCTCGCTTGGCTTGTGACAGCCGCATTTATGAATTTTTTTGTTTTTTTTTGATGCTGGAGTGCCACGTTGTGTACGAGAGGCACTTTGACTGCACGTGCTCCATCAATGACCATTTGGGCCCGCTGGAGCACGTCCATGCCGCCATCCCGCAGCGGTGGCAGGTGTGATTGTGTCTGCCTCTTAAACATCTTAATGGCTCCTCATCTTGGAGCTGATGATGCATGTTGCATGTTCTTCTTAATGGCAGCCAGCGTTCACTCACATGTTTGTCTGCTGACGTTCATTTGTGAGCCACACCTTGTACTGTAAATGTCTTTCTTGATCTTTCACTCTCTCACTGTTACCTCTCCGATTTTCTTAAAATATGAGCCTAGACCTCACAGCTAGTAGACCCGAGTTCAATTCCAACCTCGGCCATCTCTGCGTGGAGTTTGCATGTTCTCCCCGAGTTTTCTCCGGGTACTCCGGTTTCCTCCCACATTCCAAAAACATGCTAGGTTATTTGGCGACTCCAAATTGTCCATAGGTATGAATGTGAGTGTGAATGGTTGTTTGTCTATATGTGCCCTGTGATTGGCTGGCGACCAGTCCAGGGTGTACCCCGCCTCTTGCCCCAGGACAGCTGGGATAGGCTCCAGCACACCCCGTGATCCTCGTGAGGATAAGCGGTAGAAAATGAATGAATGAGTGAGTCTAGGCTGCACTGCAAACCTGCATAGACAGTATATGCACCGCCAAATGGCATCAAATATATAATAAATAATATTAATAAATGTTATATTAATAGATTATATTATTTATAGAAATTATAATATATAATATATATTATTAATTGTATATATATATATAATTTTGATAATAAATAATATTATTAAATATTGTGTTAATTAATATTCTATAAATTATAGAAATTATATTATATTAAGAAATAATAATTTAAATAGTATTGAAAAATATTGTATTAATTAATATTATATTATATTAATAAATAATAATTGTAATCAACCTACCTATACCTACAATACAACAAATACTTTAATACATGTCAATCTATGGACAAATATATGAATCAAAATGTGGCTGCATCTTAATATAAAAAAAACATTTACCATCAGAAGAGAACATGAAAACTCCACCCAGATATGTTCCATTTTATAATTTCATCTTTGTGGCAACATTTTTGAAGAGAGCCTTTTTTCTGTTCCATAAGTTTGATATCAAACGGCTTTGGCGTGAATTCGAACAGCGATGATGATCATTGATATCAAAAATGAACCAAAAAAGCCCACAAATCTTGCAGATCAGGGTACCATCTCTGTAGTTTGGTTGGCTGTAGGTGTTAGGGTATTTTTGTATAAGCTCTCCCTCTTGTGTGCACTGCCCCCTAGTGTTGGGCTATAGATTACATGTATAAGCAGGCATGCACTCAACAAAACTATAAGTCCAATAAAATTAAATATTGACTATTGATTATTAGTACCAAATATAACATATGAACAATTGCATACCAGTATTAAGGCCTGAGGGTGTTTGACTTTAAAAGTTGCACAATATTACAACCCTAATAATAATAATAATTAATAATAATAATGTAGATTTCCGCGCCTCCACCCAGTGACCGTATCTCCTCATCTCTCTCTGTAGCGGGTCATCCGCAGCAGAAGCCAATCAATGGACGCCATGGGCCTCAGTAACAAGAAGTCACACACAGTCTCCACTAGTCACAGTGGCAGCTTTACCCACAATCTGGCTGAGAGCCCCAAAACACCCGGCATTGTAAGTAGCACGGTGTGTGTCAGTGGAGGACCTGCTACACTACACCCTGTATGTGTCTCATCCCATTCTCACTTCCTTTTATTTATTTCTTTGGTGCATTCACACGTCGGGATTCTCACTTTCCGGTGTGACACTGGAGTATGAAAAGAAATAGAATCCATCAATAAGAGGAGGTTGTTTAGTGGTGAAGTGAACTCCGTGTACGCAGACGTTTTGACTACCCAGACTCCCTTGCTCCTTCCTCTGCTGCTGCAGTGCATGTGACCTCAGTGTTGTTGTTGTGCATGTATGGCTGCAGAATGAAACTGTCCGTGTAATGTGGGGTATCTTTCAAAAGTGAGTACAGATCTCACATTTCTGTATTTCAAGGGACAATACACTAAAAAGTAAACATAGAGTAGTCAATATACAGCTTGAATAGCAGTCTAGATCCAGAAGCTATTTATTGTCTAAATAGCTGGCAACACAAGTGAATGCAGTGAGGAGTTCAATGACCTCCATATTGGAGAGACCGAGCAACCATTATAGATGTCCTAACACTACTTTGTGAGCAGTTTTTACAGGCCCAGAGTCAGTAGTTCATTCAGACAGAAAGGGCAATACGAGCCACGTTTACATGAGAGGTTTTTCCTGTTTCCGGATGGAATCTTTCCAAATTACCTCTCCGAAAGGAATATTCTAATCTCTTGTTTACATGCGCCGCCATAATCAAGCAGAATAGTCAATGGGGCATGCGCAGTAAAACGTAAACATCGACATCACGTGATACCGACTTCCCTGAGTTCTTCTTTCACTTGTTGGAATAACTCCGTATTGCGAGTTTTTCGTCCATCCAGCCTTGAAAATTAATTAATTTGGATCACAAACAACTTTCCGCAGCAGTACAGTGTCGACTTCTATCCTCCATTTTTAAAACTGAAGAACGTCTCGAGCTGCGTGTTACGTCATATCTGAGCATGCGCTGAAAGAACGAATCCGGATAAAGGTAAAATTCAATCTTGCTAATATTTTATAATTAAACTCGGGACATGTTTTATATAGATATATATATTCTTTTTTTTTAATAGAACTGGACTTATGAATAAAGTATAGAAGGGTTTAGATTCTGTTCCACAGATGGCGCTAATGCACACGAAAGCTGCTTAACAACAGAATAAACAACAGAAGAAGAAGAACATACCCTGACAACTTCTCATTTGAGCGGGTACAAGATAACGCAATCGGATCGGGGAACGGAATATTCCACCCCAGTGAATCCGATTATATGTTCACTCGGATTGGCGCTTTTCTTTCGGAATGAGGTGTATGAACGGAATGCAATTGGAATATTTGGGTCCATGTATACGTGGCTATTGTCCAAATTCCTGTTTGAAAGAAAGCTATCTTTGTCTAAACAGAGGAAGAGGTTTGTGCCATCACTTATAACAATGTCCCAACATATCTCCCCCAAAGATTGTCATATTCCATGGCATTCCAAGTGACAACGAACATGTTTCTGTTTTGTCACCAGACAGGCAAATGACCTACCAAGAGACCTGAATTCACTTTTGCCCACCATGAACCGCAGTTCCCCAGCACTCGTGCAGCCCCAGAGCATGACACTACCACCACAATGTTTTACTGTAGACAAGACATAGTTATCTTTGTGTTGTACTGCAAATGGATGGTTCATCTATACGGCTATACAAGCTGTACAAACTGAAATAGTCTCATTTTTGTTTGATACCGACTGTCAGCTCTCGCGTGGGTGGGTGGGGGGGCGGGGGGAATTGTAGTAGCACGCTCATCCCCGCAGTCAGCGTGTCGATATCGTATACGATGTTGTGAACTTCTGTGTGCTGCACGAGATCTTGTGATGTGTTCTTTTCTTTTTCAAACTGCCATCTGTTTTCTCTTTTTTGCATCGCCCCGCGACCCACTCACCCCCCGTGACCCCCGTCCCGGCTTGTGTGGCTCAGTCATTGCTTGTCCCAGGGAAAAGTCCCAGTAAATATGGACGCCGAGGCAGCGCCATAGGGATAGGAACAATAGAAGAGGTTCATGTTTCTTTCTCCCTTCTTGTTCACTCACTGTGTTTTCTTTTTGTGTGTTGCAGCTAATTTATTGCTCATGTGATGTGATGGCTTGTTTGACAGGTCCTCGCTCATCTTTGCATTTCGTGGCAGCTCTCTTGATAAAGATGATGAAAATTAATCCTTATTCGTAAGCATGAATTATTGTCGGATTTAAATTGGACGTGTCCACCAGACATTTTGACATTTGGATAGTCTGACCTCTGTAATAAGATGTCTGAAAGGTGCTAATGCCGAGTCTGATATGTGGATTATACGGAATAATGTCGGACTCCTGCTGGGGAGGAGTCCAACATTTTGGGCCGTTCATTTGTTATTTCATTTTCTACCGGGGGTCGCTGTCTCCGGGGGAGAGGCGGGGTACACCCTGGGTTACACCCTGGACTGGTGGCCAGCCAATCACAGGGCACATATAGACAAACAACCATTCACACTCACATTCATCCTGTTGGTTACTAAGTGCTCCTGAAAGAGGGACACAATCACATAATAATAATTTTGTAATGTAATAATGTCATAATTTCATAATTTTAATTGAATTTAATAATACAAATAATTTAAATATTAATAATAATAAATGATACATTTAATAATAAAAATAATAATACATTTAATAATAAAATAATAATACATTTAATATTATAATAATAATAAATAATATAAAAAAATACTAACAAATAATATAAAATAATAATACATTTATTATTTTTATAAATTTATAATGCACTTTACGTGTAAAATATCGAGTCTGCCCCCCCCCCCCCCCGTCAATTTTGTTAAATCAATGCGGCCCGCCAGTCAAAAAGTTTGCCCACCCCTGGTTTACACTGTTTGGGCAGAAAGGACAACTTTTGGATCTACTGACTGTTGTTGCGCATCGATCAATTCCAGCTGCTAGCCTTCTCTCTTAAATTGCCATTGACACGCTCAACCCTGACGTAGAGTTGTGAAAGCAGCATGTTGTGTGTATATAGCATGTGGTGTCATCCACGTTGTTTCGTGTTTCTGACTCTCCTCTCTCCCTCTCCGGCTGTCAGTCACTCATCATTCCTGGGAAGAGCCCCACCAGGAAGAAGAGTGGTCCGTTCAGCTCCCGTCGCAGCAGCGCCATCGGCATCGAGAACATCCAGGAGGTCCAAGAGAGGAGGTGAGACCATCAGAGAATGAAATAAGGACATTAAAAATAGTCTGAGGGACTGGCATTTCCCGAAACTGTGGACTGTAAATGGCCCCGGAGCTACACTTTGGACACACCTGGACTACTGTATTGCCTCAGCAAGTGACTGCAGTTGTTTTATTTAACTACCAAGAATAGAAAGCGCATTTTAAGAGCAGGGCCATCTTGTTGTCGGTTGCGTTGTTCAACTGTATTTTAGATCTTCAAGTATCTTTCTTGCATCTCATTCCATTCCATTGAGTTTTGGAACTTTTTGGAACGTTTGCAACAAATGGATAGATTTTGTGTTTTGCAGCAACACTCTCACAACAACACAAGCACTGACTTGACATCTCTATCTCACGCTGCAGCCACGAGGTGTCACATTGCACCCACAGGACATCCGACAGCGGCCTGCTCTTACAGGAAAATAAGTCGGACAACTCTTCCAGTCATAGCTCCCCAGAATTCCCTGCTGCCAAGAACAGGTAGATAAAATATTGCTCTCGTTTTATGATGTTCCCGGGAAAGCTGAGCTAGCCTGAGCATGTATGGTGTATGTTTTTAAGAGCGGTCAAAGTGACGTAGGTGTGTAGTTTGGCCATGTGTTGCAGGGCGCCATCCATTCCCGAGGCTCAGGACCTTTCCCGCTCCTCCTCAAACGCCAGCAGCTTTGCAAGTGTAGTGGAAGAGAACGAGGCCGAGGAGGAGTACGACACCGGACTGGTAGGTGCTGAAACGTTATACCATAATGGTCCTATTTCTTAACTATTTTAAATGTGTCTCGAGGTCCCACAATTGCGATTTGGAGGTGTGCTAACCAGAATTTAGCAAGCTAGTAAGCCCTACTGGGATTGAGTTGTGTCTGTAACTTTAATGCTAATGAGCTGTTTGCCCATGTCTGTGTCACATATACAATATAACTCATATACAACATAATAGGAACATCATACTTGGCAGAGCTCCAGGCTTTGTTTTAAGATGTGTAGCGAAGCCTGGGGAAGGTGTTTTTTCCTAATGACTTCATGAAATGTCCGCGATTCCCACGTTTGCTACTCAAACGCTTATCCTAACGAGGGTCGCCGGGGGTGCTGGAGCCTATCCCAGCTGTCTTCGGGCAAGAGGTGGGGTACACCCTGGACTGGTCGCCATGCAGCCAATCGCAGGGCATATATAGACAAACAACCATTCACACTCATATTCATACCTATGGACAATTTGGAGTCGCCAATTAACCTAGCATGTTTTTGGAATGTGGGAGGAAACCGGAGTACCCGGAGAAAACTTGGGGAGAACATGCAAACTCCACACAGAAATGGCAGTGTGGAATTGAACTCGGGTCTCCTAGCTGTGAGGCCTTCACGCTAACCACTCCGCCGTACAGCCCTGCTTTTGCATTTTAGGCGTCATAAAATGTCACAATGGTGTGTGTGTGTCTTCCTGCAGGAAAGCGTGTCCGCCATGACACCAAGACACTCGTTGGATGACGGCGGCCTCTCAGGTGAGGAAATTCAATTCCACAACAGATGTTCGGACAATCACGAATGATACACTTTTATTTATTTGTAGTTTCTTTTTTCATGTAATAGCCACACATCTTTCTTCTACCCACCTTGCAGCCAGTCGCCTCCAGCATCAAACCGACAGTGTGAAGGGACCCGGGTCTAAAACCACAGACGGCTGCCCAAAATCGGAGCGCCCCCCCTTGGAGCGCAAGTTCTCGGTGAGTCAGTCTTAAATGCAGCAAATATGTAGTAGTTTCACATTTAAAGATCTTTTTCAAAGTTGACATAAGGGGTTCTAATTTTGTAGACCAGGCGTGGCGCACCTGCTTTGCGCCACGCCTAAGGTGCGCCAACGTGGTGTGGCCAGTGTACTATGCAAATTTTGTGAGCAGCACCGCCTAGCGACACTGTAGGGTCGGCCCTGGTTAGCATTTTACTTTCAGCTGCCGTCAGGTTGAGTTTGTGCGTGACGTCTTAGATGTAATGGGAATATGAATACAAAAAGAATACATTCAGAATAATGGTTCAGACGCTTACATTAAATAGTGGTTGCTGTTATTGTTTTTTCCACTGAAATGTGCGCGGCACTCTGAAAAATCTGTCTTGGTAACGTGTCTGTACTGGCCGCCTGTTAGCCAATTTACCATAACGCAGACTGCGCTTCGCCTGCGCTTCGCCTGCGCTTCGCCTGCGCTTCGCCTGCGCTTCGCCTGCGCTTCGCCTGCGCTTCGCCTGCGCTTCGCCTGCGCTTCGCCTGCGCTTCGCCTGCGCCACTAATAGACCAGGTCGAAGCTGACCAGCTTTCTCCGCACCTTTGGTGGGTTGTTTTGTCCCGAAATTGTCACTCCGCCAAGCTGAAAATGTGGACTCCTCCCCAGATCCGTTGCCATGCCTATCTCGACGCAGTCCAGTCTACCAAATTGGCTGTGCACACAACCAAACTACCACTGCATGGGCTGCGCCACGTTACGCCACCTTGCGCTGTGCCACAAAATTAGAGCCCAAGATGTTGTAAACTTGTAACGTTTTTTTTTTTTACACAGAACTGTTAGCTACATGCCACTGACTCACCACATTGACGCCATCATCAGGTGAGACCCAATGGTGACGACTGTTTCTACTATTTCTAGCTGCTAGCTCTAGCAAGTGGGATTTTGAGTCCGCACTTTGCATTGTTATATTGTTATAATAATTGTTGCATTATTTTTTACTTGTCCAACGTGATAGAGAACATAACATTAAGTTGTGTTAGCTAGAATGAACTCACAGTTTAACAGCAACATCATGCCAAGTTGGCCTATTTGCTGAAGTAAAATGTACAATTCCCAAGTCCAGAGATGACTTTATTTTAAAATATGTTTAAATATTCCACTTCCTGTTTACCTCTGTCACAGCATTTCTTCGAGAGGCACCACATGTCAGAACCAAGCGACAGGTTGCGTCGCCTCTTCAACTGACAAGAGGTCAACTCTGAAGCCAGATCCTCCAAACATTTGGCTCGGAATCCGCCGCCTGTCCTGACAGACGCCTGAAGAAACTCCGAGGACACATCCTGCCTTGAGTCCAGCTCTCAAAGTCCTTCTTTAAAGGTCACACAGCATCACTACTGTTTGTCGTCTGCTTTGACAGATTAAATCTGCTTGGCCTATCCCGACCAGTGAGCAACCATCCTAGTTAGATTTTTGGGGGGGATGGACAGGAAGCGAGAGCAATGGAAGAAAAGTCAAGAGACGGGAGATCTCACATCTTATTGTCACGTGAGTTGGCGGTTGAGAGGGTTTTGAATCCCTGACTTATTTAACAAGCATTTTTTTCAGCAACCAGCAGTATTTGTCTTGCTTCATTTTAGATTGAGGCTACTTGTGTGATGGTTGAATGACAACTGAAGCATTTTTTAATCCCAATAATTCTATGAAAATATGTCCAAATATGTCTACTGTGGTGCCTCGACCAGCAACAAGCATTTGAAATCACCAAATGTCACTCGGTTATTGTTTGTTTGTGTGAGTGTGTGTGTGTGCGTAAGCACATGTGTGTGTGTGTGTGTACTGTATATGGTGTCAACCCGCTTGACAAAAACTAAACAAAACGTCCTCTGGTGCCATGTTGTACCTGTGCTTAATGTTTTATTGAAACCACATACATGTTGGATATGTTTGCGACGTAAGACAAGCTAAGGTTGTTTGTCTATTTTTCAACGACACTGTGACTCATCTTGAAGTTGCCTTTACGATGATTGTGTCAGGTGAGAGCTTGTCTTTATCCCTGAATGTAACACACGGCACATCATGCTTCACTGTTTATTTGCAAATCGGGGTTTGATGCTTCAGCGATTCCCCCCCTCCCCTTATCTCGGTTTCTTTAAGGCTGCGTTCACACTTGTGGATTGGAAAATAAAATTAAAAAAAAGACACTAAAAGTGCGCACTTTGGTGCAGTTTGCTTTGCGTTTATATTGTTATTTTTGTCATGGGACAGAAGACTGCACAGTAAAAACGGATGCAGGGGTTGTCCAAAGTGTGGCCCATTTGAGACTCGCAGCTGATTTTTTTTAAATTGGCTATAAATGAAACAACGGCTGCACAGCGGTTGAGTGGTTGGGGCGCAGACCTCACAGCTAGGAAACCCGAGTTCAATCCCACCCTGTGTGGAGTTTGCATGTTCTCCCCGTGCATGCGTGGGTTTTCTCCTGGTACTCCGGTTTCCTCCCACATTCCAAAAAAAACATGCTAGGTTAATTTGGCGACTCCAAATTGTCCATAGGTATGAATGTGAGTGTGAATGGTTGTTTGTCTATATGTGCCCTGTGATTGGCTAGCCACCAGTCCAGGGTGTACCTCGCGTCTCGCCTAAAGACAGCTGGGATAGGCTCCAGCACCCCAGCGACCCTTGTGAGGATAAGCGGTAGAAAATGAATGAATGAATGAATAAATAAAACAACCAACAGAGGAAGATTAGGGCCACACAGGAAACTAACACACTAAAATGATGTGTATTGGATTTAGTGTCAATCAGACAACCTAGTGGATGGTGCAGATTTTTTTTTCACTTTCTGGGGGGGGGGGGGGCACTCCTGAATGGGTTTTGGACATTCATGCCCCAGAAATCTAAATAAAATAAGGAAAAATTTTGATAGGGGGATTTGTGACCTGTCTTTATTATTAATGACCAACTTTGTATATGTTGACCTACATTGAATTGGGTTGTTTAATCAATATGAACAATATGAAAGTGCCCCCCCACATCCTTTCATTAAAAAAAAAACTCTAAAGTCAGCTTTCCTGACCTATTAAGTGACATAATTAAAATATTGCATATTTTTATATTGTGCTCCATTTGCCAGTGTAGATTTCATGAAACTTCTAAACTATATTTACAAATTGCCACACACCGAAAGCACACCAATGCATTTTCTTTTCCTATTTGTCAATTCTGCATGCTTTCTGAAGCGTTCACATTTGACCTCAAGTGAACCAAACCAAGCAACAGTTCACTTGCAAGAGGACCAAAGTCCATCTCTCAGAGGCTGGCGTTCACATTTGATCTAATGAACCATAACAACAGAACAAAAGCACCAGAGTATGTTTTAGGTTTTAACTGAAGCAGACATGACAAGTGTGAACGCACCCTGAGTCAGTGATGAAATAAAGCAGGCACAAATGATTGACAGTTTGGAAAAAAAAAGGGATGTGCAGAAACACTGATAAATGATTCAGGTCAAACTCTTGAAACGAAAAGCATTGATTTCTTGCGCCCCCTAGTGACTTGATCACAATAGCACCTCGATGTGTCTGGCCTAACTGTTCAAATCCAAAGTAGACCAGTTTGGACTGGATTTTTTTCAGTGCTCTGTTTGTAAATGATTGTATTTCTCTTCTTGTCTGTTCAGTCAGCTGATGCCCTTGTTTAAAAAAAAAAAAAAAAAGAATTGGTTGTACATATTGCTTTAAATGCTTATTGTAAATAAAGATGTTTAACAAAGGCGACAATTACATAACCGGTGGTGGCTTATACCTCAAACACTTCAGCTCACATGTCCAGGTTCCACCATTTGAAGTCAAAGGGTTCCCTTCGCACGTTGGAGCCGCAGTGGACCTCTCCAAGCAGCCGGTGGTAGGAGGCGAAGTCATCAATGAAGGTGCAGCTGAGGCCCAGGTCTTCCATCAGAGAGCTCATTTCTTCCTCCAGGGCGCAGCGGCCGTTCACTTTTGGACCGAACGGCTTGGGAATGCCGAGGTTTTTGCCCAGGACGATCAAGTTCACCTGGAAATGTAAGTGATCGGCGTCTTATGGACGTTAAAAACTGTCTTGTGTTGTTTGGCATTAAATTAAGTGTTTAGTCTTTGCTGCAAGGGGACGTCGGAACCAATCTAAACCAGGGTTTTAAGAATACCACTCATCAGTACCACTCACCGGTACCAGAATCAGCAGCATACAACCCTAACCTCAATAAACCCAACATACCATGTCAGGGTAGAATGCCACAGCTCTGTATTCATTATCTTCGTCCTGCTGTAGCTTAAAGAGGATGGGCAGGTCGATGATGTCGGAGTCATCGAGGCCCAGCTCTCGTTTCAGTACGTCTCGGTTCCAGTCGATGCAGCTCTGGAAGACACACAAATCATGTTGTTGCACATATGAAAGAGTACGGGTGTCATGAGGTTGTCTGTTCACATGGCGAGACGGTACACGAGATGGAGCCTACCATAATAAGATGAGATTTTAGAAATGTACATTGACAAAACACACTATAGTGTATAGTTCATATACTCACCTGAACGTAGTTGTTCTCAGCTTGGAAGCCTGCATCTTCGAGTATGTCGTCCACAGTGATTGGCTCTTGGTCTCTGCGACCTTTGAGGAAGTATCCCTCAGATAAGTGTCTGGAAGTATATGATGATGAAATAATAAACGAAAGACCTACCCTCAAAGAGTCTGGCCTGGCCGTGACCGTTGTTCTTCAAGCCTCTGAAGAGCTTGTAGCCTGCATCTGGACTGGCCAGCAGCAGACGAAAGCCCTGCCAATGAGACAATGTCTAATAAGATGCTCACTGAGAGTTTGAACCGTGGCACCGGTATTGTCAGAAGCAGCTTTCTAAAGCCTAATAGAAAGACTATTATGGTCATATTATGGTCACCAAAGACTAATATGGTCATATTTCCTGGTTCTTGCCAGGACTCAAGTACCAACATTCTGGATGTACAGCCGCTGTCGTTTAGAGAGCCCGGTGAGAAGGTTGTTACTGTAGTCTAGCCTGTAGTCTACAGTAACAGTGTAACAATGTATTTTGGGTGATAAAAAGCTGCTGATGTGTTATTAAAGTTCAGATCTGAGACCCCCTAGATTTCTCAAGGTCTCATGTCTCAAAGTGACTGATAACATTTTGGGCTCTAATTTCATAGACTACGTGCAGGCGCAGTGCATGGCCCTGCCAACGAACGGGGTGTGGCCAGTGTACTTTGCAAATTTCAGTCTGGCGCAACACCGCGCACCCACGCCTCCATCCCTCCCACCGGCTCGCATTGTGATGTACCTCTGATGTATATTTAAAGGACATAAAAGGCGGTTCATTTGATTGGTTAAGATTACACTAGGCTGTGTTAAACCCTCTCACGCCTTCTATCCTCCTTCTTTGCCATTTGGAAGGTATGCTGCGCCTGCGCCTGCTCTACAAAATTCAGCCCCTGATGTTATAATGAATTATCGTATTTTCTGGACTTTAGTCGCACAAGGCTAAAAATGCATAATTAGGTAGAAAAAAACATACATAAGTCGCACTGGAGTATAAGTCACATTTTTTGCAGGTAATTTATTTTACAAACTACTTAACCAAAACAGACATTACATCATTTTGGAAGGCAAGTTCTAACAATAAAATAATAGAGAACAGGCTGAATAGGTGTAAGATATGCTAACACAATGCTTATTCAGCTACACAAAAAATAAACATGAACACAAAAGGTGTCCAGTGTTTATGTAATATTTATAAGTCGCTCTGGAGTATAAGTCGCAGGAACAGCCAACCTATGAAAAAAAGTGTGACTTATAGTCCAGAAAATACAGTAAGTACATTTGTTAATTAAGCTCTCCATAGGAGTGTAGTCTCGGACATGAAAGCATCCATTGGTTTAACGGTGCTAATGTTTACCTTCCTGTCAGGCGCAGGAACAAAAGTCATGAATTCATCCACATGGCCGACAAGCAACCAGTCTGAAAACAAAGCAATGGGCTGCTGAACCTTCTGTGCCCAAAGGAAGTCCTGGACCACTTGGGTCATGTTCCGTCCTTTGGTGGTCCTTAAACAAACACAAATACTTCATTTTTCTTTTGCCATATCCCCTTTTATGCAAATGTGACATTTTTATGATGTACACGGTAATATGTGCCTCTAGAGCTTGTTTATGAACACCAAATGTGACAAAAAGGATTTTTGCACTCAAGCGCTCGCTTTTGATGTTGTGGCTTTTCATGACATCATGAAGGGAAAATGGCCTTCCTCATGGATGTGATCCCACCTCTGACCCACCCTTAGCTAGATGAGCCTGAACCGTGCATACACCCACCGCTTCATGGAGAATAGCGCTGTAAAAAAGCAGGCTTTGCTACACATTTTAACATGCAGTCCGGAGCGCCGGAGAGATGCCGACTTACGTAGGGAAGGCCACTCCAATGATGATTCTTCCCAGCGGGTACTTTTTCCCATTCACAGTCACAGGAGGACTGACTTCCAGGTTGCCGAATGAGTCCAGACTGCTGACATCTTTTCTAAGCGCCACTCTCGTCACGTAGCCAAAGTCAGGACCCTGAAGACATCGATAGCATACGGAAGATTTCATGTCTGTGTGGACACTAAAGCTGAATCCCTTAGCCCTCAGGTTTTGCACATCAACAGGAATCGAGTGGTGTCCCAATTGTCCTAAAAGGAAGAGTTTAGGGGTAAGTGTACGCCCCTTAGCACTTACCATTCCCATTGATTTAAGGAGAATTCTTGTGGACTGTGTGTAAAGGGTGGATTTGGAATTCAGCCTAATAGACAATGAAAATAACGTTTAGAGCTTCTCACCAGTAGTTCTTTGTACGGAAAGTCCAAAAGTTTTCCATCTCTAGGTGAATCCAGGACAACGGGAAAGCGGTGGTGCGGAGCGTCAATGTAGCCAAACTCCAACTCATCCTAGTGAAAAATATGTCGTTCTTACTGTACGTTTTGGAGTGACAGGAGAGCATTTTCATCACTGGAGTTTTAATGACTCTGGAAACATTTTTCAACCAACACAAAGTTAGGATTAGTTTGACACTTACTTGCATCCAGCGATCTCCTCTGTTCATGTACTCATGACAAATGTTTAGTTTGTATCCGCTGTTGGCAACGAGACTCCTCATTCCTTTCAGGAAGGAGTAGTTATCTGAGGTGCTGAAGAAGAAAGTATTCATGAGACAATTTTTGCAGTTAAAAGACCTTCAGGATAAAGTTAGTTTCTAAAACCATAAAGACAAATAGGGTTGCTATGGTCAGTACACTTTGTACCTGCAGACGAACACCTCGACAGGCCTTAAGGTGTTAGGAGTCATGATCCAAGGTGCCACTCGGAACATGACCGTGTCTGTGAAAATGGGAGTCTCGGGGAGACCCTGTCAACAGATAGATACTTGGCTATAATAACAATAACAATGTCATATCAGCAGTGTTGGGCACGTTACTTGAAAAAGTAGTTATAGTTACTAGTTACTTCTCAAAAAAAGTAACTGAGTTACTCCACTGAAAAGTAACTAGTTACCAATGAAAGTAACGATTGTCCCCCCTCCCCCCACAGCAAAGATGGGTGCCATTACAGAGGTTTACATTTATTGCTGTCGACAGGTGTTTCTGTGGGTTTGAGTTGCTCACACAAGACGTGGACAAAGTTTTATTTAATGGACATAATGTATATTTTACCTTTGACATCAACGAGGTTCAAGTAGTGTCTGTACTTCCATTTGGCAAACGTTGTTTGGACGTGCGCTAAACACCCGCCCACCCAAGTTCTCTGATTGGCTGAAAAAGCAATTTTACTAAACCTTAGCCAATCCTCGTTGCTCATGTGCTCTAAACACCCGCCCACTTAAGTACTTTGATTGGCTAAAAACGCAAGCTTAGTAAACCTTAGCCAATTCTCGTTGCTTATGTGCTCTACACACCCGCCCACTTATGTTCTCTGATTGGCCAGATACGCAATTTTACTAAACCTTAGCCAATCCTCATTGCCTATGTGCTCTAAACGCCCGCCCACTCAATTATCTGATTGGCTGAAGACGCAATTTTACTAAAACCTGAGCCAATCATCATTTCTTATATGGTTATCTCACCCCCTCCCGTGTCACTCTGCAACACACACACTGTCGCTGTGCTGCACATTAGTTATGAAGTCGGTGATATAATTTTAGGTAGGAGTGTCGAAAATGGTAACGGCGTTATGCTGACATTAAAAGTAATTAGTTGGATTACCCGTTACTGAAAAAAGTTACGGCGTTAGTAACGTGATTTTAAACGCCGTTATTCCCCTCACTGCATACCAGTAATGCTAATGATGGACATAATTATCAGCCCTCCCATTTCCTCTGGAAACTCCCATATGGAGCCCTTCATTTACATCATGGACCAGAATTTACATAGTTTTCTGTAAATTCTGGTCCACCAGTACAGCTGCTACACACACAGGACCGTCTTACTGTGCAGATGGGCTCCAGGAGGCTGAGGCTGATGCTGATGAGCCCGTCAAAGTCTTTGTCGGGAAACTTCAGACCCTCCACATAAAAGTTCATCTCGGCTGCACCCCCCAGGTAAGGCACCTCCCTGGACAAGACGTTGCTGCACAGCACTTGGGCGAATTCATTTGCCACACCAGCTACATAAGGAAGAAGAACATAGATGTTTGTTTCCAGGTGTTGTCACATGATTCCAGGTTTACTCACATATGGAGTTGCTAGTATAGCGAGGCTTGGGCCTGTAAACTCTGACACCGTCTGCGTGGCCTTGACAAATGTGCATGGTGAGCTTGTAGCCATCTGGAAGCCTGGCTGGGCCACGTGTCCGAAGCACCATGACGGACATGTCCTTCAGGTCTGGAAGCATGTAAAGACAGCCACAACATTAGGTATCTTTTTGTGGAGATTTGGATGAAAGTTCACATTTAGGTATTTGGAGCAGTGATGACCTAAAAAACCTACAGAATATGTGGAAGTTAACTTTACTGCCAAATATGAACTTGAATGTCATGTTGAAGGTCGTTTGGCCTCAGCGGAGGTCTGCACTCTGCGCTGGTTCTTCTATACCTGACAACTTGGAGATGTAGTCCACCTCATTGTCTGGTTTCTGGAAATAGCTCCGCTCCGAGTCACAGTTCACCAATAGGATGGCTCCGTGCCCATCAGGCCCCCACTTCCAGGATCCCTAAGACATTTTGAACAAAAAAACAAACCTATTAATGTCAGGATGGGCGCTTTCTTAACTCATGTTGCTATCATGATTCTTAGTATGAATCCATATTCATGCATTCATTCATTTTCTACCGCTTATCCTCACGAGGGTCGCGACATGCTGGAGCCTATCCCAGCTGTCGCTTCGGGCAAGAGGCAGGGTAGACCCTGGACTGGTCGCCAGCCAATCACAGGGCACATATAGACAAACAACCATTCACACTCACATTCATACCTATGGACAATTTGGAGTCGCCAATTAACCTAGCATGTTTTTGGAATGTGGGAGGAAACCGGAGTACCCGGAGAAAACATGCACATTCCACACAGAGATGACCAAGGGTGGGATTGAACTCCTAGCTGTGTGGTCTGCACGCTAACCACTCGACTGCCGTGCAGCCCCGAATCCATATTATACAGAATAATAATGATTACATATTTATATAACATGTAAATTATACCAATACATATTTTGATGTAAATATAAAAAATGGAAATTCAAGCTCACCTTATTGGGATTGTTTTTCTCCACAACTCCATCTCGGTCTGCGTCCACATCGAGAGAGATTTCTATGTGCACGAGAAAGAGGTTTCATTTGTTTGAGATTGTTAACATGCATAAACAAATACCCTTTTTTAAATATTTGTTTAGTTTTTTTATCTTTGTTTTTAGTTTTCTTGTGGTTTAACTTACCAAGCGCTGTTAGGTGCAGGATTGCGTTCCCCAAAATGTCTTTATCCTGGCTGTAGTATCTGACAGATAGCTTGCAAAATAATGAAACTGATGTTAATATGCCCTCAGGTGATTAACTATTCATTAAAATAATATTGCAGATGTTTACTCCTGCTTAAAAAGCTGTCATAAATGAACTTGACTTGTGTCCTTTTTTACCTTGCTGTCATTTTCATACTGGCTGGCACCGCTCATGGAGATGAGCAGCACTGACTTTTCATTTAGGGTGATGGGGGAGAGATGAGAGGACTCCTTGGGAGGCGGGATGATATCGTACTTGACGCTGGGAGTGCATTTCACGGAGAAGAACGTGGAGTTGGGAGGCGCACACCTGCAGTATGAGGCCAGATTAGACCAAAGGCTCATGTTTACATGAAGCATTTGGAAAAGTTCACGTCTAGGTGAGAGGACGACGTTAAGCTTTTTATGTAAAATATGGTAATGGCAATGGTATAATTTCATTTGAATATGCATCAGATTACAATTGAATGCATCACATAATCAGTTCACAGTTCCACATGTCCAAAAGGAGTAGGAAGAAGCAAAGCTTATTAAATCCTACCCCTTTTGGAATGTGGGAGGAAACCGGAGTACCCGGAGAAAACTCACACATGCACGAGGAGAACATACAAACTCCACACAGAGATGGTCGAGGGTGGAATTGAACTCGGGTCTCCTAGCTGTGCTCGGGTCTGCGCGCTAACCACTCAACCGCCGTGCAGCCCTTGATAGAGACATGTCTTATCATAATAGCTCTGATTGGCTACTCCCAAATTATCCATAGGTATGAATGTGAGTGTGAATGGTTGTTTGTCTATATGTGCCCTGTGAATGGCTGGCGACCAGTCCAGGGTGTACCCCGCCTCTCACGCGAAGACAGCTGGGATAGGCTCCAGCATGCCCACGACCCTCGTGAGGATAAGCAGCATAGAAAATGAAAGAAAACAGCATTTTTGATACAGGTGTGCTATTGGTGCAGGTGTTGAGATGCAGGTAAGCTATGATTACATGTTCAATGTACAGCGATAATAACACAGTAAAGAATTAACAAGGCTGTTTATCCAAAGTCACAGTTGCTGAACCTGATGCGACTTGCTGCGGTGCCTTCAAGGCCTCAACATCCCTTTGTTTGTTCAACAATTCCACATTTTCCAACACCGTTTTCTCCACTCACTTTTTTTCTGAAGCAGCAATTGTATGGTGGGAAGTACCCCCACGCTTGCAACTAGACGTGCCCTGACTTGCTGGTAACATCCTTGCAATGCATGATTGACCGTAGACACGCAGGCCTGGTGGGCAGACATGGGAATGCGATATCACTGGGAATGCCATCGGAGTAGGTGCACATGAGTGGACCCGTACGGGTGCTTCCATTTTGTGCCTGCTCAGTAATCCAGTCTCACTCAGATGTGCTGTGTTGGCTGACATTTGGAACAACACATGCAATTCTATGGAACAACAAAGTGTCTGGTGTTTGCACAGCGACAAAAGATGGCTTGTTGACTCTCTCTCTCCCCTTTTAGTGATAAAATGTATTTAAAAAGAAAACTGCCAGCTCATCTGCAGTACATACATAATATTGACTTTGTGTAACTGTTAGGAGGAGCTAATTCAAAAGCTAGCATTAAGTCAATAAAGTAGTAGGAACAGTTCCAGGCATAGTATGATGTACAAAGTGCAGTTATACAACACTATATCAACATATACAGTATTTTAGTTCAATGAATACCTCTTTCATTGAATACATCTGCAGTACTTAAAAAGCAGTACATGAGTAAGTGTACATACAATATAAATTACTCGTTACAGCAACATAAACCTACCTGTTCAGCGCCACGTGAAGTGAGGAGCCTACCACACATACAATATTTGCAGTTTTATCATAATCGACTCTGAGAGTCCGGGGGTGAATCATGATGGCTGCTGTTATATTGTTACAGTGTCTCCTCTGCAGGTCCTGACCTAAACTGGACCAGCGGCACAGAGCTCAACAAGTGACAAATGGAGGCTACTAGTGTAAGACTTAAGCCCTGGCGTCTGATTGGTCAGTTTAGTGGACACAACACCGTGTCATGTGACAGCCCTCCCTCTCTTTGTCTCTGACTGATCATCTTCCAGTGGCTGTAGCTGCATGGACTTTCAAAAGTTGGTTGCGTGACTCAGATATTGGTGTTTATGATTATTAATCATCCTTTGGACTTCCCAATTAACCTAATACGCATGTTTTTGGAATGTGGGAGGAAAGCTTACCTGGAGTACCTGGAGAAAACCCACACACAGGAAGATCTGCAAGCTTAAATATATCTTATGGCATACCCCAGGGGTCACTGCTGGGACCAAAACTGTTCAACCTATGTATAAATGACATCTGTAAAGTCGCCCAAGATCTAAAGTTAGTATTATTTTTCCGAGTGGTTAGCGCGCAGGCCTCACAGCTATGAGACCCGAGTTTAATTCCACCTTCGGCCATCTCTGTGTGGAGTTTGCATGTTCTCCCCGTGCATGCGTGGGTTTTCTCTGGGTACTCCGGTTTCCTCCCACATTCCAAAAACATGCTAGGTTAATTGGCGACTCCAAATTGTCCATAGGTATGAATGTGAGTGTGAATGGTTGTTTGTCTATACGTATGTGCCCTGTGATTGGCTGGTGGCCAGTCCCTGCTTCTCGCCTGAAGACAACTGGGATAGGCTCCAGCAAGCGGTAGAAAATGAATGAATTTTGTTGTAGAGAAAACAGACAAGAGCTAATAAAAAAAAAAACAACAAACGACAAATATACAGTTCTCTCACTAACCGTATTACAAAAAATGTTAATTTGCATAATTGAGAATGTCTTTGTTTGTAAAATGACAATTATTAACTGATTAATTGATCTGGTAAATGTTCAATTACTACCCAATAATGTAATAAAAAAACAGGGAGAAATATTGCATAACCTGAAAAAAAAGGGGCGTTAGGATTAAAATAAGTTTGCTTCTTCCAACTGCTTTTTGGATGTAGAATTGTGAATTTTAATATGTGATGTATCCCAATGAAACCTGAATGCATGTTTAAAATACTAAATTAAACCATAAAGCAAAGTTACAATTACAGTGAGTGAGAATGAACAGCCTCTCCAATTTCAGGTAATAAACACCACAGTTTAGTTCACCAAGACCATCAAAAACAGCTTTAAAAACATGCAGCTTTCATTGTCTTTAGAAGTGTGTCGGTCGTCTAGTAAGTGATGTAAACAGCATACCTGCCCAGGTTTGTCTTCAAGGTGGTCCCGACCACATACAGGACTTTCTGAGCGATACATGTGTCCAGGCGGATTGTGCGTTGATATTCATTTTTCTTCTTGGGAAAAGCATTGACAGAAGAGGTTTGTTGCAACATGGCTGCAGCTACAAGTGGTGGTCGTGGTGTTGGCTGGTTTTGTTAGGAGCTTGTTGTTCCCAGGTAGTATTTCCAGATTGTAATTTGAGTGTATAGGTGGAGCAGAGACGCCAGAATGGCCTGAAGGCACACAGCTTAGTTGAACATTTTGGCAGGGGAATACATATGTTCTGTTGAATATTATTTTAATCATGCAGGTGCGGTCAAGTGTTTGACAGATGATTACATTACAGATGATAAATTGTTTTTAAATAACCATTTACACTCCGGGCTGTCTATGAGCATGTTTTCTTTGTTACATCCGAGCTTACACAACTGGGAAGCAGTATAGTTAATTACAAAGACTACGGAACTGGAGGCGAATATGAGAAGAAAAGCAAGGTCACATAGTTTATTGTGACACATTTCGGTTCACTTGGAGTTCACCTGATACGGACCAGAGGCAGCGAACAAAAAGCATGACAGCGTCTCACAGTGGTTGAAGATGTAATTGATGACAGGAAATAGAAAAATAAATTGATGCTTGTGTGATTAGATCAACATTTTGTTGTGTTGGCGCTACTGTTAATATTGTTATATTTACAGCATATGTTGTTTACAAACTCAGGGAATGAGTCATTTGACACAGGATGGCTTTGGAAGCAAAAAGCAGACGATTTAAATGAGAGACAATAGTAGTTTATGCACATTTGACTTTATTTTGCTGAAACAATTGTATGTTATTCACTGAAATTATTGTCTTTAATACCCACAATTTGTTTTATTTGATAATATCGATTAAAAAAAAATCAATTATCTTGAAAAATGTTACCGAAAAAATATCGGTATCAGTAATTTTGGCACTGTGCAGGGTATCGGACCGATACCAAAATTTTAAACTTGGTATTCCAATGTGTTGAACTATTTTTATTGTGAGAGCCAATCATATTTCGGGAATTGGTTGACAAACGTCCATGTGAGCCAATAGAATTGCTTCATATTTGCCCAAAAGAGGCGGGAGCTAGAGTCTCCAATGTCATTAAGTAAAACCGCTTTTGTTGTTCCATCAAGACAACACAGATGGAGAATACATTAAGTATTTATAAATAACCTGGATGTATAGCTCTTAACTTTATAATAAGTTATTTCTGGCTGGGTGGATCTCATCGTGACGGTGGAGAAAGTGTGGTATGTCAGTCGGGTGTCCAGGTTGAAGCGAAAGGAATTCCAAGCACGGTGAAGAAGAAAGGATGTCCTGCTCAAAGTGTGAGATAACTTTGCTTAACGTCTCCAAGGGGGGGGCTGGATCCTGTTTCCCTGACTTATGTCTCCGTGTGACCGAGCTCAAGGTGCGGGAATAGCGCTCGGCGGCGAATTTCCAAACAGCGAAGTGAGTTAGCCACGTAGCTACGTAGCCTCCTGCGGGAAGAAGACATTTAAAATGGCGGAAGACTGGCCCCTTCCCTCGGCCTTCGTCTTCTTCCTTCTTCTGAGTGTGAATGCCTGGGCCACCCACTCGTGTCCGTCTCCTTGCTCTTGCTACAAGAGCCCAGACGAGCTCCAAGTCCTTGACTGCAACAAGAAGAGGTTGTCGGCGGCTCCCTTGGATCTTCCAGAGGGCATCAGCCAAGTGTAAGTTATTAGCCAAGTTAGCAAGGAGATGCTAACCAGGATACCATCACAACACTGACGCTACCTTCGTAAACACCCACATTCTGACATAGTATCTCGTTATGATTATTACCGTCAAGTTGGGTGTTTTTTTCTTTATAATCAAGACAGGAAGAAGGTCAAATACTTTGCTCTTAATTAACTTGAAATTGTGTACGTGAGCACTCACTGGCCACAACATTAGGTACACTTCCTCCAGCTAGTAAGATCAAGAGCTATACTGTATTTTTACTGAAGCTACTTTTTCACAAATATAATATTCTTATTGCAATTGAAATTCCAGGACAAATCAACATGCTGTTATGTTTCATATTTCAGTACAATGAACCACAACGACCTGACTGCTCTTCCCTTCCTTGGGGACTCCTACAACATCACATCACTGTCACTGTAAGTATTACATCACCTGTACTGTTCCCTTTATATGTTACTATTTCAGTAAAATGGTAAGCAGTACAGCATTGTCAAGCAACCTTAAGGGCTTCTTAAATAGTGGGGCGGCACCCCCTGGAGTGGAGGTTGGATGGTTTGTCAAGGAGTAAACTTAACTTGGCAATGAAGTTGTTACAGATGTTCTTTTGGCTCATTTTATTAATATGTTTTCATAACCAGGTCAGATAAAGGTTCACAAAAAAGTTCTCAGTCGTGTTTCAATTCAGAAGGAGCATGATATTTGAAAAAAAAAAGAGAACCACTGCCTTAAGGACTCTATGTGGATACACAGTAACATCACTTATTTGAGCAATTGCTTCTCTTACTAATGTGGTATAGGTGAATCATAAACGCGGATTGCATGAACTAATGTTCAGTCAATTTGACTCATACATTTTTGCATCTTATATGATTCAGAGTACACAATCGGATCTCTGAGCTTTCCGTGAGTCAGCTGCAGCCGTACGAGTCCCTGGAGATGCTGGACCTGACGTCAAACTCCCTTTCAGAGCTCCGAGTGGGATCCTTCCCCTCCATGCAGCTGAAATATCTGTGAGTTCATACACCAAACAGGGTTGTCAATATTTGTCTGAAGAAACAAGTTAGTAAAGAGTTGCAGAATAAATTTAATACAGGGTTTCCCCGAGAATTTCTTGAAGCTGTGGAGATGGGCTGTATTACTTAACATTGTTTGCATGTAAACAAATAATTTCCAAGGAGTGGTGTCTTTTACTGAGCCGTTGCGCCCCACCACCATCTATTACATGTAGCCAAAACCCTGCAATTTTGCATGTCAAAATAAGGGTGATCATTCTGTGTAATGGAGTCATGTGTAATTATGTAAAGGCGGGTATTCTCCACATGGTGTTTTATATTTATCTTAACATAACCGGTGTAAATCTCTTTATCACACAATGTGTTTTACAGGAATTTGAGTAATAACAAGATCAGCGTCCTGGAGCCCGGCTGCTTCGACAACATCTCCACCAGTCTGCTAGTGTTGAAGCTGAACAGGAACAGACTGACTGCGCTGTCATCCAAAGTCTTCAGACTGCCAAGTCTTCAGTTTCTGTAAGTATTGCTCTATTTGTATTGGAATGAAAGCGTAAAAAGCCTGTGTGCTAAACTGCATTGTTATTAGGCGTAATTATACATGAAATAGAATATTAAAACAAAATAAAAGGATTGACACTGACTGAAACTAATCCACATTTTGAGGCAATACTGTTTTTTCTACTCTTTTGAATTAATTCTATATTACTTCCTCCCAGTGAAATGAAACGTAACAAGATCAAGATTGTGGACAGCCTGACTTTTAAAGGGATGGACTCGCTGAGATCGCTGAAGTTACAAAGAAATGGCATCACCAAGCTCATGGATGGAGCCTTTTTTGGACTAATCAGCATGGAAGAACTGTGAGTTTGTTTGACGATTCTCATTTCTTATTTGAAGGGTAAGCATATTATTTCCCAGTCTACAAGATAACAGAATTATCTCACCATCTGGGTTGTAAACAAATTTGTATTTAAAGCATAGTTTATCGTTATTTGCCTTAAAAAGTGTATAAAAAATGTCAAATTTCTAGGAACCCTGATAATGGAAGGATTCTTAACTAACACCATCTTTGTTTTCAGAGAGCTGGAACACAACAACCTTACTGAGGTGAACAAAGGTTGGCTGTATGGTTTGCGCATGCTGCGTATCCTGCGGGTCAGCCAGAATGCCATAAGCGTCATTCGAGCAGACGCTTGGGAGTTTTGCCAAAAGTTGGAGGAGCTGTGAGTGTTTCTTTAAAATCTGGAATAACAATGTCTCTTCTTCCTTGGGACTATTCTGTAGTCTTTCTGTAGTCCTCCATCCTATCCTGAACATGCTTGCACATTGTGTGGTTTCATGCAGGGACCTGTCCTTCAATCATCTGACCAGGCTGGAAGAGACGGCTTTTGTAAGATTAGGTCTCTTGGAGAGCCTGAACCTTGGTGAGAACTCGATCAGCCACCTGGGAGAACGAGTGTTCAGCAGTCTGAGCAGTCTGCGCACGCTGTAAGTTCATCTCTGGAGGAGGAATGACCAGTTGTCAGTAATATATAGACTAGCACAAGATTTTCAACAGCGTTTCAACAGCTGTTCATCAAACTCTTGTATTCTTTCTATTCTTAGTCATGACCTTGTGAAGGTGACACTTACACTCATATGTACTTTTGTGTTCTTAATCAAATTGTCATTTTCAAAATATAATATATCATGACTTTGATTTCTGTGCATTCTGAAAGTACACAACAGGTTTGTTTGCCTTGCTCTTAAATTCCTGTAGATCAGGGGTGTCCAAACTTTTTCTACTAAGGGCGTCATACATGGTGGGCCCCTTCTGAGAGGTGTACACTAAAGATACTAAAACCAATCCAATTTAGGTTATTTGAACCAAATGTGTTGCAAAATTTAGTAATGTAATACTAAATTCATTTTATTTTTAGAATATGCCCAGAGCTGGGCCTCACTTTGGACACCCCTGCTGTAGATAGTCTGTAGTCAAGAGAAATAACAGTAGAAATGTTCACTATTTTATCCACTAATATAGACTGTGTTGCTTTCAAATCCTCCATCACCTGTTTAGTTCCAAAGCACCCGAAGTATAGAATTGTCTTCCCTGAGGCCCGTTATGGTCACCTGCACTTCCCCCTCTCCTCCACCTTGTAGTTGGGCATAGAGATGTCACGATAATATCAGGATATTATAATATCCTTATAATGGCGGGACAATTTTCAAGCCGGAGCTCTGCCGTTGAAAGCATTGTGTATACAAATAATTTTACATATTCTTCACTGTACATGCATCTGCTAGACAAAGAGAGGATGTCGTGAACTTATTATTTGCGGCTGGAGTTGGATGAAGAGGAGGTCAGCTGCTAGAGCTTGACACACCAGCGTGGGTGCTTTCATGTGAGAGGGGAATCGGAGAGTGCAAGAGTTCTTTCAGAGGTGGTCAAGCGTGATGAAGAAGGAACAAAAGGGCCCTCCTGCAAACAGACGGCATACAGCATGCCTGTAGGCCCATGGATTCATCACTCATTCATCCCTCATCCGAACAGTGGCCCACTGTGGAAGTGTGGCCTCTGCGAATGTGGGCTTCATTTTGCATTTGTTTTGATGGACAGTAGAGCAAGTGAATGTTAATGTACTCTCCTGGTATGGAACCTTCTTAATGTAACAGACTGACCACATAAGGTCTCTGAGACCCTCCAGGCTTTGTCATGATAGCTTATGTTGTGTTTTTTTAATTGAATATGAGCCTCTTTGTTTTGCAGAGACATCCACAATAATGTCATTTCCTGGGCCATTGAAGACTCCATCAGTGTTTTTGATGGAATGAAAAAGCTGAACACACTGTGAGGACTTTTAATATATTCAATACTAACTTTGGTCAAGTTCTATTAAAAAATGTAAACATTTGTTTTGTGAACTCTCAGCTCCCTGATATGCTTGTGCAATTCCAAAGATGTCTTTGTCGACATTTGCTTAGCAAGACAAAAGAAACTTAAATGGGAAAATATTTGTTTTCCAGAATCTTACAGCAGAACAAAATCAAGTCAATCACCAAGAATGCCTTTGAGGGTCTGGATGAGTTGGAGCATCTGTGAGTGAAGTCTTTGAACAGCTACTTCTTGCTTGTCATCTCAAAATGCTCTTGTTTTTCTCACCAAATGCTTTTCTTTTGAAAGTAGTGGCCATATTTTTGCAATTACTTTACTTTTTTTTGTTTTGTTCAGGGACCTCAGTAGAAATGACATCATGTCGATACACCCTGAGGCACTACTGCATTTAAAGCTCAAAGTCTTGTAAGTAATAAAAACATGTACAATGGTTTTTACCTCACTTATGTCAATCTCAAGGGCATTGGGTCATTTTTTAGAATTTTAATGACTTCAGTTTTGGAGCCTCTCACACATCCATCCTCTTGACCTCTCAGCATCCTCAACACAAGCAGCCTCCTGTGCGACTGCCACATGCAGTGGCTTGGACCGTGGCTCAGCAACAGCCATTTCCAGATGCCTGTGTCTGCCATCTGTGCCCATCCTGCCAACCTGCTTGGACGCAGTGTTCTTTCTATCAGCCCGGTTGACTTTGTGTGTGGTCAGTGTTCTCACCCTTTTCATTCTATTACTATTATATTTCTGCTAGCGTTAGCTGACCCTATAATAGACTAGTTCTGCTGTTAATCTTCTATGTAGAACATCAAACAAATAATCAGATTTTTGATCTTTGACAGACGACTTTCCCAAGCCCTGGATCGTCACTCATCCTGAGACGTCAGTGGTGCTGCGGGGCTACAACATAACTTTGACGTGCGTGGCATCCAGCAGCAGCGACTCACCAATGAGCCCGGCATGGCGGAAAGATGGGGAGGTGCTTTACGATGCCGAGGTGCAAAATTACGCTCGGTACCAGGAAGGCGAGCTGATCTACACGACGGTGCTCCACCTCCTCAATGTCAACTTCACCGACGAGGGACGCTACCAGTGCGTGGTGTCCAACCACTTTGGCGCCAACTACTCCAACAGGGCCAAGATCACTGTCAACGGTGAGGAGGTTTTGCAAATAAATCACTTACTGATTTATTAAGTTTTGGCAGACTGAGAGCTGTTGTAGTTCACAACTGAATTTTAGTGTTTCTCTCTTCTCTCCACAGAGCTGCCATCCTTCCTTAAGACTCCCATGGATCTGACTATCAGGACCGGGACCATGGCCAGGCTTGAGTGTGCTGCAGAAGGACACCCCTCGCCGCAGATCGCCTGGCAGAAGGACGGCGGCACCGACTTTCCTGCCGCTCGGGAGCGCAGGATGCATGTGATGCCGGACGATGACATCTTCTTCATTGCTAACGTGAAGACAGAAGACATGGGGGTGTACAGCTGCACAGCGCAGAATGCAGCGGGCAGCTTGTCAGCCAATGCCACGCTTACCGTCCTGGGTAAGTCCCCCACTTTTGGTAGCAGAGTGTGTGAATGGTGCATGTGTTGACAGACGACTTGATGTGTTGAAAAACAAGCAAATCACATCAATTCAAACATTTCACAGACTTTGCAGACTCTTTTGTTCTGTTTATCAGGCAATGGCATCTTCCTCTCTTGCAGAAACGCCTTCATTTATGCGGCCCCTAGAAGACAGAACAGTGGCCAGAGGTGAAACTGCTGTGCTTCAGTGCATCGCCGGAGGCAGCCCTGCACCACGCCTTAACTGGACCAAAGACGACGGGCCTCTGGTGCTCACAGAGCGCCACTTCTTTGCTGCAGCCAACCAACTTCTAATAATCGTCGACGCCGGCCCCACAGATGCTGGGAAGTACACTTGCATCATGTCCAACACGCTTGGAACGGAGCGCGGCCACATCTACCTTAGTGTCACACCGTCACCCAACTGCGATTCTGGCGCGGTGTATGACCAGGACGGCTGGACCACTGTGGGCATTGTTGTTATTGTGGTGGTGTGCTGTGTGGTCGGGACCTCGCTGGTGTGGGTCATCGTCATTTATCATATGCGCAGGAAGAGCGAAGACTACAGCATCACCAATACAGGTTATTAAATGTCGCCCCATAATGTTGCAACTGACCCCTTGTGGATAATTTTCCATTAAAATATTTTGTTTTTTCCTCCAGATGAGATGAATTTACCAGCTGACATCCCCAGTTATCTCTCCTCTCAGGGGACTTTGTCAGAACCTCCAGAAGGCTACAGTAGCTCGGAGGCAGGCAGCCACCAGCAGCTCATGCCTCCTCTCTCCAATGGATACGTGCACAAGGGCACTGATGGTGAGCTATAGCTGTGTATGTGTTTTTGTAAGTAAGTTGGATTCCCATGCAGCAAGAAACACACATCGAAGATAGTGAAATGTGGATTAATAAGCCCATGTAGATGCATAATGTCATTGTGGAAGCCAAATAATCAGTAGATGACACTATGTCTACATCACAGTGCTGATGTTTTGAGTGACTCTTAAGACTCATTGTCCATACATGAACAGGTGTGTGCTATGGCGACACAGGCAGCGAGGTGGAAACAGAAGGTAACGGACGACTACACTACCGGGTGGGATCTCTGTTCACTGGCCATAGCAGCTTCCACCCCTCAGAGGCTCGTGATGGACCAGCTGCAGCCGCCTCAGGTTTGTTTGGAAGAAGCCAAAAATGTACCACATGTTCACAGAATGACAACTTTTCACTGTCATGTTGGACATGACTACATGACTACATGCAGTGTTAATTAAGGTAGTGTCATCAATCTGTATTACATATGACTTATCTTTCATTATTTTTGGAATAATAATGGGCCATAGTCAACCACGAAACGGCAATCCTTTATTAATTTTTTTTAAATTCATGATAGATTGAGGGGGAGATGTTTGAACCATGTTGTAATGAGGGACGACAGTAGCAGACATTTTTCAACCAAACTTATCACATATGTGATATTTAAAGGGACTGTTTGCAACAGCGTGGGCTGCAGCGATGAGACACTGTTTATCTCTTTACGGTGTACTCTTCTCCAGGAGATATCCAGCTGTTTGTCAGAAAGAGAAGTGGTCCTTCCACTCCCGCTCAAGAAAAACAAAGTCACCATAAACATGACACGAATGTGAGGTGCTTTCACAGACATGGGGTTATTACATTATTCACCGTGACCCACTGAAAACAGGCCCACTTTTGGGTCACAAACCACAACACTGCATTTGACAATACTTCTGTACTCTAAAAAACATATCTTGCATCAACAGGTGCCGCCAGTTCGTTGGTCATCTGCTCCGACTGCTACGACAACGCCAACATCTATTCTCGCACGCGGGAGTACTGCCCCTACTCCTACATGGGCGAGGACGACCCACTGGACAGAGACCTGCCGAGTCTGAAGGAGAGCTACGGTGAGCATACTCGGCAAGAGGATGCCGCTCTGGAGAGCCTCATCAACAAACGGGAGTCGTCCAACTTCCTCACGTCACATGACATGAGGCCGAGAAGCCACGTTTCAATGGAAGACTGTGCTACCGGTAAGTCTTGAACACTGCGCTAACATATGCATTGCAGAAGCTTTTTCTGGTTTTGTCTTAAACTCTTGGCCCCCTTGTGGGTAAAATGCAGCTAATTGTGTAGATAAACTTAAAACAACAATTTTGGGGGACCATTTCAAGTGTATTTTATCAAAATGGTAACCGATGACACATCTTTATAAGTCATACAAACATAATAATGGCATGGCGAAATTAGTACATGATTCTATGTACCATACGTCACTCTATCCCCACATGTTGATTATCACTTTAAAGCTGAGAAGTTCATCTTTCCATACATGGTCAGTCAGGTTGCGTCGCCTCATCAGGCAGCCCAGCCTCCCATTTCAGTACCCTATCAAATCCTGTGCCCATGTCCAAATATTACATCAAAGCCCAAGGCTTGTCTTGTCGAGCACAACAAATATCCTTTCCTTATGTTGGATTGAGGACACACTTTTCCCACAAAAGAAGAGCAAATCATTATGATTACAATTTTTATTTAAAAAGAAACAGCCACAACATTACTGACAATGGAATTATATTCTTTGAGATTTTATTCTAGTTATGTGACTCTGGCAAACTAGCTTCCTGTCTGTTTGGAGGCGGGAGATAAGGGAAAACCACACATGCACATGACAATGTACTGAGGCCGGCAAAAGTATCCACTTTATTTCCATTTATGGTGCGATAAATTCATTTGATTTTTTTATTGGTGCCATGAGAAATCCTGTCACGTTTTAAAGTCATGAGATCTTGTGATACCCTTAAAAATAAATAAATTTAAATTTGATAATTAACAAAGAGATATTATATATAATAGGCTTTAGACAAAAATAAGTGGACCTTTCTTCACGAGTCCTTTCAGTGTGCTGTGAAGTATAAAATTGTAAACGATAACATTCAAGTGCTATTTCAATCAAACAGACTCACTGCCGCCAGTGCAACTAAACTAAACATTTTACAAGAAGGAAATAAAAACAAAAGGCTGTCCAACTATCCACGGTTAATGTAACTCTTTGGGGCAACTTACACTTTGGGTATTTCTTTGTCCACAAATAACTTTGTACAGAGGCACCAACACATGAAGCACATAGTGCTCAAAGCAGAAAAAAATCTATCTTTTTCTATTCAAGGTACTCAAATTATTTAAATTCAAAATTTTTACTGCCTCGCTTTCTCTGTGTAGGCTTTCTCAGCAGTTCTCAACACTGGGCAGAACGGCACAACTCCAAACCCCAACCAGGCACCACCACTCATAGGACACTTCCTCCAGCTGAGGAGGAGGAGGACACACACAACTACAGATTAGCCTCCAAAAGGACTAACCCTCAGGACTATCCAGCACCCACATAGGTCACTGGTCTGGGACCCCATACCCTTTTTCTTGCATCCACTACCTCCTTAACACTCTGCCAAAGATGCTCTATGGAGTGTTTACATTCCTCTTCCTCACAGCCATTCAAAGTGACCTCTTCAGAACGTCATGAATGTATGCTTTAACGGAGCCGTGCCTAATCGCTCCTGCTACTACATTTGGGAGATGACCAACCACTCTTTTCAAGTCGGTAACGATATTTAATTGCGGGAAGACGACTCCCCCCAAAAAGCAGCAAGAGGACACACCCCCCCTCCTGCAGACTTTGCAAAGACACTGACACCACAATGTGGTGTATATTATGAGTACATATGAATATATCCTTGACATTCTTTATGGCCTTACGCAATCATCAAGCCTTCCTTTTTCAAGCAGTTTGGGCAGCGGGGGGGATATTTTGTATTTTAATTTGCACATGTGACAATCATGTTTTATGCACTGATCTGTTTTTCCGTCACAGCTTTCAGGCACTTAATATAACATTCAAGTCATGATCCTTCTTGCTGATGTTGAGGAAAAGTTTCAGGACTGTGAAAAATGTAGAATGTATTGTTGTTTTTTTATCCATTTATGCAAGTCAGGGATGTCCAAAGTTTAGCCCGCAGCTCACATTTTATTGACATATTCTGAAAATGAAATAAATTCATTGAAAAGATAATATTATTAGGTATGACACTAATAACTAGTGGATTTGTCACCTATGACACAAATGCTAATGTTATGTTCAAATACCATATATTGACCTACATTGGATCGGTTGTAGCATCTATTAGTTTAAAACCTATATTGTATAAAAGTGGCATCTGTATTCTTCAATTTTCATGTATGCAGCCTTAAAAAAAAATAATAATAATTGGACACCTCTGATGTAAGTGTACGAGCTACTAGTGTATTACCATTGTGTCATACATCTGCAGTGCTAATCTGGAGTGTCGTTTCGAGTTAATTAACTTGTGAGTAGTACAGTGGAACCTCCAAAGTTGAACTTCCTGTTTGCTTCCTATGTGGAAGTAGAACTAACCCTCTCTATTTGACCTTTTAACTGTCATACAAGTGTAAAAATAAGTTTGCCTTTGTATATTTGTATAATAACACTTTTGGCGCATATTTTCCTCTGAATTCCACATACAACCTGGGAGGTTTCACTGTTCACTCGTCATTATTGCGTTATTCAATGCAACATCTCCTAAATATTAGAAATGCACCTCTTACTATGAATTTCCAAGCATCCTTTGGAAATGCAAAATTGCTCTTTCATGCTGTGCTGGAGCTGCAAGCAAAATGATGTCATGCTTATGCTTTCAATCGCCTTAGAACATATTTTTGATTGGTGCACTTTCATTTTAGTTTGTCTCATTCCAACATCTCATGCATTCCACGCTATGTATTCTGTGACATTGCATTGTGGGAGTGATAATCATATAGGTACTGACCACTGCTGTCTGCTTCAATGGGGACTGCTGTGGTCCCTCTGTAAGGTACCATTGTGAACGGCATATCCACTTACTGACATTTTTCTTGTAGATTCTGTGTCGATTTTGTTATTTCTCTCCTCATTGTTTTTTCTTGGCTAAAATCATGCAGTTCCAGTAGGAAATGTTCCACACTAACAGGCGCTAAATGTCGTCTCTTACTTACACTTTGTTTCCTTCAATACCAAAGTTTACCAACACGGTAAATGCTCAGTGCTGCTTTTTTTTTTTTTTGCATTTGTATTTTTTTTTGGACCTTGTACATTTGTGTGAAGCATGTCATTTTTTTTAACGTAGCTATTATTCAATCAAATATTAAACATGAATTGTGTTTAACTTACTTTGAAAGCAGTTTGCTGTTTTTAGATTCTTATACATTTTGAATCCTCTTTACCTTTTTTTAGTGGTTATCTAAGGTATTGTGGTCGTGTTCAGATGCAGACTATTTTCCAATATCTTAAGGAGTACATTGGATATTTGCATATTTGCAGCTTTTGTGAAAAAAAACACCCGTTTTTTGTTTTTTATTCTGCAAATAGGTTTGTTGCAGAAACCCCCTTTGGTTTACCCCAATGATAACCATTTATAAAAATGTTGTAACTTTGGAGGGGAAGGCGAGAGCTTGTGTAGCGTAGGGGGGCACCTAGATGCAGCAGCTACAGGCCAAATCAAAAATAGACATTTTATGGATGTTTCAATTGTTTTTTTATTAATCCCCAAACTTGACTAATTGTTACATGGTCAACTATACTGCCTGAAATTTCTCATCGTGTACTCGTAACAAACCAACAAATAATGTGTGAAAATGTCACCTCTGAGACTTGCGCTCCAGCTCTTGGTGAAGGTAATGATGAGGAAATCAGGAGAAAAAACAAGGTTCTGCTTGAAGTTGGAGTAATTTGGCACTTGTAGCCAGCTTAATGACCCCTAAAAACAACCCTTTTTGACGTTAGGTTCATTTTTCAAAGTAAATCCTGTTAAATGTCAAGAGGAGCCAAAAAAAGCAGCTCAGCATGTGTTTATGTGTTTTCCTCTTATGCCTTGTAATGTAACAACCTCATGGCGATGATACTGACATATGACTATGTCCTCTGAGTCAGCGTGATGCTGCATCATTTATAAAGCAACCAGGAATTAATGACATTTACAATGTTCAAGTCCACAGCTCCGCTTGTGACCGCTCCACCTTGCAAGATGGATAGGCCTCTGAGTATTTGGATTTCATGCACATCCTCATACAAACATGAGCAAGCACTTCCTGTAACGTCAACGTTCACGTTTACAGCACTAGAACTCATTAAACGGGGATGAATTATGCATGTAATAGAAGAGCCTGGCTGATGCTTTTCCTGCATGCATAAAAAAAAGCAAAATGGATGGTAAAGCTGCAGATTAGGAGTGTGGTGAAAATTCATGATTGAATTAAGTAGATTTCTATATATTTGCATGCACTGAAATACTACTAAAGGCAGGAACAGGGAAAAAATATGGCGGATATGATGTCTTTCCTGCATGTAAATATGCTGGGAAGTGGAGCGGTAAATTGCTGGCTAGTGCTTTGGCTTTGTCAGTGGGTGGTGCTGGGCACTTGGTTACACATACCGACATGATTAGTTGTTACCATGAAGGCTGTTTGGTATACCCCCCCAAACCCCCACCCCCTTTCATGTATGTATTTTTAAATGCATAGATTGAAAATGCACAGTATGCATATGTTATTAAATTGATATTATATTATATCATATATAAATATTAAATAAATATTTTACTGTAGATTTATTCTAGTCTTAGTCATTTAACAATATTAGGGTAGTTCTTGTTTTTTTAAATAGTGTAATTCTAACTCATGACAATATTACTATACAGTATTTTATGCATATTTTTATTTTAGTTTTTATTTTTAGAAACAATAAAAAATTGCATCACGTCATTTTTTATATATTTGTATTTTTTCTCTGTCTCGTAGGAAAAAAAATAGTTTACGGAATTACATACATTTCTATTTACAAATTTCCCTCTTTAGGTGTAATCCTACAGGTAACCATAAGATGGCGCCCGTGCAGTGTCACCACAGCCGTGCGAGTGCGCAGCAGAGTTTTTAAAAAAGGGGGCGTTTCAAAGCCCGGCTGGACGAGTCTTGGCCGTGCCAGGTGTGTTGGAACCTTCCGCAGATGCCTCCACTGTGCGTGGGCTGGACTTCCACGGCGCACACATCGCCTCCCGCAGCCTCCGAGCGCTGCTTGCCGGGGCCATGACAGCTTGCTCGTTGACGCACTGGGTCTCTCCGCTCCATTAAAGGTTGTTCAATCTGTACAAACTTGTCGTCACAAGGAGGCCACCTGAGAGACGGGGAGCTCCGACAGAGAGAAGCCGTGATTGCTGCACTTGTGCGCCGTCGCTTTTTTACGCACACCGGAGCCTCTTTAAGTGAGACTATACTGCAACCGAGGCAAGCGCGCAGGTTTTGGACATAAAGAAGCCGTGGGATGACTGGCACACCTTCCATGGGTGGGAATCACTCCTGTGCACGTCAGGGAGATGAACCATCACTTTCTCCTGTTTATTAGGCCGCGCTAATTCAGCGAGTGGAAGCATCTCGACTGTTGAGAAAAAGCAAGCAGAGCCACCATGTCCAGAACCCTGAAGAAGAAGAAACACTGGTCTAGCAAGGTGGTGGAGTGCGCCGTGTCGTGGGGAAACCTCGGGGACTTCGGCTCCGTGGTGGAGGTCCTCGGGGGAGCCGAGGTGGGCCAGTTCCCGCACCTGGGCCAGATGAAGCTGGACGTGCTGGTGTGCCACGTCGGGAAGCTGCCCTACTACGGTGATGTCCTCTTGGAGGTCAATGGGACGCCAGTCAGTGGACTTACCAACCGGGACACGTTGGCTGTCATCCGGCATTTCCGGGAGCCCATTCGCTTGAAGACGGTCAAACCAGGTGATGTTACCTTGTTACCTTGTCGGTTCCGGTATTCATATCCCAGCGTAATTGAAGCAGTGCCACCTCCGCTACTCTAGGTGGCGCTCGTCCCAATGTTAGCCACTGAGTAATGACGACTTTGAGTCCAAGCAAGCTAGCAGGAGGCTAAGCTGAACATGTGGACAACATTAGGTACTTGATGTGCGATTTTACTACTTAAGTGGTTTTATTTTACGTAATGTGTTTTGGTGTACTGCCATCTTGTATATTCCCGATTTAGTTTCATTATCTCTTTACATGCAATGTTATCTTAATAATACATTTGATTTGTATAGCGCTTTTCAGAGTACTCAAAGACACTTTATAGTAGAGTAATAAAAATAGAGTTGAGTAAAAACAAAGTAAAATATGCATTAAAATACAATATCGAAAACATTAATTCATAGCTAAAACAAGGCTAAAAGCAGTCGGGTATAAAAAGTTAGACATTAAAAACAGATTTAAACAGGTGGGTTTTTAGTTGTTTTTTGAACGTGCATGGAGTGAATGGGGCAGCAATGGAGAAGGCTCTGTCTCCCCAGGTTCGGAGCTTGGTCTTACAGGGGAGTGCCAGTAGGTTAGAGTCCGAGGAGCGAAGGTGATGTGCAGGGATTGTGTGGATGAAGGAGGTCTGTGAGGTACGGAGGGGTCAGATTGTGGAGAGCTTTGTAGGTGATGAGAAGGACTTTGAAATGGATACGTTGGGGGACGGGAAGCCAGTGGAGGTGGAGGAGATCTTCTATTCCTGCTTTTGCTCCTGTTTAAACTACTCAACCTAATGTGGAACATGTGTATGTATCGCTGCTTGGTTGAGCAGGATAAACTGTTGGAGGATACACTTCACAAAATGACGAATAATATTAATAATAATCACATACGCTAGCTTACCATTTTGTTCCAATCTGCAGTGTCTACTTTGCTGCAGGGTTCCGGTTTCCGTTTGCCCTTAGTCTCCTGTCGGATAAACTTGGTCTCCTTCCATGCAGAGTTCTCCTATGCATGAGATGAGTTAATTTGCTTTAAAATGGTCACTTCCTGTTGTAGCTCTATAGCATCATACTATAGCATCTACACTTTACTGCAGGGTTCCGGTTTCTGTTTGCCCTCAGTCTCCTGTCGGATAAACTTAATCTCCTTCCATGCAGAGTTCTTATGCATGAGATGGATTAATTTGCTTTAAAAATGTTCACTTCCTGTTGTAGCGCTATACCATCCTACTATAGCATCTACACTTTGCTGCAGTTGCACCCTCAACCTACACAAGCACAATAATAACACGGAAGCTTCACCCAAAAATGTCACAGCTGATTGGAACATGTAATCAACCGACATGTCTCAGTTGGATTAAAATGTATTATTCCCTGAGTGATGTAAGTCAGTGTCGTCACCCATCTCTTCCCTCAGCCTATAATGCCCCATCATGGCCCTAATTGGCCTACTGGCTCTCATCACTTTTTCAGCGAGATCGAACGCAGATAATGGCAGTAATGGCGTAGCAGACTGGTTTGAGACATCAAGTCTAAGTGCACTCCCATGCATAGAAATAAGGCCTAATTACATCCTCCATTATTCAGTCCGGCCCGTTCCGAGCTGGAGTGGCAAGGCTGGTTGCATCCTGTTGTCTCATCGCAGCACATCCGGCTGAGTCCAGGATGCCGCCTCCGACATCCCAGCACTGATAGATGGGAAGGTGGGAGGGCTGCACTAGCTGGTCCTAATGGAGTTAGTTGACGGAGATGGAGATCGCCTGGTATCCTGATTATGTGCTGGTAGTATTTCAGACCAGTACTTCTCAAATAGTGGGGTGGGCCCTCTTGGGGGTGGCTCGGTGAACTGTTGGCGGATGTGAGAGGCAGGGAAGACGTTCAATATTAGTGCATGTTTGAATTTGTCATAATCAGCATGAAGTTTGACTGGTGAATGATGAATGATTTGACCCCATTCCATGCAGATTACATTCATTTCTATTAGATTGCATGGTTAGCATTTGTCGATGGAGACAATAACATTTATTCATTCATTCATTCATTCATTTTGCAGGAGCCTACCCCAGTTGTGTTCGGGCGAGAGACGGTGTATTTGATTTTGAGTATCAGCCGATACCGAGTCCCGATCGAGTACTTCTTCACTCTCATATTCATACCTATGGACAATTTGGAGTCACCAATTAACCTAGCATGTTTTTGGAATGTGGGAGGAAACCAGAGTACCCGGAGAAAACCCATGCACGCATGGGGAGAACATGCAAACTCCACACAGAGATGCCCGAGCGGGGAATCAAACCCGGATCTCCTCGTTGTGTGGCCTGCCTGCTAACCACTTGTCCAACATTCATTCATTTTCTACCTCTTATCCTCAAGGGTCGCAGGGGTGCTGGAGCCTATCCCAGCTGTCTTCGGGCGAGAGGTGGGGTACACCCTGGACTGGTCACCAGCCAATCACAGGGCACATATAGACAAACAACCATTCACACTCACATTCATACCTATGGACAATTTGGAGTAGCCAATTAATCTAGCATGTTTTTTGGTTTAGGAAACCCATGCCTGCACGGGGAGAACATGCAAACTCCACACAGAGATGGCCGCGGTTGGAATTGAACCCTGGCTGCGTGCTAACCACGACCGCCGTGCAACCAAGACACAAACATTTTAAAATAAAGATGCCAATTATAGTGTGACATCACCACTAATAGATGAAATATTTTTCTGTCCCCCAGTAGAGACATGACAAAAAATTACAAAGAACCACTGACTTAGACCATCCTGAATCCTGAATACTCCAGAGACAGCAGCAGCAGTAGCAGTAGCAGCAGCCGAGTCCCACAAGCACACAGGTCGGGCTCCCTGGAGATCATCCGTACATCCATACAGTATATGTGTGATCATTTCATACACTGGATGAAAGGGAAAACGGGTATTCGTCAAGCTTTAGGAATAGTGTGCTTGTGCCCCGATGTGATGCTGTGTTTTATGGCTCTCAGCTCCCCAGAGCTGCTCGCAGCCTTCTTTACTGGCCCACTAAGCCAAGGATGATTAATAAAGAGCGCCAAGATTCTTAGCAACACAGGGAGACGTGTAGCGATGGGGAGATATTAATATTATAATTATTAATGCTAAAAAAAAACATCACCATCAGCATTGTTACTTAAAAATAATTAATTTTGAACAACATTAATGTTTAAGGGCTGCACGGCGGTCAAGTTGTTAGCGCTCAGACCTCACAGCTAGGAGACTCGAGTTCAATCCCACCCTTGGCCATCTCTGTGTGGAGTTTGCATGTTCTCCCCGTTCTCCGGGTATTCCGGTTTCCTCCCACATTCCAAAAACATGCTAGGTTAATTAGCGACTCCAAATTGTCCATAGGTATGAATGTGAGTGTGAATGGTTGTTTGTCTACATGTGCCCTGTGATTGGCTGGCGACCAGTCCAGGGTGTACCTCTCGCCCAAAGACAGCTGGGATCTAGTGAAAATAAGCGGCATAGAAAATAGATGATGTTCCTGCACGGAATAATACACACAGTAGCTCCGTGTACCTGCACCATCTAATGAGATCCAATAAGAGATTGCATAAAAAATATTGTGCTGATGAGCCTTGCTGCCTATCTTTAATCAGCTTGCGAGAAGAGCGGTCACATTCATTAAAAGAGACCTATTATGCTCATTTTTCAGCCTTTTGTATTAAGTTGTGGACTCCAAAAGAGCAGCTTCACATGATAACCAGCACAGAAAGCTTTCTAAATCTTCCAGACTCTGCACCTATTCCAGCTTTCTTTGGATTCCGTGCTTCCCACGAAAACAATATGTTTTAATGTATTCTACTCACGGCCCGCCTCCAGGCACGCCCACTTCGCTGTGGTTGGTCACACAGTGCTTAGGACGACTTAGCCGCTAGCTGCCGAGTTCAACTTTATAGGAGTTGATAAAAGACTTCATAATAAAAGGCGATTTTTGTTTTTAAAATGTTCGCTTTTAACATAAAGCCATATATGTTGGATCCCGAATCCGATTCGGAAGTAGAGACCGGACGTTAGAATTTTCTCAAGAAAAGAGGTTATTTCAAGACGTCTCTGGATGGTGAGTAGCTTTAGCATTTTAACATTAGGTTTTCTACAGCATCGATAACCGATAATGTGGTCATTATTATTTTTGCAGGGCTACCATTGTTTTAAAAACTCAGGTAGACCCACTGATTGTGGTGGGAAGTGGCTATTAGCAAACCCACTCATTGTTTGCACACTCTATAATGCTACACATACAACTGCTCTTGTTCCATTACTTACACAAAATAAACACAGTTAGGGCACTGATAAATTGTTACTCACTGCTTGTTCTTTTGACTCTTCGACACGACCAAGTAATGTTGGAAAAGCATCAGCCTTTGGCAGAAGTTTGTCGGCTAGTCCAGCTGCATATTGGCCCATGTTCACGAAACAGTGAAATGCCTTTGACAGATTAAAATATATATTTTTGCTGGTCGGGAATCTGGAACTCCAACCAGTTGTACTTAATGATGGTGTTGTTGGGAATTGTAAACAAATGTAGCGTTTCTTTTCACCCGAAGAAACACTTCCTGGAAGCAGAAGTTGAAAAAGGCTCATTTCAAAGCTACCCAGGAGATGCAAACATATAGACATACTAATTTTTAATTTCATTACAATGTCTTCCCAACACTAATTCCCCATGTCTTCTCACAGTGAAACTTCTTATTCTACAACTGAATGATGTTTCTAATAATTAAACATTGTCTCCTATGTTTTAAACAATAAACTGACGTCAACTAGGCAACAAAGCCTGAGGCTCAGAGCTAAACCTTGTCACATTCAACTGCATGTGACAGTGCCTTGGCAATGAAAGCACTTGCTCCCAAGTTGAGGGGATACAAATGTATTGACTTTGCCAATGTGGGGAACAACACTCCATCATTGTAGATTACCTTTAATGTGTATGCTAATCCACAAACTAGTTGGACTAAAATTAGCTGCACCTTGTGCTGGTTAGACGTAGCAGAAGCTAATGAAGGGTCTTGTGAGGATAGGTGGTGATCCCTTGCCTTGTTGTCTCGCTGCCCACATTTGTCCATACATCACATACATGAACACGAGCATATGTATGTTGTCCTAGGGCATGTCTTCCATGTTTGATAAGTGGCATTGGCATGCAGATACCGGCGCCGCTCGCACGTCCAGAGCTCACTGGTGCACATGTCGGCGCTGTGTATACATTCCTGTGTGGTCGCCTCATGTTTTATTCACACCTCCTGCATAATTGAGTTGGCGAGTGGATTTTCTCCACTCTGATAGAGTCGCAAGATCAGCTGTTACTGGGGGGGGGGGGGATTCTAGACATGACGGCGGCTTCTCTTGGTTGAGCAGATGTTCATTGTTGTTCCTCACCGAGTTCCTCTGTGCTCTTAGTGTGGATGCTAGCATCCGAAAAAGAATGTGGAGCAGCATTTCACGCCGTGCACTCTCCAATTCTCCAGGGACCCCCTTCTGTTCTCACACTTCCTCACATCCTGTGTCTTCTTGGAGATGAAGACGTTCATAGTAGGGCCCCAACATTTCTCTGGTACCTTTTTGATTGAGTCGGGAGTGATGCCTCTATTAAAAGATCTATGCTCGCTGCAGGAGGCTATTTCTGCTGAGGCGCAGGAAAGCGGCATAATGATAAAAGGTTGAGTGTTAGCTACTCTGCAATGTCGCTTATACATTCACTGGACGCATTATTAGATACACCTGCACCATCTAATAACGTCCAACACAAGAGCTGCCTATGCAAACATACATAAGTAGCATATTGTGCAAAACTCTGCCAAGGCCCAACAATGTACTATTTACTTAATTTTACCAAATACACATGTTTCCTAAGTATTTATGCATTTTCCCTTGATTTGGGTTCTCGAGGACTTCCAGACAACTGCCGAGCTTATTTTGTCAGATTACTTACACAAAAAAACACAGTTATTAATTATACATTATTTACAGCGGCCTGCACGGTAGTCGAGTGGTTAGCGCACAGACCTCACAGCTAGGAGACCTGGGTTCAATTCCACCCTCCGTCATCTCTGTGTGGACTTTGCATGTTCTCCCCGTGCATGCGTGGGTTTACACCGGGAATAAGCAACTCCAACCACTTCTTGCCTCTTTAGAAAACAAAATTATCTTTAAACTATCTTTCCCTTGCACCGGAACAAACATTTCCAGCGTGCCTTTGCTAACTTATGATGAACAGAGCTAAGCAGATAGGGACGAGGGCGGACCAACGTCAGCAGAACTTGGTGATAGAAAAAACATTAACATGACAATACACCATTTATAGGTCAGAAAAGTGAAAAAGCATAATATGTCCCCTTTAACATTGAATCCTACTTCGGGGAAAATTTACTTGCAGTCAAGTCTCAACCCAGTTAACTGCGATAAATGAGGGACTGTACATTTATACTGTATTTGTATAGCACTGAGCGGTGCTTAAGAACTGGAGTAATACTTTTTCCAACCAGTTCAGGATAATTAGGCTTCTTATGTTTATCACCATTTCCTCCCAATGAAAACCACCCGGGACAAATACTAACAGAGCAGATGGACTATTTTACAGCAACCATTTCTGTTCTGTTTTCCTTTTGTGATTTTTAATCATCTCATATCGCAGCGGGTTGTCATCTTCTTTTTATGTTTATTGACCTAAAGTGTTGCTAGTAGCTGAGGCTATGATGATGATGTTGAAAAGCGTCACTTGAAGCGTTAATCCAGAGGCCAAATTACATTATTGTGTTTTAATACAGCAGCACTTGGGGTGTTGATTGACAATTTGTCACCTGCTCCCGATCACATGGCGACTCCCCCTCGTGCTGCGGCGGGGTCACAATATTTTCCATCAGTAGCTGATCCAACCTATAACGCTCCAGAATCAAACAGCAATAGTGAATGTGGGTTAATGCACCACTTATTCCAGGAAATGGCTCTCAATGCAATCATCTGCTTGACGGGTTTGTAGTTGCAAAATGGGCAGCTGCAAAAACGGAAAAAAGAAATAGTTAGGGAAGATATTAGTCACATGTATTCAGAATCTGATTTTTTGGTGCAGAGCGTTACATGTGGGGACATGTATTATGTTTCCTTTGTGCACTAAAAATGAGCCAAACCGTGACCTTCAAACCAAAGTATGGCTTTATGGATTATGGCGTACTGTTCCACCCTTAGATGTTGACCTGTAGGTCTATGTATTTTAAGGAGACAGAGTGGAATAAGTTGTCATGTGCTACACTGGCTTTTAAGGAGGATAATATAATACACTGTATGACAGTGGGGGCTGCATGGTGGTCGAGTGGTGAGCGTGCAGACCTCACAGCTATTTTTTGCTGCTTATCCTCATGAGGGTCGTGGGGCTGCTGGAGCCTATCCCAGCTGTCTTCGGGCGAGAGGCGGGGTACACCCTGGACTGGTTGCCAGCCAATCACAGGGCACATATAGACAAACAACCATTCACACTCACATTCATACCTATGGACAATTTGGAGTCGTCAATTAACCTAGCATGTTTTTGGAATTTGGGATGAAACCGGAGTACCCGGAGAAAACCCACGCATGCACGGGGAGAACATGCTAACTCCACACAGAGTGTGGAATTGAACTCGGATCCCCTAGCTGTGAGGTCTGCGTGCTAACCACTAGACCGCCGTGCAGCCATACTTGTCCAACAGTAAATATAAAATAAAAAAAATAAATTAAATAGAAATATCATGTAAAAAAACGACTAGCACCTCAATTTAAAATACCCGTCAGGTATGTAAACGAAAATAAAAAAAAAAGAAAATAAAAGTGCCTGAGTATCTTCTTATGTAGTAGTTGACAGTGTGGGTTCATCCAGCTTGGGTGGGGTCATGTCCTTGAAGAAGGACATTTTTCCTTCATGACATCATGAAAAGCAGCAAGTTCAAAAGTGAGCATTAGAGCGCCTCTTCTCTCAAAAGATGACAGAATTTTCTCACATAAACAGGCTCTAGCTACACAAACAGCGTTGCTGTTATGAAGTAATTAAACAGTCACTTTTAATATAGGGGACCTTTTGATATTGAATTAGTACCAACCAGATATTATGACCCATTCAATAGCATAACAGTCCGATTAATCCCGCTCTGGTGTGGCATAAATGTTAGCTACAAATAGATTAACACTCCAAATGTCGCGTATGTCATCATCAGTCATGGCAGATGTTCACCATGTGTGACAATTAACAGGAACATTGTTCCATTGATGGTTGTCAAGCGTTGGACCGCAACTTGTTAACGGCTCACTAACCCTCGCTGCCGCTTTCAACCATGCGCTTACTATTGATCCTCTTTCATGAATATCTTTACTTAACACCCGATAACGAGTGAGATAACAGTATTTATTGTGTTTACCGTTTAGTAACTTAGCTATGAGACGCTCTTCTGAACAAGGAGGAATCTATTTTTCAAAAATGGTTCTTATTGGATAACAGATTTCCTTGCCAATGAGCGCTCTGTGGCCGTCTGACCTTTCTTTGCGGCCGCTTTCAAAGCATGCTGTTGATAAGCAGCTTGTTTGTCCTTCGTGGCGCTCATCAAGCTCTTCCCCAATGTGCCTGGAGGCAGCTGTCAGGCTTTTAGTCAAGTGCTGCAGTCAAACACACACACACACACACACACGCACACACACACTGTCCAGTGTCCAAGGGTAAAAAATAATAGTGTCCTTAAGACGCATCTGACTAAATAAATGTAAATATAAGATACTTAGATTGTCAGGGTGTTAAGCAGCCAGATGATGTAAATATTAGTGCTGTTTTTACATTAAATAACATATTTTGTGCAGTTGCAGGGTTCCATTGTCATATCATTTTATGGTAATGCTTTAATTTCATTTTAACATGCACAAGATTACAATATGCATCACATAATCAGTTTACAGTTCCACATGTCCAAAAAGGAGTAGGAAGAAGCAAAGCTTATTAAATCCTACCCCTCCATCTGGTACTTTTACAATCCGTAACTGTTACATTTGTTCACTTCCTGCTTTCCATAATACAGTTTAAGGTTTTTTTTTTTTTTTTTTAAATAATGTACCTTGTACTGAAATACAAGGTGATATGACCATCCAATGACATAATGGGTACCATAGTATATTGCACAACACAACGGCAACAGAACCAATGTTGTAAAAGCGGTAATGGCCGTTGTTGAGTTCATTGTAAACAACAGTACGTCAAATATAAAGTGTAAATTTCACAGCAACAGCGGAGCAACTCCGCTGACATTTTAAAGCGCATGCAGAGCTAGATTAACTACTTGTGATACTAGAAATACAGCTACTGCAATCTTCCCTATAGCCATTGGTTTTAGATATCCTGGTGGTTATTTGTAGACCGCATACAGGAGACTCATCAGTTAATTGAATGGAGACATTAATTGGAGTATTTCTGGCATACTCGTCAGACCCGTTGAACTTGGGCAGTTTATGTTGACTATTATTCCGAATTGATTGGGAGTTATTGTGCTGATTGTATGATTTTTGACCTTTGACCTCACCAGTTATGCATTGAATGTCATTCAAAATAAACAGGGTTCTTGCACTTGGGTTAAGAGCATTAATTATATATATATTGACCTTTGGACAAAGCATTTTGGAGACTCATCAGTTAATTGAATGGAGACATTAATTGGAGTCTTTCTGGCATACTAGTCGGACCCGTTGAACTTGGGCAGTTTATGTTGACTATTATTCCAAATTGATTGGGAGTTATTGCGCTGATTGTATGCTTTTTGACCCTTGACCTCACCAGTTATGCATTGAATGTCATTCAAAATAAACAGGGTTCTTGCACTTGGGTTAAGAGCATTAAGAGACTCATCAGTTAATTGAATGGAGACATTAATTGGAGTATTTCTGCGTACTAGTTAGACCCGTTGAACTTGGGCAGTTTATGTTGACTAATATTCCGAATTGATTGGGAGTTATTGTGCTGATTGTATGCTTTTTGACCTTTGACCTCGCCAGTTATGCATTGAGTGTCATTCAAAATAAACAGGGTTCTTGCACTTGGGTTAAGAGCATGAATGATATATTGATTGACAGTTGGAGAATGCTTTTTGTTTTGAGCACAGACATGAGGGGGCAGTGTCCGACTGATGTGTCACCATGCTCAAGGACATTGTCTTTATGCAGCAATATTGCCACACGCTGCACACTGCACTGATTGCTCATTTGGCCAATGCTCCACCCCCCCACCCCACTCCTTTTCTGCTGTCATCCAGATGTGCACCATCCTCCAAATGGTGTTTGCCGCCGCAAGATAGCGACTCGGGTCACCTCTGCAGCGCTCACAGGTAATGGGCCTTGACATCTGAATTAGCCTGTCCTCTCAAAGGGTGATTAGCAAGCAGTTTAGCATTCTGAGGGGAGGTTGGGTGCTTCTGATAAGCAAGTCCGGTGGGGTTCTGTCTCCAGGCGCTTCACCGTGGCACTAATGTGGCTCATCACAAAGCGGTCACGGCGCGGTTCTGCAGATGACCGAGGGGAGAGATGAAGGCTTGAACTGGGGACAGCTGTGATTTGGATTCTCGAGGCAGCCAATTTTCATCAGTCGGTACTCCAGCTGTGAGCACCCGTGGACCAGACCTTCAGTCCAGAATCTTGGCCGGTCCTTTTCTCCTCTTCCACAGCCGTACGTTTGGCAGCAAGGGAGTGGTGGGCTTTGTGGAATCTTAATAGCTTTGCGTTGGCCGCCTGCTGCAGGCGTGTGACTGAATGCCAATGAGACACCAGACCCAACTGTGTGAGTGGCGTTGGGGGCGCTTCTTCATCAGGTGGAGAGCGACACACCCCGAGGACACGAGTGTCGTCAAGACGTGGCCCCCTTGCGCTTCTTCATCCATATCTGCTTTGACAGGTTCTGATCCAGTGATGGTGCAGAAATTATAAACACAATATGAATCCAAAGAAATGCAGTCGCGAAGTCAAGATGACCTTTGTGATTGAACACAATGCATTCTGGGATGCTGGTTGAAAGTCATGAATGAAGATGAAAAAGCACTCTGGTAACTCTAGTCAAAAATAGTTTAGACTTTTAAATTATTTTGTTTTATGCAGGAACCACCTGGAATCGACTACAAATAAGTTCTACAAATAGCAAGTGGTTCATTCTGATGTTCTTTATAAGCAAGACTTGGCTGCCAGTTGCATAGTTTTTTTTCTAAAATAAACCTGCTTGCTACTTGTTGATGTCCAAGCAAAAGCTGGAGCAATTCTACATTTGATCGATGTTACTTAAAGTCAGATAAACCCACGGAGCTGTTCGGACTTGTCTGCACCTCGATTGATGCTCATTGCATTTGGCGAGGCACCGACTTTCAAGTAGGCTTGGGTGGAAATTACAGTATGCGGTACATTGGTATAGATTCTTCAATGATAACAAAATGACTTATATCGGTATAAATGATGAGCGTAAACAACCCTACTCGAAGACTGTGCACCACGGCCAAAATCCAGTATATTAGTATAGTTAGAAAAGATGTTCATGTTTGGGAGTATTTACTCTGCAGGCTGCACAAAATCATTATAAACAATGAGCAATCCCCTCCCGACTTACAGATTGAAAGGCCGATAAAGTTGGCTGAATCTCCTCTTCCAGAGCGTGAATGGAAGCTTACTAGGTTTAGCTTGTGTGGTTGTGTGTGCGCGCGCGACTCGGTCTTGATGATTATATTTTAACCATGCTGTGTTTTATGATCAGGAGCGATTCACAGTGCCTGATAACTGCAGTTTATATGTGGAAAAAACACAAGAAGCACTTGTATTTGTTTATGTAGCTCGTCTTGCACGTTCTCCACACACGGAACATTCATTTGTGACCGTCCTCCTTCAAAATAAGAGCGCTGTTTGCCCCATGTCTGCATAAACAAAACAAATATCTACATATGCAGTTGGAATTGCATGGGTGACTACATGTTCTCTTAAGGGGAACTGCACGTTTTTTGGAATTTTGCCCATCATACATGATACTTATGTATCACTTATGTGATAAATTAAATTATGTGATAAATTAACATATATGTCCTTCCCTTTTCTGTGCATTATAACGGCAGAAAATGAGTTAATATGAGCTAGCTATCAATGCACGTCATTGGGAAACAACTATTTAGACTACAAATTAAATAAAGTTGAATAAAGTTTGTTTGTTCAGTCATATTTTTTCATTATACTTTAATGTTATACTTTATAATACTTAAATTTGGTCCCAACCTCGTGTCTGGTACGTTTTGTCTCTCATGTTCAATGCGAACATTGAACTATTCAAATACAAAATAAGTGTTTTTTTTCTTTAAATAAATAAATAAATAATCATAATAATAATAATGATAATAAATATTTCTCACAATTGTTTCTCATGTTCAATGCAAACTTTGAACTATTCAAATACAAAATAAGTGTTTTTTTCTTTAAATAAATAAATAAATAATGAATAATAATAATAATAATAAATATTTCTCACAATGGTTGGTCAAAATCCTGGATCGACTTTGGAGGTGTCATTGTACATCACAACATATCATAGCCACTATCCCCATGTACTGTCTTTTAGCATATGGGGATGATATTATTTCATTGTTAGGTATCAAGAACGAGAAAAGGAAGACTTTTTATATCACGCAGATCCCTCCTAGCTGGTTGTGTTATCCCTGGCCTCATCATGTAGATGTTTCATGTGACACCAACACAGACTGTTGATGTCAACACTGGACGTGTTAAATATCCGAATCACACCTACATTGGCTTTTTCACACATACACTTATTTCAATCTGCTCACCCCCCCACCCCCCCTTCTCCCATGCCAATGCAGCTGTGTCTGACATAGGAAGGCACTAGCCCCCCTCGGCGCCCACCCAGTGGCTTCCTAATCTGATTACAGTTGGTCTTGTGCAGCTTGGCGAAGGGCGGCAGGGGTGGGCGGGCGGCATTCATGAACAGCTGCTATTAACGAGGGTTGTGTGGCGCTCACACAGATACAGAAGCCATGTGTCCAAGTGTCATCCTGGTTGGGATTTGCATTGCATCCTGGGACTTGCTGTGGGATTGTTTCTTTGTCAGAGAGCGAGAACCCTGTTGATTTGCCATTTATAAGGTTAAGCCCACACAAATACGGATTATAAAAAAAAAAAAAAAAGTTCTGTGTATTTTGGTGTCACATGCAAATGTAGGTGTTTGTCCTTAAAAATTGAGATTTTGGAAAACTCCGGTTTCAGCATATGTGTGAGGACAGTGAAGTCTTTGGATGACATAATCATCTGCCGCTATTTCCACATTTGTTAAGTATAATAGAATATTTGCAATGGTTACATTACATTGCTGGATTTAAACATGCTAAAATTATGTGTTGTGTGTTGAAGAGAATATACAGTGTACTTTTATTTTACACTGAAACTATTATGGGCCCCCGCGACCCTCGTGAGGGTAAGCGGTAGAAAATGAATGAATGAATGAATGACTATTATGGGCTCCATTATGGGCATCGGAGGAATCCTGCTGCAGCTATTTTGCTCTCCAAACATCTCCACGCTCACGCCAACTAAGGCGATTTGGGCTAAGACCCGATTGGACCTCTAGCTGGTGGGACAACTTTGAAAAGCATGTCGTTATTTTGGAAGAATGGCGTGGGATCTTCTTTGCCCACACATTGAAAAAACATCCCGGTTTTCCGTATATATGCCTGTTTGTGCCACATAGCTACTGTTGTGGAGGCAATTAAACATTCATTCATTCATTTTCTACCGTGAGGGGTGCTTGAACCTATCCCAGCTGTCTTTGGGCGAGAAGCAGGATCGCCAGCCAATCACAGGGCACATATAGACAAACAACCATTCACACTCACATTCATACCTATGGACAATTTGGAGTCGCTAATTAACCTAGCATGTTTTTGGAATGTGGGAGGAAACCAGAGTACCCGGAGAAAAACCACACATGCACGGGGAGAACATGCAAACTCCACACAGAGATGGCCGAGGGTGGAATTGAATTTGAGTCTCCTAGCTGTGAGGTCTGCACGCTAACCACTCGACAACTTTGCAGCCGAGCACATAAACAAGGACACAGAATAATTTCAGCATTTCCATCTAAATGACGTCATTGATGCTCCTGATTGGCTAAATAAAAGGTATTATGACTACTACTAACACCATATCTTAAACATGTACGTCTTCATCATCATTAGCAACCAATGCCGTCATGCCAGTATCTGTTTTCTTAGCATGCATGCAACAGTTGTGACGTAAGGATTCTCCCAGTCAGCTCCTGGCAGCTTAGCATGGCAGCGTCTTTGCCTTCAAGGGGCTTTTGCGCTCGCTTGAGATGCCAGGAATTACAGTGACTTTCAGCAAATTAAAAATATTAGCGCCTGTGTTTTATTATGCCTCGCGTGACTCTGCGTCTATGGCCTTTTGTTTGTAGATGCGCTTGACATGTTTGGCTGTAAGCTCGTGTTATAAGGTTACGGCTTTTTTTTTTTTTAACAACAAATCCTGCTCGATTCTGATGCTTGTGCTCATGCTACATAGTCATCACGATTATATGGTATAGGCTTAGTCTGTTGGGTATATTTGGATATAGAACTTAAGTCATATTGTTTTTATACAGTTTTATACACTAACTCATTGTTATTTATTTATTGCTTGTATTAGTTTCTTGTTTTACTTTGTTTTTATTTGATTTCTTACTTTTAATTGTAGTAATTTGTACTTTTACTAGTCATTCTTTGTTTTTAATAGTCTGTGTAGCACATTGCAAACAGTGTTTCTAAAATGTGCTATATTAATAAAGTTTGGATTTGACAAAACTACAGTAATAATTTATAATAAAATAATAAAATAATAAAATAATAAAATAATAAAATAATAAAATAATAAAATAATAAAATAATAAAATAATAAAATAAAATAATATAAGAGTAATAAAATAATCTCATAACAATAATAATATAATAACATAAAATATTTTATTTTATAATCATTTTTTGACAATAATAAAAAATTTCACACACAATATGTCCTCTAGTGACTTTGCTGACTTTGAAATAAAGGGCTGACATTCTGTGAAGCGTAATTCTCTTATCTACTTTTTAAGTACAGTAAATTTACTTTTCCAGGTAATGTCATACGGTAAAGTGGTAACTTGTTGCTAGGCATAATTCACGTGGATCGTTTAAAGTGTTTCATAGATAACATTAATATAAATGTATATATTGGAGCCCAGTGTCATTGCCGCTTTATTGCAGACAATATAAGTCAGCGGTGTAGACACTGGATGAGCTCACGTATGCGAGCGTCGCTGACTGGCTTCTCTCTTGCCTCTGCGGCAAAACCAATAAAATTTAACAGCTTGGTCAAACTTCACTCCCGTGGCTCAAGGACGTTGCATCCAGATCTCGGACATCACTGGACCCAGGAAACGGCCGTCCTTGAGATTTTACTTTTATTTTTAGTGTGCCTCATTAATGTATGTCATTTTAATTTATTGATGATTTAGAGTGCATGAAAAAGTGGAAAGCGCTTTTTGTCCAATTATATTGCACAGAACCAATGTTGTAATCGCTATGATGAGCAAACTGCTCAGCCAGCATTTAGATCAGTGATGCGTTCATTGTCAACATTATGTAAGGCAAGTGTGACACTCATGTGGTTCACACAGGCAGTCGACATTTAAGGAGTCCTTGTTGATGCACATGAAGGCAACTGCATTGTCGTGTGCAGTCAAAATATTGTGACGTCGCTTGTCAAGATGCAGCACTTGTTGTAATTTACTTTGGAACAACATGTCAACAGATCGATGGGAAGAAATACATATTTTTTGTGGCATAATTTTGTTTTTTAGCATCATTTTAACATCATACACCTCCTTTACATGAAGATTATAATTGTGATTTTATTACTGAATGTGTCTGAATGAAGTGTAGAATTATTTTAATGGTCCTTTTCGGAAGGCGTGCAGTGTTCACAAGATGGAAGGAACACTTCTCATGCAGTGTCACTCGTCACGGTTCAACAGCCTTTCACAACAACCATTCAGATCATTCTGCTTTTGTCATTCAAAGGGAAACCATAGCGTCCTGATGTGACATCACAGACATTTTCAGTCTTAGTATGTTGTCATTGTGCCCAGGTAGCTTCGCTAGAATGCACGGAATCCACTTCAACAGAGAGAAGGCTTTTCTAATTGGAAACCTGTTCGACTTGTTACCTCGCTCTGCCCAGACAAGCATCATTTGCTGCTGGATTCCATCTTTTGTGTCTCAGTCGGTGTGGGAAATGTAAGCTTTGTTTTTACTGTAAAAAAAAAAGAAAAATGAAATTGTACAACCAGGATTTACTGGATTCATGATATTGAATTTGAAATAGTTTAGGGACAGAATATTGATATTGTGATGTATCGTTATCTCTCAAGACACTGTACAGTGGCATTGGATATCGATGTTGGTGCTGCTGCTATTTCTTTTCCACGTAATATCAAGAGATTTGCAGTAGGTAGTGTTGGCCATCGATAGGACGGATTTGTTCATTCATTCATTCATTCATTTTTTACCGCTTATCCTCACGAGGGTTGCAGGGGTGCTGGAGCCTATCCCAGCAGTCTTCGGGTGAGAGGTGGTGTACACCCTGGACTGGTGGCCAGCCAATCACAGGGCACATATAGACAAACAACCATTCACACTCACATTCATACTTATGGACAATTTGGAGTCGCCAATTAACCTAGCATGTTTTTGGAATGTGGGAGAAAACCCACGCATGCACAGGGAGAACATGCAAATTCCACACGTCGGATTCGTTAATTTTTGTTTTTAATTTACACAGAACAAAACAAAACTCTTATGCTTTTTCTACTTTTCTGACCTATAAATGTAGTTAGAATGTTTGTATTCTCGTGTTAAACAATGCCAAAGTTTCAGATAATCAGGTTTTCGCATTCGGACGTGATCCCTGAAAGAAGTTTGTGATGGCTCTGACTGCTCGGTTTCAGAGAGCTTTTTCTAACACTAGCTGTTTATGATGTCACAAGGAGCCGGGCTTCCTTATATGGACATAAGCTGTAGGCCAGATAGATCTGCTTCACTCTGTTTAATACGGTTGTTAGCTATGGCTCTTTGGAAATCTTTCTATGAGGCAAGCTCAGACAGAAGTGGTTGGAGTTGGTGATTCCCAGCAAGAGAAAAATATTTTCATTTCTCAGCGACATGGAGGTGGGGAAAGCCGCTTGATGTCGCCTGTGTACACTAATGCCGGACAAACAATGCCTGCACTCAGTAAACGCGGACCTACAGTAGGTTTCCCACCCTTTGAGTAGTACTACTCGGCTTTAGTACTACTCTCCAGCACTAAATCAAACCAAGGATTTTCTTATTTTGGTACAGTGTTCTCTCTCACCATACAAAAAAAGACGTACATTTTGCCTTTAGCACATCCTTTAACTTAGCAGGGTTAAAAACAATGCTATTGTCTGTGCCTGCTGTGCCTCTAATTAGGTATTTATTGTTCACAGCACTACTTACTGTTTGTTGCTATTACTGTCAAGTAAGATGTGCTTCTATTATTAGATTTAGAGATTTTTTTCATCAGATTGCCATGATATCGCACATTTTTTGCTAATTACCATAATTACAACTATACACTCCTAGACCAACTGGGAAAATTGGCGACCGGCAAAGGCCAAAACATGCTGGCATATTTAAAATAAAAATAGGACAAGGTTTGTAAGTCAGCTGACTATGCTTGTCAAACTCAGCAGATGGCAATTATGGAAAATAATAGTGCACAAATATGCCTTAGTCACACTCAGTGGCGTCATCACACACCCACTACACACCCAACTTTTTCAACTTCATGTCGATCTTTGCCAGCAAATAAAACACATTCATGTGTATTCTCTGTCCCTTGTAGTATTTCTGTTACTATGTCTTACTATTTTTGGACATTCCGGAGCCCTCCAGATATGTCTGGAACTGTCCTGATATTGTCGCATTTCAAATTTTAAATCATGTCATGCATTCCCTTCCAATGCAGTTGGATGGGTGACTGATGGCGTTCGCTTTGCATCGCCCTTACAACGCCCTGCAGGACCGGGACCTGACATTCCATATTAACTTCCTGGAGTGTCTTTGCTGATGTTCATGCATGTATGATGATTGTATGTACTGAAGATGGCCCCGCCCACTGAGAAGTGCATGTTGGGAATGTCGGTTTCATCAAAAACAAACTGTAGAAACTGGTACAGTCGCGAGTCAGCATTCATGCTCCAGCAAATTTTGGTCAGCCAGCCAATCACAGGGCACATATAGACAAACAACCATTCACACTCACATTCATACCTATGGACAATATGGAGTCACCAATTAACCTAGCATGTTTTTGGAATGTGGGAGGAAACCTACGCATACACGGGGAGAACATGCAAACTCCACACAGAGATGGCCGACGGTGGGATTTAACTCAGGCCTCCTAGCTGTGAGGCCTGTGCGCTAACCACTTGGTCACCGTGCAGCCCTTACAGTGTATATTATCTGTTTAATCAGTGTGTGAGCTACATTTAGGGCTTAAACCTCTATTGTGTTGTGAGTGAACATTGGCAATAGAAGAGAGAAGGGAAGGGTTCTGGAGCTGCATCACTTTTATTGTAAATGTTGATCCAAAATTGAATGATTGGCCATTTTCTGGTGGTTCCGGAACATAACACAAAGCAAAACAGGGAACTATTGTATTATCGTTTCCATTGTTAAACTGACACTATCATAAAACATTCTTTGTAGTTTTATGCAATTAGGGCTGTAATGGTACATACTATATAGTTGCAATGCATTTTGTTGGTGTGGAAAATACCTTAAAAATAAGAACAACACAAAAAAAAAAATAAGAACAGTCTTTTAACACACATAACTTTAATGGTCAATAAGTAGGGTTCATTATTAACAATAATAATAATAAAGGAGTAGCTAACATTGGCAGTTGCCTACCCACCTTGCATGTGATGGTAATCGTCCAAGTGCTACATTAAAGGCATATTTTTTTTCCCCAAAATATTGGTCGGTTTCCAAACTCTACAACATTTTCTGCTTTCAAAGCGTGATATTTGTTTTGGCAGTGAATCATAAGTCATGTCAGAGCACGCATATTACCCCCACAAGACGCTGCATGCACAGAATAGTTTGACCCACTCTTATATAGCCCTTAATTATCAAGTTCTTGGTATTCCAACCCACGCGGGCCACGGCAATGATGTTCTCCACCTCTGTATTTGCACAACTCCCTCCTCCGACCTGTTTAAATCCCTCCTGTCAAAGGCAAACGTGTTCAAGCCTGTTGGCGAACGCGGTAATACAGCACACTTTTGTCTTCTTATAGTGAACGTGGTCGTACGAGGGGCGTGCTGCTCACTTCACCGATTTCACTTTTCCTGCAGCACTCGGCAACCTCTTGTCACTCACTTTGCACTTTGATGAAAGCGATACAGAGCCAGAGGGAAGAATCCCAGCAGTCTCACTCGGATCCAGTGCTTTCTTTTTGCTGTCAAAGCAGATAAAAGATGAAATAATAATCATATACTTGCTTTCTTTGGTTTGTCTTGACTAAATGAAATGCTCATGCAAACATTTTGATGGAGAAAGAATGAGGTATTTCCTCCCATGACATTCACACCTTAATTTATGACTTAATTCTCCTAATATGTGTCTTTGTCTTGTGAAATGTAATGTTTTTTTTGCATAGGATTACATTATATCATATTAATTATTGAGTTTAGTTATTTTATTATTAGTTATGGTTAGTTATTTCTTATGTATTTATGTTTTTGTCACTCAACTTAACTATTTGTTGTACAAGTTTCTTCTTATTACAAATTTTAAAATGTTAATTACATGTGAACAAAGGTGTTTCTTCCAATGATGATCCTATTATTATCCTAATATCATTATATTATATTATATTATATTATATTATATTATATTATATTATATTATATTATATTATATTATATTATATTATATTATATTATATTATATTATATTATATTATATTATATTATATTATATTATATTATATTATTTATGTTTTTGTCACTCAACTCAACTATTTGTTGTACAAGTTTTTTCTTATTACAAGTTTTAAAATGTTAATTACATGTAAACAAAGGTTTTTATTTTATTTCGTTTCATTATTATTATTATTACTATTCACTATTATTATTATATTATATTATATTATTTATGTTTTTGTCACTCAACTCAACTTACAAGTTTTTTCTTATTACAAGTTTTAAAATGTTAATTACATGTAAACAAAGGTTTTTATTTTATTTCGTTTCATTATTATTATTATTACTATTCACTATTATTATTATATTATATTATATTATTTATGTTTTTGTCACTCAACTCAACTTACAAGTTTTTTCTTATTACAAGTTTTAAAATGTTAATTACATGTGAACAAAATATTTTATTTTATTTTGTTTCATTATTATTATTATTATTCACTATTATATTATATTATTTATGTTTTTTGTCAGTCAACTCAACTATTTGTTGTACAACTTTCTTCTTATTACAAGTTTTAAAATGTTAATTACATATGCACGAAGGTTTTTATTTTATTTTGTTTCATTATTATTATTATTATTCAGTATTATATTATATTATATTATATTATATTATATTATATTATATTATATTATATTATATTATATTATATTATATTATATTATATTTGTTGTACAAGTTTCTTATTACAAGTTTTAAAATGATAATTACATGTGAACGAAGGTATTTCTTCCAATGAAAAGAGTATATCTTCATAACAACGTCCCCTAGTCCCCATTGCCACTGTGAAAGTGTCTATAGGGGGTGTTGCAGTTCTCGTAATGGATCTCATTAGAGAGTGCAGGTGTACATCATAGTGTGTTTTACCTTCCTAATGGTCCATGCCTCCTTAACATGCGCTCTCACTATGGGTCTGCTTTCTGCTATTGGGTCATGGTGCGTTCATGTGTCAGTAAGTGATATGAGGTGACAGCCTGCAGAAGCACTGAACCGTAAGCTCCTATCTTTTTTTTTTTTTCTTTTAAACTTCTTTTCCTCCTCTAACATCCTTTTTTTTGACGGACTTTGTTCCCTTTCGCACAGACACACAATGGGATCGCCACAGGGAACTTTAAGGGAAGTACTGGTGTGTGTCGAAGCACTTGCCCTGCAGTCAAAGTGGAGCTCAGTCAAGCGATGCCTGTGAAGAGGGAAGCCATTTATTTTCTTACTCGCAGCTTTTAATGGAGGGACGATGCATGTGTTTGTTTGTGTAGGTGGCTGAACCAGCGTGCCCACATGGCAGCCGCCAAAATAAGCGGCCTGAGATAAATACTGTAGGTTATTGTCTGCCACGCATCTCCACTGGATTCTCTGAGCTGGATAAACACAAGCTGCTGTTGATTTAGAGGGAAGACACCACCTCCGTGCTGCCCCCAGCCTGGCTTTACTGATCCGACACGTGCACACCGATAGCGAGTTAGCGCCATGTCATCGAATGCAGCTGCACAAGTGAAAGTTGTCGACGTTAACAAAAAAGTTGTATGAGACTTTTTAATTTTACTCTAGTTTTGTTCCATTTGAATGGACTTACTCATGGAGCAAAATGTGAAATACAAATCATGGTACAATCCTGTTTCAGATCCAGTACAATATTTTATTTTATTTTATTTTATTTTATTTTATTTTATTTTATTTTATTTTATTTTATTTTATTTTATTTTATTTTATTTTATTTTATATATTCATATTCTACCGCGTATCCTCACAAGAGGGGTGTGTGTACTGGAGCCTATCCCAGCTGTCTTCGGGCAAGAGGCGGGGTGCATCCTGGACTGGTGGCCAGCCAATCACAGGGCACATATAGACAAACAACCATTCACACTCACATTCATACCTATGGACAATTTGGAGTCGCCAATTAACCTAGCATGTTTTTGGAATGTGGGAGGAAACCGGAGTACCCGGAGAAAATCCAGGGAGAAAATGCAAACTCCACACAGACATGGCCAAGGGTGGAATTGAACCCGGGTCTCCTAGTTGTGAGGTCTATGCACTAACCACTCGAATATCGTTAATAGTTGTCAGAAACCTAGTTTGATGAAGAATGAGGTCTCACAAAGAAATGAAGAGTTAGTACTAAGTGTAGTAGATGTACACAGTGATTCTTGTACTCTTCCTTGTACTTTGCAAACATCAACTGCTTGTACTATTTCTTAAAATCGCTCTTTTAGTACATTGTGTGAGATCTTCACTCAAATGTTAATAATTGTGATTGTAGGAATAGAAGCTTTGTAAGTTCTCTATACTGCATTATGAATTATCCTAACGGAACCTTTTGTAGCATAGTTAGTGAGTGAAGTGTACTTTTATCGTTATTTCCCCACACAATAAGTTCGATATTGTAATATGGAGTGCTTTAGCTTTTTTCCATTTTATATTGTATATTTTTAAAGTGAGATTCCCTGCTCATATAATCTATTATGATGGCTAGAGATCCATTTTTGTTTACTCAGTCATGCCATCAATTTTTATTTGCACATCCGCATCCTTTCAGTCGCTATTACCAAATAGCATTACTTTAGTAGTACTCGGGTTTAGCGATAATCTCTTTTTATCAAACCATCTTTTTTGTAAAGCAATTTTTCAGAGACTCTTTTATTTGCTCCGCTGTGCTTACTCCACAACAAAATGCCATAGTATTATCATCTGCAAATAATGTCTTTGGTGATAGATTTCACTTAATCTACAATCAATACCTGCAAAATATCTCGATAAATAAGGTCATGTTTGCTTTATCAGTACAGAATAATATGTATTTCAAGTAAAAATAATTAAATGCAGTAGCACAACTACAGTATATGTGAGATAGTGTCTGGAAATAACATTTTTAAGATGAATTTTACATTATACTATCATCATATGAGCAAGTGTAAGCCATTGTATTCATAAAGATTGCTGTATATGAGTTATGTATTGCAATGCAATGTTTCCTGCTGTTTTTGAACTGAGCCGGGCCTCACCATTGTTGTGAAGCCACATCAGAGTGAATGTGTCACTGTAATGAATGAAAGATCACAGCGTGTGTACCCGTACACAAATCAACAACAATGCAAACACTAGACACTGACTGCTGTTGACTTGCGTCGTGACTCCCTGTTTTTCACAGTCAGACGTTGCATTTGGGTTCTGCAGGACTTTCAGTCCCATAAGGTGCTCACAGTGTTGCATTGATCTGTTTGTGCCTCCCCATCCCTCCATCGCAGAGGAGGTTTCGACGCAAGCTTCAGCTGATGAGAAGTGTTGGAGTCAATCAGTCCAATCAGGAAAAATCACTGGGGGCTCACGTCTGACCCCTGATGAGGACTCGCAATACTTCACTCCAAAGCCACCATCCATTGATCCCTTAAACCTCATCTATGAAACCACTCTTTGGACTATTTTTGTCAAGGGAAACAATAAGGGGGAATCATCTGTTACAGTGTCAAACTGTCATCACTGAGAAATTTATTCACTATAAAAAGTCACAGTTTAACATTATGAACTGTCATACAATTCTAATTATTAATTCATTCATTTTCACGAGGGTTGTGGTTGTGCTGGAGCCTATCCCAGCTGTCTTGCACTGGACTGGTCGTCAGCCAATCACAGGGCACATATAGACAAACAACCATTCACACTCACATTCATACCTATGGACAATTTGGAGTCGCCAATTAACCTAGCATGTTTTTGGAATGTGGGAGGAAACCGGAATACCCGGAGAAAACCCACGCAGATGTCCGAATTGAACTCAGGTCTCCTAGCTGTGAGGCCTGCGCACTAACCACTTGTCTACCGTGCAGCCCCAAGACTTTGTTTTCCCGGATGCTGCCCATCGGGTCATAGGTATAACGCCTCTGACTTTCGTTTTTGATTAATGAAAACATTCTCGGCAAATGCTTTCGATTTCGTCCGTCTTGCGCCGGTCAAGTCTAATTAACCAACGGTTAAATCGAAGATCTTAGATACAGTGGTGCATTGGTTAGTGTTATTAATCCGCTCCAGAAGGGCTGACTCAAAGCAAAACGGACTCGAACCACAGCAGCTTAATCCAATTAATAAAAGACAACAAAAAGAATTAGCACAAAACATATTTCATAGACAATCATTATAGTTTTACGTGGAGATTTTGTTATCTGTTATTGCACTCATGGGGCCCTCAGGCTTTTTGACGTACATTAAAAAAAACAATGCCACAAAAATTACATATTTGAAATTATATTTAACATCATTTTACCTCTACTGCAGACTTTGGAGGTACCATTGTGGCATAAATAGTTAAATAAACCGCTACAAAAGTGCTAGGTAAGTCACGGAAAAAGTATCAGTGTATTTCTAATACAGGCATGCCAAATTACCCTGACTCCTTTAGACCCAAAATTACGCCCTTGACTGTAGGTGTCAGTCGTTGTTTGATAAAACCACCGCTGAAGCACCAGATTTATAGCTAGAGTTTGGATTTTTTGACATGAGGATTTATGGCATTCCCATCAGCAGTGTAGCGCATCAATTGTTACTTGCACCCCTGTCTTGTGATGAAGATACTGGCATCTTCTTTTGCTGTGGAACAAACATGTACTGTAAGTAAACAGGATGGCCATAGTGCTCCGTCGTGGAAGAACAAGTGAGCATTTTCATCACATACTCAAGAATGGACGGGCGACAGTGTGCAGGGAAGGTTATTTTATGTTATTTTAAGATAAGATATGCCTTTATTCATCCATCAGCAAGAGTACAGAATCAGTTAAGCAGTACAAAATACACAATATAGAAAAATAAACAATATAAACAACCCAAGTATTAACAAATAAACAGTTTTACCCAGAGTTATATACAAATACAGTATGCAAATAATATGAAACGAGATGAGATATATGACCAGTCTCTACACTGAGATCTTGCCAGTGAGTTAATATGAGGCATTATAGAAATACTTCACATAGAACTTAATATATTGCATTTAGAACCTTAATTTTGCACGTGGAGGTTGATCAGATATTGCACAGTGAATGGAGTCTGGAGTAACTATACTGAATATAAAGTATTGCACAGATTTTCATGTCTTGATGGCTCTAATAATGTCTAAAAACGTACTTAAAAGATCATAAACAGGTTTTTTTATTCCATATACATACTGTACATGCCTATGAAAATATTCAATTTCTAAAGAAAAAATGCTACCTCACGAAAATTCATGTTCCACTGTCAGAACTGGAAGGAAGTTAACATGAGGCATTATAGAAATACTTCACATAGAACTTAATATATTGCATTTAGAACCTTAATTTTGCACGTGGAGGTTGATCAGATATTGCACAGTGAATGGAGTCTGGAGTAACTATACTGAATATAAAAAAAACAGAGTATTGCACAGATTTTCATGTCTTGATGGCTCTAATAATGTCTAAAAACGTACTTAAAAGATCATAAACAGTTTTTTTTTAATGCCATATAGATACTGTACATGCCTAGGAAAATATTCAATTTCTAAAGAAAGAATCCTACTTTACGGAAATTCATGTTCCGCTGTCAAAACTGAAAGTAATTAACCGTGCTAAATGAGGGATTACTGTATGTTCTAATCACAATTGAAGCTCCAGGCTTACTTTTGTCTCCTGAGGAACAGAGTAGTACTACGACAATACTTTAAATGATCACATCTACATTAGCATACATACTCATACGACTCCATTGCATCACAGCAGATGTAGCAGGGTCCCCCCCCCCCCCCCCCTCTGTTGGTTATCCACCCCCCCAAGGCGCAGCTCGACACGCCACTTGCCGTACGTCGCCGCGTCCTGCATGACTCATCGCGTCTAATAGATTTGCAAGGCTTCATTTACGGCTGCGGCTGAAATAATTAAGTTGACATTCTCCCCCCCCCCCAACGCAATTAACCACGAGCGCTGTCCAATTTGTGACCCGCTAGATGTTTGATTCCACGGCGTCTGTGGCGGTGGCGTCTTAAATTACAAGGCCGAAACGGCGAGCACGGAACCTCATCAGGGTGTGAAGAGGAGGCCGCCTGCGAGCCACGTCGCCTCCACTTAACGCATCTTCCTGAAGGCTTCGTACAAATTGCTGCAAACAAAGACTTTCTAATGAAATACACATGTCTGCCATGGCGGCTTCTTTGTGTGTGTGTGTGATGTGTGTGATGTGGCGCTGCTTAGATCACATTTGATGACACAAAGAAGAGAGCGAGATGGAAGCAGCCTCTCATGTATTTTTAGACCGGATAAATAATGAATGCTTGAAAAGACTGCGAGGACCCCACCTAACAAACCTTCCTACCCCTCCACACACCTGAGCAGCTGTGGGGTGAATGATGAAAACGGAACATTTGCATTTGAATAGATCATGAGCTGGCTAGCCAATCACTGTGTTTCCTGTTGTCATGTGACACATGTTAATATCGGTATTGGGTCAGGAGATCACAGGTCATGTTTGAGGGTACATCTTGTCTGTTTTTTCTTCTTTCTCTTTTGGGTTTTTCCCTTCAGGGGTCGCCACAGCAAATCAACTGCCTCCATCCAACCCTGTCTTCCGCATCTCTCACACCAACTACCCTCATGTCCTCCTTCACTACATCCATAAACCTCTTCTTTGGTCTTCATCTACGTCATGTCCCAACCATCTCAGTCTGACTTTATCTCCAAGGCATGTAATGCCTTAACATGTAATTTTCCTCTGATGTACTCCTTCCTGATCCTATCCATCCTGGTCACTCCCAGTGTGAACCTCAGCATCCTCATTTCCGCTAGCTCCAGTTCTGCTTCCTGTCTCTAGACCAAACAACATGGATGGTCTCACCACAGTTTTGTATACCTTTTCTTGATGGTAAAAAAAATGAGTACTAGTATTGGTCAGAACCTTTTTTTTGAAGTATCTTTCATCCTGGGTGTTTAGTATTTCTTCCTAAATGTCTTTTGCGATCTATATGTCAATTTTGAAGGTTGTGTGATCCATGGTCAAATTCCTCATTCAAATTCCTGATCCACTGACTGTTTGGTTGTACTTGTTACAATGGCAATAAAGGACTATTATTTTCCTATTCTATTCAATTCCTCAAAATTTTTAGTGATTATGTTTGGATGTTAAAGCCAGAACCCCGCCAGTTTTGAAATGCCTATGAGCCAGGAATCCTTGTGTGTCTGGCATCAAAGTTTCAACCTGTATTGGAAGCTCTCCATTAGGAACATATTTAACAAATATTTTCATTAACCCTTTCTGGAACGTGCTTTATGTCAACATCCCTGTTAATTTGGTCACATTGTGTTTCGAACATTAATCCCTCACTATTGTGTTTTTTTTTAAACAAAACATGGACAGACAAGTCATTGGCCACTAGTAACATTACATTGACGAGACAATGAATGAGTGTTAATCCAAGAATCTTCCAGTAGCTGGGGGTCAAAGGTGAGATCACATGATATCCCCACTTTATCCGTTTATTAAGTGCTTTAAGATGTGATGGATCATCTCGCTGTCAGAAAAAAACCTGATGATACCCGATACAAAGTGCTTAGGGTGGCCTTTATTTATTTTTTGTCATGCTGTAGCAGTCATGTAGTATTCATATTCCCCCTCTACAAGTCCCACTTTGTGTGTGTGTGTGTGTGTATGTGTGTGTGTGTGCGTATGTCAGCAGTTATTTCTAACGATGACATTTTCTAGAAATTCCACGCAACCAGGCTGCCCCCAATGCTCCCCAACCCCCAATCCCCTTCTCTCTGTCAACAGATTATAAAGATGCTGCAGGCCCCCGCAGGCATGGTGAGGGAAGCTCCATGAAGAGTGATGATTTAGCCAAAACTGGATGGAGAAAATTAGCGCTACAGTGCTGTGTGTGTGTGTGTGTGTGTGTGTGTGTACTTTGCAGGGGGCATGAGTGTGTTACTCAAGGGAAGACCTTTCACCAAGCAAATTCCTTAAATTCCCCATGAATGCTGGGGCTGTAGCGTAGTGATGGGAGGATTGTTAACACACACACTGGTGTTTGAAATCGTACTGTATATTTGGCAAAGATTACGGTGTCCCACCTCCTTTTAATTGGCGGCTGTAGTGCAACACACAAAGCACTGAAATATAATACAAAATAAATATTAGTACAAAACTACAAAAATGACTACAAAGCATTGAATAAATGAAAAATCCACTCGGTTGCATTCAGAATGATTTAACGTTCATTGTGAATTATGATTTTCAAAGTTTATCAATAATTGAAATGAACACCAAGTCAAACAAATGAAATGGTTCAACACCATTATTTATTTTCTCTATTGAGAGATAGAAAATAAATGTCATTTACAACGAGTGTTAAATATTTTTCAGTGCAACCATATACAAATACACAAACTAGAACTGCTCTGTAGAAGCATGTATTTTGTGTTGTCACTGAGTAACAGCGGGTCCTGTTGACAGGTCCGCCCGGAACCAGTCATTTTCCGAGGCATGATGCCGTGTGGGTGGAAACTCTAAAAGGCAAATCTTTCTTAATCTTCTGTTCGCCTGGATAAAAGAGGAGCCGTGTTTATATTTCATTGTTAGTCTCTTGCTATTGTTGTGTTTTTAGGTGGCAGTGCTGATTGAGGTTGTAGTTGTGTCTAGCTTAGAGATTGTAGCTGCTGTGCTTTCTGTACAGATGCTAATGTTTACCTTTTGTTATATATGGGCTATTATTGCTGTGTAATGTAAATGTCGATGCTATGTATATATTTCTGTGTTACAGTTATACACAATAACTTGCAAATGACTTCACTATAATACAAGAAAAGACCAATCTTGTGCATTTATTAGAGGATATGAAGCTGTTAATTGGCTGTCGAGCTTTGCACAAAGAAACGCACTGCAAGGACGGTACAATATCGCTATATCAAAACGTCACGGCGTAGTCTTCCTGTTTGGATGTTTACATTCCTCTTTGAAGCACAGCGAGTCTGAAGTACCACCTTCGGGTAAAGCATACTTTTGTTGATAATAGCAAGGATGGGAATGAAACTGTCGTCACAAGAATCTATATGGATATAATGAGGTTCGATCAACCAAAAAATAATAATTGTGATTAATTATGATTAATCACAGAACATTAGCAATGGAACTGTCGACACAAGAGTCTATATGGATATGGCAATGAGGTTCGATCAACCAAAAAATAATAATTGTGATTAATCATGATTAATCACAGAACATTAGCAATGGAACTGTCGACACAAGAGTCTATATGGATGGCAATGAGGCTGGGCATTTTTAATCGTGATTAATCATGATTAATCACAATAATTGTGATTAATCACAGAATAGATGTGATTAACTTGATTAAATATTTGTGTCAATCTATACCAATTAGAATCGACAAATAGAAATCCTGGTTCATGCATATTTTGCTCAAATAGGTGCAATAAAAATAAACACCAAAATGGCTACACAAACTTTATGCAACTTTGTAAAAATGAAATGCTAATCATCCCTGACTGGCTCGGCCTTTTTGTATGTGCTGTGAGAGACAAGCTGTGATTTGGCAACTGTCTAGTCCTGCTGAGGACAGATGACACACACACACACACACACACACACTCTCTCTGTGGATGCACAGTTAGTGTGCGTGCGTTTGTGTGTGTCCAGTTTTTCTCCCCACCATCTCACCCCGGGAAGCACCTGAACAATTTGTTGCTGTTGCCATGGTGCTGCCAAGTGCCCAAAGCAGGTCAGTCAGGCAGGAAGTAGCACGCCTGCTGCTGCTGAACTCCATGTGTCTTTGTCTAAAACAACATGCCCAAACATCACTGGTGTTATCACCAATTACTAATCCTCTTCCTCATAAAAATTACCCTGCCAAGAAGCATCATCGGGTGTTTCAAAGTAGGTGCTGGCAGCCAGGGTGAATCCCCATATCAGTTGGTCTTCTTTCCACTTCTAAGGACAGCGTCTCCGTACTCACTGTTGTGAGACTGGGTTGATGTTTTGTAGCCATGTGCTGTCCTCTGCATGGATAATGTCCATGTCACCACGTTGTCCAGGAGACCTGAGCATGTCCTGTGGGGCTTTGCCTGACTTCACAGGCTCAGAGCTAAACACCTGTCACTTCCACACTCCACTTGCCTTTGTCACACCTCGCACTCAGTCGCTTTGATGGCCTCTGTCGATGTCGGTTATTGTCAAAACACATGAAACACAGCCGAGACCCCCCCCCCCCCCCCACACACACACACGCTTCCGTTTCCCTTCAATACCATGAATAAATCAGCTTCTCCGAGATTTTTCCCGTCGTCACGCGGGTTCAAGCTCAGCCCCTTTCGCTCGTGGAGCAGCTGATTAGATAATATTTTGTTTTTCAATTCCTTGCAGGGTGATCACAGAATGATCTACACAGGCGAATTAGCATCATCAGCGTTGCGGCAGAGAATAAACACCTTGCCGGGTGCACGCTTTAATGCACACGAGGATGTTTGTGACTCTAATCCGCTTACGCTATGATAACATCCCTCAGGAGCTGTGAAAGTTGGTGTCCTAATCCCTTAAGAGCATATTTGCCAGGGCTCCGTTACAGTGACCTTCACTTGGTTTCAAGCAGCAAAGCAGTAAGGGGCATTTAATTGGCGCACATCAGGTGTTTGACAAGTGTTGATGTTTTAAGGCGATGATGGTTCAGCATAAAAACGGACAGGCAGATGTCGGACAAAGTGGTGCACACACACACACACACATACAAAAAAAAATGATTTGTCCTTGTTTTTTTTTTTTTTTTTTTGCGGTGCAGCATCGCAAACTTTTCTTCTTTGTTCCTGCCTGGGCTGCTGTTGCCATGGTTACCTGATGTTCCCAACAGGACAGAGGCACCAGAGGGATGCAGGTGTAAATGATGAGCATGCACAGGAACCTGCCAGGGAATTAGTGGGTATTAAAGGAAAAAAAAAAACATCTACACATGTTGGAACATCGATTTTATCCACCTTTAAAGACATTTAGGTAGCATTTAGGACATCAGTGACAATAAGATGACAGTCTGTTGTCTCCAAACGATACCACGGGCTGTTAGACTCAACTGGGCGTGTCGTTTAAGAGTGTCGACATCGATTGGCTTGGAGGGAATCAGGCTCTGACACTAAATAGATCACATCGAAAACAACTGGAAGGAGAAGATGTAATGTCCTCCTTTAGGATTGGCTCCATTTGTCTCAGTTCTCCGGATGTCAGCCAATCTTCTTGAGTCACGCTGTTTTCAATCAGTCGGCCGAAGAGCCATCTTGGTCCCTAATGGTTTCATTGGAAGACAAGCACAGTTGGCCTTCGACAAAGTTGTGTTTGGACTTGTTGGGAAAGTCCATGAATTCATCTTCTCCTCAGGGAACCACAGTGTCTGCAGCACTCGTGCAACTCCAGATCATGACACTATCATGAACATGAGTTATCTTGCTACTCAATGACTAATTGACTCATTTTTAGTCGATAATATATCTATATGGAGCTGCAGTGGTTAGCACGCAGGCCTCACAGCATATTCTCTGGATTTGGGTTCTCGAGGACTTCCGGACAACTGCCGAGCTTATTTTGTCAGATTACTTACACAAAATAAACACAGTTATTAAAGATATATTGTTATTTACAGCGGGCTGCATGGCGGTCGAGTGGTTAGCGTGCAGACCTCACAGCTAGGATACCTGTGTTCAATTCCACCCTCGGCCATCTCTGTGTGGAGTTTGCATGTTCTCCCCCGTGCATGCGTGGGTTTTCTCCGGGTACTCCGGTTTCCTCCCACATTCCAAAAACATGCTAGGTTAATTGGCGACTCCAAATTGTCCATAGGTATGAATGTGAGTGTGAATGGTGGTTTGTCTACCAGTCCAGGGTGTACCCCGCATGTCGCTCGATGACAGCTGGGATAGGCTCCAGCACCCTCGCGACCCTCTTGAGGATAAGCGGTAGAAAATGAATGAATGAATGTTATGTTGTGTTATCATTTCAGCACTACTTTAATCAATCATTATGTATTCTTCAAGATCAATTAGTCAATTGTTAGACATATTACCTCTTTCTAAATGTTGCTTATTGCTGAAGGTTTGAGTTTTTTTCTACATGAAATACAGCGACTCTGTCCTCTACCAGTGGCCCCACTTTAGCAAGAACTCATTTAGCTCAGTGATCAATAGCCTCAGCTCATATAGGCCAAGTATTTTTAGATAAATAGATGGATTTAGGAAGATGTTCAGTTATCTGTCAATAATCCATTTCGACTTGGCATCCTGCCTATAATCGATCTCAGAGCAAAATGTCTGGACTGAAGTCGTGTTTAGAATCATTTAGTCTCCTTAATGGTTCATCAGGATGGAGTATGGCTGTCAGGACACCTGTGGTCCTTCCCAATTCAAGCAGATGAACCTGTGAGATACGCCGCACGGTCAGTGGCGGTGTGACGAGGCTCTCTCTGGATTTGGAAATCAGTCAGTCGTTTTACAGAATGACACACCGTGAACACATCGTGATGGACTCCACCGTTCACCGTCGTTGTCTGTCTGTAATCCAGCATCTCTTACACTATGTCAGGCTTTTTCCGATATCGGACAAAGGCTAACACCTGGTCCGTGTCAAACGGGAGATTACTGGAGCGTATCTCTGACCGCCACCACTAACCAACCACGGAGAGCGCTCGTGGACGCCATATATATGTACGTACATGGAGAGCCAGCACTCTGAACTGCATGTGCAGATGTTGTGTCTGGACCAGGAAGATACTAGGAGTCTGTTTCTCAGGTCCACTATTTGATGTATCAAAAATATATTTAGTATCTGACAAAAGAGTACAATACTCGCATTTCTGTAAGCATTCTTATGACAGTAAAACCTGGATATGCTTCAGTGTAGTTATTGTACAGCTTGTATAGTATACATATATTCATTCATTCATTTTCTACCGCTTACCCTCACAAGGGTCGGGGAAAGGGGTGCTGGAGCCTATCCCAGCTGTCTTCAGGCGAGACGCGGGGTACACCCTGGACTGGTGGTCAGCCAATCACAGGGCACATATAGACAAACAACCATTCACACTCACATTCATACCTATGGACAATTTGGAGTCGCTAATTAACCTAGCATGTTTTTGGAATGTGGGAGGAAACCGGAGTACCTGGAGAAAACCCACGCATGCAGGGGGAGAACATGCAAACTCCACACAGAGATGGCCGATTGTGGGATTGAACTCTGGTATCTGAGCTGTGAGGTCTGCGCGCTAACCACTCGACCTCTGTGCAGCTCTAGAGTAAAAATATTGTCACTCACTCATTTTCTACTGCTTATCCTCACGAGGGTCGCGGGGGTGCTGGAGCCTATCCCAGCTGTCTTCGGGCGAAAGGCGAGGTACACCCTGGACCGGTCGCCAGCCAATCACAGGGTACATATAGACAAACAACCATTCACACTCACATTCATACCTATGGACAATTTGGAGTTGCTAATTAACCTAGCATGTTTTTGGAATGTGGGAGGAAACCGGAGTACCCGGAGAAAACCCACGCATGCACGGGGAGAACATGCAAACTCCACACAGAGATGGCTAACCACTCGACCACCGTGTAGCCCACACTGCCGAGGCAAAGCCACCTTGACACTCGCACAAACTTTGTCCAACTGAAGTGGTACGCAATTTTGTGTGCCCATTAAGGATGTTCGATAGATCTGCCATCGATTAGTATGGGCTTATTTCCAGGAAAGATTGCATCCTCAGCCAATCAGAGAATTCGGGTGGGCGGGTGTTAAGAGCACATAAACGATGAGGATGACTATAGCAGGGGCGAGTAATGCAACAGTTACTTTTACTTGTGACTAGTTACTTTAGTAGCGGAGTAACTCAATTTGTAACTCAGTTACTTTTTTGGAGAAGTAACTAGTAACTATAACTAATTACCTTTTTAAAGTAACGTGCCCAACACTGCTCACATTATATACATTTGTTCATCATATCAACATCGCTTTCTCTGCTAACGTCAACCAGACCGATCTCGTATTTCAGAGCATATTCGTGATGACTCTGAGTGCTGACACCGTGGTGATAATAGCATTGGTACTGTAATGGTCATCTCTCTTTGGGGGCCAGACAGCAGACTAAACGGTCTCATCTTCTTCTGGGTCGATGCTCCTAATCGCATTAGGCTGAGGCATGCAGTGGCGGCGGCGGCGGCAGCTACCGGGCTGGGGCGGGAATATGAGGAAGTCCCCTTCTTCATGTCCAACTGGACACTAGCCAGACTTCTATGCAGCATATGGAGGCTGGTTGGCTGTGATGATGTCATACTGAGATACGCATGCGGTTCGGTTCAAGATGTCATCTTTAAAGGGAGTTTTTCCTTTGCTTCTGTTCCAGCATAATCATGATCCTAGTGATATCGGATATATCATAGGAATCAGATGGATGGATCTTTCATCACAAACCCAACTCCAAGTCTTGTGATATTTTACAGCATCCTATAAGGAACATTTATTTGGCAAACTCAAATGAGAATGTTTAACAAACTAATCACCGATTGGCTCTGTCGTTCTTTGCTCACTATAAATAAGAGTTATATGCTCGCTTGTTTTTTTTTTTTATTGATCACGGCTCCAAAATGATTCACAATGGAGCCAACAAAAGTTGCAAATGCAAGCACTTTGGAGCCAGTGGCTTTGTGGTAGTTCTGGTAACATTGAGAGTCCTCCCTGTCTCTCACGCCCCCCTGATAGTGAAGGGTTTCATTCCATATGATATTCATATGAGCTAGTCTGTGTGATGCAATTTAAGGCAAAATAATGTGTAAAAAATTATATAAATGTATTAATTCATTCACTTTCGACCGCTTTTCCGCACAGGGGTCGCGGGGGTGCTGGAGCTTATCCCAGCTGTCTTTGGGCGAGAGGCGGGGTACACCCTGGTGGCCAGCCAATCACAGGGCACATATAGACAAACAACCATTCACACTCACATTCATACCTATGGACAATTTGGAGTCGCCAATTAACCTAGCATGTTTTTGGAATGTGGGAGGAAACCAGAGTACCCGGAGAAAACCCACGCAAACTCCACACAGAGATGCTCGAGGGTGGAATTGAACCCTAGTCTCCTTGCTGTGAGGTCTGTGCGCTAACCACTTGACCACCGTGCCGCCCTGCATAAATGTACCTTACTAAATTTCAATGGAAGACCCCTGCTCTATATTCATTCATTCATTCATTTTCTACCGCTTTTTCCTCACGAGGGTCGCGGGGGGTGCTGGAGCCTATCCCAGCTGTCTTTGGGCGAGAGGCGGGGTACACCCTGGACTGGTTCGCCAGCCAATCACAGGGCACATATAGACAAACAACCATTCACACTCACATTCATACCTATGGACAATTTGGAGTCGATAATTAACCTAGCATGTTTTTGGAACGTGGGAGAAAACCCACGCATGCACAGGGAGAATATGCAAACTCCACACAGAGATGGCCGAGGGTGGAATTGAACCCTAGTCTCTTAGCTGTGAGGTCTGCGCGCTAACCACTCGACCTGCATAAATGGACCTTACTAAATTTCAATGGAAATTTGGCTCTATATTGACATTTTTTATTGTTAACATGCTGTCTGTAATGGATTAATTTTTACGTTTCCTATGGGACAAATTGCTTTCAGAGGGATCCTTTTGAACAGACGAATCATGAAAACTGAAGGCTTTTGGTGTTGCATAAAAGCAAGCTGAAAATATGGCTATAGATATGCATATAGCTATGAAAAGCTCTTCTTTCCTTAATCAAGGGTGTCCTCCTGAATATTTGCCCTTTCAAGTCGTGCTGATGTCAGCCGGTAGAAGAGCAAACACAGAGTGAGCTCACATTCTGCTTTCTCATAAAGTTCCTCTACATCCGCTGCACTTAGGTTTAATTTATTGCAAAGTCAGGCAATGCAGGCCATCACCATCTCTAATCATTTTCTGGGCAAGCCAGCTCGACTATAAGTAGAGTGAGTCGGAGCTCTCAGGGCTGCTTGTCAACAGCACTTTGCAGAGTGTGCTGCCCTTGGCTTTCACTCTAATCAGCCTTTATGGACACTTTGTGACACCGCGCATGAGACCTCCCCCAGCTCATCATAGAAAGCTAATAAATGTTGTAGCTTTGTACCTGCGTGGCATGAGCCGAGGTTTTGCATAATTAATTTTTTTTTTTTTTCAATTGATTGTGCTCTCCTGATAAACTGCTGCTCAGTTTTTTGGCTTCATTACAGCGATCAGAGTGAGATATCTCATCTCTCCGATCTCTTATAGCACTATCATCACACCAAGATGGCAGACAGGTATCGGCGCTCGCTTTATTTCATCGCAGTTGAAAAATGTACACCAGATTAAAGCAGGATATCCCAGTCGTCCTTTTTTTTTTTATTTTGTCTTTTTATTTCTTCAGCGCTTCCTTGCCCGAATGATGCTATGCTATTAAGTCTTATCAGTCATAGCAAATGAGTTCATACTCGGGTCGTCTGGCGCCGGGATGTGCTAACACACCCTCGCTTCATTCACCCTTAGTCGGTCTCCTTGCTTTGATTTAAAAAAAAAAAATGTGACTGCAGTGACTTCATCGAGTCTGTCGGATGTTTTATTTATCTTCATTCCTGCAATGATATTGAACACCATAAAGGCAAAGAGACATGTGGAAAAGTTAGTGAATTACATTGTGGCGCCCCCTGTGGGTTGTGGTCAGAATGCTTTGGAAGACAAGCTAGCATAAATGTAACATTTTATAATCATGAGGCAAATGGCCAATGACTAATGGACAGTTAGTTGCTAAGGCTCACCCATGCCACTACAAAGACATTTGATGACCTTCATGTTTTTTTGCAAATTCAGTTTCACTTCCAAATTTCTTTGTTTTCCAAAGAGTTTTCATGCATTTCACAAACAATTTTTTCCATTTCACAAATTTTTTTATCCATTTCACAAACAATTTAAAATATTTTTTTCAAAGAAGGATGTACATTTTTGCATAGAGGACTATTATCAACAACTGTCAGTCTTCTGCATCAATCTCCTGGTATGGCTGCTAATCCAAGTTCATCATTTTATAAGGCTAATAGATGATTAGAAAAGCCATCTAAAAAAATCTAAACTAAAACTAAAATCTCTTACCATGCTGTTAACTACTCCCTTCAGAGAGCAGCACAAACTGGGTCTAACAAGGACATAAAAACACTGCACAACTGTGCAAGAAGACAAATAGCCGAGAATGTGTAGTTTAAGACAAAGACGCCTCACAGGTCGTCACCTGGCAGCTGCACTAAATAGTAGCCGTCAATCACCAGTGTCAGTATCAACAGTGAGGAGGCCATTTCAGGATGCTGGACTTCATAGCAGGACTGCCAAGAAAACTGGCCAAAATTTTTTTCAAGTGATCCCAAACTTTTGAGCGGTAGTGTATATACCAAATTTTGTGACAATTGACAAAGTCACAGTGACTGTTGTGTAAAAAATGTGTTCCGGAGGTAAGGAAGTTTAGTGGGAGAATGGACAGGAAATTATGTCGGGGGGTTCAGAGTTGACTTTTCGCCTTCCGGTGGTTACGGCAACAACACTAGCCCCCTTTAGGGATTACCGCGGCTGCTGTGAGATATTTCACACCTGCAATAAAAGCCTGTTGTTCTGGCGATCAAGTATGGTGCTTGTGTGTCTCTATTTATGACCTTATTATTGTAACTTTTATTATCCATTTGATGAGGTATGGCATGACTTGTTATTATATACAAAATAATATGCTAGAGTTGTTATTGTTATTCAGATTATGATCTTGTTTTGTCAAAATTCATGACTAAAGTCTAGTATGAAGAATTCGGAGTTGGGTACCTACTGCAGTACAGTACTTAAAAACACATTTAATGTTCAATCAAGCAACTCGTACATAATGTTCTGTTGTCAACATGCCACTTGTCAACGAAACCGACATGATGATTGATTGCAAACGACTAATGAGCAGTCATCGTTATATAACTTCTCTCTACCCGCTGCACTACTCTTACCAGGGGGAAGGCCGGCCGGCCGCCAAGCAAATGCCCCCACCCTCAACCCCACTTTCTCCTCTGAAAAAGTATGTTGTTGTCATGGTAACCGTGGTCCTATCATACTCTCAGGGGCATACATTTAAAGCTGCTGAATTGCATCAGGAAAAGCAGGAAAAGTTTGTTCCAGGAGAGGAAACCATGAAAAGGTTGAAATCTATAGTTGCCATGACAACTATAGATCAAGTGTGTTATAATTACGGTGCTATGTTTTTAATACCAAATTGTTACAAAGTGTTGCTTTAAGTCCTGACCATTTCCTGTGTTGGTGTCTATTGACTGTTGTGCTTTCCGTAAACTAGATAAAGTGTCGCTATGGTAAATAAGTTTATGCCGCGTGCTGCAAGGCATCAAATACATCCAAATGCTGCAGTGAATATTACATCCCTACTGGAGAGTAATAACATTGCTGTGCCGTGTGAACGTGTGTTATGAGTCCCAGGTGTTTTTTAGATGAGATTGGCAACATCTCCACCTTTTCTCATTGTTTACTGGAGCGCTCCGTGTGTTGTAAGGACCCCCCCGGATGCCTTCTCCACCTTCTCCGACTGTGTTTTTATTGGATAAAATTACTGATCATGTCATTGAGCCTAAGCATGAAAAATAAAAATGCTCATAACGATGAGATTTGGAGCCCCGTGGAGCGAATCATTTTTTACTTTTATTGTTGTGGCTTTAATGAATCCCAGCAGTCTGGCTGGTGATTGCCTTGGAATTTACGATAATTCAACCTTCATGTGGAGGGCACTTGGCAGTAATTACAACACATCATTCAAATGTGAAAATCATCTTGTATAGCCAATAATAATAATAAAAAAAAAATACATCTTGAGTTATTATAGAAGAAATTAGGCTAATTATTTCCAGTTATTGTTGCAATCAAAAACATTGATTACTGGAGCCACATTCTTTTCATTCTCCTTTAATATTTGAATATGATAGATGAAATTATTGAGCTGACTAGAATATCTGGTAAAACTCTTACCATCTTCTGTGGGTTGTAGGTCTGGAATCATATTTATCCTATCTTTTTCTCCTAATTGGGCTGCTCTACTAGATTCAGCAGACCATGCTTTTTTATTTTGTAGTTTGACAGTTTTTTTCTGGACTAAAATGTATATAATAATGGTGCAACAATATGTGTATGTGTATCAAACCGTTATATTCTTATGTATATATACCATATATTCTTTCATTCATTCATTTTCTACATCTTTTTCCTGGGGGTGCTGGAGCCTATCCCAGCTGTCTTTGGGTGAGAGGCGGGGTACACCCTGGACTGGTCGCCAGCCAATCACAGAGCACATATAGACAAACAACCTATATCATATATATATATTCTTATTCTTATATTCCAAATTGGTTGCACGGCGGTCGAGTGGTTAGCGCGCAGACCTCACAGAGTTCAATCCTGCCCACGGCCATCTCTGTGTGGAGTTTGCATGTTCTCCCCGTCCATGCGTGGGTTTTTTCCGCGTTTTCCAAACAAACATGCTAGGTTAATTGCTAACTCCAAATTGTGCATAGGTATGAATGTGAGTGTGAATGGTTGTTTGTCTATATGTGCCCCGTGATTGGCTGGCCACCAGTCCAGGGTGTACCCCGCCTCTCGCCCGAAGACATCTGGGATAAGCTCCAGCACCCCCCGCCACCCTCGTGAGGATAAGCGGTAGAAAATGAATGAATGAATATTCTAAATATTCTTATTGTGAAATAGTGCAGCAGAACTGTACTTTTAAGGTGAGGAAAATGTTGGCAATTTCAATGACATTCAAATAATAAAAAAAATAATAATAATGTATTTTTTGTATTGAACCAAACCGTGAAATTTGTGCATCATTGCACTCCTGCACAGTGTCTTCTGCACCTTTTTTGGTTCCCCAAGCAGCTGGAAGTGGGCATGACTGGCATATGCTATATTTTCTCACGGGGGCAGTTACAGTATGACGGAGTCTAGAATTCTGCCTAGCAACAAGAATCATGTTCAAACCATCACTGCTTCTCTTGTGTGTCTTGTATTTCCACTACCTCATTGTTGCGAGGCTGCATGCTTTGTTTCCTCATGTTTACTTTACTTGCGTTGACTTTCACCGCCATGTAATGATGCAAACGTTTGATCATCAGCTGACTTTTGCACTCTTTCTTGTCGGTGGAGGTAGCACACCAGCTGCTATCGCGCTGGCTCGGCCCGCTGGTCAATGAGGGATAAACAAAGTCTATTTAAGGGCATGCTGTTCACTGCGGGAGCTTCGGAGATAAAAAAGACGTCCCCATGGGTCGTTGCTCGGGCAACTAGAAGCCTCAAGCGTACACATGTTGGCTTGTACACGCCTGAGGAGAATGTGTCCATCATGTCATGTCATATTGAATGTTTGTTAGCAGTAGCAATAGTAGTATTACTAGTAGTACTGTATTTTCTGCAGTATAAGTTGCATTTTTTTTTTTGCTATTTATGATGCAGCTATCAAAGCAACCTTTTTTTAATATAACTCTGCTCCTAATAACGTTGCATTAACAAGAGAAGAAGACAAAGCTAAAAGGAGGGAGCAATATTTCCACAAAGAGACAATCTCATGCTGCAGGAGCTACAGAAATAAGTCCATGTGTTTAATAAATGTTAGAATGTCCTCAAAGAAGACACTATAGTGTTTTCTATAGTGTTTCTATAGTGTTGTATAGTGCAGGGGTGGGCAAATATTTTCACTTGTGGATATTCCGCATTGAGTTACAAAATTGGCTGGGGGGCCAGAACATGCTTATAATTTCGCTTGAATTATTTGTCTAATTTTATCTGTAAGTGGGTTTTTTTTCAGGAGCACTTTAAACATGAGACTGTCATCAAACTAAATTTTAAATTAATTTAAATTTAATAAATTAATAATTAAATTTAAGAATTAATCTAAAATTAATTAAGTTAAATTATTTATTAATTAATTAATTTAAAAATTATTATTATTTTTACAAAATAAGACATTCTATTTGAAAGTCATGTCGCCAGTTTGTATGTTAAAAGTTGAAATACTTAGAAAGCAACTGGCGGGCCGGATTCAAACATTTGGTGGACCGCATGTGGCCCCCGGGCCGTAGTTTGCCCACCCCTGGTTTATAGTTCCAATTTCTAGCCATCTTTATTATTAAGAGAATGCCGGGTACATCTTCCTAAAGATATTTTTTTTCCATGTTTTTCTTTTTTTTTTACATGCTGTCACATACAATAAATGAGATCCCACCAGGAAGCGGCGCCCAACAAACCCAATAAACCGCTCACGCAGTGTGTCATTTAGCCATATTCTCTTTCCTCCCACTCCCCTTTCTTCATTCCTTCCCTCTTCATATCTGCGCCGCTCCCTGGTGAGGCTCAGTCATTGTTTACCTCTTCAGATGGAAAAGCGACGCCGGCTTTAATAAACAGATGTCGGCCTCTGCCTCCGCGCCACATCAGGGGGAGTCTTAAAGAACGCTCGCTGCTTTGCATTCACGTTGACGCTCGGGTTGAGGGATCTGTCTGAAGGGAGAGGAGGGGTTGGGGGGGGTGAAAACCACTGTCAGGTTGAACGTGGCAAGGAACATGAATCTGGATACCACCCTGATACAAAGACGATGAACGGTTATGATTGTATATTAGGTATTAATATTAGTACATTGTACTCGATCATACAGCGGCATGTAAACGTCTTCAAGCTTTTTGGTCGAGCCATCCATCTTCTGTATTGCTTGTCCTCATCAGGTTTCAGACTGTGAAGCCAACATGATGCAAACACTCACCCACCGTTTGTTGTTTTAGTAGTAAATAGTAGAACAGATGCAAGAAGTGTCGATGTAGGTGACAATCTGGATAACGGTGCATTTAAGTCAATATGAAAATCATGGAAGTGTCATGCATGGAATAATAATAATAATAATAATTCATTCATTCATTTTCTACCGCTTTTCCTCACGAGGGTCGCGGGGGGTGCTGGAGCCTATCCCAGCTGTCTTCGAGCGAGAGGCGGGGTACACCCTGGACTGGTGGCCAGCCAATCACAGGGCACATATAGACAAACAACCATTCACACTCACATTCATACCTATGGACAATTTGGAGTGGCCAATTAACCTAGCATGTTTTTGGAATGTGGGAGGAAACCGGAGTACCCGGAGAAAACCCACACATGCACGGGGAGAACATGCAAACTCCACACAGAGATAGCTGAGGGTGGGATTGAACCCTGGTCTCCTGGCTGTGAGGTCTGCGCGCTAACCACTCGACCGCTGTGCCGCCCTTCCAAAAACATGCTAGGTTAATTAGCGACTCCAAATTGTCCATAGGTATGAATGTGAGTGTGAATGGTTGTTTGTCTATATGTGCCCTGTGATTGGCTGGCGACCAGTCCAGGGTGTACACCGCCTCTCGCCTGAAGACAGCTGGGATAGGCTCCAGCATGCCAACGACCGGTAGAAAATGAATGAATAAACAGAAGTACAAACAAGTACACATATTGTGCTGAAGGACACATGGAACATATCCTGGACGACTCAGTTGCCTTACTACTTTATCTCGTAAGAAATCTTGGACAGTTCTATGTTTCCGGGACCTTTTTTGTTCCCAGTGGACAAAGCAACATCCTTAAAGGCATCCGAGATGAAAAACTAGCAAGTCCTATGACATCAGAAATAGAGAACAAGTCCCACAAACATACTCCAACATCTTCACTCCCAGAAGAGTGAACTTTCTAATTGCTGCAAAGTGGCCTTAAAGCTGCCTTGTCGGGCAGCGTTAGCATTAGCTGCTAGTAGATCCCATTCCGGCGACTAGCATTAGGCTTTCATCCCCAGCCTCCCGGTGCACGCACACCTCGTAAGATGGGAACTAATTAGGTTTATGCTTCTGCTGGCGGCCCGGCGGCTTCACTCGTGCTGCTGATTGTTGATTTATGCCGCATCCTCAAGGACAATCTGTTTCCTCCACCGTGGAGCTGGAAAGAAAAGGAATGCTACTTTGCTGCCAGCTGGTTGGGAATCGCATCTTCACCATTCCATTTTTTATCTCGTCTCTTTCTCGACGCCCCCTTAAGTCAACTTGGGATAAATCTGCGAGCTGATCTGAGGGTCACTGGTGAATATTTTATTACTTTACGGCCTCAAATAACCTGAAGTGGACTTTTTGAGCAACTCTCTCCTGACTTGTGTTGATATATTCTGCATGTTTAAGTTAGAGGAAAGAGCTATAATTCAATGTATCTTTGGAATAAAGTGTTTGAGCGTCCTACTTTAATATAATTTGGCCGATGGGAGAGTAGACATCATAAATGCTGTAATTGTAGCGGGGTGTTTATTTACTTAAATCGCGGAATAAATTGGAAACAGGCAATAATTGGATATTTAGAACAGTTTTAAAGTTATAAATAACATAACTAATAATTTGGATTGGGTTTGGAATGAACAACATAGCAACAATGGTATTGACTGTTTTTTGTGTACAGTGGGTCTGATTACAGTCTGATTAATTTAATTAATTATTATTTTTTTCCTAAGGAAAATTTTATTCATCCATCCTATCCACTAATCTCGTCTATCTCTGCAAAGGTCTGACAATCAGTCATCGTCACCTTTTGCTCTGCCAGACTGACGGCTATCAATGACGCTAAGGATGAAGTCAAAGCTTTATGATCAGAGATCAGCCAGAAAATTGTAAGCAATGCACCCCTACTATTTATTTATTTATTATTATATATGTATTTATTATTATTATATTATTATTTATTATTTTTAATATATTTACATTATTTAAGCTCAATACCTGACTCAGTCACTTGCTTCCTCCTAATGACCCAAACTTGCAAAAGCATAAATTGCATGAACTGTAAATTCCGGACCACAGGTCAATTCCACCAATGTCCACATTGTAACAGTTCTTACATTTAATTTTACATTTACATTTTTTTTTACATTTACATTTTTTACATTTATTATTTTTTTACATTTAATTTTTGTATTTTGTATGTATTTTTTTTTACTTTTAATTTTTTTATATTAATTTTTTTTTTTACAAATTTTCAAAATTTTTACAAAATAAAAACATTCCGAAACAGTGTGTATAATGCAGTAGCTTCATCCTCCATCTTCCTTGTCATTGTTAGTGTCTGAAATCAACTGCATCATAATTCCTTCATCACACACCTTGTCAGTCTCTCTCTCTCTCTTCCATTGTTGCTATCTGTTGTCACCTTCTTCCTGAGGCAAATTAGCCCTTGATTTTGTCCTGCCCATCACACAGTTGTCCAGCCTTTCAAAACCCATTGGTGATAGTGGATTATTTGACACTTCTCCACACTTGACTTGACAAAAGTTGCTAGATCGATTGAAAGCGGAATCATATGCATCATATTTTTGTTTTCTAAGTGTGTTCATATAGTGCAAAACGGCAACTGGAAGAATACAAGATGTCACAAGATTAAAACGTAACTATAATCATATACCGTACATAATCATACAAGACATGAATTTACTTGAGGTCACCTTTGACAAACTGCTTTATTATCAATAAAATAGTATTTTTCTCCGTGGTGTGTCTTGAGAGCTTTCCCGCCAAGCTCTGTCCCAGCCTTGCCTCGGGGTTATGTCGATGCTTCCATGGATGGTGCTGACCTTTGTGGCCTTAATGCGCTGCTTGTCCAGACAGATAAGTCAGCACGCATCCATTACATCTGTTGCGGCCGGGTTGGTTCGCAGCGACACGGTCAAGCACAGGTCAGTGCTAATAAATATTGCACATGAGCTCTAATTGCTGCAATCGCTTCTGTGTAGTAGTGCGGGCGTGTACACTACATCGTGCAACAAACAATGAGGACTACGGACCCTCGGGAATGATCTCATTGCGCCGCGGGACTTTGCTGTGCCGAACATGCGAGCATCTCTCTCGAGTCGCATGAACACATGCATGTCAGAAGACTCCATCTAAGAGAGCCATGATCGATACGTCCATCCTGTGCTCCTACCAGCTGCACCATCACTCTTCCCTAAAGGAAATATATCAAAAAAAAAAAAAAACATGACCTACTTAAAGTTGACGATGTTTTTTCTCTGGCTTGTTCTGGAAGGAGGGGGATGGAAAAAGATGTTTTGGGGGGGAGGTGTCTGGAGGCAGACCACTGCGGCACATTTCAAACAATCTGACACATTTTTTTATTGCACTTTCTGTGATGTTTTAACGCCTGCTGGTGAAGAGCAAACACCATTCTAGTCTTTCCAGAATGTTCATTTTAATAGAACTTGTTGATTTCGGGATAAGGAGAGTGGGGGTGTTATGTCAGGGGACGTGATGAAGTGCCCCACCAGCCTCAAGTTACCATGGAAGAATGTTGTCTACAGTGTATCCCAAAGTCTACTGGAGTAGGCTCCTTCATACATGGTCCTAACAGAATCGCGCTTGGATCCAAACCCAGAGATGGTTGGTTCAATTCCTTATTTGAGCTGAACCCACCAATTTACTCTTACTTTCATTCTAGGTTTTATCACATTTCCACAGCATTTCAGTCCAGCTTCAGCTTCTGAACAGCTACTGTGTTCATTCTAAATTTCGATTTTTGCACCTTTTCAAAGCTTTCAGAATTCACACGTATTTTCTGCTGACATTGCACCATCTATCTGAATAGTGATGTTGGATAGGTACAAAAATATAAACAGTTCCAAGCCAGAATAAAAATAAAACATTGATACTTCTAATACATGAGTCATGTGAGGCACTGTATATCATCAATAGGAACTAAATTACTAAATTATTAAAATCTTGGCACAACCATACGCTTTTCTTCTGTCTCCCATGGCTCAGTCAGTCGGGCTCTTGAAACGATGGCCATTTGTAAATGGCGCCATGTCTGGATGACATGGCGATGGTGATATTTGTCCAAAAAAAACAAACAAGTGTGTGCTTGTGTGCATGTGACATACATAAATGCAAGTTCACTGAGAGGAGAGGCAATAGAGAAGAACAATGTCCAACAACGGTTATTTAATTGGATGGGAAATTGGTTTTAAGCATAAATGGCAAATTGCTGCTATTCTTCTATTTGAATTCACAGTTAACTGGCAGTCTGCTGCATAAGTAGAGGTAATGGGGGTTTGCATCAAACGTTAAGAGCGTCACATGACTCGAGGCTCCCACATATACACAAATAAACAAGTAAATATGCAGCAGGCTTATTGAACAAATGAAGTGACACTGGACATCTAATGTATGTTGATATAGTCTCTGAGAAAGAGCCGCAATAGTTTTTGAAGCATATTCAACATGGTGTCTGAGGTCAGAGGTCATTCAGCGTATATGTATAGGAATATCAACATTTTATTAAAGTAGTAGAGGTCAAAACTTAAAAACATCTCTTCAATTTGCCAGAGATGAGCATTCCACGTTACTCTTCTGTTCTTGAAGGCATCGCAACATGTTTACAATAAAACATTTGTGCAAAATGTTAAACCTTTAATGATGATTTTTTGTTTTTTTTTTGTAGGAAGGGGGGTTCCACTGCAAAGTATTGGATGTGGCTCGTTTCCGAGCAGCTGCCACTGGAGCAGCGCTCATGCATTATAAATTATAGTCTGTCTGGTGCACATCTTTAGAGTTCACTGTTGCACATTATTGACAGGCGGGGTTGGAGTGGGGGCAAGTTAGGAAGTCAAGCACATGCAATGTTTATGTAACTTAGTCCAAACTTTGCCGCCTCAGAACCCGAACTCTCCGCACCAGCAGTACATTGATATTTCAAAGCATGGCTTACAATAGAAATAGAAATAGTCTGTTACAGGGTCAAACTGCCACCTTTATTAACTGGACAGGCACAGGGTTGGAGTGGGGGCAAGTTAGGAAGTCAAGCACATGCAATGTTTATGTAACTTAGTCCAAACTTTGAGTCCGCCTCAGAACCCGAACTCTCCGCACCAGCAGTACATTGATATTTCAAAGCATGGCTTACAATAGAAATAGAAATAGTCTGTTACAGGGTCAAACTGCCACCTTTATTAACTGGACAGGCACATGGTTGGAGTGGGGGCAAGTTAGGAAGTCAAGCACATGCAATGTTTATGTAACTTATGTAACTTATTCCACACTTTGCCACCTCAGAACCCGGACTCAGCAGTACATTGATATTTCAAAGCATGGCTTACAATAGAAATAGAAATAGTCTGTTCCAGGGTCAAACTGTCACCTTTATTAACTAGACAGGCACAGTTTTATTCTTTTTTATGTTTTTGATGTAGGAATCGAACTGAGGAGCCATGCAGAGACTCGTTTTGCATGAATGTCACTATAAACAAGATTTATGGTTCTATGTTTATCGTCATGTTTTCTCTTGGCGTTCTATACCAAAGCAGTCATTGTATAGATTTTAAAAGGTGCCTCACCCAAAATGGTCAAATGTCATATTTACGTTTATACATGTCCCCATCACGAAGAATAATCACCTATCACCGCCCCCATCCAGATGTCACATGATCAAAGGCAACACCCAAAAAGCAGCATGCGTGTAACCCTGCATGGCTCACTGCATGTTTGTTCAACGTATACGACTTGTCATGTGTCAGTCCAGTCAGCCATGATGCTGCTGTTGCTTAATAGGTGGCGTGCACGCTTGTCATGTCTGCTTTTGTAGCAGACATCCAGCTGCTCTGGTAGGGGCAGTGCGACTCTCCTGGGGGGGTGGGTACACATGGGATTGTCGGAAGTGCAAAGAAATAATAATGTGTGTGAGGGGGAGGGCAAGAGGGCTTAGTCTGCAGGTAGGAGAAGACAGATGTCATTTTGAATACACACTTTGTCTTCACTCACTCACGCACACACACACACACACACACACGACTGTCAGATCACAGTGGGCTCAGGTGGGGAGGTCTGCATTAAGCACAAGTGTCAGTGTCACATTAGTCACGCTTATTATAGCTGCTGTGCATTAAAAGTCCCATTAAAAGTGACATGTTGAAGAGTTTCAGCTAAATTCACATTACCGTTACCGCTTTTACGCTCCCTGCTGTGCACTTTGTTTTAATCAATCAAAGACTTGACAAAACTTTGAAAAAATTAGATACAGTGCATACATGGACCATAGCGCAAAAGAATGATGTGTAATAATTGAGAAGAAATATATTTAAGTGTGTATTTTTTTAGTTTTACTGAATTTAAAAAAATGCATATTTTTAATATTATATTAATTTGTTATTACTATAATATATTATAATAATATCAATATTTTAAAAATAGTTTTACTCTCTGTACACTGCATTATCCATCCATTTTCTGTACCGCTTAGCCTCACGAGGGTCACGGATATGCTGGAGCCTATCCCAGCTGTCTTCAGGCGAGAGGCGGGGTACACTCTGGACTGGTCGCCAGCCAGCCAATCACAGGGCACATATAGACAAACAACCATTCACACTCACATTCATACCTATGGACAATTTGGAGTCGCTAATTAACCTAGCATGTTTTCGGAATGTGGGAGGAAACCGGAGTACCCAGAGAAAACCCACGAGAACATGCACACTCCACACTCAACCACCGTGCAGCCACACTGCATCATTGATCATGTGTTAATACATACGCTGTCACTGTTGTGAACTTTAATACGGTAATAGTAATTGTGTTTCCTGTGATTGAATATTACATCATGAACAGCAGCATAGTAACACAGTGTGTTACTCTATCCAGTTAGTTCTTGTGTGTGCGCACTTGTGTGTGTGTATTAAGTAGGATCATGCATCCACAGTATAAAGGCTTCACATTCAGTGTTATGACATTTGACCAGTCACTCACACTTTAAACCTGTGATATTATAGTAATTTTAAACAATTTTGTTGTCTCAGGGGTCTCGCAATAGCATATTAGAAACATGTAGTCTAATATCTAGCCTAGATACCAGAATTTATACAGTTTTTTAATAAGCCCTACTGGGAACGCATGATTTTGTGTGTGTGTGTGTATATAGCTTTAATGCAAATGACCTGTGCTTTTTTCCAGGAAGTTCCACTCTATTCACTTTTTAAATATACATTCATTCATTAATTTTCTACTGCTTATCCTCACGAGGGTTGCGGGGGTGCTGGAGCCTATCCCAGCTGTCTTGGGGCGAGAGGCGGGGTACACCCTGGACTGGTTGCCAGCCAGCCAAGCACAGGGCACACATAGACAAACAACCATTCACACTCACATTCATACCTATGGACAATTTGGAGTTGCCAATTAACCTAGCATGCCTGGGGAGAACATGCAAACTCCACACAGAGATGGCCGAGGGTGGAATTGAACCCCGGTCTCCTAGCTATGAGGTCTGCGCGCTAATCACTCGTCCACCATGCAGCCCCTTGAAATATACAGTTTTTTGGCCAAAAAATATTGCTATGCTAAACAGGCCATGGCTGAATAAAATATTGGAATCTTTGGTATGCCATTTTTTTAGGTCCAAGCCTTGTTTTGAGATGTGTAGCGAAGCCTGTTTATTTATATACACACACACAGTACGGAACTGTCGTCGATGAAGTAATGGGTATGAACAGGGCTGGCTCGCCAAAGGTCAAAGGTGCTATCATGTTCATAGGGAAGGAAAACTCATCAAAAGTGTAGCAATTGAGGGAGATGCTAGATTTGGTGTTCATAAACACGTTTTAGGGACACATATTTCAGCATTATTAAAACGTCATTTTGAATAATATGGATCTTTCAACCGCGACCGAGGGCTGAGAATATCTTTTTAATTAAGTAATAACCATTTTGTATTATACTCCATGCTACCGTCGTCCACATTAGAAGTACAGAAGCAATATCCGTGGATCCGTGGATGTCATGTGAATCCATCTCTTAAAGTCTGAGTTCTTGTAGACTTTTTTAAAACGTTGAGTCTTGATGGAGGTGCTGTTCACAGATAAGACATGCGCCCGCAAGATTGAAGCCTGAAATATTCATGAGGTGTCGCCGTGAAGAGGAACGCCGCTCGGTCGGTAGTTTAGTCCCGGGCTTGGCAGGCAAAGAGGGGACAAGGACAAGCCAGCTTAGCGTGGGTGAGGACAAGCCACTCTTGTCCATGTGGGAATAAATTCTTAATTGGGGAAGTGTCCCCGTCAGGAAGGCGAGTGAAGGAAATGAATAAAAAAAAAAAGACGGCATGAAAATTTGCCCCGCATTAAGTGACACTTTGAGAAAAGTTGAGCGATTCAAGAATTGTCGGAAGTGCCCTCGGGCGCCGCAGAATATATTCTGTGTGATTTCATGGTCTTCTTTTATCAAGTTGAGCCAGCAGCAAAGGCTGACACACTTTGTTCTCTCACCTGACATCAGTGTTTGACAAACACTTTGTTTTTATAGACAGGACGGGAGATTTTAATTAAAATAATAAAATGACAAGGCATGCTGTCTTTTTGCAGCTGAGGGGAACTCTTGTCTCCTCGTGTCCAGCCTAAAATAAATAAAATTACAGTGGCGTCCACAAGTCTTACTGACTTATTATTCCATCACAGGCTGCTTTCATGTTTGACATAGTTAAACAATAAATAGGACACACATGTCATGGGATTATACAAAACACACACAATTGATGGCCATTTTCCATTACCCCACTGAGGGACCAATAAAGAATTATTCTCTTCTATTCGATTTTGGTGAGAATCTGGATAAAGGTGTGTTTAAATCACAAAGACCAGCTCGGCTGTTTATTTTCTTATTTTACAGGTATGTCTCCTATACTGTGTAATACGAGTGGAAAGGTGACTGTAGGGGTGTTTTTCCAAAGTTAAAACCACTATTTAGAAGGTTGGAAACTGTTTTTTCTATAAAAAAATAAAATTAAAATTAAAATTAAAATTAAAATTAAAATTAAAATTAAAATTAAAATTAAAATTAAAATTAAAATTAAAATTAAAATTAAAATTAAAATTAAAATTAAAATTAAAATTAAAATTAAAATTAAAATTAAATTAGGTTAATTGGTGACTCCAAATTGTCCATAGGTATGAATGTGAGTGTGAATGGTTGTTTGTCTATATGTGCCCTGTGATCAGTGCAGGGTGTACGCCGCCTTTTCGCCCAAAGACAGCTGGGATAGGCTCCAGCAGCCCCCACGACCCTTGTGAGGCTAAGTGGTAGAAAATGAATAATAATAATAATAAAAAGAATTTATTTTTATTATTATTATTATTTATAAACCAGGAATAATAATAATAATAATAGTTATTATTATTATTCATTCGTGTGAATTATTATATTTTTGTTCCTGATTTATAAATAATAAAAAAATAAAATAATTATGATTATGATTATAATGATTTCTAAATAATAAACAATAAAAAATAATAATTATTATTGTTATTATTATTATTTATAAATCAGGAATCCTACTTTGTGGAAAGTCACTTATCACAGTCGAGTCTGGAACCAGGGATAGTTCCGATTTTTTGACATGAACTTGTATGACGTCCACATTGTTTTGCGAAGCCAAACTCTTTACTTAAGTAGCCTCACAACTAACCGGATACATCAGACTTATTTATACAGTACATATAAGTAAGTGTAATCCATCATATTTTGCTGACACTGTTGTAGAAGCTGCACACTGACTACTTTACACTGTATAAAAGTGCTTTTTATTCAGTGTCCTCTGGGAAGCAATAGGAGCCCAGCATTCAAAACGGCTCTTTAATTCAAAGCAGCTGTTTAATTATGAGTGGAAAATTAATGATGAGCAAGGTCGGTCAAACAAACACAGACCAGAGACGTGACCGATCCCGTTCTTTCAGCCCCGTTTTACCAGCTTTACATTTGCAACAGCGGCTTATTACGGTAACCATGACGATGGTGGTCTGCAGCGTTGCGATGATAATAGAATAAAAGGCATTGAATGGGCTGATAACATCCATAGTGGATAGCCATAGTCTATTTAATTAGCTCTAAAACCAACCAAAGGTATTTCTTCCTTTGTGAAGTATGACTGGCTGCTTTTTTGGAGATGATTTTGAGGCATGGAAGAAGAAAAAGAAAAAACATTTTTTTTTTCCTTGGTGCCTTTATGACGGCAGTCCTTTGAGCTGTTTGGCAGACAAGTGTAATTGATCTGAAAGTACACAGAACACTCGAGGCTTCGCGTTGAAGTGTTGGACTTTCTCAACAACTACCGGACCCCCCCCCCCCCCCCCCCTGCGATTTTCATCTTCTTAGAACATCAAAGCCAAATTGAGTATGTCACAGTCGTCTTTGAACGTTTGCGTTTGGACAGGAAGCAGCGCAGTTTGTCGGAGAGTCGAGGTGTACAGCAGCTGGTAAATATTATGATGTAAATATCATTTAACAAGTGAGCGAGTTTGATCCTGTATCCACTGGCTAATGCACCTCGGCTAACAAACAAGGCGGCAAAAAAAAAAAAAAGTTTCCCTAACATTGTTTTGACAAACTTGTGAAGGTAAGCCTGAGGCTCAGAGCTAATCATCGCTACCCGCAGATTCTGGCTGAGGCCTTTGAGCATCAACAAAGCAGTCTCCGACTGTAGCTCGTTAAGGCAAGCAAACTTAATGACATTTCTGGCACCCCCTGTGGATTTTGGTCAAAAGACAGGCAAGCATGCATGTAATACAGACGACTTTTATAGTCTATAGTCTAACGATTTAATACTAAGTCCTGCCTTTTTAAGTTTTGGTTTTAATGGCGGCAATATATTGTCCCTCACAATATTACGCTTCAGTTATCACTCCCTCGCTATATCACATTTTCTTTCCCTCCAGAAATTAATGAATTAGTAAATTGCTGCTTCGTGGTAGACTATGGACAGATAGCTAGCTTATGGATGATGGATGGATGGATGGATGGATGGATAGATAGCTTGCTTATGGATGGATGGATGGAAGGATAGATGAATAGACAGCTAGCTGATGGATGGATGGATGGATGGATAGATAGCTAGCTGATGGATGGATGGATGGATGGATAGATAGCTAGCTGATGGATGGATGGATAGATGGATAGATAGCTAGCTGATGGATGGATGGATGGATGGATAGATGGATAGCTTATGGATGGATAGATGGATAGATAGCTTGCTTATGGATGGATGGATAGATAGCTTGCTTATGGATGGATAGATGGATAGATAGCTCGCTTATGGATGGATGGATGGAGGATAGATGGATAGATAGATAGCTTATGGATGGATGGATGGATGGATGGAAGGATAGATGGATAGATAGCTAGCTTATGGATGGATGGATGGATAGATAGCTTATGGATGGATGGACGGATGGATGGATAGATAGCTTATGAATGGATGGACCGATGAATAGACAGATAGCTTATGGATGGGTGGATGGATGGATGGATAGATAGCTTGCTTATGGATGGATGGATGGAAGGATAGATGAATAGACAGCTAGCTGATGGATGGATGGATGGATGGATAGATAGATAGCTAGCTGATGGATGGATGGATGGATGGATGGATAGATAGCTAGCTTATGGATGGATGGATGGATGGATAGATAGCTAGCTTATGGATGGATGGATGGATGGATAGATGGATAGCTTATGGATGGATGGATGGATGGATAGCTTATGGATGGATAGATGGATAGATAGCTTGCTTATGGATGGATAGATGGATAGATAGCTCGCTTATGGATGGATGGATGGAGGATAGATGGATAGATAGATAGCTTATGGATGGATGGATGGATAGCTGATGGATGGATGGATAGATAGCTAGCTTATGGATGGATGGATGGATGGAAGGATAGATGGATAGATAGCTAGCTTATGGATGGATGGATGATGGATGGATAGATAGCTTATGGATGGATGGACGGATGGATGGATAGATAGCTTATGAATGGATGGACCGATGAATAGACAGATAGCTTATGGATGGGTGGATGGATGGATAGCTTATGGATGGATGGATGGATGGATAGATAGCTTGCTTATGGATGGATGGAAGGATAGATGGATAGATAGCTAGCTTATGGATGGATGGATGGATAGATAGGTAGGTAGGTAGGTAGATAGACAAATGAATGGGAATCGTACTATGTAAAATAGTATAATAAAATAAAATAAGGTACAAATAGCAAATACAGTAAAGAGCAAAAATATCAAAAATATAAAAGCAAAGCAAGCAAAGGCAAAAACCTCCATCTTGTGCTGCTGTGATCAACCATAATTTATACATGAATATATTTTTGACAATTCCTGATAGTGAAGCTGCAACATTTGAATGTACGGTAACTGTGGAGGTACATTTTCAGAAGTCACTATTGTTGTGGACTACAGCACAGGAAGCTAAACAGCCAGTCATGTAGAAAGATGTGGTTGCTATGAAGTAAACACTTCCTCTAAAGTTTTGCAATTGCAACCCCAACACTCGGCTCCAATCAGGATGAAGATGCGGTCAGAAGGTCCGGCGTAGTGACCATGCTGGAGCATAGTGAAATTACTAAGATTATGCAAATTCTGTAATCCAATCACTGCATTGATAAGTACTTTAAATTGATCAAGTTCAAAATATTGCTTGGTATGAGTAAATAATGTCATGTTTGATTACTTCTTGTCTCTTACTCAGGTGGCCTACAAAGTTTCTCAAGACAAAAAGGGCAACATTTTAGTGCTGCTTCCCAAAATTTCTCTTCCCCAGTTAGACATGTGATGATGGTGTCTACCGATAAAGAAAATGTCAGGAGGATTCCGTGACTATCTCGGCCATTTAAAAAGGTCATCCCTCTTCCAAATCCCCTCATGCACATTCATCCCTGCTCTGCTTTGAGACCTTGCGACAGCTTAAGCGTTTCTTTTATTTCGCCTTCCCCCCCCCCCCTTCTTTCTCTCTCTCGCTCCCACTTCCAGCCTCCATAAATCTCTCAGCTCCTCAGCAGGCGGTGTTAGCAGCCTTGTACGCCGCCCACAGTGATGGAGCCTCACGTAGCACGTCTCTCTCGACCGTGCATGTTTCGGTTAGAAGCAGGAAACTCTTCCTAATTAGCATCATGTCTATAATGGATGAACCTCTAATGGAGCTGTAGGCAGAAAAAAAAAAAAAAACACACTGCTTGCCTATTTACGGAATCACGCCAGAACAATTCACCTTTTCATTTCCCGGCCACACGTGCGATGCGGAGATGTTGGATATCTGCTGGATTCTAACCCGCACTCATTAAAAGCGGCCTATGCTCCTCAGCGGAACGCTAGTGGATAATCTCATGAAAAATGCACTGAGAGAAGATATGCGTATCTCGCGGGCTCTTCCACGCCGTGGTTTTGCAGAGCCTTTTGATGTCATCCATTGATCTCGCCTCACTGACACGTTCTCACAGGCTGCTCCATCCACTGTGCTGATTAGCTTTATTAGCGTAATGGAGGGCTTCAGAGGTGGAGAGGATGGAGGAGAAAGTCATGGCGTGGTCAGTATGGAGAGAGCTAGACGGAGGCTAGTGATTGGTTTATCGAGTGAGCTTGGGAAAAAAGTGCAGCGGTGCTTTATTGGTGTCGACTTTTTGACCACTCTGAGACATCGTAAGATCCGAGATCAGGAGGAGTTGAGGAGGAGTTAATTAGTGCTTCAGTCACTGTTGGTTGCTATTACTTAGATGACCCCGACTTCGAAAGAGAGCTAAAATCATCACACAGCAACTTAACAAGCACAGCCGATTGGCATTAAAAAGTCACTGCTATTGAAAGACAAAGCCTGACAAAGTAACACATTTGGAAATTGATGAAATTCATTATTTTTTGTCCACACACACACACACACACACACACACACACTGATGTGTTCAACTCATGGATGGACAAACAAACACAAAGATATTTTGTCAAATTATTATTTTTTTATCTTTTTGTTTTGTTGATATCACAGGAGGTCATTACTTAAATGACCTCTACTTCGACAGAGGGCTAAAATCATCACACAGCAACTTAACAAGCACAGCCGATTGGCATTAAAAAGTCACTGCTATTGAAAGACAAAGCCTGACAAAGTAACACATTTGGAAATTGATGAAATTCATTATTTTTTGTCCACACACACACACACACACACACACACACACACACACACTGATGTGTTCAACTCATGGATGGACAAACACAAAAATATTTTGTCAAATTTTTTTTTTGTCTTTTTGTTTTGTTGATATCACAGGAGGTCATTACTTAAATGACCTCTACTTCGACAGAGGGCTAAAATCATCACACAGCAACTTAACAAGCACAGCCAATTGGCATTAAAAAATTGATACACGTTTGGAAATTGATGAAATTCATAATTTTTTGTCCCCTTTACTTCCATTGTCAGAGACTTTTAATCATTTAAGTCAGGAGTCCCCAACCTTTTTTGCACCATTGGTGTGATTTGGGTCTTTTTTTCACGGACCGGCAACATGTGGCGGAAAAATACAGCAAATATGAAATAGCACAACGCAAATGTTAAGTGCAGGGAAAATATAACTCACCCGCTGAATCAGTGGGAGGCCTGAGCTCGTTTCGTTGAGACAAGATGATCCCATCTAGGTGTGATGGGAGGCAGTGAGTCGTTAATGAATTAATTATTATTTCTGTACGGCCCAGTAGCAAATGCACCACGGACCGGTACCCGTTGGGGACCCCTGATTTAAGTGATACCCTGTGAATGTTCCTTTAAGTGAGTCATGAAATTGAACATTTGTGTACTGTTTTAATGGATAGTTTCACAAAGAAGACTTAAAGTCTTCAAAAGTGATGGTTGTACCATTCTGTGATTTTCTGTGAATACGTGATAAACTCACATTTTGGAATGTTGAAATTAATTCGGTTAATCTGGAGAGAAAAGTTTGTTTTCCGCCCAATTTGTCGCCACAATATGAAACTGTAAAACCAACAAAACAGAGGATGTTAAATAATGAGCACACATCACCGAATGGAACGGCTGCACACAAACACGCTGAGTCTTCCTGATGTTCAAAAAAAAAGGTCGGGTTAAAGCTTTGCATCACAATCCCAGTAAGAGAGCAGCTCGCCAAAAGGCCGCCTTGGGTTCGATAATTCCACGTCCTCTTTAGAGGGCCGAGCTTGTGCTAACAGGCCGCCAGTGGGAACGTCGCTGAGCGGCGCTGAAAGCTGTAGCCTTTGATTAAGCTCCTCTATTCCCAGCCTAATGCCCCGGCCCTGAATTATTCACCAAGTCGGTGGAGGGGGTGGGTTTGTGCATGCTACAAGCTGGCTAAGTGTGTTAGCCTAAAAAAACATAATGCAATAAAGCCCGGCCATGCATAATGGAAGGGAAGCCGGGCCTGTGGGTTCAGTGTCGTGGCAGGACAGAATTAGAGAAGGGGATCACAAAATGACCACAGTCTGATGCCGGAGGGGGACACTTGGTTTTCTGTCTCGAAAACATTTATCTGCTGACATTTTGTGTTTTGCGCATCACGCAGAGGATGGGACGTGACAAAGTCATCGAAGGTCACCGAGGAACAAACTTTTCCTGATGCTCGCTTGCTCGCTCTGCTAACACGAGGAGCTAACGTGATAGGATGTGTTGCATTGTGTAATCAACACCTTTCTCTGGTTGCAGCGTGCACGCACAAGCACCAGCTCCCTAAAGTGACACCGATCCTCACTTATCACATTGAGGCTGAACATTGCAATAAAAGTGCAATTGACACCTTCACAAACCATCACTGTCAAAGTCACATGACCAACAACACATGACAGCATCTTGCCAAGATGTTTTATATCAATTTACGGGCAAAAGTATTTTGACATGTGGCCGTTCCAGCAACAGGAAGTCACGAGGAGTCTTTCCTAACCTTCTCAGCTCAGTAAAATACTGGAACCTCTGTATCTGACAATCAATCTTATGGAGGGCTGCACGGCGGTCGAGTGGTTAGCGCGCAGACCTCACAGCTAGGAGGCAAGGGTTCAATTCCACCCTCTGCCATCTCTGTGTGGAGTTTGCATGTTCCCGTGCATGCGTGGGTTTTCTCACTCCAGTTTCCTCCCGCATTCCAAAAACTTGCTAGGCTCCAAATTGTCCATAGGTATGAATGTGAGTGTGAATGGTTGTTTGTCTACATGTGCCCTGTGATTGGCTGGCCACCAGTCCAGAGTGTACCCAGCGTCTCGCCCGAAGACAGCTGGGATAGGCTCCAGCACCCCCGCGACCCTCGTGAGGAAAAAGCGGTAGAAAATGAATGAATATTAGGAAAGCAGGAAGTGAACAAATGTATATAAATAAAATAATTTTTTAAAATAAAAAAAAAACTTAAACATATTAGGAAAATACATAAAAATTCAAATTTATTAAATAAAGTAAAAACAACTTAAATTATATTATGAAAGCAGGAAGTGAACAAATGTAACAGTTACTGATTGTAAAAGTACCAGATGGAGGGGTAGGATTTAATAAGCTTTGCTTCTTCCTACTCCTTTTGGACATGTGGAACTGTGAACTGATTATGTGATGCATTCAATTGCATTCTGATGCATGTTCAAATGAAATAAAACCATTACCATTACCAAGTCCTTAGCTGAATTGATTGTTGAGACATGCACTTAGCATCGCAAGACTAGCAACCAATTAACAGGCTGCCGGTGAAGCGATTGACGCCCATGCTCCATAGTTTAGCATAACTGAAGACAAGAATGGATACATAGTTGTCTCGCTTGAAGACAGCTGGGATAGGCTCCAGCATAACCGAGACATAGAAAATGAATGAATGGATGATATTACTATGAGAGAAACAACATAAAAATCAAAGCACTAAAGGAAAACAGATCCCCCAAACACCAGTACAAGCCTGGAGTTTGTTTTTCAGTGAGGTGCACCAAACAAATAAATATGCATATTAACACTGAATAATGTCATGAAATCTTACCTTTATGAATTCCCACATAGTATCAGCATTTGGGACCAAATATAAGGAGAAAGAAAAACGGTCAAAATACCGTATACGTAGTTACCCAAGTGGCAACACACCTAATATCTCGCATGTTGTTTCAAACCCAGAAGTTTTGTGCTACTTTATTGGCCTATTCTTTGCAAAATGCTGTCAATTGGGCGCCCTCCGGGGGTGTTCAAAATCCAGTGTAGTAATTAATATGTAAATATTATGCATAGCTTAGTTTACAATGGCGGTTAGCAGAATACTCCTTGTTTGTCAGCCACACTGCCGGGTGTGCGGTGTCGTTAGCTGGTGTGTGTGCTCGGAGGCTCGGAGACGCACAACAAATCGGGTGAGTGTGTATCAATCTGAGCATGCATTGTTCTCACTCCTGCATGCATCTAATGGTGTGTGTGTGTGTGTGTGTGTGTGTGTGTGTGTCTAGGTAGCTACAGGGCTGTGACACAGCTTGTCATCTTGTCACAGCATGACCGCCCACAAAAAAAATGGCTGCAGGAGGTGAAACAAGATGTCATAGTTTAGCAAATATTTACTTCTGTGAAGGCCATCTCAAGGGGAAATAGATGTGCTTGTTTACCGTGTGCGTTTTGACAAAACACGACACGTCGTGCAATAAAGCCCAAAAAAGTGAAGTGAGGGCGGCGCCCTCTGGAGAGGCGATCCTTTTAAAGTGATAGCAGGCAATCAGGTGCTGTCATCAAAACACGATGGAGGCGAGATACAGACGGAGACGCAAGCCGCAGGAAATAGAACAAGAGAGGCAGAGAAGACTTTGTTTGTCCTGTCGAGTTCATTAACAAAGCTGACTTCTTCACAGCCACGGCGCTAAAGAGACACAGAGAGGATTTGTTTATACTCATGCTGTGTCAGCATGCGGGATTGTTTGTGGCTGTGAGGAAGAGGAGGAGGAAGACAGACAGAACAGGATGTGTTTTTGTCAGTAGGCTCGAGAGTGAGTACGCGAGACGCTTTGTTCCACTAAAGACCACAGCATCTATTTGGGGGAGAGACCCAATAGAAACATCTACTGTTCATACTTGGAACTCGGAATTGGATCCGCCTCAAGTCAGACATCATATGTGATAGCAATGCAGTTTATGTAATGACTGGAGTTGATAATAACACATTTTATGTTAAAGGGTACTTATTATGCTCATTTTTTTAGCCCTTTTGTATTGAGTTGTGGCTCCTATAGAGCAGCTACACACAATAACCCGCACAGAAAACTTTTTTGATTTTCCAGAATCTGAACCAATTCCAGCTGTATTTTCTTTGATTTGTGCTTCCTGGTGCACAAAAACGGTTTGTTTTCATATATTCCACTCACGACCATTCCGCCGTGATTGGTCACACGCCCAAAGTGCTTTCTAACTATTAACCATACAAGGAAGTCGGTCCCTTTGTGACATCACAAAAGGGGCAGTTTTACCATGCTTTTTGAAAGCGAGCATTTTGAGTCATAACAAACTTATTTCAGGACTTACGTACATATAATTGCATAATATTTCCATGGTCATAATAAATAATAATATAATATTCATTCATCATTTTATTCCGAATATACTCACAAGGGTCGCTGGAGCCTATCCCAGCTGTCTTCGGGCGAGAGGCGGGGTACACCCTGGACTGGTCGCCAGCCAATCACAGGGCACATATAGACAAGCAACCATTCACACTCACCAATTGCCAATTAACCTAGCATGTTTTTCCATGCAAACTCCACACAGAGATGGCAGAGGGTGGGATTGAACTCGGGTCTCCTAGCTGTGAGGTTTGCGCGCTAACCACTCGACCACCGTGCAGCCCTAATAATATAATAAATAAATACAAATACACCTAAGTTCAAGGCTCTTTTTTTCCAAGACATCAACTGCTTGTATTGTTTCTTGAAATCGCTCATCTTAGTACAGTGTTTGATTTCCTTAATCAATCCATTCCATGGTCATAATTCCAAATACTGAAAAACAATGGGGTTTTAACCTTGTTCTAAGTCCTTGAGTCTCAATTTGAGAGAAAAGGTGCTCAGATGCTCACTTTTGGTGTAGCGGCTTTTCAACAACATAAAAAAAACATAAAAAAACATAAAAAACACAAAAAACCCTCCTTTCTCATGGACACCATATGCCACAGACCTGCACAATAGATGACCCCACCCCTTGTATATACTGGATGCATAAGAGGCTTCGCTACACATCTTAAAATACAACCTGAAGCTGTGCCAACTATAATAACTATCGCCTCGTATCCATTCATTACTTTTGAAATGATGTTATAGATCCATAAAAGTCATCTGAAATGACAACTTGTTGAGCACAGATGGATGTAGTTGGATCACCGGAATATAAACGGGATACATGGATGTAGTACATGGATGGTGACATCCCATATCCGGCTGTCACAACATCATTAAATGTATATCTTGCACAATATTGGACTTTTAGATATGACCTGAACTTTGACCTTGATGTTCAATTTAAAGTTATTTGTATTGTTTCATGTTTCATTTCAACTCGAATGCAAGAGAATAATTTTATGGCTACGGCGTTGAAGGAGAAACGTTTAATTAAGAGGAAAGATAGGGAATATTGCCCAAAAGAAGAAGCCATTAAATTTTGAAGCCGATCTTTTTCTTTAATGCCTCATGACAGACGTCATTTTTTTTTCAGCACTGACCTTGGCACAAAGTGCACTTGTAGTTTAATGTATTTTTTATCTTTACTTATTCCTCAATCGCTTCTTCTCTTCTGCCTTCCGCCTTGTTTGCCTTCCAGTCTTCTCTCTTCCTCTCTCGCCTCTGTCAGATGCATCCAGGCTTCCCCTCAAGGTCTAATCCTGTTGGGAGCGTTTCTGGGAAAGCGGATTATCTGTCAGAGCACCATGATTTTTTTTTTTTTTTTTTGGGAGGGAGGGGGTAGAAAGTTCACTTCCACTTGATTAAATTAAGTATTGTCCTCCCCTGGTGGATATCGATAAATAATAAGCGTCGCTATGCAGCTTGTCATCCAAAGAGTTTGTAGCATGTTTGATTTATCCTTCTCTTTGTGCTCCATCGTCAGGATCCTTGAAGGTGGCCTCGCTATCCTTTCTGTCGGTGAACGTACGCACACAATGTGGTGTATAATTTATAAAGATGTGTCAGCATTCTGCAGATTTACTGCGGAAAACATTAGATGGCTTGACAATTACTACTTGTGTTGTGTGCACATTGTTAGTGTGTGTTTTATAGCCCGTGTGGTGCTTTGTGGTCAATGAAGCTTCACAGGCGGAGAAGACTTAAGGACTTAACCTTGAGATGATGACAAAACGCTTCCACCTCCCCTACATAAAGGCCACCAAGCGTTCATGACAAAGTGACGTGGAATTCCCTTTGAAAGGAAATAATTAGAGCTGCTTCTTGTGTTTATGGAGGATAATTACCAGGAGGAGCAATTACTTGGCACCGACACTGCTGTTGCTCCACAGGAGTTGGATTCACACTCCCTGGGTGTCGAACACTTGTTGAGGTTTAAGATTTACATTGGTGCAATTGTCTAGGTTAAATGCATGCAGTTATTGTGATAGCTTTAGCTTTATTTGGTCTAACAGTGACTCCTTTCATGAAGATGCAGTCTTGTAATGCCACTATTGGACGGAACGAGTGACACGGTTCCGTCACATGACACGGTTCTACATGTGATTGAAGCTTTTACATTGGCCAAGTTTGTTATTGTATCATTTTTGTAATATTACCGACCCTGTCGCTGTTGCTATGACTTAGCTCAGGAAGCTTCATTTTTATGCAAAAAAAAATCCAATTTCAAAATATGGACCATAAAGTTTTTTTTTTATTATTTTGTCTTTATATTCATTTTTATTAATAAAACTACTGTCTGGGGCTGCACAGTGCAAGAGTGGTTAGCGTGCAGGCCACACATCTAGCAGACCCAGGTTTGATTCCCCACTCAGGCATCTCTATGTGGAGTTTGCATGTTCTCCTCGGTATTCCGGTATTCCGGTTTCCTCCCACATTCCAAAAACATGCTAGGTTAATTGGCGACTCCAAATTGCCCATAGGTATGAATGTGAGTGTGAATGGTTGTTTGTCTATATGTGCCCTGTGATTGGCTGGCCACCAGTCCAGGGTGTACCCCGCCTCTCGCCCGAAGACAGCTAGGATAGGTTCCAGCATGCCAACGACCTATGTGAGGATAAGCGGTATAGAAAATGGATGGAAGTTTTTTTGAAGGAGAAGTCTAATAATGATAGCAATAATAATAAAAAAAAATACTGTGATTTGTTAAAAAAAAAAAAAAAAAAACCCTGAATGTGTGAATCTCAATTCTGATGAAGAAATGTAATATTTAAATTTTTTGGCAGAATTATGCAACCCTGCTCCATAGTCTCCTCTTTGCTGCAATACTGCCGTCAGTCTCCTCTTGAATAAAAGTCTTTACAGTTTCCAACAGACACATGATGAAAAATATCACTAAATTTATATCAGCCATATCCATCAAAACTGATCATTGTTATCTTTTTAAAGGCCCAAAGACAGCTGGGATAGGCTCCAGCATCCCCCGCGACCCTTGTGAGGATAAGCGGTAGAAAATAAATGAATGAATGTCTGTTCTTCATACCTTATATTTTCTTTAATTGAGCTTCTACAGAATGTGTTTATTTTTCTTTTACATACCCTGGGTTGTTTTATTTCCCCAGGATTTGTGTTTGTTTGTATTTTTATACCCTTCATAATGTTTATTGTTATTTCTTAAATGGTCAGAATGACTGGCTGAGGTATTTAGGTCAGTGCACTAATGCAATTTGACTTGAATGCCTGTCTTCCGCTTCTATTTTTATGTTGTTACAGCAAGAAAATAAGAGGAAATGAGGAGTGAATGTGTTGATGTATACCATCATGTATTATTTGTCGGGTAGCATTTTGGGCGGTTTGTGTGCATGTGTGTGTGTGAGGCGGTGTGTCTGGTTTAGTCAGTGATGTGTTGCCATGGTAACAATTGATGGGGATGCAAGTATGCAATTATCATTAGAGCAACCAAACAGAATTAAACAAGACCCAGTGTTGTGCGAGAATCACGTTTCTTGGCGATCCTGCCCCGAAATCCTCTCACGCCTCACGCCAGGATGCCGTAGCCTGTCGGTTACATAATTGGTCCGCATGCGAGATGGAGCGTTTCTCTCTCTTTTTTTTTTTTTTTTTTTTTTCTCCTGCTTTCACACACCTGAGGTCGTCTGTCTTGCAGGATCAGCTTCCGTTGTAGTCGTGATCTGAATTTGCATGCTTTGTGTAACGGGCTGTGTGCATAAAACAACACATTCTGGTGTTGTTATCAGGAGCCACTGGTACAGAGAGGTGATGACGCAGATTATATTTGAGTTCAAGGGATCAATGATGAAAACAACACAAGTTATTCTGTATTGTGTTATTGTGTTTATGACGACTAAAAGGTCATGCAGAATTGAGTATGTTAATTAATCATACTGTATATAATGAGTGATAATCAAAAGTTCTTCCATTCATTCATTTTCTACTGCTTTTCCTCACGAGGGTCGCGGGGGTGCTGGAGCCTATCCCAGCTGTCTTCGGGCGAGAGGCGGAGTACACCCTGGACTGGTGGCCAGCCAATCACAGGGCACATGTAGACAAACAACCATTCACACTCACATTCATACCTATGGACAATTTGGAGTCGCCAATTAACCTAGCATGTTTTTGGAATGTGGGAGGAAACCGGAGTACCCGGAGAAAACCCACGCATGCACGGGGAGAACATGCAAACTCCACACAGAGATTGCGAGGGTGGAATTGAACTATACATAATTTAATAATAATAATTTGTAGTTAATAATACTACATCAGGAGGTTGCCTACAGCCACAGCTGAGAGTGGTATAGGCCAATATCAGTGAAAAAGCATGCTATTGATATTAGCCGATACTTTGCTTTAAGGAATTGAACCCTGGGATCAAAAGTTGTTGTTCTTGGAAACATGAGGTTTATGTATTGTAGATCACGTATTTTTCATTAACCTTCCCACTCACAGATCAAGGTGTGCTCTTCCTAACTGAAAATGTGCTAAAGCCCATGCATGTTGCTCTCACTTATCACTCCGAGCTTGATGACATGCCCGTATTGCACCTGAGCCGCGTACATCTCCATCTTTGCTGCGAACGATCCGTATGCGCTGTTATTAACGGGTCATGGTGCACACCTGAGCCGGGCTGTCACGGCCGTCCATGTTCTCACCCCTCTCTTTTTCTAGCCTTGACAGTATTTCTGGCTCTTGGGGCACTAACACTCTCTTAAGCTGCAGACAAGTCAAAGGTGACTTCTCCCCCCGCCGTCCGTGCCCGCCTAGTACGTGTCGACACAAGTGGCACAAATCCCTCGCCGAGCGCAGACGCTGGAGATGCTGCCCTTCATGGCCTCCGAGCGTAAAGATGCAGTTGCCAGTCTGTCACCGCAGAAGAGACACGTACCACGCTGCATGTTAACTGCAGCATCCTCACACAGAGGGCCTGCGTGGATTGACAGCTACAAGGCTGAGCAATGCTAATGTTCTAGCCTTACAGGAAAATATACACATTATTCCTGTATAACGCTGCGTTGATAGTCAGAAAATTCGAAATTTTTAGAATTTTTTTCTCAAAGAAAGATTTCCATCATTACACTTTGAAACGCATATTGTTTTGAGCCAAACTCTTTATTAAGTAGCAACTAATAAGAGCTTACTGTACGGGGTAAGTCACCTTTGATGGACTACACGGCTGATGGGGATGTCGTACAACTTCTGAACTATTCCTTTAAGGCTATAGGACCGTACCATATTTGATTGGTTCCACCAAAAAGGTAATATATTACTACTGTAAACCATATTTTCCGGACTATAAGTTGCACTTTTTTTCATAGGTTGGCTGTTCCTGCAACTTATACTCCAGAGCGACTTATGTTACATAAACACTGGACACCTTTATTTTTTGTGTAGCTGAATAAGCATTGTGTTAGCATATCTTACACCTATTCAGCCTGTTCTCTATTCTTTTATTGTTAGAACTTGCCTTCCAAGAGGACGTAATGTCTGTTTTGGTCAAGTAGTTTGGAAAATAAATTACCCGCAAAAAATGCGACTTATACTGTATGTTTTTTTTTCCTACCGAATTATGCATTTTTTGCCATGTGCGAATTATACTCCGGAGCGACTAATAGTCCAGAAAATATGGTATACAAAAATCTGTCAAGGTACTGATTATCACATAATCTTTGTATGGTGAAATTACTATTAGTATAATATTGCAAGGCTATTGGGCTGCACGGTGGTCAAGTGCATGCAGGCCTCACAGCGAGGAGACCCGAGTTCAATTCCACCCTCTGTGCGGAGTTTGCATGTTCTCCCCGTGCATGCATGGATTTTCTCCGGGTACTCCGGTTTCCTCCCACATTCCAAAAACATGCTAGGTTAATTGGCGACTCCAAATTGTCCATAGGTATGAATGTGAGTGTGAATGGTTATTTGTCTATAAGTGCCCTGTGATTGATGTGATGTGGTCCAACCCACCTCAAAGTTCTTCTTCAGGACTTAGACCTAATAGGTCCTATGATGGACCTGATACACAAACACCTACATCTTATGAGCGGCCATGTTTTGGGGAGTTTTGAGCTTTGTCTGATCTAATTCATTGTTGACAATTGCGCTGCGGTTCCTCTCAGGCAGCAGGATTAAAAACTGGGATTAAGACTGTGCACTGTGAGTTATTGGGATGGGCGTCATATCCTCTGGGTGTCTCTTCATGATTGCCGCCTCACTTGCTGCAAGCGCTCAATTCCCTGACACTATTTGACGAGCCATCAACCCAGTCAAGTTACTGTCGTCTGCTACTGCAAACCAAAATCTGGATTTAGGATGTCAGAAAGGCGACGTAGCCTATCCAATCCCAGCAAGGAGTTTGGTATGGTAAATTTTATGTAATACTGTGATTAAACTGATTACATTTTAGCGAACAAACGAAAGGAGAAACACCATGAAAGCGGTTCAAGCAAGGGCAGTGGCGAAAGCTGATTGGTCCAGGACTCCAGCCTCAGGACTCCAGCCTTGAGTGTATAAAAGGAAAAGGAAGGGAAAGGAAGGGTGCTTTTTTGCAGCTGCGTTGTAATAAGACCCGCTTACTTGTAGGAATACAGGCACTGCAGGACGTCTGTATTAGGTAGTGTTGTCAGGAATAAATAATCTGGTTCTCATTCTATAATTTGGCTCTTTAAGATTCCCTTATCCTCTATTCGAAACCACTTGGAGTCCTCAGGGGGAGTTTTTTGTACAACTACATACCACATGGAGGGGGTCTCAGAATCAACAACAAAGATGTTTTCCGAAAAAGTTGTAAAATGCGTGTTGTGAACAACGCGTAAACCAAACCACATATGGCCAAAAAGTGGCCTAATGGTTAGCATCGACAGGAGATGGAGGGTTCAAATCCCACATCCCCAATCTTAGGTTCATTGCAGAGTCTAAATTGTCTACATGTGCTCTGTAAATGACCGGCAACAAGTCCAGGGTGTGGGGTAGGCTCCAGCTCACTTGTGACCCTGATGAGGACAAGTGAAACTGTATGACGGATATCCATATACATGTGGAATTAACCTTAATCAGCATCCATGAGATAATTTGGGTCCTGTATTCGTAGTGTGTACGTGTACGTGTGTGTGTAACATCTGTGTGTGCTGCTCTCTCAGCACAATGCACTTTTCCCAAGATGCCCCCCGGAACGCTCTTTGCTCGCTCAAGAGTAAAGCGCATGGTAGCGAATGCGATGGAGCGGCATTTTGCGTATAGCACGGAAACGACGACCTTCCACGAGGAGGCTCCGGCGTGATACAGAAAAGCACGTGAAAGAGACTTTGCCGCCAGGAGTGAAGAATTGCACCTTTTGTTCCCCGCCGAGGTTTTTGTGATGGTAAACAAATGTAGCTTCACTTGGTATTTAGTGCAGACCTCCGCTTAGTTAAAATGACAGCAAAGTGTAAACAAGAACACTCAGTGAGCACAGCCAAGGATTGCATTTCGTTTTTGTACATTTTACTACTACTGTGATTACTACTAGGACTAGTACTTCTACTAATAATACAAATGTATTTTCTTTATGCATCTAAATGAAGTTTCATGGGACTTGATGTAAACATAGTACCATATTTCTATGAAAATACTGGTGTAGTGGGCTGCACGGTGAGCAAGTGGTTAGCGTGCAGACCTCACAGCTAGGAGACCAGGGTTCAATTCCACCCTCAGCCATCTCTGTGTGGTGTTTGCATGTTCTCCCCGTGCATGCGTGGGTTTTCTCCGGGTACTCCGGTTTCCTCCCACATTCCAAAAAACATGCTAGGTTAATTAGCGACTCCAAATTGTCCATAGGTATGAATGTGAGTGTGAATGGTTGTTTGTCTATATGTACCCTGTGATTGGCTGGCCACCAGTCCAGGGTGTATCCCGCCTCTTGCCCGAAGACAGCTGGGATAGGCTCCAGCACCCCCCACGACCCTCGTGAGGAAAAGCGGTAGAAAATGAATGAATGAATATCGGTGTAGTATACTGGTGTAATATACTGTATACTGGTGTAATACTCCTGGTGTAGTTTATTAACCCCCAAGATGGCAGTAGCTGCATTTAAAGTATCATAAGTGGTCAGCATTATAATTGCCATACAGTTGTTTACAGTAAAGTCATCATTGCTATTAATGCTGGATACTGTTTTCGTTGCTGCTGTGTTGCATGTTAATTAATGACCATGTGGTCTAAAGGAGGTATATATTTTTTTTTAACCTTTCCATGCACTCCAAGTCATTATTAAAATTTAAATATGAAGTCATTTTTAATGAGTTTAATGACAGAATCTCTCCAGTCAACACCTGCTTTCAATTAGCATCCCGCTCTGGTTGGGGTTTATGTGAATAAACAACCTGTGTATATTAATTAGAGCGTCTATGATAAATGTAAGGATGGACAAGTGGTTCGCGCGCAGGTCACACAGCTAGGAGACCGGGGTTTGATTCCCCCCATCTCTTTGTGGAGTTTGCATGTTCTCCAAAAACATTCATGTTAGGTTAATTGGTGACTCCAAATTGTCCATAGGTATGAATGTGAGTGTGAATGGTTGTTTGTCTATATGTGCGTTGTGATTGGCTGGCAACCATTCCAGGGTGTACCCCGCCTCTCTATTACTTACTCTATTATTTTATTACTGTTAGAACTTGCCTTCCAAGAGGACGTAATGTCTGTTTTGGTCAAGTAGTTTGTAAAATAAATTACCCGCAAAAAATGTGACTGATGTATGTTTTTTTTTCTACCAAATTATGCATTTTTTGCCATGTGCGAATTATACTCCAGAGCGATTTATACTCCAGAAAATACAGTATATAATAATCTGTCAAGGTACTGATTATCACATAATCCTTGTATGGTGAAATTACTGGTAGTATAATATTGCAATATTATTGGGCTGCACGGCGGTCAAGTGATTAGCATGCAGGCTTCACAGTTTGGAGACCCAAGTTCAATTCCACCCTCGGCCATCTCTGTGTGGAGTTAGCATGTTCTCCCCGTGCATGCGTGGGTTTTCTCCGGGTACTCCGGTTTCCTCCCACATTCCAAAAACATGCTAGGTTAATTCAAATTCCAAATTGTCCATAAGTATGAATGTGAGTGTGAATGGTTGTTTGTCTATATGTGCCCTGTGATTGGCTGGCGACCAGTCCAGGGTGAGGATAAGCGGTATAGAAAACAGATGGATGGATGGTAAATGTACTTCTTTTTGTCACATTATGTAACATACTTGGAGTGCCTCCATAGATCCTTAATTATATAATAAACAAACCCATAGAAATAACAATATATAGGTTGAAATAGACTCCTAAAAAAGTGAAGCGTCACATGCCAAGTCTTTCTTTTCTTTTCTTTTTTTTTTTTTTGCTTTGCAAGGCCTGCTGCTCATATCACTACACCACAAGCATATCATCAGCCTCTTAAACGCCTCACAGGGAAGCCAAATGCCAAATCAGCAGAAATGTGTCCCGTATCCACACACCGACAACTCTTTGTAGTTTAACTCGGGTGCAAAAGATGAATCCGATATTTGTCTTATCATTCCCTCACGGATGGAAGGATTAATGGCAGAGCGCCTCACGACAGCCATCTTAGGTTAGGGTTGACTCAGCGCCTTGTCTCTTGTTTTTTTTCTGCAGACTCATTGAATGTCTGAAGAATGGAGTTTGCTGCCGTGATGCACGTACATGCTTTGTGTAGATGTAGATGCTTTTCACACGTGTGTAAAGTGTATCGGACTGTGCAAGTGTTCTTCATCTCCGTCTAACACGTTTTCTGTTGCAACATCCATGTTAAATAATTTAAGCATATTTATATGTTGCATAAAAAACAAAACAAAAAAACACAAGTTCACTTTTACACAGACTCGGTGACAAACCCGTACCTTCCCGTGAACAACACATTATGCTTCAGTTGTGCTTGTTTTTGAGCTATAACCAAAAAAGGCACCTTGCACCTAGCTGGAGATGCTGTCACATGCGGCTGTGCGGATGTGCATGTAGAATAAGGAAAGTGTTTTCCTGGTTTGTAGTCTAACAGCTATCTTTTACAGTGGAACCTCTTCAGTCAGACATGAGTCTTTTCAGGGCGCTGGTCCAATTGTTCCCATGGGAAATAATGGAAATTTAATTAGTCGGCTCCACAGTCAAACTGTTGCCATAATAAAACCTTTATTAACTGTCCAGGCAAAAGATGTTTTAGCACAGTCATTCACAGTAGAAAAAAATATTCTCCACGGAAAATACTACATAAATTGTATGCAAGGGGAAACTGCGTATGACTGAGAGGTGAGTCAATACTTCACCTATCGTTATTGTCAACTTGCTTTCGCCATATAGTATGGAGCAGCCAGGACAGAGACAAGGTCACGGTGCTCCTTACATTCCATTTCTTATGGTTGTCATCATTGCTACCCTTCAGTTTGGAGCATCCCATATTCATTCATTCATTCATTTTCTACCGCTTTTTCCCCTCATGAGGGTCGCGGGGAGTGCTGGAGCCTATCCCAGCTGTCTTCGGGCGACAACCTGGACTGGTGGCCTGCCAATCACAGGGCACATATAGACAAACAACCATTCACACTCACATTCATACCTATGGACAATTTGGAGTCGCCAATTAACCTAGCATGTTTTTGGAATGTGGGAGGAAACCGGAGTACACGGAGAAAACCCACGCATGCACGGGGAGAACATGCAAACTCCACACAGAGATGGCCGAGAGTGGAATTGAACTTGGGTCCTTTTGGTGTGAGGCCTGCGTGCCAGTTATTATAATTTTTCATTAATTCATGCATTTTCTACCACTTTTCCTCACGATGGTCACGGCGGTGCTGGAGCCTATCCCAGCTGTCTTCGGGCGAGAGGTGGGGTACACCCTGGACTGGTCGCCAGCCAATCACAGGGCACATATAGACAAACAACCATTCACACTCACATTCATACCTAATAAAAACTACCTTAATAATATAATAAATATAAATAATAATTAAATAAATAAATAATAAATACCTTCATAAAAACTAAATAAAACTAAAATAAGCACGTGTAAACATATAAAGACATTTGGTTAAGAGCCAAAACAAAAGGTATAGGGTGTAAAATAACCAGGTTAAAAGGTTAAAAAAGGTTAAAAAAAATCATGCACATACAAGTATGTTTTTCCTTAAAACTTGAATGGAATTCCAAATCGTACGACTTTAGCGGGATTCATCGTGCATGAGAAATACCCCTGCATTAAAATCAGCAGTCCGCTGTTGTCAGCGTCTGTTGAGTTTGTTTAATATGACCTTTACCTTAAAGGAGGAAGGTCATCCCTCCATCTCCAGTGGTGATGGATAGAGACATGGCAGCGAGGCTGGGAGGGAAGCATATGGTTAGTTAACTTTAATGCGCAGGCAGATGTCTCACTGCGTATACTTGTAAAAAAAAAAAAAAAAAAAGCACTGGGCTGGAAATGTGTCACGTTCCACTTATACAAAGCAAACCATGTAGTCTTTATCATGCAGGTTGGCCGTGACCTGCATATATGGCTTAGTGTCAGCTCACGCTTCATTGTTTGGACAACATAGTCGGCGCATGTGTGACTCACGGGAAACAAAAGGGATGTTTATGAAGCCATAGCAACATCCCAAACATGAATGTAATCATGCGTCTTTTGACTTCATCCTTTTAAGCTGCTTATTTGCCCAATCCCTCTCTCCTGCTTTAAAAAAGGAGGTGAAATTAAGTGTGTGTTGAGCGTGCGAGACGCCTGCCAGTTCGGTTTTATCGGTCAGTCGATTGCGGCGGTGCATCCGGCGAGGGGAGCAGCTTCACCGGATGCGCCGACCGTAATGGCATGCCACTTACATAAGTGAAGAGAATCCATCTGACGGTGCTGCGTGAGGTGTGAGATTATAAACGAGGCTTATGGCACTCCGGTGACGCTCTCCGCCCCCTGAGCCAAGGCTCGATGCAGTGCACTTGTCACTCAAAAGGCGGCCCGGGGCCATTTTTGTCCCAAAAGATGGCCATGGTCCGCCGCAGGGGCTTAGACCGGGATAGAGGAGGTGTGGGAAGGACAGGCGAGAGTGATGAGAGCGGGATGCCGGGGGGGCTGAGTGTAGACCCCGGCGAGGAGGACGTGACTGAGTCATGCTGCCAGTAGTAGTTGATCGTTGGCCAAGCTTCTACCTGCGTAGCTCTGCAGGAAAAACACAACAAGAGATTTTAAAGCCTGTGTACAGATTTGATTGAAAGCTTTGGATGCATGCAATATTCATGTCGAATGGTTTGTGTTGTCTTTATGGACCTGTTGTCATGCCTAAATCCACATGTCCACGGCAATAACCCATTCTCAGTTATCATGAGAGGACTGGACATGATACAAAGTAGCCACATAAACATACAGTGAAATACAAGAAAAATGTTGTCGTCCTACTATATAATAATGTTGTATTATTGGGGAAAAATAATTTGACCTGATAATAGTAATGGTAATGGTTTAATTTCATTTGAACATGCATCAGATTACAATTGAATGCATCACATAATCAGTTCACAGTTCCACATGTCCAAAAGAAGTAGGAAGAAGCAAAGCTTATTAAATCCTACCCCTCCATCTGGTACTTTTACAATCAGTAACTGTTACATTTGTTCACTTCCTGCTTTCATAATATAATTTAATTTTTTTTTTACTTTATTTAATATTTTTTTATTTTTAAGTTTTAAATAAATATATATTTTATTAATTTTTAATTTTTTTTTTTTTTTTTGGGTCACGTACCGAAGTCAACATGTGGATCATACATGTTTCTGCCTTGTACCATAACCAAGTATGTGTACAAAAATAGACACTTTTTTGTTGAAAACCAAATCCTACGAAAACCGGGGTATACAAAAACCAAGGTGAGAGATTAGACTGAGCTTCACAATCCTTTCCCATCTCTCTTAAATATGCCTGACACCGTTGTTGAAGTCATTTTGAAGTATACAATCACAAATGAATTATAACATAAGGTGATTTATCAACACGTGTGTATAAAGTAAACAATCGATTGGTTCGAGACTCGACTGTGCAGTTCCAAGAAGTAGTATTAAATTTAATAAATATTAAATGGGACCCATTATGCTCACTTTTCAGCCTTTTGTATTGAGTTGTGGACTCCTATAGAGCAGCGAGACACAATAAACCGCACAAAAAAATGTTTTAGATCTTCCAGAATATGCACCTATTCAGCTGTATTTCCTTGGATTTCCAAAATGGTCTGCTTTAATTTATTCCACCCACGGCCCGCCTCCGGGCACACCCACTCCGCTGTGATTGATCACACTCCCAAATGTTCCCGAACATTTCTGGACTATTGGGAAACCCCAATCTTTGAAGAGCTACTTAAAAGTGGCGAGGAGCTACCCATCCTCCTTGCTAAGACCGTGAAAAAGCTGTGTAGCGGGTTGCGGGTTAAAGTCAGTATTCAATGACCGACAATGTAATTTGCATGTGGCAAAAGGCCAAAGCACATAGAAGGATTTGCATTTTTTAAAATGACCGTGTTCATTTGGACACCTCTGACAGTGGCTTTGTGTGTATTACACAAAGTAGAGGCCACTTTCTTTGTGTGCTCATGCAAATTGGACAGCATTCCTCCCTCTGGCCTCACTCTTTTCTTTTTTTTTTTTATTCCAATAACCCAAGTGTGCTGCAAGCTGCTGCAGACCTGATGACATACCGTATTCCCTTTTTGAAGTGGACGCTTAATTAAGTGACAGGCAAATGACTGAGATAATGAACACCCAGTGGAAGCTGCACACGCCGTGGGGGAGATTTCCCCTGACTGATGTCTTGTAATAGACACCGGGCGTTTGCTCACTTTTTACACCATAAGAACAAATATATTACATACATTGGTGAATTTTAAAAAATGCACTAGGATGAGCGAATTCAAGAAGCAATACAAGCAATTGATGTTGAATAAATCCAGGTTTTACGCCCCATATCCTCACTGTATGCTGGAGCCTATCCCTGTTGACGTCAGGCGAGAGGTGGGGTACACCCTGGACTGGTAGTCAGCCAATCGCAGACCACATATAGACAAACAACCATTCAAATCACCATTCTAATCACTTGGAAACCATGCAAATACAACCGCACAGGTATATTTGCTCAGTTATATAGAAAGTAAAGCTGCAGTTATTATTGTTGTTACAATTATATTGCATGAAAAGTCATGCGGTAGAAAATATAACATAGCTTTGCCTTCAAGCAGGCGACAACATTCAATCTGATTTTCTTCCTCACAACATTATTCTTGTTATTCTTATTATTCTTGTTTGAAGAGGTTACTTCTGAGCCTCGGGCTTTTTAAGCAGAGTGAGATGTCTTTGTTATGGATGCCTGTCTTAAAACGGTAGAAAGGGGGTTCCCTTGGGTGACGTTGCTATTGTGGCCCACACCTCTCTTCTGGTTTCCATGGAAATTGGAAATCGGCATTATAATATATGCATCTGGCTGCACGGTGGTCGAGTGGCAAATCTCACAGCTCGGAGACCCGAGTTCAATCCCACCCTCGGCCATCTCTGTGTGGAGTTTGCATGTTCTCCACGTGCATGCGTGGGTTTTCTCCTGGTACTCCGGTTTCCTCCCACATTCCAAAAACATGCTAGGTTAATTGGCGACTCCAAATTGTCCATAGGTATGAATGTGAGTGTGAATGGTTGTTTGTCTATATGTGCCCTGTGATTGGCTGGCCACCAGTCCAGTGTGTACCCCGCCTCTGGGATAGCTGGGATAGGCTCCAGCCCTCCCCGCGGCCCTCGTGAGGAAAAGCGGTAGAAAATGAATGAATTAATGAAAAATTATAATAACTGCCGCGCAGGCCTCACAGCAAAAAGACCCAAGTTCGATTCCACACTCGGCCATCTCTATGTGTGGTTTTTGCATGTTCTCCCTGTTCTCCCCTTGTCCATAGGTATGAATGTGAGTGTGAATGGTTGTTTGTCTATATTTGCCCTGTGATTGGCCCACCCATTGCCCAAAGACAGCTGGGATAGGCTCCAGCAACCCCCGCGACCCTTGTGAGGATAAGCGGTAGAAAATTAATGAATCTACGCATCCGTCAACTGATTGTTAATTATGCTGCTGATTGTCTGGAATTGATTGCGATTGAAGCACAATTGAGTGTAATGCTTGTCTGCGGCCAGCGGAGGCGCTGTTTATTCAGTGTCAGTTTGCAGTCTAAAGAAAACACAATATGACGTAATTTACTGAATGTGATGTTGAACTCCAATATGCTCCATTGCATCGAACACCGCATTTAATTAACTAATTGTTAATTTTCCCCATTAGTGGAACCATGAGACGGCGTACGATTTCAGTAGACGCCGTCTGCTATCCAGCGTCCAGCTTGCATAATATCTCATTTTCAACAACAGAGACATTATTTTGATGTCAGTTGTGGAATCATACATGAATAATTAAAAACATCTGGCTTAGTTAAGGAGGCGAGGAAATAAGATGTTATTTTAGTCAGAGATGTGTGGAGCCAAACTCTCTTATGTAACGATCCCCCCATTGTTAAACAGTGTGTGTCGGTTTCCAGGCCCGGCCCTCTGGGACAAACGTTCCAAACGAGTCCTTTCTGACGGGCACAGCACAACAGTCCATCCTTTGGGTTGCTGTCAGTGAAAGATGAGGCCTGGTACAATAACAGTGTTATCTGCAAGGAGGGTGGGTGGGGGGTGGGGGCTGGGGGTAGGGGGGGTGCACTTGTGTGACGTGACAGCCTCACTAACGGTTCCTGACAGGACAGCACAAACAGAAACGACACACACACTACTCGCACACAACAGATTGCAGGAGTGCTATTTGTGTTTTAAGAGGAACAGCGTGCATGTGTCACTCTCTTGCAGACACTTTTTGACAACTAAGGACTGTCGGCTACTCTTTACTGCGGCGCCACGTTGCACAGCCATGTGTGCGTGGATCTATTTACGGCACGTGTCACGCTCAAGACCCACGGGCCGAATATCATTTTATGTGACCTGCGGAACCCTTTGAAAAATAACATTAAGTTCACTCATATCACGGACCTGGAAGTCATTTTGTCAGTTTCAACTATTCCTGTTATGTTATTAAAATGAAGTGGCCACATTATTATATATAGTAATGGTAATGGTTTCATTTCATTTCAACATGCATCAGATTACAATTGAATGCATCACATGAATGCATCATTAGAATTTGATTATCTATCAAAAATGTCAATAGTGACACAGCAGGATTTGATGACATGTTTAACCATGATGCTCTTGTTGACAGAAAATAGTACCTGAAAAGGAGTTCTTAGCTTCACATGAATCTTTCACAAATTCTCCTCTGGGGCTGTTCCGGAATTGTGCTATGAGACGAGGAAGTTTTCAGCAATTTGAAGCGGACTTTGTTGAAGGATTGGATGAAAGCATATGTGCGACATGGAGTTGAAACAGCTTTGTTTCCCCGTGAACTCCCACGTGTGTGAGCTGAATCGGAACAAAGAGGGAAATTCTGGGCCAGCGTTGTGATGAAGTTGCCAGATTGGGCCTCGATCTGTTTGTTGGCTTGACCAGCTGTGATGAAGGCCTCTGCGGAGAGCCAGACGGAGCTCCTCCCGCCCCTTTTTCTGCATGTAAAGCTGTGTCAAATGGCGTTAAAGCTCATGGATGCGAGGGGCCATGTTGTTTAGAGCGAACAACGACCTCCGAAACTTGGAGTTCCAGCTCAAAATAATAGGATTGCTGTCACAATAATGGCCTGTTTTGGTTTATATAGCAAGATGAGGAGGAAGAAAGAGGATTTGAAGGTTGAGAAAGCTTACAGAACTATTCCCAGAACTCATCATTATTCTATCTGCTGTGTTTTCATCAGCACATACAGTACAGCTACAGTAGCAAGATCTTCTCTTAAGTCTTGATGGCATCACGGAGGAGTCATGCTGAGCCATGTTTGGTCTGAGAGGGGAAGAGAAGAAGAATAGAGATTAAGAAATGGCATCCCAAAAAAAAAAAAAAAGACAGAAAAAAGCGAGTGTCTATGAAGTGGAGCGCTTCAAAGTCAGCTGTCTCGCTCCTGTCAGGAGACGCAGAAACAGGGCGAGCCGACGCAGAAGATCTCCTCCTGTTTTCCAAACTCCTCATCACCATATTTCTGAAGAAGACGCTGTGTCTTCAGTCAGAAGACGCTGACGCCGACGCTTCGCAAAACTTTGCGCCAACTTGCTTTGTTTTCTCAAAAAGAGTTCTAAGTTTTATGCACTTCATGTGTTGCTTTCAGGATGTTGTGGCGTACATCATTGGCGGAAAGTTTGGCAGGCGGGCTTGTTGAGACCGCGAAGACAATTTATCACAGTAGTAGACCTGACTAATGTACGTTATATACTGTAATTGCTCCAATCAATTGCAGCCTCCAAGAGTCACCAGGGTCCCTCCTGATGGAGTTAATTACATCCCCAAGAAGGCAGCAGCTGCTTATTTAGTATGAGTGGTCAGCATCCAGCAGCTTCGTGGTGTGTATACGTCATACTGTTGTTTCCAAGGAACCCGTTAGTAGTATCGATGCTTACCACGAGTACTGCATTGGTTTTCTTCCTGTTGTTTTGTGCAATATACTTCAAAGATATCACCATAACCCTCTAAATCAGGGGTCTCAAACTCAATTTACCTGGGGGCCACTGGAGCTAGGGTCTGGGCGAGGCCAGGCCGCATCAGGTTTTCCAAAAAAAAAAAAAAATGCATTTATTAAAAACAGAAAAATGAATAAACTTTGCTTTGGTTTCGATTTTCTACAAGAAAAGCTCTGATAAAACATTCCACTGTTCTCAAATATCTTCATTTTTATTTTTCTACACAAAATAAGATCAAGAATAAAGAAAATCAATCAATCAGTAATAAATAAATATAATAATAATAAAACGGCAAATAATTAAAAATTAAAAAAACACATATAGTTGGTGGGTAGACAAATTATTTTTTTCAGATTAAAATGAACAAAGCATTATTAGAGCCCTGTAGACATGACAAAACACGACTATAGTCACATTTATACTCTTTTTATTTACAACATATTGCGCAACTGCAGGGTCTTGAGACACATGCTAACTCGTAAACTAGAGAGCTAGCGACCTAAACGGAAGCCTTCAAGTTATTTGCTTTAAACTTAAAAAGCCAAAAACTTACCACTTCCACACGGATAGGGAGGGTAACTATTAACAGTTATTTAACCTTTAACATGAACATTAATCAAACAACCATTCACACTCACATTCATACCTATGGACAATTTGGAGTCGCCAATTAACCTAGCATGTTTTTGGAATGTGGGAGGAAACCGGAGTACCCAGATAAAACCCACGCATGCACGGGGAGAACATGCAAACACCACACAGAGATGGCTGAGTGTGGGATTGAACTCTCACTCCTAGCTGTGAGGTCTGCACACTAACCACTCGACCACCGTGCAGCCCAAATGTAGTATTATCATCTGCAAATAATACTAACTTTGGCTCTTGGGCAACTTTACAGATGTCATTTATACATAGGTTGAACAGTTTTGGTCCCAGTAGTGACCCCTGGGGTATGCCACAAGATATATTTAAGCTTGTAGGTATATTCTTCTATCACATATTGTTTGCTGCTTTATAAGTCACTTTTAACCCAGTTCTGATACCATACTACAACATAGTTGTGCTAACCACTCGTCCACCGTGCAGCCCTACCCTGAATCATAAATAATGATTCAGTCATTCATTTTCTTCCGCTTGCGGGTTGCGGGGGTGCTGGAGCCTATCCCAGCTGTCTTCAGGCGAGAGACGGGGTACACACTGGACTGGTCGCCAGCCAATCACAGGGCACATATAGACAAACAACCATTCACACTCACATTCATACCTATGGACAATTTGGAGTTGGCAATTAACCTGGCATGTTTTTGGAATGTGGGAGGAAACCGGAATACCCGGAGAAAAAAATAATTAACTTGTTGTTTATAATGTTTTTTTTTCACATTTTGGACATGTGTCAGACTACCACTTCTCTACCACCTCTACGTCACTCAGAATGATAAAATGAAACGGTACAATGACAAGGACAGGTGGCCTCAAGTTATGTCATGTGACTACCGGGTTGTTATCCTGTTGGCTTCATCCAATCAGATGAACCGAGTGGACATGCCTTTTACAAGATTAGTGTAGCTCTAACAGATATTTCACTTGACCTACATGTATTTTATATCCACCTTCTATCAGATTGTTATTGTAAAATCATTTTAAGAACTCCATTGGTTTTTTAATAAAGCAAGCCATGCACAACGGAACTCACTCAGTAAGTGTGATCGTTTTGATCGGACAACATCACTCGGATTGAGTTTTCTTTTTAGTCGGTGAACTCTTGTCATGTTGTATTGACCGCCATTTGTGTCTGTCTTCTGCTGCTGCAGGCAAAGTATTGAACACGGATCTGCGCCACTACCTCAGTCTGCAGTTTCAGAAGGGCTCGCTGGACCACAAGCTCCAGCAGATCATACGGGACAACCTCTACCTGCGCACCATCCCGTGTAAGTCCACCATGAAGCACCTTAATGCACCACAGTGGTCCTCTATTATCACTGAAATCACTATCATTTCCGTAAACATATCCACTTTCGGATCGGATTCGGGATCTAACACATATGAACAGATATCTTAAAAGCGGACATTTTAAAAAGATAAATCATTGTTTCATTCACTCATCCATTTTCTACCACTTTTCCTCACGAGGGTTGCGGGGGGTGCTGGAGCCTATCCCAGCTGTCTTCGGGCGAGAGGCTGGGTAAACCCTGGACTGGTGGCCAGCCAATCACAGGGCACATATAGACAAACAACCATTCACACTCACATTCATACCTATGGACAATTTGGAGTCGCCAATTAACCTAGCATGTTTTTGGAATGTAGGAGGAAACCGGAGTACCCGGAGAAAACCCACGCATGCACGGGGAGAACATGCAAACTCCACACAGAGATGCCCGAGGGTGGAATTGAACCCTGGTCTCCTCGCTGTGAGGCCTGCGCGCTAATCACTCGACCCTAAATCATTGTTTATCAACTCCTATAAAGTTAGCCGCCCAAACCGCAAGTCATTTTATGCACTCGGCAGTGTGACCAACCACAACAGAGTGGGTGTGCAGACATAGAAATACAGCTGAATAGGTGCAGATTCTGGAAGAACTAGACAGTTTATTGTGTGCAGATGCTCCATAGGAGACCATAACTCAATACAAATAGCAGAAAAATGAGTATAATGAATCCCCCCTTAGGCGGTCGTGTGATTAGCGCGCAGACCTCACAGCGAGGAGACCCGGGTTCAATTCCATCCTCGGTCATCTTTGTGGGGAGTTTGCATGTTCTCCCCGTGTATGCGTGGGTTTTTTGCGGGTACTCCGGTTTCCTCCCAAATTCTATATGTGCCCTGTGATTGGCTGGTGACCAGTCCAGGGTCTACCCCGCCTCTCGCCTGAAGACAGCTGGGATAGGCTCCAGCATCACCCCGACCCTTGTGAGGATAAGCGGTAGAAAATGAATGAATGAATGAATCCGTAAGGCATACAGTCCACCATTCTAACCAATGAATGTCAGTTCTGGTGTTTTCCTCACCGCTGATGAAACATCTAACCTACAAAAAGCTACAGTTAGTTTTTTTTATTTATAGATCTTCAGTTACTGTAATTGAATTCCATTTTCTGGTCACCCTCTCCTACACAGTGTGTGTCCATGAAAGAACACAATTGGTCAAACATATTTGCTGATCCAGGAGATGAATGACTCTTGATAAGTCTCATGTACTTGGACTTCTGTGCAGCAGCTCTATAAATCTTCTGCTGTACTTTGTGAGGAACAGCATGACATATATTTCTATTCAGGCTGCTGTAAATGGTTTGTCACTTTGTATAATGTCCCTGGCATTATGTAGCTACACACACACACACACACGCAACATTCAAACACTCTCTCATGCTGTCTCTAACAACACTCTCACACACTCTTTTGTCACCATGGTAACCCCAGCAAGGACATCTTGGTAACCTCCAAGCAACTTATTTACTTACAAGCATATCATCACAGCCATCAAGTTGGATCCTTCGCTTCCTTTTTCTTCTCCCTGATTGTCAGCTCAGCAGGGACGTCGGCATCTACTGTGATTGTATGTTGAATCTTTGTGGGGGGTGTGTGTGTGGGGGGGGGGGGGGGGGGGCTATGGCAAACAAAAACACTTTATTTGAATATTTAGATTTGCCTCTTGTGTCCATGTTTTGTAATATATGACAACATAAAAGGTAGGATCTATAATGTTCATTTCCGTCCCTTTGTATTGAGTTATGGACTCCTACAGAGCGTCTGCACACTATAACCTGCATAGAAAGCGTTCTAGATCTTCCAGAATCTGCGCCCATTCCCTTGGATTTCCAAAACGGTCTGTTTTATTCATTCATTCATTTTCTACCGCTTTTTTCCTCACGAGGGTGCTGGAGCCTATCCCAGCTGTCTTCTGGACTGGTGGCCTGCCAATCACAGGGCACATATAGACAAACAACCATTCACACTCACATTCATACCTATGGACAATTTGGAGTCGCCGATTAACCTAGCATGTTTTTGGAATGTGGGAGGAAACCGGAGTACCCGGAGAAAACCCACGCATGCACGGGGAGAACATGCAAACTCCACACAGAGATGGCCGAGGGTGGAATTGAACCCTGGTCTCCTAGCTGTGAGGTCTGCGCGCTAACCACTAGACCGTCGTGCCACCCACGGTCTGTTTTAATTCAGTTTAATTTATTCTACCCATGGCTCGCATTCTGGTACGCCCACTGGCTGTGGCTGTAGGCAACCTCCTGATATGTTTTTTTTTTATTAACACCACAAAATGACAGTAGCTGCATTTGAAGTATGATGAGTGGTCAGGATCCAGCAGCTTTATTCACCCAGTAGCTCTCCCTCTGCATGAGCTTTAAAATGTCGGTTGTGTTTGGTGCGTACACTCGTTAAAATAAGTTCTTGTATTGCAGCTCATTAAATTGTGTGTGGGCAAATTAACAAGCTTGCTATCAAGTGGACCTTTCGTGACCTGTGAAATATTTGAAAGCTATGATATTATATATAATGAACACCCACACGGTAAACAAATTCAAGTTGAATTTTTTAAATCTCAAAACGGTTCAAAAGAAAGTGTTGGTGGCCGGAAAAAGACTGATAAGGTTTATGTTCAGTTTACTCCACTCATCCTTTACACACACACACACACACACACACACATGTCCTCCTTAAGTGTCAACGAGAACACTCTTCCGATTCTCCTTTCCATGTTCCATGGTGGCAATTGTTGAGGTTTTATGGCCCGTAGGCGCCATTCATCACCAGGGGGCAGAACTGCATGAGTCAGATCCTAATTCCCTGCTTGAATTACTGTCTTAATGAACAGGAGAGCAGGGATCGACTTCCATCATTCACTCGCTCACTCTCATGTTCTCATCCCTCACCTTCCTCTCTGTGTTTCAATTACCTTTTGGCTGCCTTGTTTTATTGTCATCGTTTCTTTGGCCAGACATTTATTGCTCGTTTTGCCTCAGCTGGTAGAAAAAAGTAGATTGACTTGAAGGGAAATGGTGCGTGGGTTTGAAAGTCTACTATTCAATGATACTTGTCTGAAGTGTTTTGCATGTAAAGGTCACTACTTCACCTCATTTATACAAACACTTAAACATGTATCATCAACAACGTGCTGTACTAAAGAAATAGATGCTACTACTTCTCCTCCCACTACAATAACAATAATGATAAAGGTCCAAAAACACAGAAAATAATGGTAATGGTAATGGTTTAATTTCATTTGAACATGCATCAGATTACAATTGAATGCATCCCATAATCAGTTCACAGTTCCACATGTCCAAAAGGAGTAGGAAGAAGCAAAGCTTATTAAATCCTACCCCTCCATCTGGTACTTTTACAATCAGTAACTGTTACATTTGTTCACTTCCTGCTTTCTTAATATAGTTTGAATTTTTTTTTTGTTTTGTTTTTTATTTTGGGGGTGGTTTTTTGTCCTGTACCGAAGTACGAGGTGATATGACGATACAATGACATAATGGTTACCATAGTAACTGTCAATATAGTGATATATATAGCACATCATGACTGGTTCAAGACTCTTCATCCTTGTATTTAGCAAACATCAACTGCTTGTATTGTTTCTTGAATTGGCTCATCGTTGTGCATTGTTTGACTTCCTTACTCAATCCATTCCATAGTTTGATTCCACATACCGAAAAGTAAAATAATTGATGTGCTCATTTTCAAGTCATAGTTTGACCGTAGAGGTTTTTTGTCATGTTTTTGTCCTTTTTTCAGGTGTGTTTTCCGTATGGCCATCGTGTGTCTTTCGAATTTGGGCAAAATTACATTTTTTTCATACGTCACACTTGTAGACTCCTATATCGTGCGCCACACGTGTGTCCCACATGCATACGTTCACATATTTTGTAGGTCCACCATGCTTGCCGAGATGTTACTCCTTCATGGTCATCACAACTATTCATTCATTCATTCATTCATTTTCTACCGCTTATCCTCACAAGGGTCACGTGGGTGCTGGAGCCTATCCCAGCTGTCTTCGGGCGAGAGGTGGGGTACACCCTGGAATGGTCGCCAGCCAATCACAGGGCACATATAGACAAACAACCCATCACAACTATGTTTTTTCCACAAATAAAAAAAAGACACACAGTGATTGGGTAAGTAAAAAAAAAAAAAAAAAAAAAAAACTACATCCAGTTGTGACCATCCAGTTTAGGAGACTTCTGGGGTCCACACTTTGGGCACGTTCCATTTCATTTAAACATGATGTGCTCTGCAGAGGACAAAAGCGTGAGGTTTTTTTTTTGTTGTTGTTGTTTTTTTCCTCTACTAAGAGGACTGGGAGCTCAGTGGCACGCTCCCTTGACACCCTGCTGAGATCAGACATGAGCTGAACGAGCTTATCACGCATGCACAGTGTATGTGTGTGCATGTGTCTGTGTGTGTGTGTGCAAATGATGTCTGGGCCATTATGTCACATAACGTCAACCTCTAGCTCCTCCCCTATTTTTATATTTAGGATATCAGGTGACAAAGTAGGTTTGATGTGTCAGTGTCCATTTCCTCCACCTAAATAACCTTGACTTCATCCTTTTTTTTTGGTATGTTGCCATTTCAGCATTATTTGCTCCTGAGGAGTAGTGTCATTGTGTGAAGAACATATTTAATAGCTATCACTTTGATTTAAGTGCAGCGCATTGCCAAGTCAGGTTAATGTGGACCATGAATGACAACTTCATTTTAGCATCATTACTTTTGTTGCTTGGCATTTCCTGAAATGGGGACCTCTGCTCCAACACATGTTGTACACAGATCTATACAAGGCCATGCGTTGCATTACCTGAACAGACATGGCATCTGTAAAGCTGATGAGATGAAAATGGTGGAGTAACTAGCCATGTATACACGGACCCAAATATTTTCAATTCCATTCGGTTTATTTGCTCAAACGGAAAGAATGTAACCTTTGTATACACCTCATTCCGAAAGAAAAGTGTCAATCCGAATGAATATATAATGGGATTCACTGGGGTGGAATATTCCTTTCCCCAATCCGATTGAGGTATCTTGTACCTGCTCAATCGGAAAGTTGTCAGACTGCATTCTTCTTCCTCGTGTTTTTCTTCTTCTGTTGTTTATTGGCAGTTGGCAAGCAACTTTCGTGTGCATTAGCTCCATCTGTGGAACAGAATCTAAACCCTTCTATACGCCATTCACAAGTCCAGTTTTCTTAAAAAAGAAAATACATATCTATATAAAACATGTGCCGAGCTTAATTATAAAATATTAGCAAGATTGAACTTTATCTTTTCCTGTTCCCGGGTGCGTTCTTTCGGCGAATGCTGAGATATGACGTAACACGCAGCTCGAGACGTTCTTCGATGTAAAAAAATGGAGGCCAGCAATCGGCACTGGACTGCTGTGGAAAGTTTGTTTTTGATTCAAATTGAATTTCAAGACTGAACGAAGGAAAAACTGGCGCTGAGTTATTCCAACAAGTGAAAGAAAAAGAAGTCGATATCACGTGATGTTGGTGTCTATGGTTTAAAAAAAAATCTTAAACTATATTATGGAAAGCAGGAAGTGAACAAATGTAACAGTTACTGATTGTAAAAGTACCAGATGGAGGGGTAGGAATGATTTCAATTGTTATATGGATGGGAAATTAATCAAATTAATAAAAATTAAAAATTAAAAAAAATTAAAAAAAACAAAAAAAAAACTTAAACTACATTAGGAAAGCAGGAAGTGAACAAATGCAACAGTTACTGATTGTAAAAGTACCAGATGGAGGGGTAGGATTTAATAAGCTTTGCTTCTTCCTACTCCTTTTGGACATGTGGAACTGTGAACTGATTATGTGATGCATTCAATTGTCATCTGATGCATGTTCAAATGAAATAAAACCATTACCATTACCATTACTGCGCTTGCCCCATTGACTATTCTGTTTGATTATAGCGACGCATGTAGACAAGAGATTTGAATATTCCTTTCCATGTATACAATTGCTTTCGGAAAGGTCATTCGGAAAGATTCCATTCGGAATGAGAAAAACTCATGTAAACTCTTGTCTTGGCACCTTTTGCTTTTGTGCGATTTGTGTTTGTTACGTTGTGTATCTTTCTGCGACTTTCTGCAACGGCACGTTAGCCAACATTTGTTCACGGTGAACACAATCCAAGGCGAAATTGTTGAATGTTAACCGAAACATGTGCTAACCAAGACAGATGTTAACCAAGGTTATCTTGGCTTATCTTTGCAAAAGGAGCTCTTGTTTTGTACTGCATGTGACTATTAGATGCTTGAAGTTCACCTAATAAAGCGTCCGGCGAGTGTCCACTCAAGCCTCATCTACAGCGTCTGCACCTGCTCTGCTCTCACTCGAACGCAGCGTCCAACACGAGCGAGGCCTCATTATGTCCTTGGCCGCTAGAGAGCAATACGCAGAGCTTCCGTGTGTCGTCCCAGATAATGGCCCGGGGAGACACTTGGCAGGTACGCGGCTGTGGCTCAAGTAATTGGGCTGCAGGGGGACATTTTTTGAGCGCAACGCCGAGACTCAGACACGTCGGTAATGAGAAGCAGCCCGAGCCTGGCATTTCTCGCCCCAAACGAGATGCAGTGTCAAGCGCTTCTGCTAGAACACAAAAGTGTGTTACCAAGCAGCGCTACAGACCAGAAGCTTCTCTGATGTTTCTCTGGCTATCAAACGCTTCATTTAATCATCTGCTCGAGGCGCCGAGGAGATGTCACAGTCCAATTACGGCGCGGATACAAAAAGAGGGGAAACAAAAAAAAAAGGCAACATAAACAACATAGTTACTTAATAGGCCACCGGGCCGCCACAATCAAATCTGCTTGCCCGCTAATTGGTTCAGACGCTGAAAATGTCAATAAATCCTCGGAGGAAATCGCAGGTTTCTATGTGGTCCCAACAAACACATTCCCAGTTTAATTATCATTTAACAACACACATAAGTCATTGTACAGTCGTTGTCGTAATACACAGATATTACTGCAATAAATGATCTTTTCATGGGGGATTAATCAAGGAGGATTTATCCTTAACTTCCTGTGAGTAATATACAACTTTAATGAAGCAGGAAGCATATTGGTTTTGCTTATGCCACTGATTTTTATGTTATCCACTTTAATCACTTAGAACTAATATTAATGTGTCATTAAATAGAACAGTTATAAAAATAATAAGACTCAACTCACCTGGCGAGCTACAGGTTGGAGACCGTTAGTATATTGACAAGATATACTGAATAAAAAAATACATAGCGTTGGAGTGCCACAATAAAAACATTCATTCATTCATTTTCTACCGCTTATCCTCACAAGGGTCAAGGAGGGGTGCTGGAGCCTATCCCAGCTGTCTTCGGGCGAGAGGCGGGGTACACCCTGGACTGGTGGCCAGCCAATCACAGGGCACATATAGACAAACAACCATTCACACTCACATTCATACCTATGGACAATTTGGAGTCGGCAATTAACCTAGCATGTTTTTGGAATGTGGGAGGAAACCGGAATACCCGGAGAAAACCCACGCATGCAAGGGGAGAACATGCAAACTCCACACAGAGATGGGATTGAACTCGGGTCTATGAGCTGTGAGGCCTCCTTGCTAACCACTTGACCACTGTGCAACCTGAAATGTTGATAATAATAACAAAAAAAACACACAATAAGTGTTGCCTTGAAATATATATTTTTTAACCTTTTTACAAAATGAATAATCTCAGAAAAAATATAAAAAAAATATATAAAATATATTTGAAAAAAATTATATATATATATATATATATATATATATATATATATATATATATATATAATATAATAATAATAATATAATATATATATATATATAATAAAATTTAAACACATAAACAGACGTAAATACACTACATAGATACTTAAATGTATTCTCATAATCATCCATTCTCGAGTGGGTATGCTGGAGCCTATCCCAGCTGTCTTCAGGCGAGAGGCGGGGTACACCCTGGACTGGTGGCCAGCCAATCACAGGGCACATATAGACAAACAACCATTCACACTCACATTCATACCTATGGACAATTTGGAAACTCCACACAGAGATGGCCGAGGGTGGAATTGAACCTGGTTCTCCGAGCTGTGAGGTCTGCGCGCTAACCACTCGACACCCGTGCAGCCTCTACAATAAAAATATAAATATGTAAATCAGACTCCTAACATTTTTCAGTTGACATTTCCACACGATGTGCTGTTCACTGATTCTGTGTGATCCTCCATCAGGACAACGTTCTCCAGTGGCCTCTGCAGGCCCTTTCCGACTGCTCTGATTTTCTCATTTGGAATTCCAAATTGCCTTTCTGATGAATGTAAAATAACTTTTATCCAAACTGCCTATGAGTGGATGTGCCTCATTGCTTCCCTCGTCCTTGAGGCGACCCTGAACTGAATCCACTGAGTGACTGAATGAATTGTCCTCCATTATGGTTCATTTATGTGATCGGGATTTGCATTGGCGTTGGCAACGATGATCAGTTGGCTTTCATAGTAGATTTATATATGGACCTCTGTGCTCTCAAGTAAATCTTGCTACTTGGTAGTTTTTAAGCTCCCTGGTGTATTTATTCCAATGTATTCTTTTGGCGTCCACTAGTATAGACTGTGGTTAAAGGTCATGGTTAAGACGGTTTGTTTTGTTTTGTATGTGCAGGCACCACAAGGCTCCCTCGAGACGGGGAGGTACCTGGGGTGGACTACAACTTCATCAGCCTCGGAGACTTTAGAATCCTGGAGGAGAGCGGCCTGCTTTTGGAAAGTGGTACTTATGACGGTGAGTACTAGTGCCATGAGCAAATGTATTTGTGGTAATTGTTAGAAATAACAGTCAGGGGTGTCAGTGTGTATAAGCTTAAATACATTTATTCTCAGAATTATTGTATGTGCCAGCATTTCAACTAAGGACCAGCTAGGAATTACATGTTTTATCTTGCAGTATGACAGCCAATGCTACACACGCCACAAATATGGCTGACATGCTGGAGAGAAGACATATTTTGCCCTATGGTATAATACATACATACTTATAATGCCACTATATTGACAGTTACTATGGTACCGATTATGTCATTGTCTGATCATATCACATCGTATTTCGGTATGTGACAAAAATAAAATAAAATTTAAAAAAAACTATATTAGGAAAATAATTTAAAAAATATATATATTTTTATACAATAAAAATAACAAATTATTAAATAAAGTATATCAAAAAAATTTACTATATTAGGAAAGCAGGAAGAGAACAAATGTAACAGTTACTGATTGTAAAAGTAACAGATGGAGGGCTAGGATTTAATAAGCTTTGCTTCTTCCTACTCCTTTCGGACATGTGGAACTGTGAACTGATTATATGATGCATTCAATTGTAATCCGATGCTTGTTCAAATGAAATGCCGCTGTTTAGGTACGTGCACGCCCTCCGCCAACATCCATCTTGCAGGTGCTTCTTCGTCACACCCTTCATACCGCCACGTTGTGAGCATTTTGAGCAGCTGTGTCACTGCATGCTGACCTTATGTAAACCAGCCAACCTGCTGATCCCAGCAGCTGGCTGCACTGTCGCACATCAGGAGGCGATGATTCTCCAGTCATGCCTTATTCAGCGGATGAAGCCTCACCCGTACCCACCATCCCCCACGCTCGCCGTCCTCGCTTGTTTGCCTCCACAGTCGCCTCTTCGTCTTCAGCTGTATTTGATAAGATGACTCAGTCACATCTTACAGACCGGATATCATACAGGGAGGTGGTTTATGTTTGTGTGTTGATGAGCGCTGGTAATGAGGCATGAGGGGCAGAACGCTGTCCTTTTATTCTGGTTTTTTATTTTATTTTATGATAGTATTATCACCCCCAGTATGTATACTGCAATTAAAATAATAATAATAATATCAGTATTAAGTAAGAATATTATGACTAAAAATCACATAAATTTATACGAAAATAAATCTTAATATTACTGAAAAATTTATTTGGCTGCATGTTGGCCACAGTGATGAGATCTGGAAGATCTGGTTTGTTATCATGATTTTGGTATCTCCGTGTGGCGTTTACATATTCTCCCCATACGGGTATGTTTTATCCGGGTACTCCTTCCCATCCGGACTTCCTCCCACATTCCAAAAATATGCATATTAGGTCAATCTGGTGCTTCCCAAATAGTGAGGCGGACGCCCTCGGGTGGTGCAGTGAACTGACCGGGGGGGGGGGGCTTTCAGTGTTATTGCCAATCTGCCGACATGTATGAATTTGTCGTACAGTTTGACTCTTGGATATGCTTGAATGCTTCATCGCTTTCCATTTTGTTGCATTTGGCTGATTTCAGTTTCAAGTTCGGTCTGTAAAGTACAGATAGATAAATCGATATTATCAGTTTCTCAATATTATTTCAAACTGGGGGTCGGCGGGGAAATATTTCTGTGCCTCAGTAGGGGTGTGACAGAAAATAATTGAGAACCACTAAGTGAATTGGAGACTTGATATTTCAGAAATTCAGAAAAAAATATTAAATTATAGGAAATTAAAGTCATTTGGAACTTTTGGTGACTGCATGGTGGATTCCAAATTGTCCATAGGTATGAATGTGAGTGTGAATGGTTGTTTGTCTATATGTGCCCTGTGATTGGCTGGCCACCAGTCCAGGGTGTACCTCACCTCTTGCCCAAAGACAGCTGGGATAGGCTCCAGCATGCCCGCGACCCTCGTAAGGATAAGCTGTAGAAAATGAATGAATGAATGAAAAACGTCATAATATTACAGAAACATCTGTATTTTAATATGACATGAAAAAATATACAACTATATTTGAATAAAGTCACAGTATGAGAGAATAAACTCTTGATATTATGATGAAAAAATATAGCAATGATTATAATATATATAATTTAATCACAGTTTTAATTTAATGTAGGCTGACCTGCGGACTGCACACTACACAAATAAACTTGAGGCTCTCAGTGACAAATTGCACAAGCGTACACACAAACGTCCACACAAGCAACAGGGAGCTTCTCTGAGCCTTAAGGCGCTTTCCTGGCTGGAGAAGGATTTAGCTTTATCTTTTTAATTCTTCATCATATGGGAAGAGCAGCTGAATGGGAAGGAGGCAGAGAGTTGGTCCATTCAGGATGCTGTAGGAGAAAAAATAAATAAATTGATCCTCTTCTTATTTCGCACAGCAGTGTGGATTTGCAGAGAGAATACGCTTTATTCGGGTCGAGCCGGAAGATTATCATGTTATTGCCATAATCATTGCGCAATGTAAGAGAAATCCCACGCTTGAATCCCTTTAGGAGACAAATACGCTGCAACTGCAAGGCTTCAGAATGCAAGAAGATGATGGCTTTATTGTTGGTGAAACTCTTTGGCCATCAAATGTCCTTTTTTTACCAGGAAAAATGACAATTTATTGTATATAGGTTTGATACTGGGAAATATAAACAATGTGAGCATCTATTTTATGAGAAATTCCTCGACAATTTGCTTTTTCTTTGGCTTTTTGTGTGAGTGATGCCACTCATGAAAGTTGGACAACAGTACAAATTCTCACTACTAAATAGTGTGAAAAATACACATTTAGCAATCTCCTGATTACATCACTCACCATCCAACGGTGAGTCATTTTATTTTATTTTTGTTTTATTGTGGCCCGCCAGGACACTAGTTTGAAAGTTTAATGTTAGTGCGGCCCGCGCAAGTTTGATATGGATGCTGTATGGTATCATGTACACAGAAAAAATTATTACGTTTGATTAATGTTCATGTTAAAGGTTAAATAACTGTTAATAGTTATCCTCCCTATCCGTGTGGAAGTGGTAAGTTTTTGGCTATTTAAGTTTAAAGGAAATAACTTGAAGGCTACCGTTTAGGTCGCTAGCTCTCGAGTTTGCGAGTTAGCATGTGTCTCAAGAGTCTGCAGTTGCGCAATATGTTGTAAATAAAAAAAGTATAAATGTGACTATAGTCGTGTTTTGTCATGTCTACAGGGCTCTAATAATGCTTTGTTCATTTTAATCTGAAAAAAATAATTTGTCTACCCACCAACTATATGTGGTTTCTTAAGTTTTTATTATTTGGTGTTTTATTATTATTATTATATTTATTTATTTATTACCGATTGATTGATTTTTTTTATTCTTGATTTGTTTATTTATTTTCATTTTTTATTTTGTGTAGAAAAATAAAAGTAAGATATTTGAGAACAGTGGAAAGTTTTATCAGAGCTTTTCTTGTAGAAAATTGGAACCAAAGCGAAGTTTTTTTTTATTTTTTTGTTTTTAATAAATGCATTTTTGTTTTTTTGTTGAAAATCTGATGCGACCCAGTCTCACCCAGACCCGAGCTCCAGTGGCCCCCAAGTAAATTGAGTTTGAGACCCCTGATCTACACCTTCTGAAATTGTCCAGGTGTCAGTATTCCGGATCTCTGGAGGACATTTATCTCCACTGCTCCAGTCCTTTCTTCTCACTAAAAGCCAGTCAGCACAAGCTGAGTTGTGAGCTCCCTGCACTCCAAAGCAGAGTGGAGGTAATCGCATTACGGAATGGACTTCTTTTCCTTTTCTTTTTCCCTCCATTGAGCTTTGCTGGGAGTGCAGCCTTTTGTACGCTGAAAAAGAGCAAAAATAAATAAGGTCAGCTGGCTTCTGTCATAGGTCAGCACAATTCTACACTTCATGTGTGTGTGTGTGTGTGTGTGTGTGTGTGAGAGAGAATCTGAATTACCGTCATTTTGCTGGCTCTCAAGTGAGTGAACTGTGCTCAAGGTAGCCAGCTAATGGGGCTCGGAGATAACCGTAATAGTCTTGCTAATAGTCTCAAGTGACTTGTCTGGATGCTCATTATGTTAATGGTTCATGTATAGCGTTTCCCCTCTGCTTTTATTGGCACTGTTCATACGCATAATTTCACTTAAATACCCTTTTCTTCACTCTTTTATTAATCACTGCGACCCGCTAACAACCCTCATTGTGACCGGCAAGGCTGATTAGAGGTAAGGGCGCACTTCTTTTTCGAGGTGGATGCATGAGTGCTCTTTGTTCAAGATGCTCACAGAGTTTGTTTCGGAAGCTGCAAAGACAACAGAAGGACAATAGATGCATGATACAGTGCTGCCAAAGTGGCTCCCATCAGAGAATATAATACATTCATTCATTTTCTACCGCTTATCCTGCTGGAGCCTATCCCAGCTGTCTTTCGGTCGCCAGCCAATCACAGGGCACATATAGACAAACAACCATTCACACTCACATTCATACCTATGGACAATTTGGAGTTGCCAATTAACCTAGCATGTTTTTGGAATGTGGGAGGAAACCGGAAGGGTCATGCACGGGAAGAACATGCAAACTCCACACAGAGATGGCCGAGGGTGGAATTGAACTCGGGTCTCCGAGCTGTGAGGTCTGCGCGCTACCCAACCGACCGTCGTGCAGCCCGTATATAATACAATTCCTTGAAAATGTATTTTTTCCCCAAAATATTCACTTCAGAGATTCCACAAAATGTTTTCTTAGTTTTTCTCAAGCTGCAGCGCCTCTCCTAAAATATTTTGGGGGAGCCCTTTTCTGAATGTTTAAAGTAACATTCTCGTGCCAAAGTGTAAAAAGAAACGAACATCTGTTAGTTAGAACTTAGAATCATTCATTCATTTTCTACCGCTTTTTCCTCACAAGGGTCGTGGGGGTGCTGGAGCCTATCACAGCTGTCTTTGGGCGAGAGGCGGGGTACACCCTGGACTGGTGGCCAGCCAATCACAGGGCACATATAGACAAACAACCATTCACACTCACATTCATACCTATGGACAATTTGGAGTTGCCAATTAACCTAGCATGTTTTTGGAATGTGGGAAGAAACCGGAAAACACACGCATGCACGGGAAGAACATGCAAACTCCACACAGAGATGGCCCAAGGTGGAATTGAACTCGGGTCTCCTAGCTGTTAGGTCTGCGCGCTAACCAACCGACCGTCGTGCAGCCCGAATATAATACAATTCCTTGAAAATGTATTTTTTTCCCCAAAATATTCACTTCAGAGATTCCACAAAATGTTTTCTTAGTTTTTCTCAAGCTGCAGCGCCTCTCCTAAAATCTTTTGGGGGAGCCCTTTTCTGAATGTTTAAAGTAACATTCTCGTGCCAAAGTGTAAAAAGAAACGAACATCTGTTAGTTAGAACTTAGAATCATTCATTCATTTTCTACCGCTTTTTCCTCACAAGGGTCGCGGGGGTGCTGGAGCCTATCACAGCTGTCTTTGGGCGAGAGGCGGGGTACACCCTGGACTGGTGGCCAGCCAATCACAGGGCACATATAGACAAACAACCATTCACACTCACATTCATACCTATGGACAATTTGGAGTCGCTAATTAACCTAGCATGTTTTTGGAATGTGGGAGGAAAACGGAGTACCCGGAGAAAACCCACGCATGCACGGGGAGAACATGCAAACTCCACACAGAGATGGCTGAGCGGGGAATCAAACCTGGGTCTCCTAGATGTGTGCCTGCGTGCTAACCACTTTACACTGTGCAGCCCCAGACAGCCCAAATATAATACAATTCCTTGAAAATGTATTTTTTCCCCAAAATATTCACTTCAGAGATTCCACAAAATGTTTTCTTAGTTTTTCTCAAGCTGCTGCACCTCTCCGAAAATCTTTTGGGGGAGCCCGAAGGAGCTGCCATCAGGAACTTAGAATCAGTCAAGACTAAAAACAAAGTGTGTACTTAAGTATTTCTACGTCTGGTAGAATTGCCATGTTGGTAACGTGTTGGTGCCGTATCATATTTGCGTTAACTCACATTTTGTGCTCTATGGTTATCATCACAGTCAGTTTGAATACAGCCCAAAAGGAAACATACTGTCAACAATGTGGCACATACTGCTGCCTTTCATGTTGTGGCGGCCGGTTCGATTCCCGGACACTCTCCCAAAACACATCCAATGGCATTGTGCCGAGCCTGAATAATTGGGAAGTTTCCAGTGTAAAAAGCCAAAATAAACAAACAAAACAAGCTAATCCCTTAAATGCTCATTCAACAAGGATTTTTGTACGACTTAAAAAGTTTATTATAACCCAAATTCTCAATTGTAGACATGCAAGTCTTTGGTTCTTCGACTAAAAATCAAAGTTTTTGTTTGCGGACTTCTGATATCTGATATTCCGTCCTTAGAACTCAATGCTGTTGCTAGCAGGCAAGTAATTATTTTTTTTTAAAAAAAAAAGAAAAAGGTCTGATGTAAGCTTAGTGTAACCTGCGAGTTAATCGTAGCTAGCATGGTTGATCGGTGTATATGTGTGAGGCATGAAAACGACAGGAAAGGGCAGGGTTGATCCGGCAGCCTTGAACTCTCCTCGCCATCTTTGTGCCGTGCCTGCTAATGAAGCCATGTTTTATCGAATGTGCATGAATGACAATCGGTAGTAAGAAGCAGGCTTTGCATCTCTCCTCCTCCGTTGTGCAGCCTCATGTTTCAGCATCTCACCGCCATGCAACATGCTATAAAAAGATAAACGTGTGACGTCTACATGTTCCTTGTTAAGTACATGAAAAGCTTGCCAAAGTCTCTCTGGCGGGTGTGTGAGGCATCACAGTAAGATCACGTTTATGGAGGCTAATTAAATTGCTTGGGGAAAAAAAAAAAAAAAAACAATCCCACAAGTGTCACTCTCGACTTTAATTAATCTCATTAAAAATCAGGATTAAGAGCAGCAGACTATTTAGTTCTGGTTTATGGGAGGATGCAAGGAAATAGTTGACCTTGCAAATGGATTATGTGCAAATAAAAGGAAAGATGTACATTATTTGTACATACAGTATCCCTTGTGTATTCTCTTCATTTGGGGAAAAAAAATACATACTGAGAAGATATATAATTGCAGTATTCAGTGAACAGTGTAATTAGTTTGTGGCAAATTCCAAGTGAAGTGATTTTAATTTTGTAACGTGAGTCACGACAGCCTTGTGGTGCACATCGGCCGGGGCAAACATGCACATCACGCAGAGGAAGACGCACGCTTATGAATAGACCATCTCTGTTGCTGGCATACATAGTACCTGGTGTGTATTTATGTATTATTGATGACCCATCAAGCTAACGTGTCTTTGTCACAACAAGGAGTTCATTTTGGAGAATGCGTGACACAAGATGGCGGTGCATTTTTTTTTTTATTGACTGCTGCTGCGTTCATTAAAAAGTCTCTAATCCATTCACTCTCTAAGGAAATTTCTACGGGACCCCAAAGCCGCCCGCCGAGCCCAACCTGGTCCAGCCGGATCTGGTGGACCAGGTCCTGTTTGACGAGGATTTCGGCGGCGAGATACCACGCAAGCGCACCACCTCAGTCAGCAAAATGGACAGGAAGGACAGCGCCGTTCCCGAGGAGGAGGATGACGACGAGAGGCCACCGCTGGTCAACGGTTTGCCTGGTGAGTAAACGTCACGCTCCATCAGCAGGCTTTTTTTTTTGCCATATTGTCCTTCCTGTCCTCGGGCGGACGCGTCACTTTAAGTGTCCGTCTCCATCATCAAAGCAGAAAGATGACTTTTTGCAGATTGTACAATTTTTTTTTTTTTTTAGGGCTGGTGTTCTGCATCAAACCCACTCTTACAAGATTTATAAAACATGCAGAATATCTATTCTAAGTCGACATAAAAGAGGCTGTAGCTAAATAATAGACTTATAACAGTAATATTATAAGTCTAATAATAATTCATTCATTCATTTTCTACCGCTTATCCTCACAAGGGTTGCAGGGGGTGCTGGAGCCTATCCCAGCTGTCTTCGGGCGAGAGGCGGGGTACACCCTGGACTGGTCGCCAGCCAATCACAGGGCACATAGACAGGGCATAGACAGGGCATATAGACAAACAAGCATTCACACTCACATATATTCATGTTCAATTTGGAGTCACCTTAATTAACCTAGCATGTTTTTGGAATGTGGGAAGAAATCGGAGTACCCGGAGAAAACCCACGCATGCACGGGGAGAACATGCAAACTCCACACAGAGATGGCCGAGGGTGGGATTGAACTCGGGTCTCCTAGCTGTGAGGTCTGCGTGCTAACCACTCGATCACAGTGCAGCCCAAAGACAAAACAAAGAAGCCAAAAACGTACCACTTCCACACGCAATAGGAGGAGAACTTCTTTTCACTGTTCATCATATCATGTTGGACATGCTGGAGCCTATCCCAGCTGTCTTTGAGACGGGGTACACCCTGGACTGGGGGCCAGCCAATCACAGGGCACATATAGACAAACAACCATTCACACTCACATTCATACCTATGGACAATTTGGAGTCGCCAATTAACCTAGCATGTTTTTGGAATGTGGGAGGAAACCGGAGTACCTGGAGAAAACCCACGCATGCACGGAGAGAACATGCAAACTCCACACAGAGATGGCCGAGGGTGGGATTGAACTCGGGTCTCCGTGCCGTGAGGTCTGTGCGCTAACCACTCGACCACCATGCAGCCTCTAATAATAATAATAATGTTATATTTTTGATGATAAAATGACGATAGAGGTGAAGTGGATTACATGTAGTAATTATACTAATAGCAGCACTCGAGTGGTACTTGATCTTCTTATGATCTTCTTGGCACTAAATTAGCCAACTTCAGTGTACTTTTAAACGTTTTAAGAGTATTTACTTTTATGCTGAACTGCAAACAGGCAGATGAGTTTTGTCTTGTTTATGACAGCATGAAACTTTATTCTAATTGTCAGTGCTCAGCGTCCTGCTTACTCAGCTGCACTGACGATCCACACAAATCTGATGTCTGTTTATCCAATAACACCCTCCTATTTGAACCCAAACACAAAAATGGCTCCCGGACGTGCGGCGAGTGCTTTTTATGGCCACTGAACGAACAGTCGTCTCAGGGCGGCCATAGATGGGCAGGGTTATGCTTCAATGAAGAATGAGGTTAATGGAAAATGTGAGCACTAAGTCTCTCAAATCTTGACTGGTCCTTATGTAAAGTCCAGCAGGGCCTTCACCGCACTTTGACCAAATATGTGGTGTGGTCAGATACACGGTGAACAAAACTGATTTAGATTTTGATTCATTTTTATAAAGAATGTGGGGGAAAAGTCTATTGATCTTCAATAGTAACAATCAGTAACTGTTACATTTGTTCACTTCCTGCTTTCCCAAAAAAACTAAATTACATTAGGAAATCAGTAACTGTTACATTTGTTCATTTCCTGCTTTCCCAAAAAAATTTAACTATATTAGGAAATCAGTAACTGTTACATTTGTTCACTTCCTGCTTTCCCAATATAGTTTAAGTTTACATTGTTACATCTGTTCACTTTATTATAGGAGTTCTTTTATTGTACTGTATGTTTTCTGTTCACTTCCTCCTTTCCCAAAACTTACACTATATTAGGAAAGCAGGAAGTGAACAAATACAACAGTTACTGATTGTAAAATACCTGATGGAGGGGTAGGTATTAATAAGCTTTGCTTCTTCCTACTCCTTCTGGACATGTGGAACTGTGTAAATTAAAAAAGTTAAAAAAGTAAATTAAAAAACAAAAAAAAATAATAATAAAAAAATTTAAAAATGAGAATAAAGATGTGATTTTACAAGGAAAGTTGTAATTTGATGACAATTTTATGACAATTTTGTGGATTTTGGGGTATTATGATATATTTGTCTTTAGTGCATACCACTCCAGAAGACACCACGAGCAGACTGTTTTATAAGTCCAAAAATACAGAGAACAGGAATAACAGGTTTCTTCTTAATAAAGGAACAGATCCTCTGAATTAGGTAAACACTAAGTATTAGACATAGCTACAGTACTTTAAATGTGACAAATTCTTCAAGTGTACTTCAAATAAAAAGGCTGCAGAAGAAGAATAGAAAATAAAAAAATATAGTTTTGGAACTGGTAGATTGATACAAGCTGTACACTGACTACTCTAAAGTGCATTACTGTAATATAGAGCCTTGGCAAGATATATTGTCATAAAAATTGTTGCTTTTTTTTAAATATCAGGGGTATACTGTGTTTTGTGAGCTACTGTATACATCTCTGCGGTTCTTTGTTTGGAGAATGCCACTTGAAAAGACAAGGCTGAAACACACTTTCTCATTTTCTACCATCATCTGGGGAGGGAGGGAAATAAAGTGAATTAGGAGTTCTTTTATTGTACTGTATGTCTTGTGTTTATTGTAGCAGTTTGTCGAAGAGAAGAAGTCTACAAAAGTAATGAAGAGCAGTGCAATATTAGCATATAGAAGATGCCTGGGGGCTCAAATGGTCTTTTTGAACATGAATCCATGTCTTCATCATCTCAGCCCGGGGGGGTTGGGGGCTTTTCGAAACCATATAGGCACAAGCGGTAACCGTGTGTGCACATGCAAATGCAAAGCTGCCCTCGGGTGAACAAACATGCAACAAAACAACGCTGGCCCTCCCTCCAACGTGGCTAACGAGGCTAACGAGGCTAACCTCCTTCCTGCTTTCTGCTTCTTCTACTCTCCGCAGAGCACAAGGCCGACTGGAGGCGAGCCGTGCCCAGCTACGCCCAGTCTAGCAGCACCATGGACTTCCGCACGTGGAGCTCACTGCCGCGTGACGACAGCCTGGAGCCGCTTCCGCTCAACTGGGAGATGGCTTACACCGAGACCGGAATGGTCTACTTCATAGAGTGAGTTCATGCGAGATCTGATCCGTGACTGCTTATTTCATACTTAAATACACTTTTACAATATACACTTATACAATATTGAGATATGAGGTTCAAAACACGTCACCGTTCTCCATAAACACAAGCTCAGAAGCAATTAAATGTTCCTTTTGTACCTTCAGTGATGTTTTTATCTGAAGTCAATAACCCTTAGGTAGGATAAATACCAGGAAAAAACACTACTCTGTTCTTTTTTTTACTTTTTACTTACTTTTACTTACTTTTTTAATCAAAATTGATGCCCTCCAAATTGTCCATAGGTATGAATGTGAGTGTGAATGGTTGTTTGTCAATATGTGCCCTGTGATTGGCTGGCGACCAGTCCGGGGTATACCCTGCCTCTCGCCGAAAGACAGCTGGGATAGGCTCCAGCAACCCCGCGACCCTTGTGAGGACAACCGTTAGAAAATGAATGAATGAAAATTGATGCCCAAATAATGTCCAAAACAAAACGCTGTATTGCTTCTTTATATGGGTCATGGTACCATGGAAGACTACATGGTAAATACATTTTTATTTATAATTTATTATAAATTATAATTTAATTATAAACAATACAAATATTTATTAGCATTTATTATAATTCATAATTTTTATATATTATAATAATAATTTTATAATAGTAATAATTTTCCTTCAAATATTATAACTGCAATGAGCTAAAGTGCAAAGGAAAACGAAAATAGTAAATCTCTTTTTGGCAAGCCTGTTGCTAGGCAGAATTTGTAGAGCACAATTATTAGTGCCCCGATGCCCGATGACGGCTTGATATCTACCAGTTCAGCTCAGCTAGATTATTGTGTTCTTGGACTATATAGACATGGTATATACCAAAATTATGATTAGTAAAAGACATATAAATACATTAATTCATTCATAAATTTTCTACCGCTTATCCTCACGAGGGGTGCTGGAGCCTATCCCAGCTGTCTTTGTGCGAGAGGCGGGGTACACCCTGGACTGGTCGCCAGCCAATCACAGGGCACATATAGACAAACAACCATTCACACTCACATTCATACCTATGGACAATTTGGAGTCACCAATTAACCTAGCATGTTTTTGGAATGTGGGAGGAAACCGGAGTACCCGGAGAAAACCCACGCATGCACGGGGAGAACATGCAAACTCCACACAGAGATTTCCGAGGGTGGAATTGAACTCGGGTCTCCTTGCTAACCACTCATCCGCCTTGCAGCCATATAAATACATCTACGTATAAATATGTTTTTGGGAGCGATTGGTGGGTTGAAAAAAAACATATAAATACATCTTTGGTAGTTAATATATAACATTCTTAAACATGATAATCATGTTAATATTGATTCTTTGGATGATTCTTTGCAGCCACAACACCAAGACAACCACGTGGTTGGACCCCCGCTTGGCTAAGAAGGCAAAGCCACCTGAGAAGTGTGAGGATGGAGGTACGTGTAGACAACATCAAGCAGGACTTTTGATATGCAGACACAGATTTGTAGTCATGGACTAACGTTAAGGATCTTCACATGAGTCCAATTTGATGAAGTGAAACAATGACCTCCTGTCTCAGCATGTTAATAGGACATAAGTGCAGCCAGTGGAACCAGTGTTTTCTTAATGGATTCTTACAGGGAGAGGAAAAAAAGAGTCCAGTGGCATGCAGAGCTTAAGCTCTCTCTGCTTTGTTCCTCTCCCTCCGCCTCATCTGTTCATCTTTGCAGCCATACATCATTGCATGAAACATTTCCCAAATGATCCCAGATTCCTTTTCAAAGCTCTACGACCGTCCGAGTCAACCAACACAAGCCCCTCATGATGATGATGATGATGATGATGATGACTATGTTATGACCTTCTCCTCCCCCTCCTCTCTCTCTCTGTAGAGTTACCTTACGGCTGGGAGGAAATTGACGACCCGCAGTACGGCACATACTACGTTGAGTAAGTCTTATCGATTCATGTAATTTTTTTCAGCACGCCGCCGGCAATGGTTGTAAACGCTACTTTAGCATGCCTCTTCCTCACTGGTGCACATAAAACATTACACTAGAGAGAGAGAGAGAGAGAGTGTACGGTAGGAGTGTACATTAGCCGCACACTAGCATGCATCAATAATGTCTAAAAATAAACACCAGGCACAAGTTTTCCATTGGAGCATTATTTCAGTAAAATAATGGTTATTTTCATTTAAAACCACTATTTAAAAAAAACAATTATTTGTATTTTTGCTGTGGCATCGTTGTTTAGACATTTTGGGAAAAAAATATATATATATAAAAAAATATATATATATATATATATATATATATATATATATAGTTAAATTAGTGTTATGCTTTTGCTGAAACGTACTTATGTTCTACTGCTGATTACTAAAGAACAATAAATGATAGTACCTCACGATTGGATGGCGACCAATCCAGGGTGTACCTCGCCTCTCGCCCAAAGACAGCTGGGATAGGCTCCAGCATACCCGCAACCCTAATGAGGATAAGTAGAAAACAACACAAAAATACTTTTTTAGTATTCATTCATTCATTCGTTCATTTTCTACCGCTTATCCTCACAAGGGTTACAGGAGTGCTGGAGCCTATCCCAGCTGTCTTGGGGCGACAGGCGGTGTACACCCTGCTCATGTACTGCACAAGTACATTTGTACATACAGTATTTCACATGTCTACCACGGCATTCATTGTATCACACAAGTTAGTGTAGCACATGTACAATTACACATTTACATGTACATATATTATACATATACTATACATATACATATGCTATACATGTAGTATATATATATATAACACAATGCATAAATTGGCCATTTAATGCTGAGTACTATATGTAGTAGATATATACTTTATCATATTGCACATGCACAACAAAGTAAAATTGATGTACTATTACACAGGGTCAGGTATACAATACAAACTATTACACATAAATGATTAATATACCTATGTATGTACAGCACGTACTATTACCAACATATCACACAGGTCCTATTTTCTTCATATTTGGTATTCCACAAGCACCTCACATGCACTACTTGCATTTCAGACACAAATGCCATTAAACATGTATAAATGTACACCATACTCATGTACTTTTGCAAACACATACACCATCACACACATATATCACATGTAGTAATGCACATGCAGTACCCATGTGCTATTGCACTTCCAGTACATGTGCAGTACATCTCATCAGTCCAAATGAGTGAAGTCATTGGCTGTGCTGCAGCAACATTGCAGACCTGCACGTGATCATCCTGTTTGTTTATCACAGAATGTTAATGTTTAAAAATAAACACGCACGCATGCAGCACATGTCTTGTTTGGTCTATCCTGGGCGGGGATGCTCCTGGCTAATGTGACACGGCGGCGAGGAAGAGCAGATGATCAGGATTTCCCCACAAAACAAGCACTGTGCTATGAGTTCGGTGTAGAGGTCTCTGTAGGCTTCATGACTGCAGGTGATTTTTTTTTTTAAGGGGGGGGGGGCTTCACTGTTTTATTGGTCATTCTGTGGAAGGAATTCTGCCAGGTGACAGCTGAGTGGACACGAGAGGGATGGAGAGATTTTTCTTAACAGCTTACTGTGGAACAATGGCTGTGCTGTGCCTGCCAGGGGGGGGACATCAGGCAATTTAACTTGTTTTTAGAAGAGCAGGCACTTCGCAAGGGGAGTTCATTTCCTACAATATTAAATGGCTGAATGCCATTTTGGATCCACAGCCATACGTGTGCTGTGTTATTAATGAGTGGATTAATAATAACGAAGCCGGTGGCTTTATTTAATGTGGAGGGGCGCGTGCATAATTGACTGCAGCAAAGAGGTGCTCGGTGAGTTTGAGTGCGTACAATGTTTCACATACGTTCACTTTGTATGTGTTGCAGCCACATCAACCAGAAAACTCAGTTTGAGAACCCAGTCCTGGAGGCCAAGAAGAGGCTGAGCCAGGGGACGGCCATCATCCAGAAGGCTGCAGTGTCTCATGGTAAAAAAAAAAACATCCTCTGCATTGCTATTTGTGATGATCAACCATGATTGGTTGATGCTGTTGTTGACGGCACATGGCGAAATGTGCATGCACTGTTGGAATTGACCACTTCTGTTAGCGTAGAATCATTCATTCATTCATTTTCTACCGCTTATCCTGCTGGAGCCTATCCCAGCTGTCTTTGGGCGAGAGGCGGGGTACACCCTGGACTGCTCGCCAGCCAATCACAGGGCACATATAGACAAACAACCATTCACACTCACATTCATACCTATGGACAATTCTGCGCGCTAACCACTTGACCGCCGTGCAACCAAGCATAGAATCAGGTACTATAAATAAGATAAGCTTAGTAAAAGCTCTAGCCTTTTTGTTCCTCTGTCGAGACTTACATACATGACGTTACAATATCACCTTTAAGCATGTCTAAACAACAATGCTACACAACAAAAACAAAACAAAAATACTTTTTTAGTATTCATTCATTCATTCGTTCATTTTCTACTGCTTATCCTCACGACGGTCACGGGGTGCTGGAGCTTATCCCAGCTGTCTTCGGGCGAGAGGCGGGGTACACCCTGGACTGGTCGCCAGCCAATCACGGGGCACATATAGACAAACAACCATTCACACTCACATTCATACCGATGGACAATTCTGCGTGCTAACCACTCGACCGCCGTGCAGCCAAGCATAGAGTCAGGTACTATAAATAAGATAAGCTTAGTAAAAGCGCCAGCCTCTTTGTTCCTCTGTCGAGACTTACATACATGACGTGACAATATCACAGTATTCATTTAGCACTGAAATGAGGTCCTGAGGTCCTGTCGCTCTGGAATAGAGTTTTGGTCCCCGTCCCTGTAATTCCACTTTAATTACTGTTGCTATGCACCTTTTGTCTCATGGTGATGAATCCGTTCACGGATGTTAGCTACATGTGTCAACCTTCCATCATCTTAAAACCGATGATTGTCAAGATGTTCCTTCATATTTCCCTCATGTAGCATTGAAAGGGTGCTCAGATGATTATGAGGGATGTGTGATGGATTAGAGTGCAACAGGCTGCTGGTGATGCAGGGACTCAGGAGGGAGCAAGAGTGCGAATACGGAGGAAGGGGGGGGCTGGGCTCTGAGCCAGATAAAAACAGCTGTCGGCACTGACGGCACGGAACGTAATCAGACAAGCCCCCCCCCCTTCCCATCTCAACAACCCCAGACCCTCCTTCAGGTGTGCAAGGACTGACGAAACCACTGTTGCTACCCGAGTTAGTCATGACGCAACTTGGCAAGCTGGTCACATCACTGCTCGGATACAAATCCAACATTTTAGTTATTACTCTGCCAAGTCTCCAATAGTTGGTTTACACCAGCAAATAACGGCCATGGTACCGTAGCAGTTTCCTTACCCATATTACAACACTGGTTCTGTTGCTGCTGTATTGTGCTTCTTTAATTAATCATGTGGTCAAAGAGAGCTACTGTTTCCTTTCTACTTTTTATACACTCTAAATTATTAATAAAGTAAAAACAAAAATATTAAATGTAATAAATATTCTCAAATTATCACCTGCTTCCAACTACCATCCCATACCTCTTTGAGGTATCCCTTTACACAAATCTGATGGAGTTACAATCGTTTACCACAGAGATTTACCACAGTATTTGTTAACGATCAAAACGTATTTCTAGATGCAATTAAATGTGATTAATTCTGAGTTAACTGTGGACAAAATGTGATTAAATATTTTCATCGAATGATAGCCCTAATTATACCACAAGTGTTGTATTGCAAAAGCACTAGTCAAAATAGTATACGTTGCACGGCGGTCGAGTGGTTAGCGTGCAGACCTCATAGCTAGGAGACCCAAGTTCAATTCCATCTCTGTGTGGAGTTTGCATGTTCTCCCCGTGCATGCGTGGGTTTTCTCCGGGTACTCCGGTTTCCTCCCACATTCCAAAAACATGCTAGGTTAATTGGCAACTCCAAATTGTCCATAGGTATGAATGTGAGTGTGAATGGTTGTTTGTCTATATGTGCCCTGTGATTGGCTGGCCACCAGTCCAGGGTGTATGTACCCCGCCTCTTGCCCGAAGACAGCTGGGATAGGCTCCAGCACCCCCGCAACCCAACAATGAACATAGTATATTCATATATTCATCACTTACACAGCACATGGTGTACATGTACTATATATTATTACACATGCCATGCACATTTACACATTTACAGCAGGAAGTCACATAAGCAATAAAAAGTTACGTCAGTTTGATTTTTTTTTTTATGACTGCCCACAACTGCTAAGACACTTCCTTTGACCGCCCCCACACGAGTGCCCACTTCCTCCATTACCTCTTGCCCTCCTACTCTACCTCTGTCAGACAGTCAAATTTTCATTTACACAGAGGAGGAGGAAGTGCAGCAAATCCGCGCTGAGTTTATCAAGCAATTTGAATGTGATTATGCAAATGAGCGCCGCTTGATCCACGCAACAGTGTGTGGACATCTGGAGTCCGCGCCGGCTCCGATAAAGCACGTCTCACGTCTGCACTGGATGTTTTTAACTGCTCAACCATTTGATAGAATGAGAGCGTGCACATTTAAATTCCTCGCACATTCCTCAGGAACCTACAGAGCACTCGGAAACCCAAAGGACACGAGGAAGGGGGAACTGTATATACATCCGTGCAAATACGTGACGGAATTCAATCAATTCTGGCCTCACTCTGCTTGTTTACGAGGTCAGGCCGTCCGTCATTTTTCTTCTAATCCTCTTCAGGGTCACTGGGAAGCTGGAGCCTATCCCAGTTGACTTAGAATGAGAGGCTGAGTGCACCCTATACTGATTTTACCACTCATAGAGACATTTGCATTCAAGGGACAAGTCCGCAATCCATCTAATCGACTCCACCGATCGATTATTGCTTCAGAACTGTGTCTTCTTGAAACTTCAGTTCATATTTCCATCTTTACAATCCACAGTCAAAAGCACCGTGCCAGGCTTCACCGCCGACCCGAGCCAGCTGAAGGGTGAGTTGTACCGCACGGCGCTAAAGAAGAGCTCCCAGGGTTTTGGCTTCACCATCATTGGGGGTGACCGCACCGATGAGTTCCTGCAAGTGAAAAATGTGTTCAGCGACGGCCCCGCAGCCCACGACAACAAAATGGCGTCAGGTGAGGGACAGAATACTCACTCGTGGTCTAGAGGTGTATACATACAAATCAGCAAGTCAGAGCATTTCTTCTGCCCACTCACACAGAAGGTTTTCTATAATACGTTTCAACTAGCAAACAAACAGCTTGCTACATTATGCAATGTACTCTCTGGTTCTACTACATCTTACTTAATGTTTGGAAATATGGGGTAATAACTACAAAAGCAATCTTCACTCACTAAATGTACTGCAAAAAAGGTCAGTAAGGATAATTCATAATGCCGCCTACAGAGAACATACTAACTCCTTATTTCTAAAATCACAAATACTTCAACTTGCTGATATAGTTCATCTTCAAACAGCTAAAATAATGCATAAGGCTAAAAAAACAATTACTTTGGATTTAATAAGCTTTGCTTCTTCCTACTCCTTTTGGACATGTGGAACTGTGAACTGATTATGTGATGCATTCAATTGTAATCTGATGCATGTTCAAATGAAATAAAAACCATTACCATTGTCATTACCATATGCTTCCTCTACTAATTACTGTTCAAAAATACATGTTGAAAAATTTAAATTTTGTCTACCATTGACAATGTAATGGTAACGGTTTAATTTCACTTGCACATGCATCAGATTGCAATTGAATGCATCCCATAATCAGTTCACAGTTCCACATGTCCAAAAGGAGTAGGAAGAAGCAAAGCTTATTAAATCCTACCCCTCCATCTGGTACTTTTACAATCAGTAACTGTTACATTTGTTCACTTCCTGCTTTCCTAATATAGTTTAGGGGTTTTTTTTGTCACGTACCGAAGTACAAGGTGATATGACCATACAATGACATAATGGGTACCATAGTAAGTCAAAAGGTTCAGTATGTGTACATACTGTATTAGGTCTTATTGTCCAATGACAAGGCAAGAACACTACTGATTTTTAACAGAGCTGTGGTCAAACATCATAGCATGACATAATTCTTGCCATTGTGACCTTGTGAGGAATGTGCATGAAGTATTGTCTGTGAGGACGTTGCGTAGACGAGATGAAGGGATCTGCCACATTCATGTCAGCAGAGTAGACAGATGAGCTACAAAATGTTCCAAAGGAAGAATCGCCTGACAATGGAAAGAACGTGGAGAGCCTTGATGAAATGTTTCATGATTTCAGTTTTTCTTCTATTCTTTCAGGTGATGTAATCGTGGAGATTAACGGGCTGTGTGTTCTGGGAAAGACCCATCCGGAGGTGGTGCAGATGTTTCAGTCCATTCCCATCAACCAGTATGTGGACATGGTCCTGTGTCGTGGGTACCCTCTTCCCCCAGATGTGGACGTCGACAGCGATGACCCTCTCCCGCCTCCCCCTCCGCCGCCGACCAACCAACCCCAGCAGGCTTTACACGGCGGAGAAGTGGTGACCGCCGTGCCGCTCATCAACGGGCAGCCGCTGCTCGTAAAGGGCGACGTCCTCCATGGCTCTTCACAGGAGCTCCACTACGTCACTACAGACTCCAGTGGCCGGCCGGTGGTCGCCGCCTTGCCCAACGGGAGGCAGGGTGAACTGGGGGAGTCAGCCGCCACAATGCTGCAGCCAGAGCTGGTGAGCGTGCCGCTGGTCAAGGGGCCGGGAGGCTTCGGCTTCGCTATTGCCGACTGTCCGCTGGGTCAGAAGGTGAAGATGATCTTGGACGCCCAGTGGTGCAGAGGTCTTCAGAAGGGGGACGTCATCAAGGAAATCAACAGGCAGAATGTGCAGACGCTGAGCCACGCGCAGGTGGTGGACATTCTCAAAGACTTCCCAGTGGGCAGCGAGGTCAACGTGCTTGTGCTCCGTGGGGGTAAGATCAGTTCTAATTATCTAATACAGCTTAAAATGACCCCAACCGACCTTCACAGAGGTGGAGTACACCTTGAACTCATCACTAGTCACATATAGACAACAGCATTCACACTCATATTCACACCGATGGACAATTTAGAGTCTCCAATTATCCAGATTTGGTCGGAAGCCGGAGTACCCGGGGAAAATAATTTGAAAAGAACACGGAAAAGCTCCAGGGATCAAACCTTTTAAGAAAGAAATGTGTAGGCACAATGTCATTGTGCAGCCTGATTTATTCATTCATTTTCTACACCCTGGACTGGTCGCCAGCCAATCACAGGGCACATATAGACAAACAACCATTCACACATTCATACCTATGGACAATTCTGCACGCTAACCACTTGAACACCGTGCAACCAAGCATAGAATCAGGTACTGTAAATAAGTTAAGCCAAGTAAAAGCTCCAGCCTTTTTGTTCCTCTGTCAAGACTTACATACATGATGTGACAATATCACCTTTAAGCACGGTATTCATTCAACATGTCTAAACAACAATGCTACACAACAAAAACAACACAAAAATACTTTTTTAGTATTCATTCATTCGTTCATTTTCTACCACTTATCCTCACGAGGGTCGCGGAGGTGCTGGCGCCTATCCCAGCTGTCTTTGGGCAACAGGCGGGGTACACCCTGGACTGGTCGCCAGCCAATCACAGGGCACATATAGACAAACAACCATTCACACTCACATTCATACCTATGGACAATTTGGAGTGGCCAATTAACCTAGCATGTTTTTTGGAATGTGGGAGGAAACCGGAGTACCCGGAGAAAACCCACGCATGCACGGGGAGAACATGCAAACTCCACACAGAGATGGCCGAGGGTGGAATTGAACCCTGGTCTCCTAGCCGTGAGGTCTGCACGCTAACCACTCGACCAACGTGCTGCCCGCCTGAGATTTATTGAGAGATAAAATAACATTTATCAGGGACTGCAGGGTTGAACCAATCCAGACTTTACGTGTCAAGCCTGTCTAAACACACTGATTGCCCCGTGGGAGTCTGTCACCTGAGGGATGTCATTCCATAATGTCCATTGAGCACCCAGCGGGAAGGATATCCTGTTTAGAAAAATGACTGGCTATGGCAACAACTGATGGGAGAAAAGCATAGGGACACTATTCCGGAGAAGTGCACATCCATGTACACATCATATAAAAAAATTCAAGAGAATCTCAAGGAGGCGTAGTGATTTACGTCCGCATAATACAACAATACAGTACATCACAACATCAACCCCCCACCTCCCCTCTGTGCTTCCATTGAAGCTAACTATGTTTACGACGGCTTCCATCAAGGCATAATGCGGTGTTACAACTCAGAGAGCGGGAATTACATAAGTGAGGGGATGGGCTCCATTCCAATCGGGGGAAGGGAGGTGTTTGTAGCATTCGAGAGCCGGCGGGGATTCTCTGCGCGAGAGTCGATGAACCCCCAGATTGGCTTTGATCATCAGCAAAAGATGTATTAGGGGTGTTGTGCTTGGGGGGGTTTCGGGGGGCAGTGCTTAAAAAGCCATGGCTTATTGGTTATAAAGGGGAAGATCCCCTTGGAGGGGTTTCATCGTTCATGCCTGATCTGTTGGCCTCCTTTCATCCTCTCGTGGACACCCACAGTATTCACCCAATGCTTCCTTCACTGATTCCACAGTGTGGGCCCCCACCTCGCGTACATCACCTGGTCACGCCCCACAAATACCACCCCAAAAACTCAGCACCGCTTCCCATCAGGCTCAATTAACCTCTCATGACACGTAACGTTTGTCCAGCACTGCAGCCCCACTGTACCCTGGAGGACTGTTTGTTAATTGAGTTAATGCGGGGGGGGGGGGGGGGGTCAGACTATGAGAGACATCTGCAGGGAACAATCTGAGTGCTCGAGATAGGGCAGAAACAGAGCAAGGGGGGGAGAATTATCTTTCACTGAATATCACCCCCATTAATGCATGCAGCCATCTTGTTAGCGGCCCCTCTTGCACTGTGTTATTATTCTGTGTACAAACTCCCTGGCCATTTTTAATCACATGCATGTACATTGCTAATGGAGCCTGCCTCTCTCTCTCCAGTTAAGAGCAGCTTTTATTGCAGTGGCAGCAGCACTCAAGGAGGCAGCGCCATCTGGTGGACAGTGCTTGTTGCATTCTTGTTGTTTACAGGCTTGTGTTTTCCTCCGTAGGTCAAACATCTCCAGTGAAGAGTCTCAAGCCTGTGAGTAAAAAAAACAAATATATTTTTCCCCTCCGTGCTCCTTTGTGGAATTAACACTGCGTTTAATTTCCAATCCTATTGTCCCTCCGTTTAACCGCTAAGCCTCTGCGGCACCAAATTAAATGATGGAAATTTTGAGTGTTGATTGTGATTCCTTTTGTTTACGCTGGGAAAAGTCTTAATTGCTTCGCCTCCACCCTTAGTTTCGGGGATCTTAGCGGCCATTGTCGGGGGATTGTGGCATTAATCAAGCATGGATGAGCCCCTTTTCAATGTGGTGCTGTTATTAATACCACACTTTGGGATAAAGTTGCCCCTTTCATCCTGAAGGAGCATCTTCAGGGAAATCACATCCCAGAGCTTGTAGGTCTCATAACAATGCATGCATTGCATCCATTGTTATTAGCAGCTAAGCTTTTTAAGTCTTTTTCATATACCTTGATGAAAAGTGTCACCATGGAGCAAATCTCATGGGACAGTGATAACCAAAATCATGCACTCCACAAGCGCATTATTTTTTCTTTGCCTTTGTTATTGTGATGCCACCACAAAAGGGTACAAGTGATGTCTTGAGGCTTAAAGCATTGAAGCATTGAACCAGAAATAACAATTGAGAAGTCAACCAATGCCACTGTTCCACTGTCCATCTTTTCATCGTCCTCTAAAGTGCTCTACTGCTCGTGTGATCCGTTTGTGTAGAGGCAGGAAATGACTGCCAGCACGGAGACTTTGGACGCTCTCATCGACTCCACCCCACAAGCGCTACCCTACCATTCCAATACGAGCACCCTGCGTGCCGCTGCTGACTCCCCCAAGCGGGACGCCACGGAGTTATACCTAAAATCCAAAGCCCTGCTGGAGAGCCGTCGTAAGTTCACAGATGGTCTTTACTAATATAACCACTCAGAATCACAAAGAGTATTGCCTCAGTTTTTTGTCGTCCACAGAGCCCCACACCAAAGACATTGATGTTTTCCTCAAAAGAGACATTGAGACAGGCTTTGGCTTTCGTGTTCTGGGCGGAGAAGGTCCACAACAGCCAGTAAGTATGTGTAATAGTACCACATACAAAAGCAAGCTACGGTGAAAGGTCACATTGTTAGCATGCATGCAATCTTCACATGAAGAATTTAATATTCATCTTAAGTTTTGATCAATTTATTATGTACAGTAAACTAAAAATGTAAAAAAAATTGTTTTAAAAAAAATCTAAAAAAAATTCTAAAAATGTTTTTTAACATTATTAGAGCCCTCTAGACATGAACTAACATCCCTATAGTCACCTTTACACTTGTATTACTCAATATAGTCAACGCAATAAGAGTAAATAGACCACCAGACATAGCAAAGACTTATGCTCGTGTGTCGCTATAAACACATCCCCTATATGAGCTGAGTGTGATGTGTATTATTTACTCATCAAAGAGTTGATGACGCTATAATTCACTACATCACCATGAGGTATTCACATGTGTATTGTCATGCATGTCAACTGATTCATCATTCTGCATTACTGATCCCCCCTCAGAATGTCTTTCCCCAGGTCTACATCGGGGCCATCGTGCCCAATGGGGCGGCGGAGAAAGACGGTCGCCTGCGGGCGGGAGACGAGCTCATCGGCATCGATGGCGTGATGGTGAAAGGTCGCTCGCACAAGCAAGTACTGGACCTGATGACGAACGCCGCCCGTAACGGTCAAGTGATGTTGACTGTGCGAAGGAAGGTCATCTATAGAGGTGAGTGAACATGGGAATTGGGAACAAATAGTTTGTCATTTGACGTATTAAGTCATGTGTGATATTGTTGGACTAATTAGCTGTGTAGTAAACCGTTATTATTCTGTAACTCATAAGCATCAAAGCTACAACAGTGCGTTGTTGTTTTGATGGAATAAATGCCTGTCGTTTCACCTCTAGATGCCACAGAGGAGGAAGCTCTGGAAATGGCTTCCACGTTGGTGAACGGTTCCCCCAAACTACCTCGGCTGCCAATGCCCAGCGCTCTAGACCACGAGTCTTTCGACATCACACTCCACCGCAAAGACACAGAGGGTTTTGGCTTCGTCATCCTAACATCCAAGAGCAGACCCCCGCATGGAGGTTAGCGGAATGTATTTAATATGTAAATGTACATATAATCATAGTTGTTGAATAAAAATATACCAGAAGTAGACTGCATCAGCTGAAGAATGTGATTTAAAGGTTTTGTAACGATTATTTTTTCTTCCCCTCTCAGTTATCCCACACAAAATCGGCCGCATCATAGAAGGCAGCCCAACCGACCGCTGCGGCCTGCTGCACGTCGGCGACCGCATCTCCGCCGTCAATGGACGCTCCATCCTTGAGCTATCACACAACGATATCGTCCAGCTCATCAAGGATGCTGGCAATGTGGTCACTCTCACCGTGGTCCCCGAGGACGGTGAGTTTGTTCAGTCCAAGCGAATAAACTTAAAGGCACTTGTGCGGGCAGGTAGCCAAAGCATGCAAGAAGTGCCTATGAATATTTTAGCATGCCAATGAAATATGTAGGCGCAGAAAAGGGGGCCATCAGTGGTGCGAAAGGGTTGAATTAATTCAAATAAATAACGTGAAATCACTGTGTCGTCCCAGTAGGTCTGCCATGTTGTCATATGTGAAATACTAACGTTTGACACTTGAAACTACATTTCAGAGTACAAGGGTCCTCCATCTGGAGCAAGTTCTGCTCGACAGAGTCCAGCTCTTCAGCATCGAGCCATCGGACAACGATCTGCGCTACAGGATGAACGGTAAATAGAATTTAATAGGGAACCATCCAAATAATGTACTGTTTGCCATTGGAATTGACCTATTATGGGAACTATTTGGCCCTTTGTATTGATTTGTGGACTCTAACAGAGCATCTGCATATGATACACCAGTACAGAAAGCTTTCTAGCGTTTCCTGTGAAATTTTTGTGAAACATTTCCTACAATAATTGCGCATTTTAAAAAAAAAATATCTCATGGTGTCCGACACTGGGCACTCGAATAAGTGGTATGTATGACCATTAAATGGTATCACATAAAAATGGGTTAATGTGAAAAATACATGCCAAGCAGTGTTTTCTGTGCAGTGGAGTGCACAGTAGTAAAATCTGAGCTTTGCGTGCCAGTGGATGTCCGCTTTGACTCCATTCCCCAGCACATTCTGCCCGAGGATGTTTAGGCCTTCAGGCTGAGACTGAATCAACAGCACCTCTGCTGGTTGCAGCCAAGTACTGCAGTCCATTTTGCCTCATTTGCCCTCAAGATGTGCCAACCCATTTCACACAACAAACTGTCATGCCCATCCTTATTCTGCATAATTCTACATAATTAACTGCGTTGAGCCTGCAGCATGTTGCATGCTACACAAACATGTCCAAGTGACAAAGTGCATGTGTGTGTCACAGCTACAACCTCGACCTGGAGGACAAACGGGACGGAGCCTCCTGGTCGGAACATAAAACCATACCAGTGGAGCAGGGGGCGCTGTGTGTCACAGGACCCAACCAGGTGCTGCTTTTTACTCCTACGTGTTGTCAGCATGTATACTCATGTATTCAGTACCATGTACAAACATTCACATTCTTTATTGCTCTCTGGTTCTACCATATCTTACTTATATGGGGTAATAACTATAAAAGCAATCTTCACTCACTAAATGGACTGCAAAAAAGGTCAGTAAGGATAATTCATAATGCCGCCTACAGAGAGCATACTAACTCCTTATTTCTAAAATCACAAATACTTAAACTTGCTGATATTTAGGCTAAAAATAACAAATTACCGAAAAATGTCATCCAATACTTCTCTACAAGAGAGGAGAAATATGATCTCAGGGAAGAACTACATTTGAAACACTTATATGCTAGGACTACGTTAAAAAGCCATAGCATTTCTGTATGTGGAATCAAACTATGGAATGGATTGAGTAAGGAACTCGAACAATGCACAACGATGAGCCAATTCAAGAAACAATACAAGCAGTTGATGTTTGCTAAATACAAGGATGAAGAGTCTTGAACCAGTCATGATGTGCTATATATATCACTATATTGACACTTACTATGGTACCCATTATGTCATTGAATGGTCATATCACCTCGTACTTCGGTACGGGATAAAAAATAAAAAATAAATTAAAAAAACTTAAACTATATTAGGAAAGCAGGAAGTGAACAAATGTAACAGTTACTGATTGTAAAAGTACCAGATGGAGGGGTAGGATTTAATAAGCTTTGCTTCTTCCTACTCCTTTTGGACATGTGGAACTGTGAACTGATTATATGATGCATTCAATTGCAATCTGATGCATGTTCAAATTAAATTAAACAATTACCATTCACATTGTCCTCATGCCATCTAGGGCTGTCTGACCGTGGAACTGGACAGAGGCCCGAGAGGCTTCGGTTTTAGCCTCCGAGGGGGCACCGAGTACAACATGGGGCTGTACATTTTGAGACTGGCTGAAGACGGGCCCGCCCAGCTGGACGGAAGGATCCATGTGAGTGATGCTGTGATGTTTCCTACATTTGTAAGACATTCTGTGGTGACTGTAGTCCTAATCAAAATGAAGAACATGACTGATTTGGATTTATTGGAGCTTTACGCGGGATATAAACAAGTCTTTTCAGGGCCGCAGAGGGACTTTACCAGATATGAGACAAAAATTGAGCTCTATTCCTGAAAAGAATTGGCTTCAATTAAGGGGCAAGGTTATTGAGGACTTTAGAGGTAAAGATGAAAATATAAATGATACCATGAGAGGGTTATACTCATACCAATTACCTCCTGACCAAGTGTTTTTTTTGTTCATTTGATTTTTTTGGTGGGGATTTTATAGTGGAGTTATGATTCACTAATGTGCCCACTGAAGCGTTTTTCCACTCTCATTTCAGGAAGACAGTGTTCAATCTCTGTTGTTGCGTGAATCCAATTTCTGGAATTTGTTATTTTGCGAATGCAGGTGGTTCATCAGAATGCACAGCAACCCAAGTAATGAATTTTTTGGAGACAATCTCCACACAGCATGATGAAGCAAACTGTGGTCTTAACTGTAGTAAAAGTAGTTGTAGTAGTTGCTGTTTTTTGTCCCTTCTTTATGACACAGTATCTCACAAAGGTAAACCGATTGGGTAGAATAGGTTTTGCCTCTGCAGACTGCACTGAAATGAGTTTCCTCTGTGGGGTAGCTGGACTCAACCTAAGAGAGTAGAGTAGAGCCGCTCCTCCTACACATCGAGAGGAGCCAGTTGAGATTCCTTAGACATCTAGTCCGGATACCTGGTGGGGTGTTCTGGGCATGCCCAGCCAGAAGAAGACCCCAGGGCAGACCTAGGACACGCTGGAAGGATGTTTCACAGCTGCCCTTGGAGGAGGTGGCCAGGGATCGGGAAGCCTGGGGTTCCCTACTTTGACTGTCCGCCGTGACCTGGACCAGGATAAGCAAAGGAGACTGGAATGGAATAGAAAAAAAATATGAATAATAAGCACACCCATTAAAAGCCCTAAAATGCTTGGCATACAGTAGGCAGTATTGTATGTAAAAACTTCAGGTAACACAACATCATGTCTTGTCACAGTTTCTTCCTGCTGGAAAATGTTGAGTTAATTTTGTTGTGAATGCTGTTGGATTAATAGCTGCAGTGTTTGTTTTTTTGCAGATAGCATCATCAAACCACTTTCTATGATAGGCGGGGCTCTTCTGTATCCAAGTCTACTTTCTATGGTATTGTCAGTAGTCAAGATATCCTGTAAAATGTTGGCGGTGTATTCACTTTTGTCAGATACTGCACTACTTATCTTTTTCTTATATGCATCGTCTCATTCTTTGGTTCATAAAACTGCAATCAAACCCCCGTTGTTGGTTCCACATGGTGACCCTATCGAGAAAGCACAGCTTCATAAAATAATCGAATCATCCCACTGGGATGTAATTATCATATTGTTATTAGCCTGAATGGGAAGGATAAAAGAAGAACAGAAGCTCCTCGCGGGATTCCATCCTGGCAGACTGTGACCTGTGGGCATGCAGAGGAATGTCAGCTGTGATTAGAGGATTACAGATTGATATGCTGGCATTCATTTGTCATCTCTAATAATAGAGACTGCCTCCAGGCTGTTATGTGTGCCATGAATGGCGACACATGTTGATGATGTGTCAGTGTGCACCATCCGGATGCTGTCAGTGGGAACGCCAAGCCAGCATATCTCTCTCTGTCCCCTTAATGATGGCGGAATGTCATGTGTTTCGAGCAGGTCGGGGACGAGATTGTGGAGATCAACGGCGAGCCGGCTCGAGGCATTTCCCACACACGCGCCATCGAGCTGATCCAAGCTGGAGGAAGTAAAGTGGTGCTGCTGCTCCGACCTGGGGCGGGCTTGACTCAAGATGGTAGTAAGTGCTCATTTACGTCCACACGCCCTAAGACATCAAGATGGGAATTACAGCACAGTATACCACATGATTGGGAATTTTGGTCATGTAAACAAAATGTCAGTGAAAAAAGTGGACTGTACTGCTAGGAGACCAGGGTTCAATTCCAACCTCGGCCATCTCTGTGTGGAGTTTGCATGTTCTCCCCGTGCATGCGTGGGTTTTCTCCGGGTACCCCGGTTTCCTCCCACATTCCAAAAACATGCTAGGTCAATTAGCGACTCCAAATTGTCCATAGGTATGAATGTGAGTGTGAATGGTTGTTTGTCTATATGTGCCCTGTGATTGGCTGGCCACCAGTCCAGGGTGTACCCCGCCTCTCGCCCAAAGACAGCTGGGATAGGCTCCAGCAACCCCCGCGACCCACGTGAGGAAAAGCGGTAGAAAATGAATGAATGAAATATTGATTTGAAATACTGATTTGGGGGGCTGCACGGCGGTCGAGTGGTTAGCGTGCAGACCTCACAGCTAGGAGACCAGGGTTCAATTCCACCCTCAGCCATCTCTGTGTGGAGTTTGCATGTTCTCCGTGTGCATGCGTGGGTTTTCTCCGGGTACTCCGGTTTCCTCCCACATTCCAAAAACATGCTAGGTTAATTGGTGACTCCAAATTGTCCATAGGTATGAATGTGAGTGTGAATGGTTGTTTGTCTATATGTTCCCTGTGATTGGCTGGCTACCAGTCCAGCAACACTCGTGACCCTTGTGAGGATAAGCGGTAGAAAATTAATAATAATAATAAATGTTATTTATATTGCACTTTACATTACAGAAATCTCAAAGTGCTACAAAGAAAGCATAAAACCATGAATGAATGAATACTGATTTCTTGTTTTTGCATCCATAGGGAACATGAGGAGTTTCCTTTTTCCTTACATTTCATTTTTTATAGCACCAGTTAAAAACATGTAGTACTAGTCGTTACTTATTCTTTTAAGTTTCCCCCAAATGAATTGAGTGCGGAAGCCTAACAGTTGTCATTGTAACGATCACAGAGAGCATTTTGTTCACTAATTGAAATTCATGCATTATTGCCAGATTGTTTGTGTAAAGCAGGTGGCTGCTGGTATTTTCACACTGTGCTCGCTGCTTTACGAGGAGAGCGCAGACTGCGCTCCTTCCCATAAATCCATGCTGTTTCCTTAGCGATGATGACTCCATCCATTTGCTAACGGGCCTTTTGTTGTGGTCTTGACTTACTGGAACACACCACCGTCTGTATGGGGTTCTTGTTTATGCATTCCATCTCTAACCATCTGCTTCCTGTCGGGTGTTCTTCTTGTGATGCAGGTAGTGCAGCTTCTTCTACTATGTGCTACTACACTGAGCACCAACACTAACATCCTCACACGCCTTTCCTGGTCTCTTCTCTTTCTACGTTGGTAATTGCTCACCTCAGTTCCTCCCCTCCATTCAAATTTGCCGCTGCGGAATGTGCGATTATTTATTAGTGCGCTAAAGCGTGTGGCGTCTCTTGCAGGTCAAAAACGCATTTCACCCTCAAACTACACCGGGGAGGTGTTTTTTCCGGACACGTCACCCCTGTCTTCTTCATATTCTACCGGGGCTTCCATCCTTGTGTCCCCTCCTTACTCCGGCAGACTGAAACACTCCCGCAGCTGGAGCGCCACGTCCCCGCGAGACCTGCGGCGCCACAGCAGTAAGGCTTTGAGCTCGGTGGAGGAGCAAGATGAGTGGCGAGGAGACAAGGAGGTGGAGACGGCTGAGAAGACAACCAGCATGAAAGAGCGCAGAGAGCTGAGCAGCCCAAAGAAAGCAGCGGAGACATCACATCAAGCCAAAGACCAGCCTCGCAGCCCCAAGAAGACGGAGAGCCAGGCGCCAATAGCAGCACGGAACGACAAGAAGGTAACTAGAGTGAGATCCGCGAGCATGGGGGAGGCGAGCCGGGCTAGCAACCTCGATCGGAGACACAAGGACTCCAGAAGCAGTGACAACTTGCGTCATGGCAACAGCCGAAAGTCCAACCTTGAGACTAGAGGACACCCAACGTCCAAAACGAGGCATGAGGCAACAAGTTTTAAAGAAAGATCTCTTCATTCTCCTCGAGAAAGTGAACGAGGTTCTAGTCGGGACTCGAGCCATGTCAAGGACCAGAGTGCAGAGGACAGGAAGAGACATAAAGAGACTTCCTTCAAAGATTCAGTACTTTCACCAAGCGAGCCAAAGGGAAGAAACTCCAAAAAACAAGCTAGCAAGGAAGACCCTGTGGCCTCCGTTAGCAGGACTCCCAAGAGCCCTCAGAGCTCAAAGGCGCCCATCAGCCCTGGCGAATGGAAGGTACCCAGCCAAGCCAGAATCCTCTCCCAGGCTGAAGTCCTCCGTGATCCCTTTTGACAAGATGATTCTGTACTCCGGATTCTCCGTGCCATCCTTTGTGGATTGTTTTGAGCTCTTCCAGTAAAGGTGATACCACGTGCCACTTTTTCGAAGCCTTTGGTCCTTTTTTGGGTGTGGTCAACCTGGAAAAGCACCAGTGGTGTGTAGCAGCCTCTTCTTCTGCCTCCATTCTCTACTTCAGTATCTCAGAGCTCGGACGTCTTGCCATGTGAATTTGTGCCAACACGATGGAAGAGCAGCACCTCGCCCATGACAATGCATCCATCTGCTCATTATGCAAGGTGAGGAGGAAAGGTCATAGGGCAATATTTTTTATTTGTACTCTCATTTCCTGAGCTGCTTGGCTCAACCGCATGCAGTCCACTCGTCTTTGTTAGCGCACGTCTTACAGACACCGCTTTCCTGATCCTCATCCCCCAAGCTGGGCCAATTTGAGACTGTTCTCCACTCTCTTCCCTACGCGCTGCATCCTCCAAATGACCAGAAACTTGTGCTTTTTCAGATCTACTTTACCGAGTGTATGATAGCAAAAACAAAGGAAATGATAAAAACAGAAAAGAAAAAGGCTGGAAAATGTGTTTATGGTAGATTATTTCTCTATTGACAGTGTCTGACAATACATTTTACACATAAGCCGCACCCACTTTAAAGGGAAAGAAATGTGTAGATACGTATGTATGTATATACAGTTGTCTAAAACATTGGATATTTACACAGAAAGACACACTATAAACCTTGAAATCCTACCTCAACTCGATGTTCCCAGTGTATCGTTAGCTCTTTTTTCCACTGGAATTCAACAGCTGTAGTAATTTACTTGATCAAACTTACCTAAGATTTGTCAGATCAGAAATTAAAAACGTGACAATACCATTCACAACAGAAATGTACTATTAGTTCTATTAGCCATAAGTTAGCCAAATCAATGTTTAAGTAGCAGTTTTCAAAGTGTGTGAAAAAAGTATCCACAAATAGTTTGGAATGTGTGGTAAGTCTAAGGCTGTGTTCGAAACCGCATACTTAGCTACTACTCATACTAACTATTTGAGTATGTAGTGTGTCTACACTGGCAGTATACTGCATTCGCCAGAAATGTTGACAATGTATCATCAGCTTACTACTCACACTCAAATTACACAGAATGCAACGCGACGTGTGGGCCAAACGGCGGTGTCAATCAGGATACATTGCAAGTTCTTTCGCTTCTTGTTTTCAAAGTAAAAGCAGTGATTTATCACTATGTTTTTTGTATGAGAAAAGTATGGGGGTATTTTATTTTGTGAAAATAAGCGAAAGTGCATTGCTCACTTCGGCTAGCTTAAATTTAGCCGAAATTCAGCCGAACGAAATTGTAAACGGTTGGTATTTGGACAAATAAATGGCACACTCGGGATCAAAACAGCCACTTTCTCACCTGATTTGAAAAAAAAATCTCAATAAAGTTATGTATTTAAAGAGTTTAGAGCTAAAGTGAAATCAGTTAGTATGCTGTTTTGAACACAGCCTAAGAATTCCCATACTAGTCTATTAGAATTGTTTTAGCTTTATGCTAATGAGTCGTGTTTGTCCATGCCTGTTTCTGACAATGTATGTCTTCAAGAAGTACTATGTACTTTATCCACTTCTTACATAATGTACTATATACTCGTTCGACACAATAGAAGCCATATATCATATACAAAAACGTAACATTAAAGTTTGGGACAGAAGGACACAAATGTTAGCAACACAAATGTTAGCTACTGTTCGTGAGCTACAGTGCTAGCATCATGCTAGCTTAACATATTTGCTGAAAAAAACCAAAATAATCAAACTTACAGCTCCCACATTTGTAGCTGACTGATGGATCGTTGGCACAGTTCCATGCTTTATTTCAGAATTGTAATCCTCTGTGAAGTGGCAGGTGTATAAACATGGCAGGCCTACTTTTCTCAAGTGGCTCCATGACAATGGAGGTTTTTCCTTTATGACAACTGTAAGAGCTCCAGTCAAACATTATAGTCACATTTTAACATCGCTAAGCAAGGATTTCAGGATTATTTACTATGAATGTGCGCCCACCATAATTTTATTTCTATTAAAATTCCATTAGATCATCAGTGATCCATTAGATCACAGTTTAAGAATCCATGATATACAACATATTGGTTAAAAAACACTATTCCAATAAGAGACACAATCTACCAAACACTTTTGCCAACTGTTTTATGTTTCTGTGAAGCTCCTTGTACGTGTAGCTAAGTCCATGTTTTGATATAAACCTTGTCCAATGGTTCATTCTGAAGTACCAGAGTGGTTCTAATGTGCTGTAGGAAACAAACCCTGCACAAATCTTTGTACTTCATGACATTGTAGAGCTCACATGCAATGTTTGCTAATAATATCTCATTGTGAATCATAATTTGCATACATATATAGTATTACACCGTTTACACATTTGGATCTTAATGAGGTTTTACGTAGAGCTACAACATGCAAAAGCAAGAATTGAATTGGAAAGTTAAAAAGTTTAAGACCATTGTGCAGAAAAATCACAAAAAACTCTCCAAACCAGGACAAATCTCAGTCGGACTCGGTTTGGGCAAGATGGCGAAGGGCATCAACTGTCTGGAACCGATTTCGAACCATTTACAATTTATAAACTTCCCTTGCCGTCTACGCCCAAATGTTCTCGATGGTATTTAAACCAGGGGAACATGCGGTGCGGTCCAAAAGATGGTCAAGCGGGCATTGTGACCAGCAATGTTGTCCTGTTAAAAAAAACCCAACTGTCCTCAGTCATGACGGATGCCCGCTAACCACTCGCCGTTTGACAACCCTGCACCACCTGAAGCTCTGATGTTCCACTGAATGGAAAAAGCACCAAATCATGATGGACCAAAACACGTTTATTGTCTCACTCCCCTTTGTTGCTTTTGCATATTGTAGCTCTACTTAAATATTAATAAAATATAAAATACACACATCTTATGTGTATATTTATATACACATGAATGTCATGTTAAGTTTTGCTAAAGTATTAAAGTCCACTGCACTGCATTTGCCCCCGTAGCATAAAAGATATTTAATAATTTGTGATCTTGATGACTTTGGTTGCCAATGCCATATTATATATAGATATATATATATATATATACAGTATATATTTATTTTTCTGTTTAAGGACAGTTTATGTAATAGTGTTCAACCTGTGAGTCATGTCGCTGCCTACTGAGGGGGAAAAAAAGACGAGATCTTTTCGGGGTGTGTGTCAGTGCTGCTGGTTGATTTTTTGTGTAAAAGTCACAGATGCTGATCTCAGCCTGTTATGTAACTTACGGCTTTAAAACGGACTTAGAAATGGCAGGTTTTTGCGAATGAATATGATAGTAGAGCGGCTCAGAAGGGAAGAGGGTTTGCAGTATTCTTTTGTTCTCTAACATTTCTAACATGTGAGGGTAGCACATTTACATAAATGGGATAAAATGAGAAATTAGTGTACATTATAATAATAATAATATGTCATTGGCTGGAAACCCACTGTCGAAACTAGGCTAGCCCCAAGTATAGCCTAACGCAGGGGTGGGCAAACTTTTTGACTCGCGGGCCGCATTGATATGACAAAATTTATGGGGGGGGGGGGGCAGACTATATATTTTACACGTAACAGTCCACCTGGTATTATTGTATCTGTAAAATTGTCATGAAATCTGCTATTATTATTTATTATTTTATATTTATATTTAAATATTTTAAAAATAATAAAATATTATAATAATTACAATAAAATTTAAATAATAATTATTATATTATTATTATGTAAAATATGCAAATATAACAATAATATTATATATAATTAATATAATAATTAGCATTAATATAATAATTATAATAATCATAATAGTTCTAATAATTATTATAATAATCGAATAATCTAATAATAATAATTATTATTATTATTATTATGTGCTTGTGTCCCTTTTTTCAGGAGCACTTTGTAAACAACAGACCATGTCAAAAAACGAAATTGATAAAACCATCAAAAGGTTGGCTCAGGCCATGATGCCAGGTTGTATGTTGAGTTTAAGTGAAATACTTTGGAAAGATTGGGCGGGCCGTATTCAAACACTTGGCGGGCCGGATGTGGCCCCCGGGCCGTAGTTTGCCCACCCCTACCCTAACGATACAATATTAATGTGATATTAGGGAAAAAATAACATATACTGTACATATGATATATAACAAGCATCAGTATCAATATCTGATTTTAGTGTATTGATACCATGTGATCAGTATTTTTGTCGATTTCCTCCGAATTCAAACTTTTTGACAAAACATGATTTGTTTGCATCCAGTAATGCAATAATTAAGAATTCTGGCTGCTTTTTAAAACTACAATCACATTATCAGAATTCAAATTTGTGACTACTGGCCAATAAAAAAATGAGCTGCGGGTCATCAATTGCCCTTGTGCCATGGTTTGGACACCCTTGAAAATTGTGACTTTGAAGCAGCCCTCTTTAATTTATCTGAGCTGACTCCAGGTTGAGTGGACGAGGTATTCAGGTGAGCTCAGGGAAACATAGCGTTGTAGCAAATACAGCATGAGATCCGGCGGCATCAAACAGTGCGCTTGACTCGAAAAAACCACCAGACTTTCAACTTAAAAGACGCACTGTGAAGCAATCTGTGACTTTTTTTGTGCAATACTTCGTTGGGCTGAAGGAAGCATCTGGTATGATATATTTGCTTGTTTGAGGTTTTTTTTTTTTTTTCTATCTCATCCTTGTATCATCCTGTGGCCTTGCATCGCTTCGGTAGGAAACAATCTCTGTGCTTATCTTCTACATTGTGTAGGAACAGTAGATGTAAATGTTTGTACATTGTACAGCACCTTTCTAAATACTCGCTCAGCGCTCTTTCGGGTAGGGGGAGAAAGAAAAACAAAACAGAGGTATATTAATGAAATTGCCCCATTATTTTTTTATGTAAAAAGAAAAAAAAAGATATTTAAAAATGGATTGAAAAGGATCTTGACATGGTGTTCTGTTCATGCACTGAATAATAAAGATTTACTGACTACACACTGGGTGCCCAAACTTTTTCATACCACTATAGTAACATTTTCTTTTAATATGTCTACTATATTGGGTGTAAAGGTGTCTATAGGGGTGTTATTTCATCTCTGGAGGGCTCTAGTAATTAAACTGATTTAGAAGTTATTTTTTTATTATTTTGTTATTATTCTTTTCAATTATATTAAAATTATAATATAATATAATATAATTATAATATTTTTTTTCTAAATATTCCAGCTCCCAAAAATTTACTTGTCACAGTTAACCACAATAAACTGTATATGCAAGTAAGTATATACAATTAAGTATATACAATAAAAATCAAATAAATATGTGCTGAAAATGATAGCTTATTTGTTATTTATAGGAATAAATTGAGCATTGCTTTACATTTTAAAAGTTCATATAACAACAGTCGTCCCTGGTGTTAACTATTGGCGGAAAAGGAATCGGACATGTTGCACATGTCAAAACACTATAACCCCGTTGCTATGTCAGATGTCCTGTTGTCATGGTAACTGGCTTGCTTTCACCACAGAGGTAAGAGAGCTTTTTATTCTTCAATCGTGACAAAATTTGAACATTTGAAGATGTGTCTGGAAAGAATGACAAATTGAATGATTATGTTTTTATGAGTATAAATGATGGGGATTGGAAACAAAACATGAAGTATATCTGTAGCATAGTAGTTGAGAGAACGTCAGGATATTTCAAGGCTTTTGGTGTGACTGATAAATAAAATATGTGCTTTTATCCTGACGAAACAGATATTCCCAAGCACACGATTGTGTCAATGTTGCTGTGAATGAGCACCATTATGTTCACACACACACACACACACACAAACACACACACACACACGGCCATTTATAATTGCCCAAGGCAAGCAGACAAGGAGCCCTAATGGCTGTTTAATGGCATAACGAGTATCAAGTAATTGCATATTGCATGTTGTTCAGCATGGAAATACTCTAGAAGGCAAGTGACTTGTGTTGCAGCTACTATAAAACTGTACTGTAAATAAGGTAATGTATATTTCATAGAAATATTATTAATGGCATAACGAGTATCAAGTAATTGCATATTGCATGTTGTTCAGCATGGAAATACTCTAGAAGGCAAGTGACTTGTGTTGCAGCTACTATAAAACTGTACTGTAAATAAGGTAATGTATATTTCATAGAAATATTATTAAATAGACAGAAGCAAATACTGTGGTGCATTTGAGGCCTAATTAATGGTTTGGATTTGAGAAAACAACACACTCAACCCGGTAACGGCATACTCAAATGATACTCGAAGTTTACTCCAAGACGCCTTACAATTTAATACATGTAAAGTACGCCCGCTCTGGATGGATAGAAAATTGATTGACACTTTACAATGAGGTACACAAAACTACAGTAGTTGATGAGCAACAAGCCTAGCTTAGCTAACCACTACTCATTCGTCCATTAGTTCTTTGTCTGTGCTTTTGTGTACCTTTTGGTAAATTAAACAATATTTAATCATAATTAATCACTTTTGGCCCGTAGTTAACTCAATTAATTACAATTAATCGCACACTTACTTCACTTTGAAATACAATTACACACACTTTAATCAAAATTTTCTAGGTAGCCTTGTAGCCTTGTATTGCATACAACAAAATTTGAGTGCAACTCCACGGTGTATTTTGTAGAAAGTAAAAATAAAAAATAAGGAAATAAAATAAAATAAGGAATAAGAATATAAATATAAAAAGTGGCAGTTCAAAATAAATGTAAATATATGTACATTAAAAACAATAACCTATACAATAAATAAAATGTAAAATTGCAGTAACCAAAATGTGGAATTGCAGTAAACAAAAGGTAGTATTGCACATATTATACCTGAATTTCACTCGAATTAATAAATCTAGTCCTGTATAGCACATTTTGAAGCTTATTGTACATAAAAGTAAGATGTGTGTAATATAAATAAATGATAATAACACTAATAAATTCCCTCCCAAGCCTTTACTGCCATTTTCAGGGAGGGTTCTGTATGTCCTCACTTACTTCCGCCTTTGCTTGCAGCTTTGCAGGGGTGGCTAGTATTGTCATATTTTTGTAGTTCTTTCATTCCACCACAAGATGTCACTGCTTCACTATGTCCCATGCAGATGCATAAAGGTCTTTCTTTTCGGGGTGAATGATGGCAAAAAACAACCAACAGTAAATGAGTGATCATGTTAGACTGACTCCTTTGATCAAGCAAAGGAGTCGAAAACACGTTTTTGTTGGGGTTTAAATCCTCAAGCACTACTTCTCTGTGCATCATACGCTTGGAATGCTGCTGGGAGAGGTTGAAGTGTGAAATGTTTGACTGGGCAGCCTGCTCTTGCTCAAACGAAGAAGAGATAGGAACGTTCCTTCACCATCAAACACCTCAGTGCTTCCAAAAGTCACTAAAGCGTGTATTTATGTTGCCATGGGAGACCGTGTGTGTGTGGGGGGGGGGGGGGTACTTGTCAAGAAGACGTAGGTGGAGAGTTCTGGGTGGAATTCACCCTAGAGTGTCTGGCACAGAGGCACAGCCCCCCCTTTGTTGCAGACGGCGGTGGAATGTGTCCATGACAATAACACAAACTTTCTGCAACAGCACCATAACAACAGTCACCCCTCCCCATCTTTAAAATGTCCTTATAACACCACCCCGACTCAGTTTGCTTGCCCCTTTAGTACAACAGACCAAAACAGATTAATAAGGGCTTTCCCTCAGTGATTCAGAGGGAATACCCTCTTTTTTTTCCACTCTCCCGTTTTAGGACACACCCATTTTGTTGGGAATGCCTTCAGATCGACCGCTAATTTAACATACGGGGACATATATAATGACAAATAATACCCAACTGTGTGTAATGCAATATTAAATACATTAATCTAATCATTAACTTTTATTTATGTATTGTATTGCTTTGAGAACGCCGGAAAAAGAGGACGTCAAGGTACCGCTTGTTAGGAGCTTCCTGCTTGGTTCCTTTCAAAGTAAAACGCCATTCAAACGTGACGCACTCTTGCCGAGCTAATCGAACTCCTGAACAAAAACTTATAGCACACTTGCTAACCAGCCTTCAGTTACCTTCACTGTAAATGGATTGAGTTTATAAAAGTAATACATGACAGCTTCCACAATAATCTGATCGATTACTTGAAATACAACCCAGGATGATATTGTCATCATCTTACATTTGTTATAATAAATTAAGTCCTATTCATAGTCTTATTACATGATATACATGGGCAATCTAAACTATACACAGCCCGTTGAGATTTCCAATGTGTTTCTAATAATTTTTTTGATGTGCTTTTTTTTCAGTACTATACACGCATGTCCTCACAAATGTTCATTAAGAGGAAAAAGGCTTTGAAAGAAAGCTAATTGAAGCGGAGTCTATATGACAACATGGTAAGCTTTATGACAAGCGTGTGCAGAAAAGTTTTAATGCTGGGTGTTAGTATTTGTATCAAGGAAGTTGTCACGGAGCTAGGGAAGTAGCTGCTGAGTCAAGAAGCGAGAACATCCAGTAAGTAGTTAAGACAGCAAATTAGTTTAATCTTATTTATTTTTCTCTATTTTTTAAAATTAGTTTTGTATTATTATGCTAATTCGGCTCTTTGTATTGAGTTGTGGACTCCTATAGAGCAGTTACACACAATAACCAGCGCACAAAGCTTTCTAGTTCTTCCAGAATCTGCACCTATTCAGATGTATTTCTTTGGATTTTGTGGTTCCCTCGAAAATGGTCTTTTAATTTATTCCACCCATTCTGCTGTGGTTGGTCACTCTCATTGCTAGCTGCGAATGGTATAGGATTTGATAATAAATGGCAATGTATCTTTTTAAATTGTGGGAATCAGGAACTCCCATACGAGCCATTGCTGGAAAGTAAACAAAGGGGGAAGGTAGAGAGCTTTGCTGGCTTAAAGCCATGCCCTTATAAGGAAGTCTGCCCTTTGTGATGTCACAAAGGGGCAGTTTTACCACACCTTTTGAAAGCAAGCGTTTTGACCCATTCCAAACTTCTTTCAGGGCTCACTTCCAAATGCATAATCCTTATTATCTGAAACTTCTGGCTTCGTTTTACACAAGATTACAACATTTTAACTACTTTTATAGGTCAGAAAAGTGGAAAAATAGGTAAATTTTTAACATTTTAACATGAAACACAACACTGCTACTCTCAAATCAATATTGCCCTGCTGATTTGTCATGTGGAAAATTACCTGACTGCCATTGTTCTCACAGCAACCAAAAAACAACCATTCAAAAACCAAATCAATGTGGAGGAAACAGCTGCACCCACAGGAAGTTTCTGCTGATCCCCTCAACGTATAGCAAACTGGCCCAAAATTCATACTTTCACTTGTAGAGCGCTATCTACCTCCCAAGGCGCTCAAAGCACTTTGACACCGTTACGCACATTTACTTACTGATGACGCAACATCAGGAGTAACTGGATGTTCAATATCGTTCCCAAGGATACTTCGACATGATCATGGCAGGACGGAGGACTGTAGGTTGTAGAACCTACAACCTCCAGGTTGGCCAAGTACTGTAAGCACACACACACACATTCAAAGTTTGGGCACCCCTAGTTATTTTCAAGATTTTCCTTTATAAATCACTGGTTGTTTCAATGAAATGTATCATACAGCAGACAAATACTATGATGTATGAGAAGTATCCTTGGGTGGGATACAAAAAGCTTCCTATTTGTTAATTCAGCGCTTTAACTGAAATTGCTGATCCAAGCAACCGCTGCTTTATCTTGAAAAAAATTAATCTTGAAAATTACCAGTTTCACTTGGTTCTTCTTTTTCTGGAGATATTCTACATTATGTAAAATGTCTTCTGTGTCAGTCATGTATGCTTTTCTTTTGAAGGCAGCATATTTCTCACTTCCTGGTTCTTTTCAGTCAACTTGATGACTGTATTTTTCTTCACTCACTACTAAGAGGTGGAGTTGAAAGAGGAGAAAGCCACCTCTCTGCCTTATCAGCCACAAGTTCCACCAGGACAGCATCGTGAATGAAGCACTTCTTTTTTTCCAGCATGGCTGACATAAAGGAGCTACTACTGCTGCTGATGATGCGAAGTACCAGAACACAGCGGAAACTCACTTGTGTGCTCTTCTTCTCCGTCTTCGTGTGGAGGTCAGAAGGTGAGAACAAAGATGATTCAATGTGTCAGTTTCGCTCTTCAGATATGTGTTATCAATGCACCAGCTTAAATCTAGTGCTTTCCTTAAAAATATACCCTACAAAATGATTGCAATTGTTATATAGATGGAAAATTAATAAAATTAATACAAATTAAAAATACAAAATTAAATATTTTTTTTTAACTTACATAGGAAGTGAACAAATGTAACAGTTACTGATTGTAAAAGTACCAGATGAAGGGGTAGGAATGATTTCAATTGTTATATGGATGGAAAATTAATAAAATTAATACAAATTAAAAATATAAATAACTTAAATTATATTAGGAAAGCAGGAAGTGAACAAATGTAACAGTTACTGATTGTAAAAGTACCAGATGGAGGGGTAGGAATGATTTCAATTGTTATATAGATGGAAAATTAATAAAATCAATAAAAATAAAAATCTTAAAAAATTAAATAGAAATTAAAAAAAAAACTTTAATTATGTTAGGAAAGCAGGAAGTGAACAAATGTAACAGTTACTGATTGTAAAAGTACCAGATGCAGGGGTAGGAATGATTTAAATTGTTATATGGATGGAAAATTTATAAAATCAATAAAAATAAAAATCTTAAAAAATTAAATCAAAATTAAAAAAAACTTACATTATATTAGGAAAGCAGGAAGTGAACAAATTTAACAGTTACTGATTGTAAAAGTGCCAGATGGAGGGGTAGGATTTAATAAGCTTTGCTTCTTCCTACTCCTTTTGGACATGTGGAACTGTGAACTGATTATGTGATGCATTCAATTGTAATCTGATGCATGTTCAAATGAAATTAAACCATTACCATTACCAAATTTGACATGTAAGCAGCTTTGTTTTAAACAAGTTTTTTCTTACATTACTGGGGTCAGTCTCCCCTTTTGAATGTGTCTTCTAAATACTTTTTACTGTTTTTACACCAGCTAATTGCCCCAGACCAATCCGAGAGGGCTTCGCCATAAACCCCAAACTATGGCTGATGGACACTTTTCCGGATGGCTCCAATGTCTTTATGGTGTGTCGTAACGGCTACGAGCCGGAGAGCGGCTCTGACATGATGACCTGCCATGAAGGGACGTGGACTGAGTTGACTCTTAAATGCAAAAGTGAGATCTCTTTTCACTGTAACTGTCATGCTGTCGAGATCTAGTCAAATCAAAGATGTTTGTCCGGCATCAAGGGAAGGACTGTGGTACTCCTGTTGCTCAGCCGAACATGAGGTTTGATTCCAGTGCCGGCACCCTCTTCGGCGATTTCATAACTGTCATATGTGATGAAGGGTGAGTGAAAAAATATATAAATATACATAGTGGGCCAAGAGTAGGTGTACATTTCATTTTTTTTAATCGCAGTTAATTCGTTCCTTACCTGTGATAAGTGAATTTCTGCCAAGTAGGATTCCTTATGAATGGAATTTTTGGAATTTTGTAATTTAAGGACAGTAAATCTGACCTACGACATAGGTTTTTTTTATATTAGAGCCCTCTAGACATGAAATAGCACCCCTATACATTTATAATACCCATATTTTTTGTTTCTTTCGACTTTTTCCTCATACCGGAGTTGCCACAGTGCGTCTGTTTTGATCCGCATAGTGGAGATTCGAACCCTGGGCATCCGCTCCAAAGTCCAGAACGCTAACCACTACATCACGGCGGGCTCTACACTTATAATACCCATATAGTAGACAAAATAACATTGCATTAACTCCTTAAGCGCCAAAGTTGCAAAGTTGTTGATAGTGGAAATTGAACTAGCCAATATTACAATAGTCAGTGTATTAGTATATTTTAATGAGTTCTTGTAGTGGTCAGAGTTTTATGGCTCCAAGGGGGGATTTTAATTTGGTATTTTGTTGATAAAGGTTGTCTACCAATGAGTTACACAGTTGAGGTGAGTTTTTGAACGCTGCTATGGACTAATTTTGATTGGCCAAGATGACTGATGACATTTTCTGACCAAATGATTTCATCAAGAATGTCTGGTTGTATACCTACTTTTGGCCCCATGTTGTATATTAGTACAGTAAATATAAACACAAGCAGGGCATGTTTGAGTGACTTTTCTTTTGTTTCCACAGATACATGATTCAAGGATTAAACTACAAGCAATGCATGGCGAAAGGCTGGTTCGGGAGAGCAACATGTCAACGTAAATACCTCCATTTAAAATCAATACAAACTTCACCTACTTCCACTATCTGACTTAAAATTTCCAAGCTTTGACATTTCTATTTGTGTCACTTTTAGCCATAACTTGCCAAAAGCCTGCAAATGTGACCAACGGTAAAAGCTCATGGGATTCCGAGGGCTTCCCAGCGTACGGAGAGGTCATACAGTACGACTGTGATGCAGGATACACTCTGCTTGGGAACAGCAGCATTGTATGCAAGAACAGTGAATATGATTCCCCGCCTCCTGAATGTAAAGGTAAGCTGATAAGACTGGTTATTAAATTTTTACAGTATTCTTGGTTATATGTATGCTTTGAGTCATGACAAATCTACGGTGGATATTTAAATTTTTTTTTTTTTACGGTGGATATTTTTAACAGCTAAAATATGACAAAGAATATAAATTATACATACTGCAACCACACCCATCCCTCCAGCCCACGCTCACACAGGGACTGGGACACCCCCACACACACACATTCTTAGGGGCTGCTGTTCTTGACGAATGTGTTCTGGAAAACCGAGAAAATGATTTACCAACTTCCGGTCATGGTAAACATTGAAAATTGAAAAAAAACCAAACTCAAATGTCCTGGAAACAGTGAATGTAGCCTTGTCGTTCTGCAAATGCACTAAAAGGTCCCCAGACCCAGTACCTGGTAGGGTCCCCCATTCAGCAGCCCCTGCCAGGCACAGGCCACAAGGCGTTCTCCCCCTGGTTGGGGGCTGCCCAACATACATAATGTTGATATAGGTGTGTAAATACCATTGCGATGAATTAATCACATTGCTAGATGAGTTAACTCGCGTAAGGCACACAGAATGACCATGTATGTAGCACCAAACTTTGTTTTAACATAATTATAATTTTTACATTCTTACATATATCCCTATTTGAAATGACAAAAATGAATGTTTCATGATGAATGATATATTTCCGCGGTTGGTTATTTTAACATGAACACCAACCTGCACGTTAGCCAATGAGAAGCATTCAGAGGACACCGTTACAGGTTGTTTTCCACATCTTGCAGAGGCGTCTACATCACGTCCATCAACCCCAACACTTGTGCACAGAGATAAAACTATCACAGCCAGCACAGAAGCGACCATCACGACTTCACAGGGTACACACACACACACGCACGGTATCTCTAGGCCACGCCTCTTTCGAGCTTTTTGTCTCTGATGGATTTGGTCAACAATGGCAGACAAGTGCTGACCGCAAGTGATCTTGTGTGTCAAGGTACAGACCTGATCAAAATCAAGACCAGTTGAAAAATACATTTTTCCACATTTGGACCGTAATGAGGTTTTAAGTGGAGCTACAGTATGCAAAAGCAAGAAGGGGGAGTGAGACAAAAAACTGTTTTTTACCTGATCAAAAGTTTAAGAGCACAGGCAATAAAAGCCTAAATCTGCTCAAAATTCTTATTTTCTGTCAGGCATTCACAGGGTCATGCCCTCCAGATGACTATGAAGCTAAGAAGCAGTGTGTCCTTGCTGCTGAGGTCGGATGTTAAATGTTAAAACATGTTTTAAAAAACTGATATTTAATAAAAAAAAACTTGACATCTGAAGACATTTTGTACAAATGATTGATCAGAATGAAGAGAGGGGCCATAACAAGCAGGAAAAGGGATGGGTGTCGAAATGCAGAATGAAAAATGGAAAAAGTGAAATCAACCAAAAGTGGTAAGCAATTGGAAACGATTGAATAGCATGGCATCAATAAGCGTCATTGCTTGCTGAAATATTGAAAAGGTATAAAAAAATTTTTTTAGCAATACTAATGCTAATGCTTGCATGCAAAACCTAGCATGATAGCGCTGAGTATGTCAATGTTAATACTAACTAGATGTGTGCACTTTCTGAAGAAACTGTGTGTGAATTCTGGGGATGATGCCGAATTGCTGTGCTAGCATGCTAACACATAGCCTTGATGAGCTGAGGCCGAACTGCGATGTTGCAACTGGCATGCTAACGCATTGTCTTGATGAGCTGGTGCCGGACTGAAACACGTAGCCCAGACAAGCTGAGGCTGGACTGAAATGTTGTATTTAGCATGCTAAGTGTGAGCATGTTAACACCTAGCTTGATAGTGCTAAATGTCAAAATAAGAAAACCTGAAACCTGAAAAAAATTACTACAAAGCTTGCATGCTAATATATATAAGCATGTTAACAGTTAGCATGTTAACATGTTTCATGTTCTCATGAAAACACTCAGTATAGGTTTATACATTTCAAAATAGCAAAAATGTCATGTTTATACGATAACAATGCTAACATACTAATTGTTAGCATACTAACATTTAGACTGAAAACAGTAAACACCTAGCATGCTAGTGCCACTAACAGCATTCACACAATAGCTAAAAATGCTACTATGGTAATGTTATCATACTAGCAATGCTAACATGCTAGCACTTAACTTGAAAGCACAGTATTTCTGAGTTCTACTGATGGAAATAGCTATAAATGCTACTATACTAATATTGGCATGCTAGCACTAAGTGTCTGTGTTTATTAATTTTCAAAGAAGGCAGAAAAGGCTACTATGCTAGTTACTATGCAGTTAACGTGTTAGTTAGCATGCTAGTATATTAACAAGCTAACTGCTAGCATGCTAACACATAACATGATAGCACAATATAATAGGAACACTAAATTGAGTTGTACATTTTGACTTTGGAATGATTTTAAATGGTTGAAAAATGCGGCAGCAGTAACAATTGTTACGTTTTTAAAGAAAAGTGGTAAGTTTGTGTAAAGCACAAATTTTAGTCATGTGAAAAATAAGTAGCCTGAATAACCTGTATGAGTATGAAACAGTTTAATGTAGAAATGGCTTGAATCTGTTGAGAAATGTGGCAGTAGAATGTTTTTTTACAGAAAGTGATGATTTTGCGTAAAACAAAAAATAAGTAATCTGAAAATTCTGATGAACATAATGAAGAGGTTGGTTTTGGAAGGGATTGAGAAAGATGTAGTACAATTGCGTAAAAATTTAAATGTTTTCTGATTTGAACATTTTGACATTGGAATGCCTTGAATGGATTGAGAAATCTGGACGAGGAAGTACAAACAAAATGGATGAATTTAGAATTCCTGAATGAGAGGAACCGTAGTAATAAGTTGAAAAAATTATGAAAAATGGGAACATCAATGAGAATTTTTTTTTTTTTTTTTAAATTTCTGAATGTTTATAAATATCTGAATAATGTGTAATCTTTACAGAAAATAATCTGATGACTGCAGAAGCTAACAAGGAAGTTGGTGAGTTACTCACATTAACCCTTAGATGCACGAGTGACTGGACCCTACACGCTTCCATAAGTGGGTCAAAAATGACCCATACTAGAATCAATGCGTTTTTAAGGAATAATCACTTGTATGATATTTAGCATTATATTCAGGACAACACAAGAATGATTTCATGTTAGAAACATCTTATTTTTTCACTTTTTTCCATCTTAAAAAAAGAAAATTACCCCATACAACAATAGAAAATGTGAGGATCCAAGTTAAAAATGTGAATGGCATGATTTCAAAAATGTTTTTTGAGGAATACCTGGAATATCAAATGCTAACAATTTTTCATTACAAAGATATTTCAAGAAAACAACCTGACCGGGTCATTTTTGACCCACTTATGCATCTAAGGGTTAAATGTTGATGTCTACTTTACTGTATAATTCTATATATGTCCTTTTACAGATTATCTCCCTTTAATCGCCATGGTTGGTGTCGCACTAGGTAACGTTCCCGCTTTACCAAATGTTAGATAAATTGAAGTTTAAAACAATGTTTACTTTTCTCCAGGCGTAGGCATAGCGGTGTTGTGTCTGTATAGGCTTATCAAAAAGAAAGGGTGAGTTTCAATATTTTCACTATTTTGTTGTATCAGTTTCTTTTCCGATTTTTTTCATGATCGTTCTGTTTGGTTCGAGATAAGGAAGTCGGTTGCTAAAGCGTCCAGGCAAAAAACTGATATCAGAATAGTAATTTAGACTGATGCTGCTATGCACACTATTAAGGGGGGGAATAAGTATTGGGACACCAATATTAAATTAATTTTACAAAGCTGCTCTGCCAAGTGGTGGGTGTATACACATTTAGTAGTTCTTCCTTTATATGTGGACATTATTTGTGTATCGTTTTTGAGTCATCATACTAACAAACACCACCTGCTGCATTGGCGTATTCACCATAACATCTAAAATGGGTATAAGAACAAAACACACACGTTTTTTTTTTAACTTCAACATAGGTCATATGACACCAGAGAAGGCCTGAAGCCCAGGTTATTCAATGTCTAGAAGCCCCACCTCACCAAAGGTACTGGTGCGTTCCAGTACGTGAACGTAATAAATAAACATCGCAGTGGAATTCTGCAGATTTTGACGAGATTTGTGTTTTTACCTCCCAAGCATCTGATTGGAAGAGTGCTGGACAACATCTGGGAGCCAGGAAGGACTTGCCAACGTGCTGCAGCAGTTCCTTTGGCTGAAGGGAAGAAGAAAGAAAAGGGAATTTAATACTATTGCGCGTCCACTGGCGGTCCATTCTGCTGAGTGAAAAGGCTTAGCGAATGAAATCAAGCACTTTTTTGTAATATTTTTGTTGTAAATTTTCAATACTGCCTAAAATGTTTTCTATTTATACTTATTTATATTGAAAACTGGAATAAACACTAACTTCTTAATGTACGCTGTATTTCAGGCCGTGCAAACGTAATGTGGACACGAGCTTATTAGCATGGACGAGGGGGTGTTACAATGTGGTTCAGTGCAGTGCCTGATAATAAAAAAAAACCACACAATCAACTGCATTCTTTTTTTTTGCACGTTTTTGGGCCTCATTGTGGGGCCCTTTTGCTCAGCCGAGTTCCGATAACGGGAGGATAATAGGAGAAAGAATGCAGCAGACGCTCATGTACCACTAGACCAATGCCATGCAGTACTGAATGTACTTAGCATGTATTTATGTACATGTATAGACCTCCAAGTCAGTGTACAGCTTGCACATTGTTTTTTTCCCTCTTTTTCTTTTCTCTGAGTGAAATGACTGCATGTGGATATCATTTTAAATACTAATATACATAGTATCTAAAGTACAGATTTTTTAAAATATAAAAAATATGTAATATATTTAAATATATATAAATATTTTATATTTTAATATGTATATTATAGTATAATTTGTTAAATATTTGATATTTTCAATTTCAAATGCAGCAATAAAATACATATATTTAGTAGATAAAACTTATTCAAATTATACTATCCCAATTAATGAGAAAAAAATAAATACAATGCATTTGTAATCATACAAATACTACATGAGGTAATTGAACTATATATTTTAAGTTATATTTTATTTTTTGAAAAATAAAATGCTTTAATTTATTCTCTTTACTGTATTATTTCTAATTTTGAATGTACATAATAGGTGAATTAAATTCTATAATTTGCCAAAAATACAAACAAGCTGTTGTACAGCAATAGTACCCTATTTGTTGTTGTTTAAGAAGATTGTTTTTCTACTTTCTATCAATCCAAACCCCCAAATTTTATTTATTTTTTTGCATCAGGGGATTTGACCACATCACTCAGGTTGATGATGTCATGATGTTTGCTGTGAAAGAGTCGTTTCGAATGTTCTTAGCAGACGTGAGCAAACATCAAGCCCCACCGAAAGAGGAAAATCTCTGCTGCAATTAAATGGATCCCACTAATAAGCACGTTCCCAGGCCGCAAAACAGCAGCTGCAAGCAGAAACTCCTTGTGGTCGTGTGTACTCCTGCTCCTGGCCATCAGTATTCCTACTCCTGGTCATGTGTACTCCTGCTCCAACCAGCACAGTATTAAGTAACGATTCAATCTTACATTAAAGTAAAAAAAACACATGGAAGAAGGAATGGGATCTCCGCACAGGAAAACCTATTCCCCTCCCAATTTCATGTCCCATCACCAAGCCGACCATTTGTGTACATGCGCCACAAACACAACCAAATCATACATGGGAGTTGCAGTCTCAAAAGCTGTCAGATGTTGAGCTCTGAAAATGTAAACTAGTCGCCCTTGAAATGCAACAAACGGGAAGATTGATACTTGCTCAGTGATAGTATCCCCTACTGGCATAATTATTATAATTATAGGACCCATTCAGGATGTGAAGTAGTCAAAAGTAATGTTAGAATACTATATTGTCATAGGCATCTTATTATGTAACACAATTTTGTGGTCCAATTAATGCAATTTTGATAGTTAATTCATATACATGCAATCATGCTCCCACTTGCTTCAGGAGTTTTGATATACATTATGAGTAGAATTATTACAGGTGTTACGGGATGATAAAAATGTGGAAAATATATGACTATATAGAGGCTGCACGGGTGAGTGGTTAGCGCGCAGGCCTCAAACCTAGGAGACCTGAGTTCAATTCCACCCTCAGCCATCTCTGTGTGGAGTTTGCATGTTCTTCTGTGCATGTGTGGGTTTTCTCCGGGTACTCCGGTTTCCTTCCACATTCCAAAAACGAATGTGGGAGGTATGAATGTGAGTGTGAATGGTTGTGAAGACATGACATATGAAAACAGCTGGGATAGGCTCCAGCAGCCCCGTGACCATCATGAGGATAAGCGGTAGACAATGAATGAATACAGGAATCTACTTGTATTATATATTGTATACAGACGTTTATCCTCGCAAAGGATGTGGGTATGCTGGAGCCTATCCCAGCGGACTTCGGGTGAGAGGCAGGGTACACCCTGGACTGGGTGACACCCCTAATAATTATGTAAATATTTTCAAAGACACCATTTTAAAAAGATGGTCTATATCATGTGTGCATCTTATGGCACTGAGCATTCAGGAGGCTTTTTCCTCCATCCTTGTATGTTGCCATTTTTTGTTCTGTGGCTCTCATCGCACTTTTCTTTTGTGACACCACTGTTAGCCTAATGAAGTGATGACAGTGTCCATTACTCAACATCGGAAGCCATTTTACTCCCATCCTGTTTGTCCTGGACAGGAAAATGGTGAAGCCAATTTGTGCTGTGGCCTTCCGAGGATGGGAATTGAATTTGTGCTGACACCGAAGTTGGTGATGATGTTCACGTACAGTACATGACAAATTCATATTTTATCACTGTTCAACAACATCCTGTTTCACACAGCCTAGAATTCTCATTTAGTCGAAACTGAGCTGTTAGCATCAGCTAATCCCAGATGACTTCATTATGGACTGTTGACATTTATGCTCTTAGACTGTGTTTGTTTTTTTAAGGTTTAATTTATTATTATTACTTACCTGCCCCAGCACATTGTCACACCTTTTTTGGATCCAGTTTGACCGAGATTGTCAAGTCTGTGACTCTTTATCAGTTCTGAGTCAGCCTTCGTGTCCCATTCTTAGTATATTTGCGTCATTTCTCAGTTAGGGTATAATAAACTTTTAACTGTGACACAATAGACTTACAGTTTAAGGAACTTCCTTTTTAAGCTGTAATTTAAAAGCTTATGGTCTCATAACATTGCAGTACTACTATAGTCTATATTTCATGTATATATGTATTTTTTGTTTGGTTTGATTTTTTTTAGCATGATGCATATAACCTTTTAATATTATGCAATGGCAGTCCATACTTCAGGTGTCCCTGGTTTAAATGAGTTCCAAATTAGACTATTTTGGACTAAAAATTCATTTATTCGTTTTCTACCACTTACTCTCTACCACTTTGGCCTACACAAGGCCAAAAATGCATAATTAGGTAGAAAAAAACATACATAAGTCGCACTGGAGTATAAGTCGCATTTTTTGCGGATAATTTTTTTTCCAAACTACTTGACCAAAACAGACATTACGTCCTCTTTGAAGGCAAGTTCTAACAATAAAAGAATAGAGAACAGATATGCTAACACAATGGTTATTCAGCTACACAAAAAATAAACATGAGCAGAAAATTTGTCCAGTGTTTATGTAACATAAACAGTTTTTTTCATTTATAAGTCGCTCTGGAGTATAAGTCACAGGAACAGCCAACCTATGAAAAAAATTGCAACTAAAATATGGTACATCCAGTTTATCATCACTTTCCCACGGTGCTCCAAATCTGAGATGCGCCTGAACCAAAGAATCTTGTTGTCAATGGTGACGCCAAGAATAACGACTCTTTATCCACTGCAAGTTTTGTGCTTCCAAAGTCCAAGTCGGGAATCTTTGGAATCCTTTTCCTTGACAGCATGAAAGCCTTGGATTTTGTAGGTTTTAAGGTAATCTTCCCATTGGCTGCTCATGCACTCATCTTCTCAAGATCTGTTTAGACTAGCTAAAACACTTGTGCTCTTACATGCAGATCTTATTGTTGCAAACAGTGGAGTCATCAGCATTGGTCCCATTTTCCTATTTTTCTTCTATGTAAACAAATATTGTTCTGAAATCTGAATGTGTTCATCATTAATGATGGAGTATGATATGGATCTGTTACAACTCAGTAACAGTGGAGTGGAGCACTTTTACAAAAGTAAACAAAGACAGAATTCCGTTGTGCACTCGTAAGGTCTGACTTGTGTTTGTGTCACCCTGGCGTTCTGACAGAAACAAATACAACATGACCTTCAGGACACAGTAAATACCGTGTGGGTGGAAAAGACAACAAAACCATAAAGAAATACATTTACTGCAAATATACTTAAAATTGCTTGTAAATTTGAAGGAGTTGTGAGTGTGAATGGTTGTTTGTATATACTATGTGCCCTGTGATTGGCTGGCGACCAGTCCATGGTGTACCCCGCCTCTCGCCTGAAGACAGCTGGGATAGGCTCCAGCACCCCTGTGACCTTCATGAGGATAAGCGGCAGAAAATGATTGAATGACTTGAAGGAGTTGATGTCACAAGTGATGCAGATGCAATGCAACTTTTGATGCAAGCCAAACTATAGAAAAGGACGATGAGACAGCTATTAATAAGCACAGCAAACAGGGCAAAGGTCAAGCAAAAATATAAATCAGATAGCTAAAAGGCCAAAGCTAAAACCTATGTGAGAAAGAAATACAAAAGTAACTAATTAAAAAGTGATTAAATTAGAATAAATAGTCCTCTTGGAAGGCAAGTTCTAACAATAAAATAATAGAAAACAGGCTGAATAGATGTAAAATATGCTAACACAATGGTTATTGTGGCTACAGAAAAGGTATCTAGTGTCTATGTAACATAAACAGTCGCTCTGGAGTACAAGTCGCAGGAACAGCCAACCTATGAAAAAAAGTGCTGACTTATAGTCCGGAAAAAACAGTATATATTCCCTTGTAGGATATTTGTAGCCGAAAAAAGCCGTCATTTCATCCCGAGGGCAAAAAGGGGAAAATGTGACGGTGTGTTTTTAACAGAAAAACCAGTGGAGGGTTGACTGCACGTCAGGCTTGATGCAGACACTCCCTGTGACTCACATGGCTTCTAAAGTGAGGCACATCTGGGGGCTTCGAGGATGGATCTGAGAGACGATCTTTGGCAGGAATAAAGCCTTGAATATGAGGCTGTCCCTACTTAGTTATTAAATGTTTAAATTACTATTCTGTTTATGTTACATGTAAGATAAGTTAGAGTTAGAGCATATTTTAACCACTTCAGAAGGATTTGTCACCTGTATCACATAATATGTCAAATACACCCACTTCTATTTGACACCCAGATCACTTGAATGACTTTGAGAAAGTTAGTAAAGAAGTGAATTAGTTATGAGGCTAAAGTTAGAGTGCTGTTTCAGGACTGAAAGTGAGTGGGAGGATTCGGTGGAAGGCTGATTCACAAGAGTGAATGCAAGAGTGCTTAACTGCATCTTCTTATTCCTTATTTACTATTTTTTCCCACAGCTGTTTCAACATAAAACTCTTCCTGGGGAACATGTGATGAAATAAATCAGAAAAAAAGTATTGTGTACAATATATGTCATAAGTGAAATGGTCTAAATATTAAGTATTGAGGACAAAGTTGCAACATTTGAAAGTTATGGTGGAAAATATCAAATCAAAACAGGGTGGGCTGATCATCCATCTTTGAAAGTATATTTCATTTCAATATTCTAATGCAATATATTTTTGCACTGCTACAAATAATATGTCATCATTCATAAAACAACACAATTAAGTGTTACTTGGCAACACCAAAAACAAAGAACATAATCTCTTCTTTGCATCAACCTACAGTATAGTCACATATACCAAACAGCATTAAAAAATGTGTTATTGTGGCACAACAATTCGTGCATTTAATTAGGAATGGAGTGATTTAGTTCCCCCAGAAGGACTCCGTGTAATATCTGAACTCTTATACAAACTTATAAATTATGTTAGACCACCCTTAAAAACAACATAGTTGACAAAAGAAGTGAAATCATATTAAATTTAGTAAGTTAATAACGTATAATAACATTGTTACACATTTAAATGATCAATAATGTAAAAACATGACACAATTGGTTGGTACAAAAATATATTTCATATATTTATTAGAAACAATTCAAGACCTGCCCTGATTGATGTCACAATGCTGCCGCCTGCTGGCCACGTAAGGAAACACACAATGAGGCTGAGTTTCCCTCTACATTGTAACCGATTTCAAATGGTGCTAGACATGATGGAAACTCTGAACACCAAAAGAAAACGGTCAGCCTTGGTGAGGGCGGGCGGGCTGGGGGGTTGTAGTGTGCAATGATGAACACGCATCATGCTGAAAGACAAAATGCTTGATAAAGCTTTGTATTGGTTCCCGTGGTGAGACATGGTGGCCCTCCTGAAGTCTGTTCCCGCTCAAGAACACCGATTTCAAATGGTGCTAGATTTGATTTGATACTCTAAGACACCATCTGAAACCGGTTCCCTGGGGAGGATGCCACCTCTGGCTGTGATAGTCCCCGTGCTCGAGGCCGCCATCTGCAACACGCAAAAAAAATACTATTACATTTTGACATCTGCATCATATTACATTGTAAACATATTGTGACACATTTTACTGTTTTTTTTAACGTTGATTAAACATTTAGCTCCAATGTACGATAGCTACTTGATAAAAATAAATTTGATATAAAATCCTGAAAAGTAGGCTGCACGGCGGAGAAGTGTTTAGCGCGCAGACCTCACAGCTAGGAGACCCGAGTTCAATCCCACCTTCGGCCATCTCTGTTTGCATGTTCTCCCCGTGCATGTGTGGGTTTTCTCCGGGTACTCCGGTTTCCTCCCACATTCCAAAAACATGCTAGGTTAATTGGCGACTCCAAATTGTCCGTAGGTATGAATGTGAGTGTGAATGGTTGTTTGTCTATATGTGCCCTGTGATTGGCAGGCGCCCGAAGACAGCAAAATGAATGAATGAATGAATGAATGAATAAATCCTGAAAAGTTTTTAATGTCAACATGGACACCAATAGCAGGTCAACAACAATCACAATGATATAATCACTGATGCGGTCAGGAGTGGTTCATTAAAAAATATACACATAGCAGCCTTTTGTTGTGGCCAACCTAAGGCACAAGTGCAATAATCCGACACATCTTAATATGTCACACTTGTGAGGTGGATGGATTATCTCGACAATGGAGAAGTGTTCGCGAACAGTCGTTTAGACAGATTTGTGAATGATGACATCGGTCTTTTGTATCCATAGAAAGAGTTTTACATCTGTCAGTTCAGGACAAAAAAAATAGAAGCATAAACCAAAGTGCTGCATTTCTATTTTTGTTGAGAAAATTATAAAGTAAATATTAATAATTGTCCCCTAATCCAAAAACCTCAGTATGTCTTTCCATGACAATTTGACTGCCACGCGTTAATCCCCACTGCCTTGTGATTCGCTGTCGGCTTCTAAAAGAACTGTCACCATGGCTTTTCATTTAAGTCCGCAACACGACTTCTCATTACTCACCATGGCATCCTGGACTAGGCACATACCCCCTTTTTATAGCCCAAACCGTTATGTCACGTAAACCCTGAATGCCCAGTTATGTGTGCGCACATATAAACAAGAGTAGGTGGTTAATCCTCTTATAGATTAGAGCTCCTAATTTATCAGGTGTGAGAGAAACAAATTCATCAGGCTAACGCGTTCTACATCGAAATTGTTTGTGCCGAATATCGACGAGCGGTCGCTGCACAATGTTGACGCTTCTAGCTGTAATTTCATTCGTACGTTGTTATGAATTGATTTGTTTGGGAGTTACAATGTTAGCGGTGACCAGCAGCGACTGAGCGTTATTACGGTCAACTGAGTCAGAGTTCACAAAATCCAGCAGATGACTCATGGTGCGTTCACTTACCTAACGTACTATAAATGCTCCGATTAACACCTCTATTCCACTAACCACCAAAAAACTACATAGCAAATGGCCGTTGTGGTTTCTAATTAGCAGAGTCAAAAACATAAGCATTACGCGGCTGTAGGGAACCTGTGTATGAACTCAACCGTGATATTAAACGGAACGGCGAAAAAAATTGCCCATCATTTACAATCATTCTGTGAACACATATTTCTGTGCATTATAACACAAGAAAACAAGTTAATATGAGCATGCTAACAATGCACGCCATTGGAACATACCTATTTCAACTATGATTTAATCGTTTGATATACATGCTGTGATCATGCATTAACACGAACACTGATAACATGTAATATTTGCAGTATCTTGCCATATTTTGATGATTTAAAATGCTACCAAAACTTTGTTTCCAAGCATATCAATACGCATACTCATGTATGCAAGTTCCATCAGCAACAGCAAAAACACTTCCAATGTCCGCACTCATTGAGATGGCTGTATCTTCCAGCACAAGACTCCAGTCCTCAGGTAAAAAAATGCTGAGCTAGGTATCCACTCTTCCATCTGTGAATGACGCTGAGACAAACGGTTAGCGAGGCGTCGTGTTAGTCCATTTAGTTATTTTTGTGAGGGGTTTAGCATCAAAATAGCTATTGTCCATGACATCCGTTGTTTGCTAGCTAATATTAACTTTTTTTGCGTCAGAATGCACAGAAAAGGGAAAGAAATATGTGTTAATGTTTCATATGATTGTGAATGTTCCCCTTTAATGCTCGCTGAGCAGTTAGCTCCGTACTACAATTACAACATTGGTTCTCGTTCACAAATGACCATTTGGTAAAAGATCTTTCCAATTTTTCTTGTGCTCCAAATCATTATTAAAGTAAAACAATTACTATTTTGAATTTGATAAAGAATTACTTCCCATTAATATCAAGTCCTTTTTGTGGTTTAAAGAATAAACACTGCTGCTATAATTAGCACATTTATGGCAATAGTGCTTGCATGGCAAAATCAATGTGTTTTGGAATACATACTAAAATGTATTTGTAAGTATTTACTGACAAAGGCTACATTATTTCATATTATTTCATATTATTTCAAATGCCACCCCAGCCGATTTCATGAGTGGATATAAATCTGATATATATTTAATGCTACAGCAGTCTATCCGACCGATACATGTATTAGTGAAGCAGCTCACCACTCCTGACCCAATTCTCAGCCAAATGCTCCTCGGAACAGACGTGGGAGGAAGTGCCCCAAAAACTGCCATAGCCAAACGTCTTGCCATCTTCCTCCTTAGTCTCCTGTGTGAAAAAATATGGTTAAGAAAATGTTGACTCTCGTTGCACAAAATCCTTGATATTGCTACAAATGCACCAGGACTGATATGTCATGTTTACTTCCGTAAACACACACAACAGTGTGATGTTGTGTTTTGTGTGTATTTGCATCACTTCCCAAGTGCAGCATGTTCACATTACACACAAATACAAGTCAAATATTTTTGGTAATGTGAAAAACTACATAACAGGATTGAATTTAAACAAAAAATACCATACCCTGCAGTGTGAGCGTAGTCAAAAAGACCAAATCAAGGCTCTGGGACTTTATGCAGTTCATTTTCTAATTAGTGTGTAAACCAGTAGTTTACAATATTAAACTTTTTGGCATGTTTTCTAAATGAATAAGACGTTATCCTGTTGGAGTTATCCAACATGACTTCATGACTGGACTGGTCCGCTTTGATGACGATCGTAACATTTCGACTTTTAATGTGAAACAGCAACACATTATCTTATATTACCAGCTCAGTAAGGAAGAACATCAAAGGCACTGATTTGTTTTTGGAACACTTAAATATGTTTTTAGCCCATTTGGCAGACGGCTAGCTGGTAATGATACCTGTGAACAAACGTGGCCTCACACTGGTCTATTAATACATCATCATCATCACTGAGTGAAGCCCAGGTTTAATTATAGCACCTCTTTCCTCGGGGTCTATAATCTCAGCATGAAAGGGCCGTGTTCGCCGTAGCTTTTATGAGGTGCGCAGGTGATACCGGGCCTGTGGTTGTAAACACATATGTCCGCACGGAACCATATTTGTGTTGTTGCAGTTGTTGCTATGCTGTTCTTGTCAGGGACAATCCTACGGTACGCTGTGTAAACGCGATGCCCTCCTGTCTGCCATCTTGGACAGGTTGTTTAGCCTCATAAAAAGTGGCGGTAGAATAACTATTAAGGTCACGCTTCCTTGTATGTGAAAGTGGGTCATATGGTGCGCTGGTCAGTCTCGTTTAGGGCGCCAGAGTCATGGTTCTAAAAAAAACAAAACACGGATTATTTGATTTATATTTGCAGCAATGAGCTTCCTTTAAATGTGTCCTTCCTGTTTCAGGTACTCTATTCAGGTTCAGTAAAGGAAATCCACTCATGTGCATCTGATTTTCATCCCACGTGGAGAGAACGTTATCTCCTGCCTCTGAGGGGTCAGCAACCGGTAAGCAACCACACCCCCATGGACGCAGATCAGCCTCCATGTGTGTCATGACCTATTGTGCCAGTGCAGTTGTGATGATACTGGTAAATATTTACTCCACAATTTTATGGAACACATTCCTTCATTTTTATGGTGGTTTTGGAGAGTGTTGTCTGGACTTCCGAAGCATATGATTCAAAATCTCCTCAAACTGACTCATATGTTCTACATGGAAGCATCTGCATTCGTTCTGTCTCCATCTGGTTATTTATCCTACTCAATGCCAACGTCCCTGACTAGGAAGGACCAGGAAGGCCCAGGAAACAGGCTTCAGCAACTCAGCACTGCCCTCTTGTGTTCTACAACGGGAGTCGCTGTCATCATATCAAGTGCGCACTAAAGGGGAGCGAGATTATTGTTGACCTGGCTACTGTGACGCAGCAAATGTTGTTGACACCTGAAACACGACACAGGTTGCGTCACCGCTGTGTTACTCACTCCACCCCGCAAACAATTTATATTTCTTTAGTAATGACAAACAATGGCGCAAAGAAACTGACTTTTCCACTTCAATTCAAAGTAAAAAATAGGCTTCCATTAAAGGGCCGTGCCAATCGGGACTGCGTAACATCTCCCACAACGGGATTACGCACTGTGCATCTCTTGCGCAGCATCCTATTCGCAGCACACGCTTTGTTTACATCATCTCATCTTCGCAAAAAGGCCAAAGTCGACTTTTTTCGCCAAACACAACTTGACAAAAGCCCGCTACGTTCACATTCTTGGCGGAAATTCCCACTGGATCTAACCGAGGATCGCCTGCGCCTGCTTCCCTCTGACGCAGTTTCATTTACCTGTTGTCACGTCGAACATACAACATTGTTGTTTTTTCCACCAGTACACATGAGCACTTGTCGTCAGCAGTCACCTCACTTCGGTGTTATGGCGACGACGGAGGTGTTTTTGTTATTTTAATCACATTCGGACACTTACAACAGCAACACCTTTTATTGTGAGCGCTTCACGCATTAGGAAGTACTTAAGTAGTATTCTCGACGCGACATACGCAGCGCAGCGACGCTCTCGTCTCACAATAACATAAATAACTTACGTGTTTATCCCGGGGACTGTCTCCCTGCCTGAGCCGAAGGTGTGTCGTCTTGCCCTCCACCACGCCAGGGGAAGGCTGTGTCCGCGGCTGTCCCCTCCGCTGCCACTATCGGCCCAAGTACGCACGTTTATCGCTGCGTAGCTCCAGTACGATAAACAGAACGATTTTCCATAGCGCAAGCAACGAAAGCCCCGCCCACAGACACTCCCCCGGTCGCTAATTGGTCGAGAGCTCCAAGAAGGCTGTCGTCAACACCGGAATCACATGTGGCTGACGCATGTTTACAAACATCACTTTAAGTCATGTGGTAATGGGCGCCATTTTGTAACCGTAAAGTGTCTCCCTTTGTCGTGATGACAACCTCTTAGTGCTATTTTACATAACTGTACTATGTAGAGATGGGAGGAAAATTGCTTTACCAGGCGTCTGTTTGGTACAGACTTAATATAAAAATACGCTTTGGTACAGTCACCTGAATTGTCACTTTACAGGTATGACAGCACAATTAAATCCACCTTAAATAAAGTAAAAAAATAACATTGCTGATTGACTGTCAGATCTAACAGTGATTGTTATTGTGGGTGAGGTTTGCAGTGGTGTAAAACGGTACTGACTCCTATTGTTTTAATATTTTGGTTGCATTATGCAACAAATGTCAATCAAATAAGCAATGAATAGACCTGTTAAGTGAATACTCCTTTCAGTGTCAATCAAAAGTGAGCATCACTATGTTCGTAAAGGTAATCTATTTTGAGTTCCTTGGATTGCGTAGTTGTACCTAATATAGATACAGATAATATTTTGTAGACTTATTTTCAATAGGTCACTCATGCAATGACAGGTTTCGTCCATTGGATGGCGGTGTAATAATCACATTTGTTCTGTATTTGGTAGACTCGTGTAAGGGCATGCTGTTCTTTTATGTTTACGTGGTGATATAAACATTGTATTTGTTAACTATTAATGTACGACTGCTATTATGAAAGTCACGTAACACTGTAAATATAAAATTGATAATAGCTTACTTGTTTTGAATTATGTTTCACTTTATCAAAATGCACAACTGGCACCCTAAACATTCAGGGAGGAAAAGCTAAAAACGATAGGTACAGTGATGATATGGACACATTGCTAACAGGCTGATGATAGCTGTGATAGTTTTTATTAATAAAAAAAAGTGGTTATTTTCTTCCTATGATAATGTCTTGGCTTGTTAATACACCAAAACAATCCTTTTACTTGCCTTTGGTGATTTCACCAAGAAATATGCTCGTTATTCCGTCAACTAATTGAACAGTATAGTAGTCAAATGAGTCGGAATACATAAATTGAGCACAGTGCGTCGCTTTAAAGGGTCCGACTAAAACACGGTGACATATTTACGTATCCGTTCCTACTTCCTGAATTAATCACCACGAGGGTAAGCGGTATAGAAAATCCGCGAATGAATGGTATCATTTGTACAGTAATCGTTGTTGAGTAAACGTCGAAGCTAACCAAGCATTTAATATTTGCACAGGAAGACGTGTCAATATACTATTTTACAAGACGTTTCTCATCATTCTTAGAGTGCTACAGTGAGTGCTGTGTTTGGCAGACCTTACTACCTGATGGTGGACATGAAGGAGCCGTGGTAAGTAAAACACTGACTTTGTTGACCTCCAACTGTGTCTTTTTTGTGCTTTTCTACTTTTATTACCAATAAAAAAATGTTGATGCACTGCCAGTGGAAAAAGGGCAATCAGTGTCGGTTAAAAAAACAAAACAAAACAAAACTGTACACTCATGTCATATGAAAAGTCAACATGCAAACACAAAAAGATCAAACATTTTTCTGACTAAGATTTGGCTGAAGTTTGCAACATAAAGTGATGCGTATCTTTTGCAAAGAACAGCTTAATGTATGACAGCTTAATCTTAACACATTCTTCATTAAATCTCAAATACTTCCGGATGATAGCATTGGAACAAAGCTATGGTTTCTATAATGGATGTTTGGGCTGATACCCCTGCTAAATTGATCAGATTTAGTTCAAGCTTCAGTTGGATCATTGCATCCCATATATTCCCAGCTACAATGGAAATTGTACACTTAACAGTTTGTAGTTTTTGGGCACATTGGGGGTGGAAAAAAACAAAAGACAACAATAAACAAAAACACACAATGAGTTTTTTTTTACACGGATATAACACCCAAAAATCATGTTAAGAATCAACAGCAAATTACTGAATTCCAATTTCTATTCCTTCAAGACTAAAGGTAGGGGGTGCTGGTGACAAATCCCAGTCAGCACCTTGCTGAGCAGTTTTAGTCCCAAATACATTGTACGCAGGCTCCTCTTGGAAGACAACCCAAATTTTTCACATTACAGGCATTGTCATTATAGTTATTATGAAGGTCACTGACGGATTCATCCTGGGTGGTGGAATTAGGAGAAATGGAGATGTGTGGGGGGTTGTTTCAGGCAAGGAAGACAGTTGATTTTTCTCAATGTGTCTCTCCAAAGTGTGGAGACCTTTCAAGGCAGCTGTTGGGAATTGTGGGTAGTAATAACCAGTGGTTGATGGTTTAAGGTTTGGGGAGGGGGGCAGAGGGGGTGTCAAGATTCACATCTCTGTGTCGGCCACTGAGGTCTGGGTGGCAGAAGAGTGTCCATTAGTGGTCGGGGAAGCGTTGGTTCCATTTTCTGGTGGAGATTCTCCGTTGGCGGTGACCTTGTCAAGGGGCTCCTGGGGCAAGGGGGCAACAGATACCAGGGTGTTGGCCTGGTTCTCCTCATCCACTTGGTAGGACTCGGCCTGAGAAAAGCACAAAGGCAGCAGTTTGTTAGCATCAAGCTAACACATGCAACCCGAAGGAGTTTAATTTTCCTGTTCAAATAACACAAGCAATCAAGCAAGACGGTGCGAAGTGAGAACCGATGTGCACATGTGGGTGTAGCCCCAAAGTAAACAAAGTAATTGGCTCTTAATTCCCATAAGTTCATGATTTACAGCTGTGTGAACTCAGATGTTGTTGCGAGTTCACACAACTCCCATACTAGTAACTCTTTGTGATAGCGTTCACATTTAAGGAGTGGCTAGATCAATGAGACGACCTCCATGGATTTATACACAATATGTCCAAAAGAGTGGTGCAGTGCCTTGGAACAAAGACGGTTCAATGAAAATTGTAGCATGGGTGTGCCTCCATGTGGTAACTCTTACAAAGGATGATGTCATGAGCTAGTGAGAAAAAGGAACTCAAACCACGTGTAGACTTCTGGCAATGGTTGAGTTACAAAAGGCTGCGTTAAGCAAGTCAAGCCGCTCTACTCCCTCAAGTGGGAGACGGTGATGAACTGACAATGGAAGAATCATATATTCAAGTCATAATCCATATGTACTCATAGAAAAGTGGTTGCAATAAAGGAACTGAATATTGGTGGTCCAAGATCTAATTCACATGGAGTACATTATAGTCACAACAACCATTGGTTTCCAACGCAGCATCTTTCTGCAGCATGGCTTATTTCGACCTTCATCCATCCTTTTTCTAATCTTCGTCAAGGTTATGCGAAAGTTCGAGCTTATCCCAGCAGACTTTGGGTTAAAAAGAGACTTCCATTGGTCAACTCACTGATCAAATTCTGAAACTCATTAATTTGCCAGATTGTGCCCATCCTTTGTCAAACGTTTCCTCCTACATTCATAGACACACGAAAAAAAATGTCAAGCCAATGAGGTAGTAATGACCGAGGCATGTCAACAAGTCCAGTGCCTTAAACAGGACCTACTATGCTCAATTCCGAGCCTTTGTATTGGGTTGTGGACTCCAATAGAGCAGCTAGACACTATAGCTTTCTAGATCTTCCAGAATCTGCACCTATTCGAACTGTAATTCTTTGGACTTACAAAACAGGGTTTTTAAATTTATTCCACCCATGTCCTGCCTACGGCACCCCCACTCCGCTGTGATTGGTCCCACTCAGCATGTTCAGCTAACAGCTTGTACAAGTCACAGTGAGCCGGTGTTAGAAAACCAGGGTTCAATTGCACCCATCTCTGTGTGGAGTTTGCATGTTCTCCCCGTGCATGCGTGGGTTTTCTCTGGATACTCCGGTTTCCTCCCACATTCCAAAAAAAACATGCTTGGTTAATTGGCGACTCCAAATTGTCCATAGGTATGAATGTGAGTGTGAATGGTTGTTTGTCTATATGTGCCCTGTGATTGGCTGGCGACCAGTCCATGGTGTACCCCTTCTCTCGCACAAAGACAGTTGGGTTAGGCTCCAGCACCCCCGCAACCCCCCCAAAATGAATGAACGCATCCTGTCATGCACTCACCAGCCGGACTCCTTTGGAATTCTTGTGGTGGGTCTTAAAGTAATAACCAGCCACAAGAAGAGCAGCCAGCAGCAAGCCAGTCAGCAGCAGGGAAATCAGCACCAGTTTCGAGTTCTTCCTCCAGTGAGGAACTGCTTCCTTCACACCGGTCTGGGCAGCAACACACAAACAAAAAGTACACATATGACGATTATTGTCCTGCACATATTACTTGAGCATGTTTTGTTTTTTTTACCTTATCTTTAATGTTGTCGTTGTTAAACTTGTTGACCATTCCTTTAATATCATCTACAAATCAGGAGAGGCACAGATTAGACACAGTACATCAACACCATTCAAAGTACACTACAGAGTTGGCATCATCCTTATAGCTCCAACAGAGTCCATCTCTGACCTTCAACATACTGTCCAGATACAAGGATCTGGTCTGTGTTGTCTTCCTGGTAGATCTCTAGCTTGCAGTCTTCACCACACAACTCCTCGAGGACGCTCTGGATCCTTACTTTGGTGTTTTCCTGCAAGGTGATGAAATATTTTAGTTGAATGGTTGCTTAGGCGATGTTTGTTTATCATTCAGTGTCATGTAAGGGAGTGGTCGCTAAACTTACTATAGCGATTTTACACTATTAATTTATGTATTGTGCAAATTATGTGCTGAGCAAATAGAAAGTGATGCTTTTACTTACACAGTTGGAAAAGTGGGCGAGTTTCAGATTGACTGCGTTTTTATCATGGACAGCCTCTTTGCCAACGCACACGACATCACCCTGATGGACATAAGTCATATTTTAGCATCCAACCAAACGGTCAATGTTACGGCAATATGATAAAAAAAAAATCTCACCCTGGGAATGTTGTCCGGACCGTCTCCTCTCCCAGGTGCAGGTGCGGCGGTCTGTTGCTCCTCAATTTCGGGTTGATCGGGATACACGTCTATGGTGACCTGGCCATCGTCAGCTGCTTCACCTTCGGGTCTTGTCGTTTCCTCTTCGTCACTCATCTGTTCTGTAGCTGGTGTAATTTGCTCAGCAGGTGTGTTCAAGTTAAACAAAACGGTGACTTTTTCATTGCCGCTCTCTGAAATTTTAATGGAAATGAGTTATGCAGCAGATAAGCTGTAGGCCTTTTTACCAGCAGGCATGACTTCTGCTTTTTTAAACATGCCAAAAAGTGTCCCTCTTGGGTTTTAGTTTAGTTGGTTTGTCATCATCATGTGTGGTTAGGCGTTAAAAATATGCATAGCCAAAACTTCCACGAACTCTGACTCATCGGGTATGTACTATGAGGACACCAACTCCAATATGAGGATGGAACATCATTAAAGGTTTGTTTAAAAAAAAGATTACATTTGACTTTTTCTCAATATAAAATAGAGAATGGCACTTTATTTTAGTGGCTATTTTTAGATACGATTATTTTTATGTGCCTATTGCATGAAGCTTTAAAATAAAAATAGAAAACACCCGCATGTTAAGTATTTATTTCAATAAAACAATTTGATATGCATATTTGACTTTCATCTAAAGTCACTTTGTGGAAAAAATATCAGGATATACCTGTATATCGTGCATCGATATTCAACCTAAATATATCAGGATATGAGTTTTTGGTCCATATTGCCCAGTCCTACCTAACGTTTACTTTTCCAAACTCAAAAACAAAACGCAGCAGCAGTGTTGAAAACGCCAATATGCATTAAGTGTGTGGTGGTGAGTGTGTGTCGCTAGTCGCCAGTGTCGTGCGGCAAGGTGTCACTACATCGATAATGTAGTTTTTTGGCATAACAATGTCAATAATTTCCCCTTGTGGGTTAATAAAGGCATATCGTATAACAATGCTGCTGTATAGCTTGATAAATATGCAAGTCATTACTGTATGTAATTGGAGTGTTGGTGGTTTTTGAAGGGTTTTTTCAGAAGTCTTTATTGGCAAAATAGTTGCGTTCCATTATGTGCATTTTTAGCTGCCTCTTTTTGTAAGCTATTTTTAGATATTTAGAACTCAAAAAGAGAAAGACTTGTGTTCATGTCTTTCATATGGATTGTGAATGATGGGCAAAATTCCACAAAAACTGCTGTTTTTCTTAAGGCAGCAACATTTTCTCAGACTTAATAATGTAGCTTACCAGAAGGAGTCACAACCGGAATCATGTCTCCACGTATGTAGCCTTCTGCATGCATGGTTGGCAATGCATCTGTAACAATGTTCTCATCTTGTGCTCTGACTCCTGCTGTAAAATAAAAAACAAACAAACAGATAAATATGCAATACTTGCTAGGTTTGAATTTTGGTTACACTCAACACTCAAATGATTTTAATGTTTATGTATATTCTAACTGGCTAAATTTTGAGTGGTGTCCTTACAATACATGCTTTAAATTCCATGGCTGAGCAGACTGGATAGCATCCAGCATGCAGTAGAGCACTTAGAACCCAAAGAGTATCTGATCTCCCGGTAAGACCTTAAATCAATGAGCGCCACTGTAATAACAAAAAAGTCAATAGTAGACCCCTTTTCAAATAAACCGTTTTCCCTACTACTACAAGACAAGGCCCGGCCAAACTATCTCACCTCCCACTGGGAAAGATGCTGGGAGCTTCCCAGGAAAATTTGTCCACTCATGGCAAGCACACAAGAGCCGATGCGATGGGCTTTTGCCAAACTACGAAACACAATTTATTATTATAAAGCTGCATGCCAGAAGACGGTGTTTCACACAAGCTATAATGACGTATTTTGTCAGTCACAAAGTTCTGTTTAGTTTTACCGCGCTTCTATCACCAGCATAGGATTATTTTTCCTGAGCCAAACCTAACTAACAGTACTTAGATTAAAAATGTGTATATACACATTTGCAAGAACCTGTTGATTCAGACTCTACATGGTCTGTTGGCTGGGCTTGTTGCTTTTGTGTCTTTTTCAATTAAACTTTTATTAATATTGTTATGACTGTTATGACTGTTATGTTCCAATGCATGCAGAGGATGGTGTTTTGTTTCAGAGACATACAGTATGATTAGATAATAGAGCTTATTAAATAGTTTGAATTGAATTCCATTGAATGGGGCATCCAAAGTTAAGTAATTTTTGAAGAATTCTTATCATTATGTCATCTTCCGCTCATTATTTATAAAATCGAGTCTTATAGGGTTATTTCTAGCTGCCATGTATTTCTTTTTTTATGTGAATATGCACACTGGTTTTGTCTTTTTTGTGTGTGTGCGACCCCACCCTGCACTGACACTGATCTGATGATGAGGTTGAGGCCTTTTGTTGCCGTGACAGTTCAAATTGCGGGAGGAGGGTCCGGCAATCAAAACAAAAAGACAGCATTCCTGCTACCCAGATTTCCGTCACGCTGCCAAAACACCACCACCACCGTCATTACCTCACTTTCCAAACATTCCCATAATGCGTCAACTCTGCAGATCTCATTACGCTCTCGCTTGCTGTGTTAGTTTTGCTGCTTCCTGTACTCTCTCAAATTGGAATATTGTTTTCCTTTTTTTTTTTTGCTCACATGCAGCTTTAATTTAGACCTTGGCTGTGTTTTGAGTTGACACAAACTTGGCTTCAGATGTGTATTGCAATTAGGTTTGTGGTGATTTATATCACAAAGTCCAGGAAAATACAGTATATCCACACATACTTTTATTGGTATTAGTTTTTGTATTTTTTTGACTGACATAAGAAAGCATCATGGACTATTCATTGCCATTTTGTCTGTTTACTACTGATTAAAAAGCTTCACAATGTGATTAAGGTTGCTTTCATGATCTAATTTGGAACAATTACATATCGGTCATTCTGGTATTGCTCTGTTATCCCATTTTGCACATGAAAAGAGTTTAGTTTAGACGGCAATGAGTGAGACTTTTTTTTTTATAGAGACCTGATGAATTCCCATCGGAATATTCGGAACTCAAGTGAGTTTTGGATCTTGGCATTCTTTAAATCACTTGAGGTTGGTAGGATATTTTTTTTTCCAAAATACTTTTTTGGCATCTCCTAAATTCCAACATGTTTCTTAAATGACACACAAAGTATGATCAAAGGCTGTGAACGATATACTGTATAAGCATCTCTATAGGTTGCTTTTTATAGAATGTAGATGATGTCTCACAGTTGTATCGGTGCTTGTTTTCTTTTGATAAATCAAAATGACAGGCAGGTGCCACTATAGTGTTGAGTGTAAGCAGGTGTTTGAGTCAGTAATCTTTAAGGTCTTGCGGCATGCTCCATTTCAGCAACTGTCCCTAGCAGCTGCACATTATATTGTATGTATATGTTAGGTGGGAATGTGGTTTCGAGACTTTGCAATACATACATGACTGATCTTTTGGCGGTTTCTCTATTCATGGCAAGCTAACAAGGTATTTGAATGTTGCTGAATGAAGCATGAATTTTTTTTCCAGGTAGATTTTGATGCTGTTTGTCAGAAAATGGAAACAATGCAAGCTACAACCTACAAAGCTACAACCTGAATTTTGGCTGTGGCATTTTGTTAGAACCGTATTAGCCTGAAGAAGACCAGCTTTTTTTTTAAACATTTGCATTAAACATTCATTCATTCATTCATTCATTTTCTACCGCTTTTCCTCACGAGGGTCGCGGGGGGTGCTGGAGCCTATCCCAGCTGTCTTCGGGCGAGAGGCGGGGTACACCCTGGACTGGTCACCAGCCAATCACAGGGCACATATAGACAAACAACCATTCACACTCACATTCATACCTATGGACAATTTGGAGTCGCCAATTAACCTAGCACGTTTTTGGAATGTGGGATAAAACCAGAATACCAGGAGAAAACCCACGCATGCACGGGGAGAACATGCAAACCCCAAACAGAGATGGCCGAGGGTGGAATTGAACCCTGGTCTCCTACAGACCCCTGTCCGCACCCCATCATCTCTTGGGATTTGAGTTAGAGGAATGTGGTGGGCTGTAGAGGAAGACAAACCTACATCTCCACACCTCTCGTTGACTGCTCGCCCTCTCCCAGTCACGCACAGCTAATCCCAGGCATCCGCTGAGGTGAGCCACTACACACCTCCCACGTTCTGGTGGAAGCGCGTCAGGATTCCAGACCATAACATTCTCCTCTCAGTACATGTTACGCTCTTGGGACGAATAAAGAGCAGTTGCATATTTCCCACGGTCTTAGAAAACTCGCATTTCATCACTATTTAGACACTGCTTATTTTTCCACTTAATGATGAGGCCTAGGGAGGTGACGAAGATCTGCCTACTTCCTTGGACATGTTATCACTTAATCACACAAAGAGACACCAATTTGTCTTACATTTGTACCGTTTCTGTTGCCATCTATCTATGCCATCCAAAACGTAAATGCAAGCCGATTTTAAAGTGTATTGTCAATACTAGAGTTGTTGTGGCCCTTTAAATAAAGACTTATTTGTTCCCAATATTGTCAGTTACTATGGTACCCGTTATGTCATTGTATGGTCATATCACCTCGTACTTTGGTAGAAGGTACATTATTTAAAAAAAAAACAACAAACAAAAAAAACCCCAAAAAACCTTAAACTGTATTATGGAAAGCAGGAAGTGAACAAATGTAACAGTTACTGATTGTAAAAGTACCAGATGGAGGGGTAGGATTTAATAAGCTTTGCTTCTTCCTACTCCTTTTGGACATGTGGAACTGTGAACTGATTATGTGATGCATTCAATTGTTATATGATGCATGTTCAAATGAAATAAAACCATTATCATTACCAAGAGTCTTGAACCAGTCATGATGTGCTATATATATCACCATATTGACAGTTACTATGGTACCCATTATGTCATCGTATGTTCATATCACCTCGTACTTCGGTACGTGACAAAAAAAAAACTATATTAGGAAAGCAGGAAGTGAACAAATGTAACAGTTACTGATTGTAAAAGTACCAGATGGAGGGGTAGGATTTAATAAACTTTGCTTCTTCCTACTCCTTTTCGGACATGTGGAACTGTGAACTGATTATGTGATGCATTCAATTGTAATCGGATGCATGTTCAAATGAAGTTAAACCATTACCATTACCAATCAGATTGTTTCCTAACACTGTCTGTCTGTTATATTGTATGTTTGAAAGCCATGCTTGATCTTGATTTAGCCATGCTAACGTGCATCTCTTAAGATGCCTGCACATAAAGATTCATCAGGACACTTTTCTCAACTGGACATTCTTGGGTTTTACACGTGTCTTGTATCCTACAACATACCGGTAATTGCATATCACATTCCTCTTAAAGAACCTGAGTTGTATAGTTTAGAGTATGCAGAGGAATGTGACACCGGAGCCTTAACCCTTTGGGTTAAACACGCTCTGCAACTCTACACTTTTTGAAACAACAGGCTGCTGACCCCCACTATCTTGACTGTGCCCAACCCCCCCCCCCCATTCATTCCAGTCCGGGGCGATTAATAGCCGTCCCGTTCTCTCCCCTTGGCAGGAAAACGACAAGCTTTCATGGTTTTAATCAGGTCTATGGAAGCACCGTGTACTTCACCCGGTGCTGCTCAGCTGGGGCCGCCACATGCCCCCGAGGCCTTCTTATCGAAAGTACAGTGCCTGCTTTTGAGGGCCACAATCAGGAAACGTGACATCTGCTTTCAATTGGCGAGTTGTCGGAGCACCCCATCCACCCCTCCTCCACTCCGCTCCCCACTCCACTGCACACTAACACTCACTTGTGCCTACTCCATGCAAAGCTGTAAAAAGGCCTGTTGGGTTTGATTCTGTGCAGGTAGACATTTGAGGGCTCGGTTTGCACACTGAGTCAAATATTCTGAGGCTTTGTATTGATTGTATCCAGAAAGAATTTGAGTACTACATCTTTTAGAAGAGTAATTACTACTATAGTGCATTCATCCACGGGTGGTACTGAGAAATGGCTACAACAAGACCATTAAGACGACCGACGTGAGTGCACTTAGTTGACGTGTAAAGATTTCATCCTTGCATTTGAAAATGCAGTCAGTGTTTAATGCAGCAAAAGTCACCATCTTGTATACAAGTCTGCTCTCTATGTTTATAACTTGAATTACAGCTTCAAATGCTGAATGAAGGCTTGTTTAATTAAGCCACGTTTCCCCCAAACTCACCGCTTTGAGAACGTGTAGGCGGGATGGAAATGCAGTCGTCCCTTGCCACGTTGCGGTTAGAATTTCATGGCTTCACTAAATCTATACATTATTCCTGTTTTGTGGTTGACTGAGGCCAATTATTTGTCAAGAAATATGCATATTTAAGCAAACTGTATGTAGTCTTGGCTTAAATGAAAATTTTTCAAGCCTAAAATGGTTATGTTAAATAAAAATTCAGTGCAGTGTTGTACACTAGTCACTAGATGTCAGTAATATTACATAAACTATGAATACAATGCTGGAAGTACACTGTGCAGAAAACTCTTCCAATGCTAACATGTGAGTCTGTTATCTTATTTATGTGTCAAATGTGTCTACTATATGAGGTAGTGTTAGTGTAAAGGTGACTATAGGGGTGTTATCTTATGTCTAGAGGGCTCTACTAATGTTAAAAACCCTATTAAGAAGTTTGTCAACAGGCTTTCAACGCTCTAACAATGAAAATATTCCATTTATAAATAAAGAATTCTACTTCACAGAAATTCACTTATCACGGCCGGGTTCACTTATCAAGGTCGGGTCCGGAACCCCATTAACCGAACTTGAGATTGCTGTACCTAAAAACTATAGCCTCATGACACAGTGAATATATGGCATTTGGAAGACTATTCCAATGACTTAATATGCAGTGTTGTACACTGGTCACTAGATGTCAGTAATATTACATTACACTGTCCAGAAAACTCTTCCAATGCTAACATGTGAGTCTATGTTATCTTATTTATGTGTCTGTGTCTACTGTATGGGGTAATATTAGTGTGAAGGTGACTATAGGGGTGTTATGTTATGTCTATAGGGCTCTAATAACCCTATTAAGAAGTTTGTCAACAGGCTTTCAATGCTCTCTGACAATGAAAATATTCCATTTATAAATAAGGAATTCTACTTCACAGAAATTCACTTATCACGGTCGGGTCTGGAAGAAGTTAACCGTGATTAAACTTGGGATTGCTGTACCTAAAAACTGTAGCCTCATGATATAAAAGCGTACTCGCACTAAGGCAACCGTTCTGTGCTTGGGTCCACTGAACACCTAAAGTGTTTGGCCATTGTCAGTGTACTCAATTGTGCCGAAAGTCAAACCCACAGCACAATTGCTATCCTGTGAATACATCATAACAATAATAACAATGATGATGAAAATGTGTCGAAAAAGCTGTTTTGGCCAATTATGGCTTGCAGCAATTATGCTGCGAAAGATGCTATTGTAAATGTTCATTATACCGAACTGAACAGTATACAGTACAGTTACAGTATATACTTGCTTGTATCGCCATGGCGCTATGTTGTCATTGACATCTGACTGTCCGATACATCTGCTCCTCCTATGGTGGCTCCACAAACAATGATTCCCATAATTACATGCTTGAACCTTAGCAGGAATCTTGGGCTGGGTTTGCCGCCGGACTGTAGAGCCGCCCTAAAACCACTTAACAGCACACAGACCATGAACTGTGTTGTGGAAATTGAACATCGGTGAAATATTTAAGGTGGTACTTCGAAGCATGATGATGTGTTCGCAATGTTTTGTGCCTGTGTTGTTTCACAACAGTCCTATCAGCGCTTTCCACCAGAAGCCAGCTGAATGTTCTCTTGCAGGAGTTTTCCCCCTGCGGGCCTGCCCTGCTATGCTACCAAAACTCCTCTCTCCGTTTGTCCCCGTAACCGTTATGCTCTTGAGCATCCATAAATCTCACCCATTGAGTTCCTACTTGCAAAACCATCACCCACTGATTACATAATATGCAGCCTGGCTTCCATCACCAAAGAGTTATTTGCATTTTGTTAAAATAAAAAAGCAAAAATTAGAGGTTTTCTATATTTGTGATTATTGATACTCGGTTTTTATGAATGTTGGGTGGTAGTTTGTGTTTGTAGCTTTGTTTGTTTCTTTTTGTTTTGATTATCTATGCCACAACACAGATGTATACTTCACTGTCATCTCCAATTTGATACTTAGGACATGGTTTAAACTTGGCTTTGTCACACTTTTTCTCTGCACATTCATTTTATGATTAATGAACTGAAACTGGAGTTTAATTAAATCAGCCTGGCTGGAACTCCTACTTAATGCTGAAGTAACTCCCTTGGGAGGAGATTTTGGGGGAGGCTTAAAGGTGTTTGCTGCCTTATTTGGTTGTGTGATAGTTTTGATGCTGCTAGACATCAAGTCTCACTCTGCTACACTGGATGGAAAGAAGATGGTTTGAAAAAAAAAATGTCAGAAGGAAAGTATTGATTGTGCAAAAAAAAAACTGGTGACGAAAACAAGCATGAGGTCATGCCGAGATGCTGCAAATGAAAATAAATGACCGTATGCTGTTGCATCAAGTAGGAACAACTGTCATAATATAAGTTCCACATTTTGAACTTGAGATGTATCCAATTTTCCAGATAGTTCAAAAAAAACCATCAGTCAACTTGAATGTGTCAGGACCGTATAGACACACGCCCTCCTTCACTCACGCATACATGGCTTCACATTACATCTGGCTAAATATAAACCTTAGTCAAGTTGTAGTAAATAGTAGTTAAACAGATATATTATATTTTTAAAATAAAGATGCATGCAAATAACATGACTGGAACTTCACTAAAAGACGATCCCTTTGTTTAGCTTGGAATATCATATGTTGAATGAAAAACAACACAATTGTTCACCATTCAACTTTGTTTTCAGTATTGAAATATTTTTGTTTGTAATCCAGAGCTATGAAAGATTGTAGGGCTAAAACTCGGATTCAAACTCCCTAGCCCTGCACTCTCTTTACAGTTTTAACCACTTCTCCAACTTTCTTTCTGTCTTTAAATAGAATTTTATTACTTACCATTCATGACTGCGGCAGCGAAGAGTAAAGCCAACGCCAGCATTTTGGCGGGTCGGTCTTCTCGCTGTGAGGCTGATGCTGCCATGTGCACGTGTCTGCCGGGTATGGGTCAAAATGGAGGGAAAGTGGAGGTAAAGCTGGTTTAGCTGTGGCTTAAGGTTTCCTCTTGCTCAGAGTGGATAAAGCACTACTTGTGTTCTGTCACTTTTATACAGCCCTCCCATTCTCGCTCCCTTTCCTCCCTCCCTCCCTCCCTCCCTCACTCCCTCCCTTCCTAGTCGAGGCCCAGCCCTGCACCCGTCTTGGTTACTTTAACCCTTCCTGTGAGGCCACGCCCCTCACTGTGAAGGAAGGCAGATGTTGTGAATGGATTCTTGCTTTCTTTTTTTCCTCCAAATATCTTCCAAGTTTATCATACACAGGGATTCAAACATGGGTGCTCCAGCACACAATGAAAGGTGATGGCTGACACTCTGCTCCTTAACAGGCTTACGGAGATGGACTACAGAACACAATATCATGCTTGCAAACAAAGGTGCGAGTCTGTGTCATGCTAATTTTCTTAATCCGTTTCTGTAGCCGTGCTCAAGAAGGCCATCAATCAGCCACAAGTGAAGACTCTGCAGGATCCGTTTAAGTATTTCACACTTCCACAAAGACCCCCGCTAGCCTCTATACCCCCACAGCCACTCTTGTGTAAATTGAAAATGGTTCTCCTGCTTTGGCACATCTGGAACCATTGGTGAAGGTATGCCAAAATGACTTGTTAAAAAATACACCACCCTCTTTTTTTGTCATTTAGTAGAAGCCGACCGACTGTGGAGATCTATTCTTAAAACAGCCAGTAATTTGACACCATTGCCTGTCACCCCCCCCTATTCCTTCTCCCCATTTCCTCTGCCGTACCCCCTCCCCCTAAAAAGACCACTACTAAACTTACTAGTGCAAACAGCTTGGTGTTTAGGCAGCCAATTGGCATCCCACTGTGATTTCAGCTTTGCACCCCCAACCCGATGAGAAAAAGACAGAGAAGCGATGTATTCCCATTACGGCGACCACAGCCGGACAGCGGCAGTCACATCACCCCAGTAAAAATATTAATTAGTCTATTAGCTAGTTATGTGTTTGGACTATACTTCAGTCCTCGTCAATCACAACTTCCTGTCAGATGGCACTAAACACACCTTTAACTCTCAGCAGGGGCACAAATTCCATACTCCGGCACAACCTAAGTGCTGTTTACGTCTCCTGTACGACATATTACACGTGATGCGCCTTGCTCCATGAGTATGCTTTTTTCCCCCATCACTTCCTGCATCTGTGAAGCAGTCATGGCGTTATTTGGTACAGCTTTTTCCACGCTATTGCAGGCATCACTCCTTGCTTTAGTAATTTCTCTATTTGCAATGTTACTGAAAAGTACATAGCACAATAGAAAAGGTGTGTAGCTCGACGACCAGGAGAGAAAAAGGAAAGCACATACAGTGTGAGTTAGTGACTAGCTGACTAGAGGACATTATTATGATCAGTTATTAACAGAACTTCACAAGGAAAATCCAAACGGCTACAGAAATGACTTTTCTACAAAGTAGAAAATGTGAACCCATTCATGACTACGAGACACGCTTTGACACCGTCGATGCGTTCATGACTAGTTGACTAGGAAATTTTGAACACTGAAACATTATCTTTGTGCACAGTTTACACATATGTCACACCTGTTTACGGCCAATTTACGCATTAGCACGCATAAAAGTGCATTAGAAGCAAGTTGAAAAAAACGATACACCCCCCCTTACGTTTTTTGTCAAAAATCACAAAATTCAAACTCCGGCATTTTATGCCATTTTTGGGTGCTTCTGGGGCCCCTGTTGAGCATGTGTGAGGTTTCCACTGTGATTTTGACCAGAAAAGTGCATTAGAAGAAGTTGAAAAAAACTGAAAAAAACGATATACCCCCCTTACGTTTTTGTCAAAAATCACAAAATTGAAAGTCTGGCATTTTATGCCATTTTTGGGTGCTTCTGGGGCCCCTGTTGAGCGTGTGTGAGGTTTCCATTGTGTTTTTGACCAGAAAAGTGCATTAGAAGCAAGTTGAAAAAAACTGAAAAAAAACGATACACACAAAAAAAAACCATACACACAAAATAATCACAAAATTCAAACTCTGGCATTTTATGCCATTTTTGCATGCTTCTGGGGCCCCTGATGAGCGTGTGTGAGGTTTCCATTGTGTTTTTGACCAGAAAAGTGCATTAGAAGAAGTTGAAAAAAACTGAAAAAAACGATATACCCCCCTTACGTTTTTGTCAAAAATCACAAAATTGAAAGTCTGGCATTTTATGCCATTTTTGGGTGCTTCTGGGGCCCCTGTTGAGCGTGTGTGAGGTTTCCATTGTATTTTTGACCAGAAAAGTGCATTAGAAGCAAGTTGAAAAAAACTGAAAAAAAACGATACCTCCCCCCTTACGTTTTTTTGTCAAAAATCACAAAATTCAAACTCTGGCATTTTATGCCATTTTTGCATGCTTCTGGGGCCCCTGTTGAGCGTGTGTGAGGTTTCCACTGTGTTTTTGACCAGAAAAGTGCATTAGAAGCAAGTTGAAAAAAACGACATACTGCCCCAAAAATCAAAAAAAAAGTGCACTCTTGAAATGCATGATGAAGTGTCTGGGGAGAATGTTTGCACTGCGCTTTTGTGAAAGCACTTTCTCACGAGGTCTCCCCTAGCCTATACTTTTAAGACCCACAAAAATCCAAATCCAGACCTTTTTTTATTCTCCAGCATGTTATATCCCTAAAAGACATAAAATTCTCGATATTTCTCTCACTGTTTTTCTCCAAATATGAATCATCCCTGTTTTATTTGGTAGCAAAAGTATTTGCTCTGTATTCTGTGAGTGGAATATGTGAGAGCTGCTGGCAGAATTTCTCCACAGGAAGTTATAAAACAGCCGACTGTCCAAATGCAATGGTCTTTCTAGTGAGGAGAAATTCCTGGCCACCCGGAACAATACCACCTCGATGATTCATGAGTCTTGACGTAAGACGTTAAAAGAAGTTCATCCTGAGACTTGGTTTGAGCTCCAGTTTCAGTTTTATTCTTCAACTTAAAGTGTAAATTACAGTCTTAGTCTTAATTCTCATGCTTAAAACTATTACTAAAACCTTTTTTATTGCTTGAATTGACATTGTGTATAGTGTAACTGGTGGTTATTTTTAGGACTATATATACTACATGCAATTTGACTGCACACCGGCAAACAAAGTAAATTAAATTGATATGAAATGGTATATTATAAATGTTTTGGAAAAGGGGTAAGTGGAATAAAATATAGCAATTAAACAGCCAGTTAAAAAACATTGAATAAATAAACAGAAAACCACAGCTTAAGTATAAGGGTTTGTTTTCTTTTTTTTTGGAAGAAAGGAAATAAAATAATACTCGCTTTGGGTGCAAAACAAAGCTGTGCAAAAAATATAACAACAAAAAAATAAAATTTAAAGGCCAAAAAAAGGGCATCAATATTATATTAATTAATTCATTGGGGTGCTGGAGCCTATCCCAGCTGTCTTCGGGCGAGAGGCGGGGTACACCCTGGACTGGTCGCCAGCCAATCACAGGGCACATATAGACAAACAACCATTCACACTCACATTCATACCTATGGACAATTTGGAGTCACCAATTAACCTAGCATGTTTTTGGAATGTGGGAGGAAACCGGAGTACCTGGAGAAAACCCACGCATGCACGGGGAGAACATGCAAACTCCACACAGAGATGGCCGAGGGTGGAATTGAACCCTAATCTCCTAGCTGTGAGGTTTGTGCGCTAACCACTCGCCCGCCGTGCAGCCCTAGATTGCATGTTGAGTACCATAATTGTGTACATGGTCTGTACTAACATTGAAAGTACTTCTTACCTGTTGCTCCCCAAGGCAGTGTACATTACTATTTGAGAAGAATTGCACTAATCTAATGTCACGCCCCAGGAAGAAATTAGCTTTTGATTATTTAATTTGATTATGTTTTTATTAATCCAATAGAAGAAGCAAAATATGTTTATTACACAACATTAGTTTTGACAAAGAATCTCTGTCTATATTGGTTTTGGTTTACATTGGTATTGTTTACAGCGTCACTGTCTTGCATCTGTAGTGGTTCCCAGAAGGAAAGTCAGAAAAAGGAAAGAAGAGAGAGGGGAATTTATCTGCAACACGAGTTGGCCATTACCTCTGTGGTCCATAGCGGTGATGTCTTGATGATCTTCTTAGTGTGCAGGCAGGAAAAAGGAAGTGATGGAATCATATAGCTGGGGAGAAAATGTGCCTTTCATCATGGTGAATCATGACTATATGTCAGTGTTTAGGACCTGTGGGACCTGCCTCTGCATCTCTACACACACACACACACACACACACACACACACACACACACACACACACACACACACAGATGAGTTCTTTGTTAATTTGAACAGTTGTTCTGTCCACTTTCCAGTGTAGGCCACGTGGTGGCAGTAGTCAACTGTCCTCTGCTCTCCACATGCTCCCTTCCATTCCTGCTTAATTAACTAATTAACACTGCATTGGAATTCCAGCTATTGCTGTTTTTAGAAGCATCATGCAAAACAATACAGTATGTGATGATGTCATTAATTGTGATGGGCAAAAAGGGTTAAGATTTTTCATTGCAAATTGGACAGATAAAGCATCATCACAGATTAGCTGATTACAGAAATGGGGAGCAAAATAGTCAGCAAAATAGAGACTGGTAGCTTGGGAGTTATTCTTGTGGATCCATCAGAGGTTTCAGTTTCCCCATTTGGACATCTGTCTCCTGTCCTTGGCAGGAACAAACACTCCACACACAGGCTGTTTGATTGTGTGCAGTCTGATAATGCAGCATGCATATTTAATTAAAGCGGCGGGGGGGTGATGCCTGCAGACCTCAGCAGCCTTCAGGATGTGTTCCAGCTGCTCTTCAGGGAATGTGACGCTTGATTTTAGAGGAAAACACAAAACAAAGATGAGCCGTGTGTGTGTACATTTGAGGTTATTAACAGATTCAACTCATTTTTTTCACAACAAGTGATTGTATGCATTGTAGGACAGACTGTAACTTTGAAGAAGCATGTATTAAGAAATGCCTACCACACCTGCTTTGCATGTAGAAGAAGTCACTGCAGCCATCATATTAAATGTGCTGTCTGTCACGGTTAGCTAAAGGGAGAGCGAGTCTTCGAATGTGCTATATCCTGTCCTCTTCCTGCTTAGTCACGACTGCCATAATTTAAAGTGAACATGCTTTGGGGGAGCTGGGATAGGCTCCAGCACCCCCTGCAACCCTCATGAGGATAAGCGGTAGAAAATGAATGAATGAATGAATGCTTTGGGTGGTCAAGTTTCGGTTACTGAAAACCAGGACGCTCGGCAATGAGATATTAGAAATTAAAAAAATATATAAAAATTATAAATTTTTTAAATAAAAAATATAAAAATTAAATAATAAAAACATTATAAAAATTAAATCATAAAAAATATACAAATAAAATAAAATAAAATAATAATATAGTGATGATATTAAAATAAAAACAATCCCAATTTTTTAAAAAATATATCAGAAAGGCAGGAAGTGAACAAATGTAACAGTTACTGATTCTAAAAATACCAAATAAAGGGGTAGGATTTAATAAGCTTTGCTTCTTCCTACTCCTTTTGGACATGTGGAACTGTGAACTGATTATTATTTATGATCAGCAAAAAAAAAAAAAAACAACAGTACAGATTAAATTTTTAAGCCAATATTGACCTTCTCTAATTTTAATATATTATCAAGGGAACTTGTGAACGAGGATATATTTTAAAATAGTCCATGCACAGCTTGCATAGCAGTGTAGCTGTACAATTCATTGAAAATCAGCCATTATTATTTAAATAGCTGGGAAAAACAAGTGAGTACATGTCCAAATTGTGTCCTTGGTGTCAATATTTGGACTATCTTGCACAGGTTATGACTGGAATCATCTTCCACCACTCCATGATGACATCACTGATTGAGGTCATACATGTTCAAAACCTCCTTCACCTTCATTTTACTCAGCAAGGCACTTCACCTTAGACGTGTTTGAGCTCCTTATTATGTTTGGAACACTGCCATGCAGCACAGGGAGACAATCATTGTCTCCTTCACAATAGATGTTCCATAATGAACCGTAGCACCCCAGTGCCAGCAGCACTTGTGCAGCCCCTGAACGTGACTCGACCACCACCTGCATCTGACAGGTAGTATAAGGAGTCGATGCTACTCTGCTTGTCCCAGGAGATGAAATAATAAATAATAAATTCTTTATAGTGCAAGCGCTGAGGAGTCCTTTAGGCTTCTCATGCCACACCTAATCTTGTCACAGTACATACAGTACAGTAAATTATTCCTTATTGCCCCAAGAGGCTATTCATCATAGGTCGCCTTTCTTTCTTTTTCTTTTTTTTTTTACTCAATTCAAAGGGATTTTATAATTTTCTCCAGGATATATATTTCTTTGTTGTTTCATAAGCTTGTGTTGTGACACTGCTGTACCTTAAGTTGTTACATTTGCTTGGAGCCTAAATTAATTTCCGTCACTATCAGTGGTGTTGCTATTTCAGTGTATTTTGCCAAAATAGTTTTGTCACCCACCTATAAGCAACCTGCAGCTATAATTGGCATTGAAACTTCTGTAGTCATATTAATTCCCCATCACTGTCATCATTGTGTGTTTTTCTAGTGCCTTGTTGTGTAATTGATTTCAGTTTCATCTCTTAGTTCATTATAAAAAAATACATTGATTAAATGTCCTGTTGGGCCATGCAAAGCAACACTCTTAAAGAAAAATATACACTTTTTTTAGAATGTTGCACATCACCGCAATCCTTATGTGAGATATGAGTGTTCTAAAGATATACAAACAGATAAAGAGGCAGCTCATAGTTGCACATCATGGGATCCACGTATGCCGCCCACAAAGTCCACTACTAACAGAGCCTTTTCCATCGCTGCCCCCACCCTCTGGATCTCTTTGCCCCATTCACTCCGTGCTTGCCCCGACCTTCCCACCTTCAAAAAACAACTCAAAACCCACCTGTTTAAATACATTTTTAATGTCTAAATTTTCACATTTTTATACCTGACTGCTGTGCCCCCCCGCTTTTAGCCTTGTTTTAGCTCTGAATTAATGTATGGATATTGTATTTTAATGCATCGTTTACCCTGTTTTTACTCTATTATTTATTTCTTTTTTTTCTCTACTGTAAAGCACTTTGAGTACTCTGAAAAGCGCTATACAAATAAAATGCATTATTATTATTATTATTATTATTATTATTAAATGGGACCTAATATGCTCTGTCCACTTTTCTGACCTATAAATGTTATTAGAATGTTCTATCATTGGTTCAATTATGCCAAAGTTTCAGGTAATGAGGTTTGCACTGAAAGAAACCATGCTCGGTTTCAGATTTTTCTAACACCGGCTCCCTGTGACATCACAGTGAGCCACACTTCCTTATAAGGGGCGTTCACAGAGTGTGACCAATCACAGCGGAATCGGCGTGCCCGCAGGTGGGTCGTCGGTGGAATAAATGAAAAGAGATCAAGGAGAAAATACAGCTGGAATAGGTGCAGTTACTGGAAGATCTTAGCTGGAGGCTTTTTTAGAAGGCTTTATTGGCATTTTTTCGTTTTTATATCTTTACTTGATATCTTGTCAGAGCATTAAATCAATGGCAACGTGACTGTTCAGATTGTCTTAGAAGACGTTTCGTCTCTAATCCGAGCAGGCTTAACAATTCAAGCCCAGACTAGATAGGACAGTTGTCTTCTAAGATAACCTGAACAGTCCGGTTGCAATCGATTTCAATGCGCTGAGAACACTCTATGGTATCAATCCCACTTCACACAGCCTTCCATTGAAAGGCCAATTATCCTGCGAGTCATCCTGCCAGTGAGCTTTTCACATAGTAATAAGATAAGGAGCTCAACAGCTAAAATTGGCCTGAAAATGACCACACGGCGAAAATATTCTAAAAATATAAAACAGACAAGCCCAGTCGGATTCGAGAGGCAATTCAGTGTAATATATTCCATTTTGGAAAAGCTTTGTCTGCAAAGAAGTAATCACTATCCATTAACACAAAAGAATCCAGGCCAAAATGAGTACCATCAGCTGTTCAGTTTAATGTATAACAACAGTAAAAAGTGAATCTTTTGCTTGCAAAATAGGAGTGTTTTCTATGTACAATATTTATACAATAATATATAGTTTAAAAAACACATTTGACAGTTTATTGCACGACACACTTATAACTTAACAAAGCACACGTAAAACAGATGGGTCCTTTTGACATATTTCAACATTTAAACAGGAAATGTAGGTTTTTTTTTCCCATTACTTTGTTTTCTTCATCCTAACATGAACTGATTGAAGGGGGGGGGGTGTGCAGGAGACAACCCCACTGATACTGGATTGGCAAAAATGACAAGCCCTCCACATCAGGCACCATCAAGCACGCAATGGGAAGTCTGTTTTTGTCTGTTTTTTGGTGATTTGTAAAGAAAACGTAAAACCCCAAAAAGGAGCGTGACGTCTCACACTGAAGGTTTTCATCATCATCATTTAGATATTTCATTTTTATAAATACAGCAGCAAAGAGACCACCAGCAGTCCGGTACAAATAAAAAGATGTGAATTACACAATTAAAAGACGAAGGCGAGCGAGATGATGCAAAAGAGTGCAGTGAGGCGCATCAAATGTACAAGGACCAGCTAACGATTAGAATTCAAGCGGCATCCATCATTACGGATAGCGCGGGAGCTCTCTGCACCGCAGTTCTGTTCCCAAACTGCATTGTCCAGGTTGCTTTTTTTTTTTTAAAAGTGTTAGAATCCACCAACCACGCAAACCATCTGACTTAATCTTTCCAGATTACTTCACGGGAGCAGCAGGTGTTCTCGTGCATTTCAAGTATGACGCTCAGTGTAAACAATGACTGATGAGGTGGGGAGAGAGCCAAGCGGGAAGGATGTGGGGGGGTGGGTGGCGGTTGCTTATACTTATCGGATCCACGGTTAGGCTTATACGTAGCATCATTAGTTACTCCTACAGTTCAATTTGTTCTCAACTTATCTCGGAATGGCAGAATCGGTGCTCTATAGATCAGCAAAGTACAAAATATTTCTTTCAAAGTGAACTCTCAGTACAAAGATGGAGATTAATAGTATTTTTAAAGGGGAGGATAATATAAATGAGTTAGATGAGATGGGGGGGTGCCAGGGATTGGATTGTGTCTATAGGAGAATAAATGAATAAGGCTGTGTTCACACTTTGGTTCTCCAGTCTAGAACAAACTAGAAAATAATACAAGGTGGGTTCAGTCTTAGTTGTAGCTGAATAAAAATGGTTTAAAGATGGATAGCTTTTCTGTGCGACCAAACTAAAACAACATACGATTTAAGGTTGTTGGATTTGTCTTCATATGATGAGATTTTTAACATCTAAAGTCTGACGAAGAACTTCATAATAAATACCATATTATCCGGACTTTTTTTCACTACTTTCCGTCATTACACTTTCAAACGTATATTGTTTTGAGCCAAACTCTTTATTAAGTACCAACTAATAAGAGCTTATTATACGGGGTAAGTCACCTTTGATGGACTACACAACTTCATGTCAAAACATCAACTATTCCTTTAAGGCTATAGCACCGTACCATTTTTGATTGGTTCCACCAAAAAGGTAATAAATTACTGTACTATACTGTATTTTCTGGACTCTGTCACACTTTTTTTCATTGGTTGGCTGTTCCTGCGACTTATACTCCAGAGCGACTTATAAATGAAAAAACTGTTTATGTTACATAAAGACTGGACACCTTTTCTGTTCATGTTTATTTTTTGTGTAGCTGAATAAGCATTGTGTTAGCATATCTTACACCTATTCAGCCTTTTGCCTTCAATGAGAATGTAATATAAGTAGTTTGCAAAAAATGCGACTTATACTCCAGTGTGACTTATGTATGATTTTTTTTTCTACCAAATTATGCATTTTTTTGTCATGTGCAAATTATACTCCAGAAATATAGTCAAAAATTTGGTATATAATAATCTGTCAAGGTACTGGCCTCACAGTTAGGAGACCCGAATTCAATTCCACCTATAGCCATCTCTGTGTGGAGTTTGCATGTTCTCCCCGTGCATGCGTGGGTTTTTTTCCGGGTACTCCGGTTTCCTCCCACATTCCAAAAACATGCTAGGTTAATTAGCGACTCCAAATTGTCCATAGGTATGAATGTGAGTGTGAATGGTTGTTTGTCTATATGTGCCCTGTGATTGGCTGGCGACCAGTCCAGGGTGTACCCCGCCTCTCGACCGAAGACAGCTGGGATAGGCTCCAGCGGTAGAAAAATTATGCAATTATGCATATTTGGCCTTGTGCGACTTATAGTCCAGAAAATACGATATGAATAGAAGAGCACCAGGAGTTCGTCCATTGCATACACAAAAACAATGGTTCCTGACTTAACTGGTAATAATTTATGCTGTAATTTTAACACTGGTCTGTTCTCATTTCAGTTGAACCGAGTCAAACTTCTCTCGAAGACCCGCCTCTTTTGAGAGGTTTTGGTTTACACGTTGGCATATTCATTTTCACTCTTGAGAGTTTGTTTTCAAACCAACCAAACCTCATAAGTGTGAGCACATCCTCGGTAAACAATTGGGCATTTTTTTCATTCCTCGATGAGAGCGATGAGAGAATCCACATTTGATAAAAAACACACAGTAGTTTTGGCATGGACTTACCTAAGAGCTAAATGCTCACATTGGCAGCATCATGCTCAGTCAGCGACACGCCAGTACCTTCATTTTGTACATATGAGCGCTACAGTATTATTAGTCTCCATATGCGGTGACATTACATTGGCATCTACTCTTCCAGGGACTTTTAGAAGTGACTTTAGCATCTGTGAAGACAGCTCACTGGAACTGAAAGCCATTTGATGGTCAATTCCTTTTCTTTCTACCTGGGGTGGTGCAGTTTTAGGAGACGGATGTGTGTTCCTAAGCAATGCAATCACATTGGATACAAACATCATGCTTTGGGATGATCTGCTGTTTATGTTTATGTGTGTGTTTGTGTTTTTTTTTTTTTTTTGCAGGTTATCATATGCATGTTGTCATTTGCAATAGGTCCATAAAGTTTGCAGCATCCCTGCATACATTAGTCTCTGTGTTTGTGTGCAGGCATAAACATGATGCATGTGCACATCGAGTGCCCTTGCTGTGCGCACCTCTTCCTTTTTCCTCTTCTTCCTCACCCCAGCGTATGCTTGAATCGTGTATCTGCGTGTACAGTGTGTGTATGTGTGTGTGTATGTGCATGTATGTTGCTGTGTGTGTCTCAGCTCTCGGCACACATGGCTGAGATGATCTGCTCCACTTTATATGCCAACTTCTGCTTCTGGGCTTGTTCGTCCTGCTCCAGCGCCTCGGTGATCTAACACACACAGAAAAAAAAAACACACACACTTAGCAAGCTCACAAACCGAAACCAAGAGATTAGCATTCCTTAGCCAGTCACATAGTCACGCCAACACTTATTTCATTATGGATAACATCCCAGATTGATGCACTGTATGCATGAGAGTTATTTGTTTGTTTTCTATTTTCAATGTTATCACTTTTGCCGCTTGAGTTCTTTGTTTTTTTAATTTTTATTTTTCTTTTCCAACTGTTAATGGCAAGTCGATACCATGCATTTTCTGAATGAATGTTTGGATATTATATTTGAGTACTCTGAAAAGCGCTATAGAAATAAAATGTATTATTATTATTATTATTATTCATTCATTCATTTTCTACCGCTTTTCCTCACAAGGGTCGTAGCGGGTGCTGGAGCCTATCCCAGCTGTCTTCAGAGGCGGGGTACACCCTGGACTGGTTGCCAGCCAATCACAGGGCACATATAGACAAACCATTCACACTCACATTCATACCTATGGACAATTTGGAGTCGCCAATTAACCTAGCATGTTTTTGGAATGTGGGAGGAAACCAGAGTACCCGGAGAAAACCCACGCATGCACGGGGAGAACATGCAAACTCCACATAGAGATGGCCGAGGGTGGGATTGAACTTGGGTCTCCTCGACCACCGTGCAGCAGCTATTATTATTAAATACTGATAAATTGTATTGTGAAATCAATGTCACAATATTATTCAAATATTTTCAGCACCCACTTTCAGGAGTATTATCCCTTTCACTATTTTCCAGCATCTTTCCTCCTACATGCGTGCTTTAAAGGTCAGGGTGAAAGCGTACTTGAAGTACTCGGTGAATACCCAATGAATATGAATGAGTTGATCACATTTTCCAGTCTCTGCTGTACACACGCCCTTACCTCCTGGCTGTATTTGCTGACGTAGGTGTAGATCTCGTGGAGGGCACTGAGCGCGTTGAACTCACTGGAGTGGAGGCGCGCCTGCTCAGCCAAATAGGCATTCATGTCCTGATCGCTGATGGCAGGCAGGCGGTTGATGTCTGCGTAGTACCTGGGAGCAGACATATAGTCTGTTGAACCTCTTCTCTTCAAAACAGCTGAAGGACTATTTGTTTTACATTGGGAATTGTTGCATTAATGGTAATGGTTTAATTTCATTTGAACATGCATTAGATTACAATTGAATGCATCACATAATCAGTTCCCAGTTCCACATGTTCAAAAGGAGTAGGAAGAAGCAAAGCTTATTAAATCCTACCCCTCCATCTGGTACTTTTACAATCAGTAACTGTTACATTTGTTCACTTCCTGCTTTCCATAATACAGTTTAAGGTTTTTTTTTTTTGTTTTTTTTTAATAATGTACCTCATACCGAAGTACAATGTGATATGAGCATCCAATGACATAATGGGTACCATAGTAAGTGTCAATATAGTGATATACGTATATAGCACATCATGACTGGTTCAAGACTCTTCATCCTTGTATTTAGCAAACATCAACTGCTTGTATTGTTTCTTGAATTGGCTCATCGTTGTGCATTGTTTGATTTCCTTACTCAATCCATTCCATAGTTTGATTCCACATACTGAAATGCTATGGCTTTTTAACGTAGTCCTAGCGTATAAGTGTTTCAAATGTAGTTCTTCCCTGAGATCATATTTCTCCTCTCTTGTAGAGAAGTATTGGATGACATTTTTAGGTAATTGGTTATTTTTAGCATTATGCATTATTTTAGCTGTTTGAAGATGAACTATATCAGCAAGTTGAAGTATTTGTGATTTTAGAAATAAGGAGTTAGTATGTTCTCTGTAGGCGGCATTATGAATTATCCTTACTGACCTTTTTTGCAGTACATTTAGTGAAGAGTAAAGATTGCTTTTATAGTTATTACCCCATATTTCCACACAATAAGTAAGATATGGTAGAACCAGAGAGCAATAAAGAGTGATTGAGAACAAATTTTGCTTTGTTCAATACTGGCCACCTTATGTTGTATATTTGTAATATGAGGTTTCCAGCTCATATTTTCATCTATTGTGATCCCCAGAAATTTAATTGGGTAAAAATATACCTTTCTACCCAGCTTTTGTAATGCGGGATGTCCTTGGCGTAAAGTAGCTTGGTAGACGGCGAGTCTTTGCCTAGACGGTGTTCTGATGTGGAGCACGAGTCCATGAAGGTCTGGGCCACCACCGACAGGCAAGCATCCGTGATGCTGCTCTTGTGGATATCGAAGACAAACTGTGGATTCTTGATCACGTTCACCCAGAAGCGTAGAGGAAGGCTGTGATGAAAAAATTATTATTTTGCTTGATATTTAGGTACAGCAACAGAGCAGAATAATGTAACAGTAACATGAGCTGTTAAAGCAGAGAACTGTTTTAAAATTCATATTCGTATGACTATAAGCTTTGTGGAGATTATTCAAATTGAAATATTTATATTTATGAGAGGCAGTGTGAGCAAGACAATAAGGTCTTTCTTTCCTGTCATGCTAATAAGACCAACGCTATCACACAGAGGTGCGCTCACGTTGGTACTGATTTTTCATTCATTCATTCATTTTCTACTGCTTATCCTCACGAGGGTCGCGGGGGTGCTGGAGCCTATCCCAGCTGTCTTCGGGCGAGAGGCGAGGTACACCCTGGACGGCTGGCCAGCCAATCACAGGGCACATATAGACAAACAACCATTCACACTCACATTCATACCTATGGACAATTTGGAGTCGCCAATTAACCTAGCATGTTTTTGGAATGTGGGAGGAAACCGGAGTACCCGGAGAAAACCCACGCATGCACGGGGAGAACTCCACACAGAGATGGCCGAGGGTGGAATTGAACCCAGTTCTCCTAGCTGTGAGGTCTGTGCGCTAACCACTCGTCCGCCGTGCAACCGGTACTGATTTTTACTTTTAGCAATGTTTTTATGAAGGACCTTCAGTTTTTCACATAAAGTCAATTCAGGCATCCTCTCGTCTTACCAGTTGCTCTTCCAAGTGTGGCGAACGTCCGTGTCGTGGATGCCATGTCTGTCGGCCTGCTCGTCCAAGAAATCGAACATATATTTGATGGCTAGCGGCAGTGCAGTGCCTCGACACACAGTACTGAACAGGGTCTCGAACAGATCATCTACAAACTTCTGCAGTGTGCCCTGAAGAAAACGGAGCGTAGTTGTGTAATGCTGTGATTGTCATGTGAAAATTTATTCATACTTTAGTTTATATGATCGCAAAATCTACCTTTGTGGCCAAAAGCCTAGTCAAGTAAATCTCTGACACCATCTTGCTGCCACGTTCGCCTTCCTTCTGGTCACCGTGGTCGTGGTTCTTTACCAAGTGCCAAACTTTAACCCCACTCTCCAGGTCAGGGGTCAGCATGGGTACACGGGAATGGGGGCTATCGGGGCTGGTCGGTGTGGAGCGGAAGGACATATCCACACCTACAGGATCAAAAGTCAGGTTGATAGTAAGGATGAGCGAACACACCACTATCTGTATCTGTATCTGTTTACCCATCTAAATGATCTGTATCTGTACTCGGAATGGGTGGGGTTTAACTGGAAATGGGCGTGTCTTAAGTCTGGAATTGCTTTGGATTGTTTATTATTCAGCTATACGTGTACTGTGTATGTGTCTAAGTGATGCTTAAAACTATTCTTTTATTAATAATCTGTGTGAAGTTGCTGATTCATGACAACATGGCAAATAATCTTTATATATTTTTCTCTAAAGCACCGCGTTCAATACTACAAATAGTTTTCCAACTGACTTTAAATCACAAGCCAAAACAACCGAAGCAAGCAGACGGGGACAAAAAAAAAGTGTCAGTGACCGATGCACGATCGTGACCGATGCACGATCGTGACCGATGCACGATCGTGACCGATGCACGATCGTGACCGATGCACGATCGTGACCGATGCACGATCGTGACCGATGCACGATCGTGACCGATGCACGATCGTGACCGATGCACGATCGTGCCCGCTGTCTTGAAAATTAAATGCATCATGTATGTTGCGTTTAAGATTGCAAGTTGCATACCGCAATGTGTTGAGAGGGGTGTAATATTTTAGCCACGCATGCAGAATGCTTGATGCCGCTCTGGTGCTGCTGTGGAAGTGTACCTAATGTTGTGTCCAGTCAATGCAGATTACCGTTACCACTGTGTGTACAGTTAAAATGTACAAAACTGAGACTACAAATGATGCTTTGTTGCCGTGAAAGTTTATTTCTTTATTTTATTTGTTTCCAGTACTCACCGTATCTGCTGATGCTTCTTGGGAAGCTGGCTGACGAAGGAATGTTAAAGGACGACATCTGTTTAGGCACCAAAGCCACCACACAGCGATCGGTCACCTGCAAAGTCAAAGGTACATTTTTACATATTTCTGTATGTAGAAAGTTGATACGAGTTAAATTCATCATATGCATATTATGAATAACATCATAACTGTTTAGAAATAGTCTATGCAGGTTGGCTATACAGCTTGCCAGTGTTAGTATGCTGCGGTCGTTGTTCAGTAGCATTCAGCTCATTTGTAAACATGCACAGAGTTTGCAAATGCATCAATACATATAAGAAGGGGAAAATATAAATCCCACTTCTCACATAATGACTGCTTCCACACCTGGTACATTAAAATTGAAAGAGCTAAATTGTGCTTTTGCCAGATGAGGCGAGGTAATTTCCTCCTGTCAGAGTAGCAAATGCATCCTTCTTTGTCTTTATTCTTTTGTTTTTTATTGAACTCGCAAAACTCCGGGCATTCACTTGGCTCAAACTTGCCAGTCAACACTCAATTATTTGTGCAACAATGAAATATAAAACCACATCCAAGGCTGTTGACCAACACATGGAAGCTGAAAAAATACACAATGTGTGGAAGAAAATAAGAGTATGTTGACGGGGGTGATGTAGCTGCTGTGAATAAGAATGAATAGCGCCCTGTCCGTCGTAATAAGCTGTATGTGTCCACAGTGCTCCAGGGCATGTAGCTGTTAGAGTTAGAAAACTAATCAAGCAAAAGAAAAAACACTGTGATTCATTTTTTTGCCCACCTGGTAGTGCAGCAGCGTGTTGAGCCTTTTCCAGTCGCCCTCGATCTTTGTGGTGATGTCTTCATCCTGAAGAACCACACGAGCTGTCCTCCCCTGCCGCCACTCTGTAGGGAGATCAAATCGATAGCGTGAACATGTCGTATTGCAAGTGTGTTTGCGTTGTGCTACCCGTGGATTTGGACCTCCACTTTTGATTTTTTTTTCTTGGGCATTATGGTAGTTTATTCTATCTGGTGAGGTACAGTTACTACTTTCAAGATCTCTGACTATATTTTCAGGACAAGTTCCACCAGACTGTTTTGCTTTTTTGTTGTTACAAACATGATAGGATGCCCGAATAATCCAGGCTCAAAAAATAGTAGTTTTTTTATGCTTGCACATCTGCAGCTTCGTAGTATTTATATACATAGAAAAGTTGTGTCATTTCATTCATTCATTTTCTACTGCTTATCCTCACAAGGGTCGTGGGGGGTGCTGGAGCCTATCCCAGCTGTCTTTGGGCAAGAGGCGGGGTACACTTGCACTTTGAGATCATTTATTTGATGTAAAGTGCGTTATAAATTAAATTTATTGTTATTATTATTATTATTATTACACCCTGGACTGGTCACCAGCCAATCACAGGGCACATATAGACAAACAACCATTCACACTCACATTCATACCTATGGACAATTTGGAGTCGCCAATTAACCTAGCATGTTTTTGGAATGTGGGAGGAAACCGGAGTACCCGGAGAAAACCCACGCATGCATGGGGGGAACATTCAAACTCCACACAGAGATAACCGAGGGTGGGATTGAACTCTGTTTCCCAGCTGTGAGGTCTGTGCGCTAACCACTCGACCGCCGTGTAGCCCCCCAATAATCCTGGCTCGAAAAATAGTTGTTTACATGGTCAGATTTTTTATGCTTACTCATATGCAACTTCGTGGTGCTGGAGCCTATCCCAGCTGTCTTCGGGCGAGAGGCGGGGTACACTCTGGACTGGTGGCCAGCCAATCACAGGGCACATATAGACAAACAACCATTCACACTCACATTCATACCTATCGCCAATTAACCTAGCATGTTTTTGCAAACCCAAGTATGCACAGGGAGAACATGCAAACTCCACACTGAGATGGCTGAGGGTGGAATTGAACTCGGGTCTCCTAGCTGTGAGGTCTGCGCTAACCACTCATCCGCCGTGCAGCCATGTGCCATTTCATTAATACAATTAATACAATATACTAATAATAGACTTGAAATAAGACTGGAAATAAACCACAGCGCCATTGAGACGACAGCAACCTCACCTAGGTCCATGTCGGCAGCTCGCGGCCGCTGAGAGCAGGGCATGTTCTTGTACACGGCATCTAGTATCTTCTCCTTCACCTGTGTGATGGTGTCGCAGTTGAGCACCTTGACGGCGATCTCCGGGCTGTTCTCATTGTCCGGGTTCACGCAGCTCAGCGTCTTGGTCGCGCAGGGGGAGAAACAGACAGGAGAGAGAGGAAGCAGGTTTTACTTGCCAGCTGAGTCCTTTTCATTAGCTGCTTCTTTCCAGACGATCCCGCTGGAGAGGATCTCAGGCCGAAATGTAATTTCACACCTTCAGGATGCGGCTGTGCAGCTTTGGCAGGGGCTTTAAACAAGTAATGAGACACTCTCCTACTGCCTGACACCGCGATCACAGAGGTGTCATCCTGTCGCCGGATGAAACTTTAAGCCTTGGGGAGAAGTTACACTGACGGTCCAGTGGTGGAAGAGGCAGCCAGTTATTAAGCTACCCTTCAGACCGCCTCAACATAGCTAAAACGTTACTGAATTATTGAACACACCGCCAGAACTCCCGACCACTGATGACTCATTTTTTGTAACGATTTCATCCACTTTGTGGGGCATTATGTGTCCTCAAGTATGCAAACCCAGACCTTCGCTTTGTAAAATTACATTACTTTGAGTAAAAAAGCGCACCCAGACATGACTGTCTGTGTCGTATGTATATTTTGATTTTTGTTGAAATGTCAGACAAAGCTTTCCCTAACCTTGGCAGCAAACTCCCATCAGTTAAAAAAAAAAAAGCAGCAGCACTTTTGTTATATTCCTGCAATATATTTTTCCTTGTTGTTTTTGTCTTTTTTTTTTTTTACTGTGTATATGCTGGAGATACTGCTGGTATGAAACGCGCCTTGAAAGTAAATTTGCCTTTCATAACTGATGAACTCTATCCTGGGAAGGCAGACCTTGAGGAGCTGTACTTTTTGAAGCACTAATGACCTCCTCTGATTGGTCAGTATGTTATAGACCAACCCCTAAAACATTCTGCTGGTGCTAACAAGGAGTGTGCACATCATCAGAATTAATATTGGTCGCCATGCATGGTATAAGAAGTTTTTGTACTACAGCCGGATCACATTTGTGCCAAAAGTCTGCTTTGCAATGGAATAACTCATTTTAAAAAAGGCCAGTTATTGCTTGATATACTGCATTTATTGTAATTATACAATGCTTCTGTGAGCTATTGACTCCTGTTTATATTTATACTGCTATTGTTAATATATTTGGTATATATTAAGTACATGCGAAACACATAAAACCTCATCTTTTGAGTAAATGCCATGAAAATAATGGGGTCATGCAGTCCACCTGCAAAGCTGTAACTGAATTGTGGCCTCTATTAAATAGTGTTTCATGCTCTATATTTGGAATCTGCTGAATGACAATTTGGTTTGTTTATTGTCTCTGCTGAGTGACATGACCCTTTCAAACAAAACAATGGCTTCCCCATCGTCACCCTCTCCTGTTTCTCCTCATCACCGTGAACCAAAAGGACCAAAGAAAGCAAATTTGCATCAAATGTCATCTGACGTATGGTCACATTGTCTTGAATTGTTGTCCATCATTGCACCTGACTGATTATTCAACTTCTTCCTGCTCAGAAAGCAGGGAAATATGAATACAGTCAATTTGTTGCAGTTTTTTTTAATTTTAAAGACTGTATTTATTCCCTCATTTGTGTCTTTGTGACTCACCAGCGTCTTGTATTCAGTCTGCTGCCGGATGAGTTTGTCCTCACTGAGGGAATAGCGCGCCTCGCCAGTGATGGCATCGATGGGTCCCTTCTCCATTTGCTGTTTGATGGCACAGAACAGCATGAAGAGGGGCTCGCCAGCGCACTCCTTTGTTTTGGAAGGGAGCCCGTGCAGGGATTAGAGGGAAAAGGTGTGAGAGAGAGAGAGAAGCAGATAGAAGGAAAAAGATGATGTGAGACGATAAGGTTCTCCACACATAGAAAGACATCAAATGTAATACAGCGGATGGATGGACAAAAGGTAGCCACCACAGAAGCCAATCTTACGATATCATCATTTTGTTGTGCAGACATTCAAATAAGACCACTCGATGGTGGTAACATGACGGTACATTATGTTTCTGTCGCCCCCTGTGTGTTGTGGTTAAACTGCTTTGGAAGACACGTTGCCATACATGTAATACAGATAAACAGGTTTTATAGTAATTGGACAATGGGCAACGACACTGCATTTTAGAGACCGTTGACTTTGGTAATGGTAATGGTTTTATTTCATTTGAACATGCATCAGATTACAATTGAATGCATCACATAATCAGTTCACAGTTCCACATGTCCAAAAGGAGTAGGAAGAAGCAAAGCTTATTAAATCCTACCCCTCTAGCTGGTATTTTACAATCAGTAACTGTTACATTTGTTCACTTCCTGCTTTCCTAATATAGTTTTTATAATTTTAATATAAATGTTTTAATATAATTTTTAAATTTTTAAATTTTTAAATTTTTAAATTTTTAAATTTTTAAATTTTTAAATTTTTAAATTTTTAAATTTTTAAATTTTTAAATTTTTAAATTTTATCCTGACTGACCTTTTTTGCAGTACATTTAGTGAGTGAAGATTGCTTTTATAGTTATTACCCCATATTTCCACACAATAAGTAAGATATGGTAGAACCAGAGAGCAATAAAGAGTGTGAAGTGATTTCTGATTGAGAACAAATTTTGCTTTGTTCAATATTGTTCAAGTCACTCCAGCTTATGGGGTCAGTTTTGGGGATTAATAACAGCGCCGTGATGTAGTTTATTTGTCACAAAACATAATAGCACAAGCAACACAGTTGTGGTGCATGTTGTGACAAATTTTCACACTTTTATGTGCAGCGGTTCAGGAGAAGAAAAGTTGGATGTCCTCATTTTTTTTACACAATTATGGCGTTTGACAGCGTAGCAGCGTGACGCATGCGAACCCATAATTTTTCCTTTTCTCCTGAGGTTTGCAAACAAGAAACAAATTTATTTTAATCCTCTTAAAATGTCATGTTTTGTTTTCTTTGTCTCTTCAATCCTGTTGGTCACAATTCTTAGTGTTTTAGTGTCTGACTCCACCTTTTATGTTATGAATTATTGCAAAATGTGCTCATGTATGGGGTCACTATTGTGGTTTGATACAAAGAGTCCGTGCTGCTTGGTTGCGAACACGTCTGGTTCTACCATATCTTACTTATTGTGTGGAAATATGGGCTAATAACTATAAAAGCAATCTTCACTCGCTAAATGTACTGCAAAAAAGGTCAGTAAGGATAATTCATAATGCCGCCTACAGAGAACATACTAACTCCTTATTTCTAAAATCACAAATACTTCAACTTGCTGATATAGTTCATCTTCAAACAGCTAAAATAATACATAAGGCTAAAAATAACCAATTAGCTAAAAATGCCATCCAATACTTCTCTACAAGAGAGGAGAAATATGATCTCAGGGAAGAACTACATTTGAAACACTTATATGCTAGGACTACGTTAAAAAGCCATAGCATTTCAGTAAGTGGAATCAAACTATGGAATGGATTGAGTAAGGAACTCAAACAATGCACAACGATGAGCCAATTCAAGAAACAATACAAGCAGTTGATGTTTCCAAAAAAAACCTTAAACTGTAGTATGAAAGCAGGAAGTGAACAAATGTAACAGTTACTGATTGTAAAAGTACCAGATGGAGGGGTAGGATTTAATAAGCTTTGCTTCTTCCTACTCCTTTTGGACATGTGGAACTGTGAACTGATTATGTGATGCATTCAATTGTAATCTGATGCATGTTCTAATGAAATAAAACCATTACCATTACAATTACCATTTTTTACCTTGAGAAATTTGTGCAGCAAAAAGGCAAACCAGTTTGTCAGCATCTTCTCCGCCACTGACTCTGTTCTGCAAGACAAGAGAATGGAGTGTCATTTGAAAGTGGAAGACATCCACTGGAGAACTTGTGTGCCCCCGATATATTAGATATATTATTATATAATTCAAGAAGAAGAGCCTAAAGACATAACATGCGGAGGGAAAATGGCATCCTGTCTTGATTGCTCAGAAGAGCGAGAGTGTCTAGCGTTTCTATTTCTTATTTGTGTGCAGTGCCATCAATGTGCAGGAGTGGCGGTTATGCGTCGCCACTCAACCGCTTGAACATGTGCCCAGATGTCTCCACATGCCGTGTTTGTTCCTGTTTAATGAGCACGTCTTCAGGTTGATGTAGCCTTGTGGTGAAGAAACGAGTCATTAAGCTTTCAGCAGGCCGGCCTCACTGGTGCCGGGAAAACAATCTTGAAATAACCAAAGATACGAGAGAGAAGGTGCCGGTGGAAAAAAAAACAAAAAAAACGGACGAATATTTCATAAGTGGCACACAGAAGATAAGCGAGACTGACAAGGACTCTGCCGTCTCTGTACTTGCTCTCCTCCATTAGGTTCTCATCCTGTTCCAGTCTGCCCTTACTCTTCTTTCCGTCACTCTAACCGTCAGTGTCTTTCACCTGTCTGCTCAGGCGCCCCGCGTTTCAGGTTCAGAATGGCGGTTTGACACCGCTGTAGAGAGGAGAGCTTGCCTGAAACTGACCTAGTTACTCATCCATCAGATGTGCATGGACTCAGTGCCTGGACTGGAAAGAACAATGCATGATGAATTATCTATGCTGGGAGATAAGCGGTGCTGACCGGATCGAGGCAGTTTTGAATCCAATTATGGCTCACGTTAGAATATCCTACATCGTAACCGCTTCTTTAAAATTGATGACGTCTATGATGAATTCATTCCTTCACTCATTTTCTACTGGTTTTTCCTCACAGGGGTTGTAGGGGGTGCTGGAGCCTATCCCAGCTGTCTTCTGGCGAGAGGCGGGGTACACCCTGGACTGGTCAACAGCCAATCAACGGGCACATATAGACAAACAACCATTCACACTCACATTCATACCTATGGACAATTTGGAGTCGCCGATTAACCTAGCATGTTTTTGGAATGTGGGAGGAAACCGGAGTACCCGGAGAAAACCCACGCATGCACGGGGAGAACATGCAAACTCCACACAGAGATGGCCGAGGGGGGAATTGAACCCTGGTCTCCTAGCTGTGAGGTCTGCGCGCTAGACTGCTGTGCCGCCCCGTCCATGATGAATTGTTTTTGGAGAAGGCAAGACCGGTTGAGGTGGATTGTGGGGTAAGGGTCCACAACAGCCACGTTCATATGAAGAGTTTTTCTCTTTACGAATGACCTTTCCGAAAGCAATGGTATCCATGGAAAGGAATATTCCAATCTCTTGTCTACATGCGCCGCTATAATCAACCAGAATAGTCAATGGGACATGCGCAGTAAAGCGTAAACATCAACATCACGAGATACCGACTTCCTCGAGTTTTTCTTTCACTTGTTGGAATAGTTTTTTGTTTGTCCAGTCTTGAAATTTAGTTTGGATCAAAACAAACTTTGATGAATTTAAACATTACAAGATCAAATTCAATCTTGCTAATATTTTATAATTAAACTTGGGGCTGCACGGTGGTCGAGTGGTTAGCGCGCAGACCTCACAGCTAGGAGACCAGGGTTCAATTCCACCCTCTGCCATCTCTGTGTGGAGTTTGCATGTTCTCCCTGTGCATGCGTGGGTTTTCGCCGAGTACTCCGGTTTCCTCCCACATTCCAAAAACATGCTAGGTTAATTAGCGACTCCAAATTGTCCATAGGTATGAATGTGAGTGTGAATGGTTGTTTGTCTATATGTGCCCTGTCCGTTTGAGCGGGTACAAGATAACTGATTGAGATAGATAATCGGATTGGGGAAAGGAATATTCCACCCCTTTGAATCCTATTATATATTCATTCGGATTGGCACTTTTCTTTCGGAATGAGGTGTATACAAAGGTTACATTTTTTCCGTTTGAGCAAATAAACCGAATGCAATTGGAATATTTGGGTCCATGTATACGTGGCTACTGATACCAAAATGACAGTAAAATGTCAATTTGATGTTCTACCATATGTGACGCTTGAGTCTGTTCATGAGCACCAAATTTTCTCCCGCTCCTCTTTTGAGAGAAGCGGCGCTCAATTGCTTGCTTTTGAAGTTGTGGCTTTCATGATGTCATGAAGTAAAAACCTTCCTCATGGACATGATATGTACCCTAGGACAGACAGAAATAAAAAAAAAAGAAGCTTCAGTCGGGTTTTATCCAGTGTTGCTAACATTGTGTCCTCCTGCTGCACTCCTTATCTCTTCTGTTTTAATTGCATTTGAAGGAGACAAAGTTTAGTGCAGAAATTCACCCTCTTTTTCGTATTGGCAAGGTTTACCTCCTTAGGAGCAGTTTTGGGTGGTTCTTGCTCTCCAGGTTGCGTTCGATCAGGTCTGAGAGCAGGTGCTTGAGGATGTCCGTGGCGTACTCCAACCGCCCCTGCAGAGCCGTCATGATAAGCGACGCCACGTAGCCGCGGTCCCGCATGGAGAATGAACGCTGCAACTCCAGCGTGCGGATGAACGTCAGGAGGAAGACTTTGTTGTTCACCAGCTGTGCAAACTGCTTCAAGGCTTTCTCCACGCCTGCCTGTCCACTCCCCGGCACCTGCGTACATCATTTCATCATGCTTGTTAGATAAAAGGGCATGATTGTGTGAACAAGTGTTTGACCACAGACGGAACAGATCATGGAAGAGTGGCGGTTAGTCGTCAGCTGAAATAGAGACTTGTTTGCACTCTAACTTGGCATTGCAATGTGATATGAATTGAAAGGCTATGTTGTTATGTGCCGTCTGGCTATCTTACTATATACCTCCGTCCAAAGCTCAACAATCATCAATATTATTGCTCCGTCTGTTGGATCTGTTGGTGACTGCACCCCTTGACCGCAATGCAAACAGACTATTTCCAATTTACATATAGCAAATTTCCGGTGCACTTGAGTTCAATTCCACCCTTGGCCATCTCTGTGTGGAGTTTGCATGTTCTCCCCGTGCATGCGTGGGTTTTCTCCGGGTACTCCGGTTTCCTCCCACATTCCAAAAACATGCTAGGTTAATTGGCGACTCCAAATTGTCCATAGGTATGAATGTGAGTGTGAATGGTTGTTTGTCTATATGTGCCCTGTGATTGGCTCTAGCACTCCAATGAATGAATGAATGAATGAAATATTGACCTTTTTCTGGCCTGTAAATATTTTTTTGTTGTTGTTATTTTTTGCACAGCTTTTTGCAAAGCGAGTATTATTTTGTTTCCTTTCTTCCAAAAAAGCCCCAAAACCCTTATACCCAGAAACTTAAGTACAAGCTGTGGTTTTATGTTTTTTTTGTCAGTGTTTTTAACTGGCTGTTTAATTATATTAAATTAAATTATCCATAGGTATGAATGTGAGTGTGAATGGTCGTTTGTCTATATGTACCCTGTGATTGGCTGGCAACCAGTCCAGTGTGTACCCCTGGACAGCTGGGATAGGCTCCAGCACCCTGTGCGACCCTCGTGAGGATAAGCGGTTGAAAATTAATGAATGAGTGAAATTTCCGGTGCATAAGTTGCTACTTTTTCTCCCGGTTTGAACCCAATTTATGCCTTAAAAACTGCATTCCCCATGATGCTTAGAGTGCAGCTTCGTGACGTAGTGATGTAGACAATATTCTGACAAATATTAAGTAAGCTTGATCAAGGGTAGAATTACTTCAACTTCAGCTTGGAACACCAACCATCCACTATCACCAACTGGATCGAAAAGGATAGACTACTACTGTATGTGATGAAGAGGGCAGCTCAAGCTAATAGGCTAATTTGCCACATGACAGAAGTCACTCCGAGAGTGACAACGAAAGAGAGAGAGACTGATAAAGTGTGTGATGAAGGAATTACGAGGCTATTCAATTGTGACGCTAAAGAAGACAACCTTGGTGGTTTTAGTTCCCGGGTGGAGGTGGAGGGTACTACTCATTATGGCAAATAATGTGTCATTTAAAATGAACTCATGAAAATGAACAAATGGGACATTATAGGAAAAAATACTGGATATCAAACTCTTGTTTAAAACGACTATAAACATTTGAAAAAGTTTTGAGATGAGATGAACTGGCAGTCACAGTGACTGGTCTGACTGCACTGCTGAGAGCCACCGAGGCAGCAAATTCCGCCAGCTGCTGCAGCATGAAACCAACCCAAGTCATACCACCGAGCTCCAGCTAGCATTTGCTCACGCTGCTCTGTTTGACAGCGCTTTGACAGCCAAGGATACATCGGGTATTGCTGCCCTTCTCTCACCTCCAGTTCTCTGAGCACCGGGTGGTCGTCGATGCCAGGAAAGAGAACCCTCATTGCGTAAGTGCGGTAGTCCAGGTAAGGGATGCCAGCACGGTCCAGGTCGCTCGTTAGCTCGTTGATGTCGGTCTGCAGCTCAGCGAAAGCTTCACAAAGGACAGAAATACATTTAGTTTCATCTCTTAAAAATAATATGGTAATGGTAATGGTTTAATTTCATTTGAACATGCATCAGATTACAATTGAATGCATCACATAATCAGTTCACAGTTCCACATGTCCAAAAGGAGTAGGAAGAAGCAAAGCTTATTAAATCCTACCCCTCCATCTGGTACTTTTACAATCAGTAACTGTTACATTTGTTCACTTCCTGCTTTCCATAATACAGTTTAAGGTTTTATTTATTTATTTATTATTTTGGTTTGTTGTTTTTTCTTAAAGGAGTAGGAAGAAGCAAAGCTTATTAAATCCTACCCCTCCATCTGGTACTTTTACAATCAGTAACTGTTACATTTGTTCACTTCCTGCTTTCTATAATACAGTTTAAGGTTTTTTTTATTTTTTTTATTTTTTTTTATTTATTAATTTATTTTGGTTTGTAGTTTTTTTATATATATTTTATTTATATTTTTATATCCCTAGTTAGACTATTTTTAACGCATTAAACAAATCATAGGACAAAAGGAGCATCAGAACTTGGGCTGATTGACAGTCAATACCAGACTGATTTTGAAGAGCCCATTGGCAACTGATCCCACACAAGCCATTTTTGTGAATCACTACGTTACCGATGTATCCTCTATAGACGTGGGTAACATTTTTATATGACGGAGTCGTAATTAGCCCGTCTGCCTCATCCTGGATAAACGGACAGAGATGATCGAATCCACTATCCTCACCTTCCTTGCACTCCAAAGCCACACGAGATTCCAGATTATCCATCTGCAGCTGCAGGCGCTTGAGAGTGAGGTCATTTTCGTGCGATTTCCGTCTGTAGGCGAGCAGGACGATGACCACCACCACGAGAAGCAGCCCTCCTCCGGCTGTGATGCTCATGATGGCTGGGAGTGTGAGGAGGCTGTCGGACCGGATGTGGACTTCTCCCGGAGAAATATGGAGTCCTCCCACTTGGACCTTGTCATTAGAAGGCAAAAGGAAAATCATATAGTTTAGATATAATTGGAAGTCAATAATCCTTGAATGTTTGTCTGAAACATATTGATTTGAAAACAATCAGGTGAAAATTTGTTTTGAAACAAGGATTCTGACTCAGATACTAGGATATTGATCCTAATCAATAGGGTTCCATGTGAAACAATAACGTCTGAACCAATATTGTCCTAAGGCCTACAAGCTCCTTATAGTATAATTTCTAAAAATCCATATTCAAAGACATATTTCCATATTCAAGGACATACTTCGGTACGAGGTACATTATTTAAAAAAACAAACAAAAAAAAAACTTGGACTGTATTATGGAAAGCAGGAAGTGAACAAATGTAACAGTTACTGATTGTAAAAGTACCAGATGGAGGGGTAGGATTTAATAAGCTTTGCTTCTTCCTACTCCTTTTGGACATGTGGAACTGTGAACTGATTATGTGATGCATTCAATTGTAATCTGATGCATGTTCAAATGAAATAAAACCATTACCATTAGCAGATTTAAGATGCTGTAGTTGGAGACTAACAATACAATGTATTTGGCCAAAGTGATGTGTTTTGTTGTTTTTTCCAATTTGTGCAAGTTCGCCTGTCAATAATTCTACACAGCAGAGTGCTGTTATAATTGGCTAGCTATCCAACCATGAACGACACACAATGACAGACACAAAGCCTGTCACTGACCCACAAAACACACACATACACGACACAAATAAGTGCTGACCCACATCCGTGCAGGACACATCAGATTTGACGACAGACATACACGAGAAACCCGTTAGATTAGACTGACCAGGACTTTGTGCTGGCCGGTGAGGTTGGGCGGCTCGCAGAGTAACTGTGTGTCGGACACTGTGAGGATACAGGGCGTGTCTCCGATCAGCACGGTGTAGTTCAACCTGGCCCCTCCAGATGCTGATGGTACCAGGTTACGGCCCTGCGTTGTCAGGAGATAGAAACAAAATGCTGAAAAATGGCAGACTTTTTTTAGCAAGTGCTAACTTCATTACTGTTGAAATGCATTATCTCATTTTGCAAAATGAAAGCCACTTTGATTTGCTGACTGATACGTAGTTGCGTTGTCAATTAAATGATTACCATGCAAATTTTTTTTCGAAAAATGTTGCAGAACCACAGAATCTGCTTCTGTTGCTAGCAAGGAGGAGCAAAATTAAAAACGACTAGTCATTAGTGGTCTACTCAAGGAGGCTGTTTGCGTAGAGACGTGATGAATAGTCCAAGCAGCCAATTATGTTGTGAGCCTGAAACATGAATGGAAGATGACTTAATGGGATTAGATTTATTGATCCGAGGAAGGACACTTTGATGTTCCAGGAATATACACATCTTTGGGCCTTTACAGTCAGTGGTGATTTAAAAAAAAAGCACTTAAACGGTCAATATTTGTGTTACAGATACACAAGGCCTACTTTTTTATTTTTGGAGTGGAAAATAAACTCTTCAGCATCATGTACTGTAAATGCTAGTCTCCTAGTTAGTCGGCCATCTCTGTGTGGAGTTTGCATGTTCTCCCGTGGGTTTTCTCCGGGTACTCCGGTTTCCTCCCACATTCCAAAAACATGCTAGGTTAATTAGCGACTCCAAATTGTCCATAGGTATGAATGTGAGTGTGAATGGTTGTTTGTCTATATGTGCCCTGTGATTGGCTGGCCACCAGTCCAGGGTGATGATGATATGCCTTTATTCGTCCCTCAGTGGGGAAATTTGCATTGGTGTACCCCGCCTCTTGCCCAAAAGACAGCTGGAATAGGCTCCAGCTCCCCCCCCAACCCCCCCGTACGTCATCAAATGTCAAGCCTTATGAGCAGATAATGTACTTTTAGGATGATGGGAGCACCCGGTTTCTGCTCCAGGATGCCCGAGAGGCTGAGTGGCTCCAGGTAGGGGTTGGGATAGTAGACAAAGCTGGTGTTGCTGTAGGTGAGAAGAGCTTGGACATTGTTGAAAACGAAGCCAAACTCGTCCACATGTTTGATGCTCTCCTGTTGGCCGTTGTAGTCTGATTGCAGTGATGGGGCAAAGCAGCTGATGGTGGTCGTGTTGAGCACCTTGCATACCTGCACACAAGTCAGATTGAAGTTATAGGAGGATAGCCGTCAAAATGACCAAACTCATGTAGACCAGATTGAAATTGTTATTAAAACCATTCTATAATCCTTTATATATATACACGACCGCTCAAAAGTTTGGGATCACTTGGACATTTTTTTTGGCTAGTCATGGCCAGATATGGCTTTTTCTTGGCAGTCCTGCTATGAAATAAAGCATCCTGAAGTGGCCGCTTCACAGTTGATACTGACACTGGTGTTTGACGGCTACTATTTAGAGCAACTGCCAGGTGACGACCTGTGAGGCGTCTTTGTCTTAAACTACACACTCTCACATATTTGTCTTTTTGCACAGTTGTGCATCGTTTTTATGTCCTTGTTAGACCCAGTTTGTGAAGGGAGTAGTTAACAGCATGGTAAGAGATTTTAGATTTAGATTAGCAAAAATGTACATCCTTCTTTGAAAATCATCTGATTCATTTTAATTGTTTGTAAAATGGAAAAAAAAATTGTTTGTGAAATGCATGAAAATGTGTTTTTCTCTGGAAAACAAAGAAATTTGCACGTGATCCCAAACGTTTGAGCGGTAGTGTACTGTTTAAGGTGACTTACTGTGTTTGTCCATAGGTATGAATGTGAGCGTGAATAATTGTTTGTCTATATGTGCCCTGCCCAATCCCCACCTCTCACCTGACGTCAGCTGGTATAGGCTCCAGTGTATCCTCGGATAAGGATAAGCGGCATCGAAAATGGATGGATGGATGGATAAATATCCCAGTTGCCTATAGAGTTCCCTTTTTTTTGTGAAAGTTGCTTAAACTCCTCAAAATCAACCTGACCTTAAAGTTTCGCCAGCTCCAAGCTGAATTCTAATCGTCAAAGCGTTTTTATCTCAGTTTTTGCCCAGAGTGATTTTCAAGTCCTTGCCTTTGTAATTTATTCGTTCGACGCTAAGTTTTTAGATATTTATGATTTGAATTGCTGCCCTCATTAAATTCGCCAGTGACCCTCTTTCTCGGCAGCTGATTTGTGTCAAAGGTCAACTTTAAACCCCTTTCTCTTTCTCTCCTGCTCTCAGATCGCAGTGCTGCCAGCGGTTCTGTCAAACTGCTGTTTTAATTGAGCGGCTCAAATCCCGTACAGTCATCATTAACACACCATTTAATTGGCTCAGAGGGCAGCGCTGTCTACATGCATTAGAGCTCAGTTTGCTCCTTATCTGACATTTTCTGCTTGTTTTTCTTGTTTCACTACGTTTTGTGTGGCTGGTAATGATAACTGTTAGATATACGTCAAGAGGTAGAGTCTATAGAGCCTTCAGACTCCATTGTGGCTGCCTTGGAGTTACAGGGAACTAATATTCTCTACTATTGGAAAACCAGCCACCTTCCATATTGGATTAGGCGTTCACTTCTTCTTCTGTTGTATTTCTAAAGCACATAGAAATGAACTGTTCTGGAAAAAACCCTTTTCATGACCTTCTGCATAACTCTTATGTACAGCTTCATTATTATGTTCAATGGATTATTACAAAAAAATTGAAAAATTGTTCCAGACATTTTTTGACTTTAATCCAAATTTCTGTTTGGTAGCTTATTGTTTTGTAACCAAATAGTTGATTTAACATGGCATTTCTCGTTGTTATGATTTGTGTCAGATTTCAACCCCGACTACTGCATTGAAGAAGCTGATACATTCTGTAAAAAAATTCCAAGTTGACTCAAAAATTTGAAACCTTGCTGCCTTAAAATTTTCATTAAATCTAGCAAATTATTATTATTAAATTATATTATGTTATAATTATTGGTTGTATCAACAATGCAATTCAAGTAATCTCAACTCACTTTCAAATCAGGTTAACAAATCATTTCAATTAATTTCAATTTAATTGTGAGTTGAATTTACTTGAGCTAATTACTTAGACTAAATCAAAAGTGAGTTGAGATTACTTGAGTTCTATTGTTGATACAACAAAAATATTTGTTTATTTGACTTAATAAAGAAAGTTCCCAAAACAAAGCAATAAGTCACTTGAACTTGATCTTTTAAGTTGAAGAAACTTTGTTGTGAGTTGAAATAATTTGCTAGATTTAATCCAAATTTTAAGGCTGCGAGGTTACAAATTTTTTTTTAAGTTGAGTCAACTTAATTTTTTTTTACGTTTTTTTAAGTTTTAAGTTTCTAATTGCTTATGTGGCTGCACAGTGGTAGAGTGGTTGCCGGCCCCACAGCACGGGTTCGATTCCCCGCTCGGGCATCTCTGTGTGGAATTTGCATGTTCTCCCTGTGCGTGCCTGGTACTCCGCAAAAACATGCTAGGTTAATTAGCGACTCCAAATTGTCCATAGGTATGAATGTGAGTGTGAATGGTTGTTTGTCTATATGTGCCCTGTCATTGGCTGGCAACCAGTCCACGAACCACGCCTCTCGCCTGAAGACAGTTGGGATAGGCGAGTACTGCTAACATTGCTGGAGGTAGCTTTATGTCCAGTGAGATGGATTGTTGGCTAAAAATGAATAGCATGCGTATCACCGAGTTAAAAGTCAGGGTTCGTAGGTAATCTCCCACCTGCTTGGATCCCAGCCGACATTGATCAAACGGTAAACAACTTCATCAGAGGTTTAGTGCAGCACATTATTGGATGTCACACTCACATTGACAGACTCGTGGCCGCCATATTTGATTCGAACTCGCGGCTCCTGAACGACATCCAGGTTGGTCCCGGTAACAGTCAGCGTGGTGTGGCCGCTATGTAGAAGGGAAAGAGCACGGATTATTGATCAGAGGCACACAGCATCAAACCGATTCATCCCCATGTTTTAATTAGTGTAACAAACGCAGATGGAGCTTTGTAACCTGACGTTTTCCAGAGAGGCTTCAGGAATAGACTTTGGAGAAGCTGGCAAGGCGTTGCGCTCTTTGTTATTGGGCGGGGGTGCCGGATCAAACGGGGGAAACCAGCTGGCTCCTATTTTTGTATTCAGCCGTGACTTTGAGGCTGGAATAGCAAGAATTCCGGAGCTGCTTGTTTACGTATCTTACCCAGATGAGACTACAATGAACGGAATGCTGTGATCTTGGCATAACCTGTGCTGTGCCGTCGTTTGAGTGTGAAAACTTAAGCACAGAGGAGAATTTCCATGTCCACTCTGACAACGCGCCAAACCTTGTTTGCTGGCACTTCAAAGGCTAGCTAAGCTTGTACAGACTCTTGGTGGGACGAATGCATCCATGATGAGACATCGACAGGAGATTGCAGCTCCGCAAAGCTCGTCCTGTCACTTGGTTATAGGCCGCGTTCTCTCTCTGCAGTCCTTATCTGCAGGGACACACTGCCTGACAGTCCCACCTGAATCTCAATTAAGTGAGGTCTGTTATCTTATGCTGCATTTCCTAATCCTGTTTAGATCTTTTTGACATGAATCATTAACCCTTAGATGCATAAGTGGGTCAAAAATGACCCAGTCAGGTTGTTTTCTTGAAATATCTTTGTAATTAAATTTTTTTTATCATTTCATATTGCAGGTATTCCTCAAAAAACATGTTTTTGATATCATGCCATTCACATTTTTAACTTACCTTTTATACATTTTAAGAAATTTTAGTTTTTGTGTTACTACCCCAACCTTCCATAAGTGGGTCAAAAATGACCCGGTCAGGTTGTTTTCTTGAAATATCTTTATAATGAAATTTTTGTAGAATTTCATATTCCAGGTATTCCTCAAAAACACGTTTTTGATATCATGTCATTAACATTTTTAACTTTTATACATTTTAAGAATTTTTTGTTTTTGTGTTACTACCCCAACCTTCCATAAGTGGGTCAAAAATGACCCGGTCAGGTTGTTTTCTTCAAATATCTTTGTAATGAAATTTTTTTTATCGTTTCATATTCCAGGTATTCCTCAAAAAACAGTTTTTTGATATCATGCCATTCACATTTTTAACTTTTATACATTTTAAGAATTTTTAGTTTTTGCGTTACTACCCCAACCTTCCATAAGTGAGTCAAAAATGACCTGCATACATTTTCTATGGAATCCAATAGGAATCTTTGATTCTTATCAACTTATCAACTCCTAAATATAATACTAAATATCATACAAGTGATTATTCCTAACCAAAATGGCAAAATTGGCATAAAAACGCATTGATTCTAGTATCGGTCATTTTTCACCCACTTATGGAAGAGTGTAGGGTCCAGTCACTCGTGCATCTCATGGTTAAATAATTAGAAATGAACTTTTAATGTATAGTTTTTCTTGGACAGATCCTGGCTGTTTGCATCAACAGAGCATCACATGCTATACATCTGATGTCATATCTGCTGCAAACATTTAGAAAGTTTTCCACTGATTCTGTTAAAGCGCATGAAAATGGGTGACATCGCCTTGTAAAAAGAATATACACTAAACTGACACAAATAGCAGGAGTAATTTTCACAGACTTTTTTTCAAATAAGGAGCATAAAAAAGTAGTCAGTATTTAACTTGCGCTATGAACTGAAACTTGTCAACACACCAGAAGGATGTGCTGAGCAGAGACTGCATTGACAGTTTGATTTCGAAGCAGTGACTTTGTACCATCCATCCTACAGTGACGAGCACACATCCAATCGAGGGTTCTGACAGTAAACCTCGGCTAATGCGCTTCAATATGCACTTTGAATTCCAAGAAATGAGACTGCAAGTCTGACTCATCTCCGTAAACCAACTCATATTTGTTTAGCGCCTCTGAACGACCTGGGGCCCTTTAAATTTGCCTTGCATTCATTACAGCGTACTCTTCTAATTAAACAGTATATTCAGCATGTAAACATGAGTTGCGGGAGCCCCTCACAAAGCTACAACCATTCATGATTTCACGACTAAAATTAGTAGTTAGCCTGCAAGCACCCAGGCAAATACCTTTTGTGCAAGGTACCCCTGAATTTTTGGCTCATCTGATGTAAACTGATTCCCCATAACGTCTGTAAAGTCACAAGACTCTGAAGCAGGGAAGTGGAGTACTCAACTATTTATCTTAGTACCTCGTTTTACACACCAACATGACACCCAAGGCTGGTAACTACTGAATATTTATTTGTAATGGTAATGGTAATGGTTTTATTTCATTTGAACATGCATCAGATTACAATTGAATGCATCACATAATCAGTTCACAGTTCCACATGTCCAAAAGGAGTAGGAAGAAGCAAAGCTTATTAAATCCTACCCCTCCATCTGGTACTTTTACAATCAGTAACTGTTACATTTGTTCACTTCCTGCTTTCCATAATACATTTTAAGTTTTTTTTTTTGTTTTTTTTAAATAATGTACCTCGTACCGAAGTACGAGGTGATATGACCATCCAATGACATAATGGGTACCATAGTAAGTGTCAATATAGTGATATATCAGGGCTCGACAATAATGATGTACCGATGGCCCGGGGCATTTGTTCACTTCCTGCTTTTCTAATATAGTTTAAGTTTTTTTCTTTTTAATTTTATTTTTGTCACGTACCAAAGTACGAGGTGATATGACCATACAAGTTTTTAAAATTTTAATTTTAATTTTAATTTTAATTTTAATTTTAATTTTAATTTTAATTTTAATTTTAATTTTAATTTTAATTTTAATTTTAATTTTAATTTTAATTTTAATTTTAATTTTAATTTTAATTTTAATTTTAATTTTTGTCACGTACTGAAGTACAAGGTGATATGACCATCCAATGACATAATGGGTACCACAGTAAGTGTCTACAATAGCAAGTTTAAGTACTTGTGATTTTAGAAATAAGGAGTTAGTATGTTCTCTGTAGGCGGCATTATGAATTATCCTTACTGACCTTTTTTGCAGTACAGTTCTAATTGTAAGAATTTGCTAATAAAGACAAAATTACACAAACTGACATCAGTTTGACATAACATTATAAAACACAGAGAGATAGATAACATATATTGTAATTGTTTTTGTAGTGTATGCTTATAAAGCTTTTTTTGCTACTGAATCTGTAATTTATTGTATCAAACAGCAACAATACAAATTCCAATTACCTTGTAATGCTCCATAGCGGCTCAATACGCTGGACTGTGGGGTCTTCTATGTACTCAAAGGACAGACTACCTGGAGCCCTTGCCCGGTCCACCCTCAGACTGACTTGCACTTGTCCCGCTCCAGTCACAGACGGAGCCGAGAAGCAAACAATCTCTGAAGTGGTCCTCCTATGGGAGTCACAGGAAAGAAGGATTTAATTCCGTGTTTGATTGCAAAACCTTGGCTTCACATGGATATGATGAGCGTTGCATGTGTGGGCAGAGGCGTCATTATAGCCTGTCCCATCTCGGCCATATTACTGACACATTAGGGATGGAACGCTGTAATTAGAGGGCGTTCGAGCTAATGGCTCGTTGCCTCGACCCTCCTGGCTCGCACCGTGTCACGTTTTTAGCTTGAAATGGATGCACACAGAAAAGTACCCGCTATTGTGGGTTTCATTGCAAACAGAATGGAAGTAACACAGTATGTTTATCATGCCTTTTAACTCACCTGTACAGCTCGCAGGTTTGATTCCCAAAGTATACATTCACGGAGCTACCCGCCCCCAGGTTGTCTCCGACAATGGTGACCTTAGTGCCTCCAGATTCGGGCCCTCGGCCTGGGGTCAGCGCCAGCATGGAAGGAGTCTGTTGAGAATCGATAATCAGAGATTGTACTGGAATAGGATTTTTATGGATTTTTTTGGAATAGCTTGGTAAACAGATTTACAAAAGTCATGCACAAAATAAGACTAAAACGGCATCCCAACAGCGGGAGCAATTAAATAACAATTGTGCACACAGACTAATAAACATGATCTTCCAGAGCAAGCACTCCCTAATCAAGTATTCTATTGCTTTCTTCTCTACTTGAATTACTGAATGAATGGATTACATTAACATGTGTTCTCGTCTGCACCAAATAACAAAAAGCACATGCATAAATTTCATATTTAATGTCAGAATTACCACAAATGAGTAAAGCTGGGAGGATTGAGTACGAAGTTCAGGTCTACATTCGCCGACACAAAGTTTTACAGGACCCGGTGTACTTCCTTTAGGGCCGGCCACCATCTCACACACGATCCTGGCACACAATAACATCATCAGATAACACGTCATCATCCATGCAGACACCGGTTGTACTATTTATGATGTAAAATTGTTATCACCATCAGAAAAAAACCTAATAAGGGCTTCCAATTTCCAATTGTACTGTGGCAATAGTGCTACTCGGTCGAAATGTGACAAAACACACTCATCCCTCGGGGCTGCTGTCTCTGTGATTGAGGTTGCTTTCATAAAAGTAGTGGGTCAGCATGGAGGACCATCTTTCTTCCTAATGGAAAACATCTCCAGAACCCATGTGATAAACTACAACCCTCCTCCTTCCCTCCATGCGCTGCATGATCGCCACCCAACTATTACCTGCAGTTGTCATGACAACGTAGGGGCTTCCATAATAAATCGACGTTGTCTCTCAGGTCAATAAGATAAAACTTGAATGAATGAATGAGTCATTAAATAAGTGACCGTACACTGAAATGAATGTCTCGAAGAGCAGTACCGTCATCTTTCACAGCGGTGAATCGCCGCCGCCGCCCATCCGTACCCCACCGAGAGTTTTCTCATTTTCCTTTGGCGTTTTTTTATTTTTACAGTATTTTTTTTTTTTTACAAGGTTATAAATGAGAAAGCCTTGCAGTGTGAGCCCAATCACATTACATGGCTGTGAGAGAAACACATGGCTAACAGATTGTCCCTCCAGTCAGCTACATGCCGTGCATTTCAATTACAGCCGCCAGCCTCCTAACAGCGACTGCACAACCGCACAAAGGCCGTCTCTTCCTTTTGCCTCCGGAGCCGCGGAAAGCCCCTCCCTCCCTCCCGACCGACTACATTCCAGCAAACGGATTTAGCAAAATAATTGCATTGGATTTATTTACACACAAGGCGTCTCTCTTACTGTTCAGCAGTGATGTAGCCCTCCTCTCGAGGGATGCATTGCACCCCCGCCACTTTCACGTTGCCCTCCAGCTCGGAGAAGGACAGGCCCAGGTTCAAGCCCTGGATGGTGACCAGTGTACCGCCCTCTAGAGGCCCTGCAACTGGGCTCACCTACATAAAGAAAAAATGGACGAGGTTACATGACTTAAGTTGACTTTTGAGATTCATTCATTCATTCATTTGCTGGTGCTGGAGCCTATCCCAGCTCTCTTTGAGCGAGAGGCGGGGTACACCCTGGACTGGTGGCCAGCCAATCACAGGGCACATATAGACAAACAACCATTCACACTCACATTCATACCTATGGGTGTAGCAATTGATATGACATATTTTTTACCAGCATTAATTAAATGCAAAAATCCTTACATCAATGGACAGTTTTGCCCAGTAATTGAAAAATTGGGGCACACTGCACGAGTGGTTAGCGCGCAGGCCTCGCAGCTAGGAGACTCGAGTTCAATTCCACCCTCGGCCATCTCTGTGTGGAGTTTGCATGTTGCATGCTTGTGTGAGTTTTCTACCGTGTGTAGAAAATGTCTGTTTACGGCCAAGATGAGCTAGCAAAAAATAAACGTGTTTATCGTATTTTTATACTCAGATCCTGCACTTTCACATCGAGCATTGTAAAACGCTCCTTTTAAAAAAAGCGCTAAAACACATTGCGGTGAAAATATACTTATCCAGTCCAAAACGCAAACACACAAAACCGCATTAAAATGCTAAACCCCGCTAGCTTTTATTCACATTCTATTTGAGGAGTTAAGGAGTTAAGTGCGCCAACAAAACATTTCAAAATTCAAATCTCATTCATTGTCATTAAATTAAAAAAGCAGCAATATTTTTAGGCCCGACCAGTCCAGGGTGTACCCCGCCCTCTCGCCCGAAGACAGTTGGGATAGGCTCCGGCACCCCCTGCGACCCTCGTGAGGAAAAAAGCGGTAGAAAATGAATGAATGAATGAATAAATATTTAGGCCCATTCAAGATCCTCTATATAAGAGGAGCACTCTGCCTGCTGTTTTTAAAAGGATCTACTACAAAACACTAGTCAACCATCTTGACAGGAGTTTTTTAAGGATGTACTGCAAAAAAAAAAAAAAAACGCTAGTCAAAGATCATTTATATGACAAAAGTGCTGCAAAAATCCTAATCACTTACAAAATTTGAACTAAAGTTGCGGGCTGGTGGGCTGCCAGTTGAACATCCCATTTTCTTATTTTGCATATAGCCTAATTATTCGGTTATTTATTTATTTATTCGGTTATAATAATATTGTCCTAAATGGAGTTATAAAGTCGTGTCAAAGATCCTCTATTTGACAGAAGTGCACTGCCACCTTTTATGGACACAAGGTTCCAACCAGTTTCCATACGGTCATGTGAGCACCTCTTAATATTTAATCAGCAGTATGCTAATGCTTACACTGATGACATGCTGATCTTTATCAAGCATGATGTTTACCTTGTGAACTGCCGTCTGTTACCGTGTTAGCATGTAAAATTCATCCAGTTCTCAATGGCAGATGGAGTATTTATATGATGACTACAGTTCTACTACCAGACGAAGACATAATATTCCACCCGTGCTAGACTCACTGTACTGGATACATCTTGTGGTATATGTAGTGGTAAGGAAGTACTGTAGTTTAACATGTTTAACAAAGTTACAGTATATTCCACAACATCTCTCAGTAATCTATACTGGACGGTACCAAAGTGATGTAAATATTATCAAATATATGAATAAACAGACCTCAGTGATACGTGGGTTGGTACACTTGACGTTGGCAGCTGAGAGGTCAAGCCAGCGGCTGGCGTACGGAGAGATGGGGGGGCAGTGCTGCTTCATTGTGCATCTGCCCTCGTTGCTGCACCAGCCGCACTGGAACTTTTTCTCCGCTCGCAGACACATGCCGCAGCTGTCCCGCTGGGCGCTGCATTTGTACAAGTGCACTGTGGGAGGACGTTGAAGATTAACAATAAGTGGAATTGTAAAATATTCTGCAGTACACCATTGTGGGGCTGAAGTTACTAAAATGTTACCAAAAATACACTGTATATAAAAATATACCAAATATTAATCAGTTGAGCTGCCGACTATACTGTAAACCGGAATGTTCAAAGTACTTAAATAAATGAAGTTATGCATACTCAAAGTTCTTAAAAATTTTGAATGACTTAATTACTTAATTAAAAAAACAAAAAACAAACAAACAAACAAAAAAAAACCTTAAACTGTATTATGGAAAGCAGGAAGTGAACAAATGTAAGCGTTGCTGATTGTAAAAGTACCAGATGGAGGGGTAGGATTTAATAAGCTTTGCTTCTTCCTACTCCTTTTGGACATGTGGAACTGTGAACTGATTATGTGATGCATTCAATTGTAATCTGATGCATGTTCAAATGAAATAAAACCATTACCATTATGTCAAGTTTATTTAACATGTTGTTCCATTTTGAGTACTTTTAACTAATATGTTTTGATTAAATTCAACTATGGCTAAATTAAGTAAAATTAACTTAAAAAACATAGTTTACATACAACTTAAGTCACTGTAATTCCGAATGCTCAAAATAATGAATTTGTATAAGTATAGTTAACGTTTTCTTAAAAGTTCTACTTATAAATGTTTAGTTGCCAGTTAAATTATGTCTTTTCAGTTTATTTAACTTGTAATTTTTGATTAATATGAACTTTTTGCCAACTCCAAATTGTCCATAGGTATGAATGTGAGTGTGAATGGTTGTTTGTCTATATGTGCCCTGTGATTGGCTGGCCACCAGTCCAGGGTGTACCCCGCCTCTCGCCCGAAGACAGCTGGGATAGGCTCCAGCAACCCCCGCGACCCTCGTGAGGATAAGCGGTAGAAAATGAATGAATGAATGAACTTTTTGCAGATTTGTGTAAGCTACTTAAAATAATTAACTTGTAGTTACTTATATAAAAAGTATCTATTAAACATGAATACATCAAACCAAGAATCAATTAAGAATAAATTATTGCATCAGATACGTAGATTTGTACTGTGTAGGTTACACAGAGTTGAAATGAGAACGGAAATTAAAGAAGGGAGAATGCATGGCAGAGAGAATGTGAAAAAGAAAGCTATTTCTCTTTTCACCCCAACATTAAAAAAGTATATCTAATATCAAGTTCAAATATTTCAGCTCTGATATACTCAAATGTTTGCGTTTATGAACTTGAAAAAAATGTGATTGCCTCACTTTTTTTTTAGTTCTGCTAACTTATTGGAGAATACGGTGTATGCTGTCCATGAAGTATGCAGATAATTGGGTCAATGAAGCAGCCGAATTATGAATTTGACCTTGACTATCCCCGCCTACTGATTGACATCAGCCATGATAGCTCATGTGACCAAACGTGAAGCGCCATCCTTCACCCTTGTGACACATCAATGATGGTCTGCGTCTTGATAAGCTCTTATTGGTATTGTAAACTTTCCGTGCGAGCCCTTTGGGGGGGGGGGGGGACCCATCCATCCCGTGTGAATTGAGCGCTTGGCACTCCTCGAGGCTACATAATGACGGGAGGGCAGAAGCACCTTTAATCTTCTCAGGATTGTCGATGATGAAATTGCCGTTCCACACAATGGCGAGCTCCACTGCCAGGTCGCTGATCCTCACACCCTCGTACGTGTACTGAAAAAGAGAAAATGGCCTTGAGTGGAGAGAGTCAAAGCATGGAATGAGAGAGAGAGAGAAAAAAAAAAAAGAAGCCGAGAGGATAAAAGGGCAGCGTAGAGACGAGGCTTTTAACCATCTGTCATTTCTGCCGCGGTTGTCCACAAACCCTGGCTCATCATCCACGTGTGAGGAAGATGACCTTTGAATGTATTGTCACAAGCGACGGGCCTTGCATTGTAATTGTGTGACAAAAGGGAAATATACCAGCATTCATCTCCGGCATATCGCTCTTGTTTGGTGGGGATGACACCTCCAGTTTACAAGGCAAGGTCACGGAAGTCATAGTTTATTTGCTTTCTATTTCCTCTCCATCCCTCCAGCAAGTCTCTTCATTTTCCTTTACTGTCCTTCCTCCCATGTCTTTCCCTCTTCCTATGTTATCTCCCACTCTCTCTCTCGCTCGCTTTCTACGTGAGCCTAACACTTCAGTCGGACAGCAGCTCTTATCCACAGACGTCTGTCAAACAAGTGTTCCGGGCCGTACCGAGCTGTTCTGGCACTGGACGCTGGTGCTGTTGAAACGCAGCGCCGTAACACGTTGGCTGACACCCTGCACGTTCACCACGCACTCGTAGCCCCGCTGGCCCGACTGCGGCTGTGGGAGATTCCGGGCCTTCAGGGTGATGGGTCGCACCTCACCGGCTGGAATGAGAATTTCCCCAGAGTGGAGAAGCTGAGGGCAATCCTGTACCAAAAAAAAAAAAACATTTTCACAATAGAACCTCTATATCAGGGTTGGGCAAATTTTTTGACAGACTATATATATTTAATACATGCAAACTGTTTTAATTCTAACAGTCCACTTGGAATAATGAATCCGTCATATATTCTGTCCTTTTTTTCAGGAGAACTTTAAAAATCCGACCCCATCAAATAACGGAATATTCATTCATTCATTCATTTATTTTCTACCGCTTTTTCCTCACAAGGGTTGCGGAGGGTGCTGGAGCCTATCCCAGCTGTCTACGGGCGAGAGGCGGGGTACACCCTGGACTGGTCGCCAGCCAATCACAGGGCACATATAAACAAACAACCATTCACACTCACATTCATACCTATGGACGATTTGGAGTCGCCAATTAACCTAGCATGTTTTTGGAATGTGGGAGGAAACCGGAGTACCCGGAGAAAACCCACACATGCACGGGGACAACATGCAAACTCCACACAGAGTTGGCCGAGGGTGGAATTGAACCCTGGTCTCCTAGCTGTGAGGTCTGCACGCTAATCACTTGACCGCCGAGTAATTACAATATGCAAGCATCCCCGACTACAACATGACTACATGAAAGTCATGTTGCTAGCTTGTATGTTAAATTTAAATACTTTGTAAGCAACTAGCGGGCCGGATTCAAACGCTTAGCGGGCCGCATGTGGCCCCCGGGCTGTAGTTTGCTCACCCCTGCTCTAAATGGTAACACCTCCACTCGTATCTTGTCATTAACATGTCATTAACTCATTTACTTCATAAGTGCGGTTTGCTTTTTCTTTGGCTTTTCTGTGACGGCACCACAGAACAATAAAAGTGATGGTGAGGAACGCAAAAAGTGATGCCAACAGTAAACAGGAAGTAATTGCCGCATTGCAACAACACCGTAACATCTGTCCAGGCTGCTCAGTACAATATTGCTAATAAACAAAAGAAGCAGAAAGTGATATATGCTGCAAAGTTAGCTATGTCTATTCTTACAATGAAAAAGTAGTCATTTTATGTTTTGAACCTAGAAATGAAGTATTCAGTTTTAGTTATTTAGTATTATTTAGATATATATATATATATTCCATGCTGTCCATGTACTACTATATCGCCCTAATATAACAATCTGCATGCATGACGCATAGATGTTTTACATAACCATTACTCCTCAATCTGTTCCTGCATCTGTCTTGCTGTCTCTGTCATCATCTGTAGTTTTATAAATGTCAATATGCAGATCAGGGATTAAAGAAATATTTCACAAATCCAAATAATATGCATCCCACATGCTAGTTTTTACAGCCATACTTGCATCCAAATAGTATTTATTGAATTTCTTGTTGTGAAATGTATACTGTGTTATGACATCAGGCAGCTGTAGTGTAGTTTTATGAGCTCTTTGGTTGTGCATTTTAATGAAGCGAGTGTGCAGCATGTAGTACCTCTGAGGCGTTGACTCTGCCCTCCTGGAAGGAACAGCTGCTTGGGTCATGGGTGCACATGTTACGGTATTTACACCAGTGACAACGAAACGTGCTGTTTACACAGGACAGACACCTGTAGGACAGAGACATTAGTGCTGGTTAATTGGTTGTTTTCTTCTATGAGAAGGGCTATACAATAACTACAGAAAGGGTTGACACACTTCTTTTTAGTCTTAAATATAATTACATTCAATCATTTTGCCAGAGGGTTCACTGTGACTGTCAGCAGACTCGGATTAATCCAATGTTTCTCAAATTTAAATTAATTAATTTAATTTAATTAACACCTCCCAACATTTTAATGTTTTTCTACATGACATTCCGTCGAAGCAATGCAGTTGCATGTTTCGGAGGATAAGTCGCAGGACCAGCCATTAAACTACACATTGTGCACTGAGATTGTACATACACTATAGAGTTTTTTTTTAGATGTATGTACGCTACTTGTACATCAAGGCTTCATTCCCTCCAGAAGTACCTACTAAACATCACACGGTGACAGCATCGTTCTGCAAACACATTCCTGCCCCCTCTCCATTACGTGTTTGTCAGGCAACTTATTGTTCCACTTTGGAGATTCCTGTGTAGTCCATTGTAGTGCTTTACTTTAGCCTTGACAGCACTGATATCACCGTAACCATGGAAATGAATTGGCCCATTGCAAAGAACTTACGATATTCAGCATTATCCGACTATACTGTGTGAAAAGAATATACACTGTCAGGTGGGTTCAGCCTGTAGTAAAATTGCTGTAATAAAATTATAAATTAATTAATTTAAATTAATTTAAAATATTTTTTAATTAATATAAATTAATTTAATACGTTTTAATTAATTTAAATTAATTTAAAATAATTTAAATTAATTTAAAATAATTTAAATCAATTTAAATCAATACCATTAAAATGTAATTATAAAACCACAATCAGCTTTCCAAAGCAATAAACGCCACAAAATGTGGTCCAGTCTAAGTCCAATGTGTATCATAATTAGCTGCTGGAGGCCAGCGTGGACATGGACATACCGTATGCGTCTTTTTGTCAAGAATATGCATAGGAGAGAGCAAAGTGTTTGGAGGTGAGGTATTAATAGGCCAGAACTGCCATGGAGCTCCAAAGTCAGGATAATTAATTGCGCAGGGTGGTGTGATGCTGGAGGTGACTGTACAGGAAGAGGCGCCCGACCCAAGTCGGGAGCCGCACTGGTCTTGAAATATTCATCACAGCGGTTCACAGGGTCACCGTGACGCTAATGAAGGCCGTATATGTATGATGAGCTTCCAACTGCTCCCTCTAATGACTTAATTGGGTATACTCATGTATTTATGTGGCAGTCAAAGGGCCGTTAGCATAGGTGGTGCTCGCTGCCACTACGGGCTAATTTAACTATGAATACTCCCATCAATCAATGCAACCTCGCTGGAGTAAAATCATTGTGCATGTCTGAATCTAGCTATTATGTGCTGGTGGCTCAATGTCATTTACTGGATGGGGAAAGTTCAGTTAATTGTACATTTCAGGCTGTCGGATCAAATCAGAGGAAGTGAAATAGAAAATAACACCCAAGCTCTTGATGTTGTAATGTTGTACTGGTCAGAGTAGGGACAAATTGTATAAAGAAAACGTCACGTGCACGTGTCAGGTCCCACGGGTGTGTATTAGAAGTGAAGACGAAAGCTCCTTGCTGTATTTGAAGTGGTCCACTGTCCACTTCACAGTCCACTGTGAAGTGATAGGCGTATACACGGGGTGGGCTCATCCAGCTATGGATGGCAGCTCAGAGGAGGTTTTTCATGGGTGCCTATCAGAATATTTTAGTGCTACCACTAACGATTAATCTTCGAACTAATGACTAATGAACTATGACTAGATGACTAATCTAAATGAGTCATAATGAATAAAAATCAGTTTATTACGTTGTGTTCATTTTTATTTCGAATTCACCTCAAGATCCCTAACACAAAATGTCACTTGTAGTGTGAATAAAATAAATAAATTAGCCTACTTTTGTTAGAAATTCATTAAGTAATATATTTGGTTTGCACTATACGTACAGTAGAGTATACCATATAAAGCATAAGTATCTGCATTTCCATAAGGATATGCCATATTAGTCAGTCTGGACTAGCTTAAATCAGGGGTATTCAACTAAAATACTAATAAGTGGTTCCTCAGTTTTCATTATTAATTTGACGAAACAGAAACTTATGAAAACTGAGGCAATATTTCCCATTGGAAATTAATTTATTCATTTTCTGTAAGCTTATCCTCACAAGAATCATGAGTGTGCTGGAACCTATTCCAGCTGTCTTCAGGCAAAAGGCGGGATACACCCTGGACTGGTCGCCAACCAATCACAGGGCACAAATAGACAAACAACCGGGAGTACCCGGAGAAAACCCACGTAAGAACATGCAACTCCACACAGAGATGCCCGAGGGTGGAATCAAACTTCGGTCTCTAAACTGTATGGTGCTAACCACTCGTCCACCGTGCAGCCCCCATTGGAAATTATGTACAGTAAATCCAACAGTGAGTCAGAAATAGGGTGTTTTCTTTAGGCATTTGGGCATTTCACAGAACTATACAGCACTGAACAAATGGAGTAGTTTGTTACGTGCAATGTTGGTTGAACACAAAGACAGTATACAGAAACCGAGGCAACACTTGGTTTGATTTATACAATGGAATATTGTATAAACATTCCAAAAGGAGTAGGAAGAAACGGAGCTTATTTAAACCTCGCAGTTCCACTTCCTGTATTCCATATGTATTTTTTTGACGGTATGTCCAGATACAGACAATTCATTTTGTCAAGTTAATTTACAAATCGTTCTCCATCCATTCATCCATCCATCCATCATGATGTGTTTGTGTCACACACCACCACATCAGTCATGCATGTTACCACATACAGTCCGATTATCCAGTGTTTCCTGCCCAGTCAAGACATTGATCATATATGATCATATATCGGCATGGTACAATATGAACATAACAGAAGAAAAAGTCCTCTTTAAATGACTGTTTCATACGCCCTCCAGGTACCACAGTACAACAGAAACATCTCTCATTGTACAACAAACACAATTATCAAATGGTGCGCCTCAGGGAAAAGTTGTGTTTAAAAAAAAATGTGCAGTTTAGTATAATGATGTTCTATTTAAGGATGTGATGGGAAAAAAAAGCTGCTCAGTCATGGATGCTGAGGGCCTCGTCTGTGGCGTTGAACATGAACTCCTCATCATGGACCAATCTAAGTTGATGACTGATTTCTTTTTTCTTTTTATAGCTTTGTTTGTTCTCATTTAAACCTGTTAGCCAGTAAGACAGCCAAGTTCAAATCCAAACAAACAGACTGTGACAAATGCATCATGTTGACTTAAATGGAAGCTGACAGATGAATTTAGCTCAAGAGTTTATCTAAGAGCTTCATCTTAAGAGTGAGCATCAGTACATCAGTGCCCTGAATTAAGTTGTCTATTCTCCATCCAGTGAGAAAATCAGAGAGGAGGACGAGGAGGAGGAGGAGCGGTTAAGGCGTCCGCCATACTCACATTTGATGTGTGCTGCAGTTGTAGAACTTCACCTCCGTGCTGGCGATCATTTGACCCGTCTCCTTTGAGTTCAGTTGCAGTTCCACGCCAGCCCAGTCTGATGGAAGGGAGGGAGGTAGACGTACATCAAACGTATGAAAAATAGCGTCAAAGAGAGGTGAGAAGGAGGCAGGATGAAAGGAGTGAACAAATGACAACACCGAGCGGAAAAAAGGAGGTGTCCAAATGAGAAACAAAATGTTCATGCGTTTATCTCGCTACTTTAAAGAGCCACCTGGCGTCTGCCTTTTTCTGCAAGAGCACATTGCTGTTAGGTGAAAACTTCAGAGGATTACTGCACTCCGAGGAGACAAACTCTTTGCATATTAAACAAAAAAAAAATCGGATGTCTTTGTTAATGTTTTCAGTATTAATATCATGTTTGGGTATCAAGTCCCAACTTGGAAGTGTGGATTCAGCAAGACGTGCTCTTTTTTAATTCGGCTTATCAGCGCCTGCTCACATACACAATCCCTAGTGAACTGCAGTTAGCATTTTTTCAGTGCATTAAAGTCTGTGCTTATTTGTAATTACTTGCCGTGCCTTAAGACGACTTGATGTTTTTGTTGGATGATACGCCTACTACTAGGGGCTGCACGGCGGTCGAGTGGTTAGACCTCACAGCTAGGAGACCAGGGGTTCAATTCCACCCTCTGCCATCTCTGTGTGAAGTTTGCATGCGTGGGTTTTCTCCGGTTTCCTCCCACATTCCAAAATCATGCTAGGTTAATTGGCGACTCCAATTAATGTGAGTGTGAATGGTTGTTTGTCTATATGTGCCCTGTGATTGGCTGGCGACCAGTCCAGGGTGTACCCCGACTCTCGCCCGAAGACAGCTGGGATAGGCTCCAGCCCCCCGCAACCCTCGTGAGGAAAAAGCAGTAGAAAATGAATGAATGAAAGGATACGACTACTACTAGGGGCTGCACGGTGGTCGAGTGGTTAGCGCACAGACCTCACAGCTAGGAGACCTGGGTTCAATTCCACCCTCTGCGATCTCTGTGTGGTGGTTTGCATGTTCTCCCCGTGCATGTGTGGATTTTCTCCAGGTACTCCGATTTCCTCCCACATTCCAAAAACATGCTAGGTTAATTGGTGACTCCAAATTGTCCATAGGTATGAATGTGAGTGTGAATGGTTGTTTGTCTATATGTGCCCTGTGATTGGGTGTACCCCGCCTCTCGCCCGCACACAGCTGGGATAGGCTGCAGCACCCCCGCGTGAGGGAAAACCGGTAGAAAATGAATGAATGAATGGATACGACGACTACTCAAAACAACTACCCTCATGTCCTCCTTCACTACATCCATAAACAACCTTCCTCTACGCTTCCTACCTGGCAGCTCTAAACGCATCATCTCTCCTCTGGACATGTCCCAACCATCTCAGTCTGGCCTCTCTGACTTTATCTCCAAGGCCTCTAACATGTAATGTTCCTCTGATGTACTCGTTCCTGATCCTATCCATCCTGGTCACTCCCAGTGAGAACCCCAGAATCCTCATCTCTGCTATCTCCAGTTCTGCTTCCTGTCTTCTTTAAAAGCCATGTAGCATTGTTGATGCTACATCAGTAACATTATTATCTCCATTCTCTGTTGGATGTCACCTTTTATCCAAGTTAAATGAGAATCCAAAGATTACAATGTTAACACAAATCACATTCATAGAGTGACAAAGCATCACATCACATCCGATAATTACACTACTAGTTAAAAGTTTGAGCACACTTCAAACTTTCGATTGCTAGTGTTGCATAACTAAACTATGTCAGTGTGAGTCCTAATTATGTTCTCATGAATTGGCACCGCACTATTTGGATTACTATTGGCTCACAATGTCCAAATTAGTTGCTAAGTCCCGCTCGTGTCCCTGCAAAGACGTTTTGTTTAATATTGTCTATGTTTTTCAACCAATCTTGCTCAAATTTGTGGGTACATTATTCTGCGGTGATTAGGCTTAATGTCCTACAGTTAAAGTCAGTGTTTTGTTGAGCGCATTGAGCTGTGTGAGAAATTTCAAGTCAGCAAGACTTATGGGGTCAAAATGTTGGTTTCTATTAACAGTGCCAAAGTGATGTGTGTATCAGAAAAATAATAGCACATACAATGCAGATGTGGTGCAAATTTTTACAGATGTGTGCAGCCGAAGAGTTTCACAATGAGGGTCTTCATTTTTAGCACCAGTTGCACCACAAAAATTGCTTTCAATACTACAGCGATAATCATGAATACTACCTATAGTCCATTTTGTTTCTCTTTGTATTACACTTCTGTTGTGTACGTTAACCATGCCTCTCATCGATTTCTTGGAAAGACAAAATTTATATAATTATAATAATAATTTACAAAATGAAAAAAAAAAACCATTTACAAGCACCTTGTCCTTCTGGTATCAGAGGAACTTCCTTTCCAGCCGGAGACAGACACATGACCCTGTTCCCATTGACGTGGCCCTCCACTTTGGCCTGCTTCCCAAATGAACATGTGATCCCAGTAGAAAGATCCGGAACGTTGTTCACCTCCAGCAGAAGCTACCAGAAAAAGAAATACACCTTGATTAGCTACAATAAATGTGTCTTGTAGTAGATTAGACAAGACTGAATGTGTATGATGAAAGTAATCTATAAGTTGTCTAACTCTAACCTAAATAAATACTGCGGCTAATACAGTATATAAAGAGTACAACCTTCCTATAGATAGTATAACATGGCTGTAAAATACTACTCATGGTGATTGCTCGTAAATATTTTCACTGTGAGAGTGACGGCACAGAAATGGGGGAAGGATGCAAAGCAAACTCACGGGGACGCTGTGTGCTGATACGGCAATGCTATCTGGGTGAGCAATGACCTTCACACAGCGGTCAATGTCGGTGGCGAAACGGTAGGCTTCATCCACCCTCGGGCAACGATCCCTCCTCGAGCACCTGTAGAGTAAAAAGAATACCGAGATCAGGGCAAAAATGCAATCAAGAACTTGCAAATTACTGTGATTGGGTGGGTGTGCATGGAATTATGCCCCGCCCCACCTATTCGTATTATACCAATACAAGGGAATTGTGCCACATTTGTGTGTGTCCGTGCACTCATACTAGCTACACATACACCAGACTTTTGGCATGAACTAGTACTGGTACCCAAGTACTGTAAAACCGGCCTCGTGTGAGTACACCCTTAATTAGAAGTACACCTTAATCTGCTTTAATCTAGGCCAGTGATTCTCAACTGGTGTGTTGCAACCGTTTTCAGTGGGTTGCGGGGTATTTTTTTATTTTTTTAAATTTTATTTGTGCAAATATATGAAACATTACAGTGCATTTTTTACATCAATCAAAATATGACTTTCCATTATTTACATTTGTATTCAACTATCTGATCACAAGCCCAAAAGGAGTAGGCTGAAGCAAAAGCTAATAAATGCCTACCCCTTTTTGCAAGATATAATCATGTTCATGCCACAGTCTTGTTTTCCCCTGTTATTATTATCATTGTAATATTATTGTTATTATCATTATCATTATTATCATTATTGTTATAATCTTTATCATCATTACCATTATTATCAAAATTATTATAATCATCATTAATATTACAATTTTCATCATTATAGTTGTAACAATTTTTGGATTTTTCTTTTTTTTTTAATTATTTAATTTTACAGACTTCATTGCTTCTTGTAGAGTGCTGTATCATTCCATCTGTTGTTTTCTGAAATCCGCAGTATTTGTGCTTTTATTGATTTTATTTTTTTTATTTTATCAACAAATATTTGACACCTACTTCCTCAGTAAGTTTTTTAAAATAGCTTCTTGCCTGTAGCTATTTGTACATTTTTGTTTCTTTAAATTAAGAGTTTATACATAGAGATAGATTAAATAGATTAGAACTAGTGCAGTAGGAGGTAATCCCTGTGCTTATACATTGGTTCAATGTTTGATCCATTACGCCAGAATCATGAGCAACCCAGCGTAATATTTGTGATGATTAAATCTCTCAGTTTTTTTTTATAGCAGATGTTTAGGGGAATGACGCTCCAATTAGGAAGTATCTAGACTTTGCTTCTGAAGATTCTTGTCCCCTAGATGAGATGAAAGTGTTTGAATTTGCTCTAATTCTCGCCATTTTGCTTCAGCGTGAGGAGGATTGCACCAAGTAGCGCAGCTGTGCAGCTTCATCTAATCTTCACAGCAATTCTAATGCATTCCCATCTCTGACCTTTAGACAACTTGGAGTTTGGAGTTGTATTATTGGTCTTTTCTTTATCCAAATAAAGTCTGAAATCTTTAATCAACTGTTTTGCTGGGACTGGAAGAGAAAGAGCAACTTGGGCAACACATTCAACAATATCTATTGGATTGTACATGTTCATAACAATCAATTTTATATCATATATCATATTTTTTTAAATATCATATATCGTTATTTTTTTGAGTAGGGTCAATAATTTGAGCATTGATTCATTGAGGCTTTTCTCCGGGTACTCCGGTTTCCTCCCACATTCCAAAAACATGCTAGGTTAATTGGCGACTCCAAATTGTCCATAGGTATGAATGTGAGTGTGAATGGTTGTTTGTCTATATGTGCCTTGTGATTGGCTGGCCACCAGTCCAGGGTGTACCCAACCTCTCGACCAAAGACAGCTGGGATTTTTTTAAATATTTAATATTGTTTCACTTCTCATCCACATCCATGTGCAAATACTCTTATTTAATTCCCTGTATATAAAATGTACTGAAAACACTAGGGGTGAAAAACATAGAATCTATATCAGCCGATACTTGCTTAAAAACGCTGATACCCTCTGCCTACACTAGACCACTGTGCCGCCCTGTATTTTTTCAATTATTTTTTTTATTAATGAATTCATGAATTCATTCATTTTCTACTGCTTATCCTCACGAGGGTCGCGGGGGGTGCTGGAGCCTATCCCAACTGTCTTCGGGCGAGAAGCGGGGTACACCCTGGACTGGTGGCCAGCCAATCACAGGGCACATATAGACAAACAACCATTCACACTCACATTCATACCTATGGACAATTTGGAGTCGCCAATTAACCTAGCATGTTTTTGGAATGTGGGAGGAAACCGGAGTACCCGGAGAAAACCCACGCATGCACAGGGAGAACATGCAAACTCCACAGAGAGTGGGATTGAACTCGGGTCTCCTAGCTGTGAGTTCTGCACGCTGACCATTCGACCAAAATTTTTCATTAATAAATGTAATTTATTTCTGCACTATTCCGTGTCGCCGCTTGTCACTGGAGAGTGATAGTGGGTCCCGCAACCAAACCAGTTGAGAACCACTGACTGAGACGCTGAATCTCAATTCTTGATTGTAGCAATTGTATGCTTTCAACTTGGTGGGAACACTTTAGCGCTAGGCCCTTGTCTGTCTCCATTGCACAAAGCAAAGTAAGCTTATGATTTGCGACAAAAAGGAGAACATTCATCCATTTTAATGCCTCCAGTTCTAGAAGAGCGGGTGTGAACCTGATGCTGAATCTTTTGAATGAGACATGACAGGAGTTGTGTATCTGCAGCTTCACATGTTAAGAGGACCGGCTAGGCTGCAACACAAGCGTTGCAAATAAACAAAAGAAGAAGAGTCTCAGCAATGGAGAGCTGAGCTCAATGTGTTGTGGCTTCATGTGGTCACGTTTTTTACCGCCTCATCAGCGACAGAAGCCACTTCAGAAGCTCTCAGGTGCTACTGACGGTGCTCGGAGAGCCCAGACGAGTCTGCTGTAATTACAGGAAAATATGAGGGCACAATGGAAAGACGGTGATTGCTTGGTGTCGCCTCAGCTTCTTAAGAGGGACTGAGAGGGACCGTTCATCAGCTGAAGTACCACCGACTAAATAGACTCCTGTTTTAATCATCAAGTTTTGTCTAACTGGGGCCATTTGTTCCATTATCCTTGCCGAACCAGGCCCCTTGTCCCCTCAGCAGGTGTCCTTTCATTTAGGGACAGCTCACTCTGCCATGTAAGTGCTCCACAAAAAAAACGCATTTTTAAGCACAATTTGGACCTCTCCCTACATGTAGCTATGAATCCATGTGCTTAGACTTTGGTACGTTCCTGTTAATTTCTTAAATGGGATGCAGTGTCTCAGGCTTGGTTAAAGGACCTGTATAGGACCTGCAAGAGTGTGAGTCCAAGACCTCACAGCTAGGAGACCCGAATTCAATCCCACCCTCGGCCATCTCAGTGTGGAGTTTGCATGTTCTCCCTGGGTTTTCTCCGGGTACTCCGGTTTCCTCCCACATTCCAAAAATATGCTAGGTTAATTGGCGACTCCAAATTGTCCATAGGTATGAATGTGAGTGTGAATGGTTGTTTGTCTATATGTTCCCTGTGATTGGCTGGCCACCAGTCCAGGGTGTACTCCGCCTCTCGCCCAAAGACAGCTGGGATAGGCTCCAGCTCCCCCGCTACCCTCGTGAGGATAAGCGGTAGAAAATGAATGAATGAATCTTATGGTAATGGTTTTTAATTTCATTTGAACATGCATCAGATTACAATTGAATGCATCACATAATCAGTTCACAGTTCCACATGTCCAAAAGGAGTAGGAAGAAGCAAAGCTTATTAAATTATTAAATCCTACCCCACCATCTGGTACTTTTACAATCAGTAACTGTTACATTTGTTCACTTCCTGCTTTCTTAATTTAGTTCAAGGTTTTTTTGATTGTTTTTCAATTTATTTTATCATTTTTAATTTTTTTTTAATTTTATATATTTTTTAATTAAAAAAAATGTTTTTAAATTATTATTTTTTTTTATTTAAAAAATATTTTTTGTCACGTACCGAAGTACAAGGTGATATGAGCATCCAATGACATAATGGTTACCATAGTAAGTGTCAATATAGTGATATATATAGCACATCATGACTGGTTCAAGACTCTTCATCCTTGTATTTAGCAAACATCAACTGCTTGTATTGTTTCTTGAATTGGCTCATCGTTGTGCATTGTTTGAGTTCCTTACTCAATCCATTCCATAGTTTGATTCCACATACTGAAATACTATGGCTTTTTAACATAGTCCTAACATATAATGATGAGGAAACTCAAATATATCAAACCTAATGTTGTCTCGTTCGTTGAATAAGTTGGTTATTCAAGGTGTGCAAGGTAGACCTCCAGACTCTGTAAATAAGACTTCTTTTTTGCACTTTAGTCAGTAAAGTACTTTGCTGAATGAAAGCAAAGAAAGTGTCCATCTGGGGATGAGTCGTATAATGCAGTATAATATGTAAGCAGTATAATGCATAAGCGGCAATGCTGAACTGAACAGAGACATTCACTGAGAGACAAAGAGAGATGTTAAATAGAGGATTCCAATGACTTAAAGTTAAAAGTTCTGCAGAGTGACGGATCATGACTCACTTGAGGGAACGTCTGGCTAACAATTAAGTGATAAGTGGACAGCATTAATTCATATAATTAGACATGGCAGGAGGCATAGCTGGCACTCTGGGAAAAAAAAAATTGCAGCAAGTTAATTTAGATTAAAACAAAACATTATTTTTTCCCCCTCTGAGGTCAGCTGTGATTTGACAACTCTGAAAGCTGCAATTTAAGCGCACGCTGATCCTCATCAAGATAGCGCTCGCAGAAACGCAGACGTCACGATGAAACAGCTGTAAATCCCCGACTGAGGTCAGCTTCAAACACGGCGCTCTGCCTCACAAACACAGAGTTTTAATCTCCTCAATCCCCTCTGCTCCATATCGAGGTATTATGCAAGCTAACCTGGGGTCACATAATTAAGATGAGAGAGATAAGCTTGCTCTGTCGGATCCGAAAATGTTCCCGCGGGTATGCGGAGGTCCCCGCTGTGATGGCCCGGGCTAATCCCTCCCCGCTACATCAACACGAGTTGTCCCGTCGCGGGGGAGACAACAAAATCTGCAGGGCGTGCTGCTTCTGTTGTCCTAAACAGCGCAATTGGAGACGGATCAGGTCGTATCCGACAAACACTTCCTGTCTTTCTGCTTGCCACACCAGCTGTTGCTAGCATTGAACTCCGGGGAAGCATAAAAATAATTTACTCGCATTAAAGCTCACAAATCACAAACTTCCTCTTGTGGTGTAATCCTTTAGATATGCTTTGTGTGTGTGTGGGGGGGGACTCACATGTTGTACAAAACACACCAGCCGCAGTGAGGGTCCCCGGAACTCAGACACTCGGCACAGGTACCGTACTGCTCACAGGCCTCGACGGGGACTTGGGCCACCTACAATAGAAAGATGAAAGTCAAATGTTTGAACCTGAAAGTCTTTACTATGTCGCAAGCAATGAGGGTTCAGTGTGGCTGTGACTATGTCTTTAAAATTGTCCTTCTTTTGTTGCCTTACTTAATTCGTAATGTAAGCTTTAACATTGAAACAATCACATGACCAGGAAATGTTTTTGTTTTTTCTGTGTTCCACAAAAACAAGCATTCTCATTTGCACACTTAACTGACCAAACCATTTTCTATACCGCTTATCCTCACAAGGGTTGCGGGTATGCTGGAGCCTATCCCAGCTGTCTTCGGTCAAGAGGCGGGGTACACCCTGGACTGGTCGCCAGCCAATCACAGGGCACATATAGACAAACAACCATTCACACTCACATTCATACCTATGGACAATTTGGAGTCGCCAATTAACCTAGCATGTTTTTGGAATGGGGTGGCACGGCGGATGAGTGGTTAGTGCGCAGACCTCACAGGGTTCGATTCCACCCTCGGCCATCTCTGTGTGGAGTTTGCATGTTCTCCCCGTTGCATGCGTGGGTTTTCTCCGGGTACTCCGGTTTCCTCCCACATTCCAAAAACATGCTAGGTTAATTAGCCACTCCAAATTGTCCATAGGTATGAATGTGAGTGTGAATGGTTGTTTGTCTATATGTGCCCTGTGATTGGCCGGCCACCAGTCCAGGATGTACCCCGCCTCTCGCCCGAAGACAGCTGGGATAGGCTCCAGTACCCGCGCGACCCTCGTGAGGAAAAAAGCAGTAGAAAATGAATGAATGAATGTTTTTGGAATGTGGGAGGAAACCGAAGTACAACAAAATCAGTTTATTTTTAAAAATATTTTTGAACATTTTTGAAATTAGTTCATGCCTGATCTACTGATCCCAATGACCTGGTGTTTGTTCAATAACTTATCATAACTTGGAAATAGGCTGCACGGTGAGCAAGTGGTTAGCGCGCAGGCCTCACAGCTAGGAGACGCAAGTTCAATTCCACCCTCAGCTATCCTTGTGAGGAGTTTGCATGTTCTCCCCGGTTTCCTCCCACATTCCAAAAACATGCTAGGTTAATTGGTAAATTTAGGTAAATTGTCCATAGGTATGAATGTGAGTGTGAATGGTTGTTTGTCTATATGTGCCCTGTGATTGGCTGGCCACCAGTCCATTGTGTACCCCGCCTCTCGCTCATAGACAGCTGGGATAGGCTCCAGCACCCCTACGACCCTCGTGAGGATAAGCGGTAGAAAATGAATGCATGAATGAACTTGGAAATATGTGGTTCTTCCCACTGTGGGGACAAATCCATCACATCATATGCCCCAAATACATAATACACACTGTAAAAATACATATGTATGAAGGAAGCACGGTTAGTTCCGTGTTGAAATCAGAATCAGAGAGCATGCCTCTACCAAAGTTGAACAATAATAATAAACATGTCTTCCTGCTTGGTTTTGTTTGGAAAATCGGCAGGATGGTCAATGTTTTTCCTGTTGATGGCGGTAATGAGTTGGTTACTTCCTCAATTGGACATGATGCAAGCAGACTGTAACATCTAAAAGTGAAAATAAATGACTGCATACTTCATGATCCATGCCGGAATTCAATTTAATATTTAAAATAAAAAAAGTAAATACGAGTATGTCACGTAATTCCAAATTTGGCCCTGCTAAGTTGTTATATGAACATATGATCAATGTTAGCTTTGCACCACACACCTCTGTGTGATGCTGTTCAAGAGCAAGTGCCCTGCATACAAAACTAGCTCGGAGTCGCTGTCTGCAACTGGTTATTTATTTTTTTTTTATTTTATACTTTGTTATTGCTCTCTGGCTGGATGTGTGATGCAAGCAATTTCCTGATGTAGCAATCACAAATGAGTGGATTAGAGTGTCTCCGGTGCACTAATAGCATAAGTGGGTGCTCTCTCAGGTCTGTGTTGGCAAAATGGATTAACAACCACACATACCCCCTCCCCCCCATACACACAGAATAACTTTCTGTGTTTTTTTTTTTTTTCTCAAAAGTTCACAACCCATTTGGTTCATTCCATTAGCAAAATGAGTTTGTCCTGTGGGAGGGGCTGAGGGCTTTAAATCCCAATCCGATGATCGGAATAAGTCATGAATTGTTTGGCTTTTGTAAAAACGAAACAATTCCTCATCTATGTTTTGTACAAACCACATGTGCAGGTCTTTTTTTATTATTATTTTTTTTTTTACGTATCGAAAAGGAATTTTAATGTATGCACACAGTTCAGTTGTAAATGTGGCAATTGTTGAAAAATTGTTATTTTCATGTAAAACAACATTTTTTTTGTATTGTTTATGTTGTGGCAAAATATAAATGCCTACATTTGTTTCAAAGTGAAAGTTCATTCATTCATTCATTTTCTACCGCTTATCCTTACGAGGGTCGCGGGGGGTGCTGGAGCCTATCCCAGCTGTCTTCGGGCGAGAGGCGGGGTACACCCTGGACTGGTGGCCAGCCAATCACAGGGCACATATAGACAAACAACCATTCACACTCACATTCAAAGTGAAAGTTTTTTTTTCTCCCTTTCTTTGTTGAGATACTTTGTTGATGTTCTACTTCTGATTACTCAATAATGGAAAAAGGTAGAAAAACAAACTATTTTTTGATGACTGTCTTTTGGTATATTCCATGTCTGTATAGCCCGAGAACACATGAAAAATCCGTTAAAGTCATGTCTGATACAGTACCGAGCATCACACAATCAGTGCGTGTCAAAAGCAGAGTGTGCACATGTGCAGGTCTGATTAAAAGTTGATTTATTTTCCAAGGCACAGAAACAGCGGAATCCACGCCAGACAAGGCCAAGGTTTTATTTTCACAAGATCCGGAAAGCAGCATGTGGATCAGTTGCAATCTCATTTTTTGTCAAGTTGATTTTTATGGTGTGCCGGGTGTTTTGCTTCACAATAACCTTTTTCATTTCCTTTCTGGACGCGCTGGTGACAATTGAGACTGACACAAAAACCTGAGGCTGAGGCAACACATAAAAATGAGTGCCTGCATGCTCTGCAGTCTGAGTGCAGGTCTAAAATATCAGCTTCAGAAAAAAAAATAATGTGTTTTTCTTTGATTCAGAAAGTGGATTTTATATTTCGCTACCATTACCGAATGGCGGCTGTCACCTTCCAAAGCCAATCCACGTTAAAAATCCCGACTTCTCCAGTGTCTCATTGCCAAGGTCGTGTCAAGTCAAGAACAAGAATCCCTTGCTCAGGGTTAGGAAAACATTGTGGCTTGGGTTTAAGTTACTATGCAGGCTGCTATTGGTTGCCATGACTACGGTACAATAAAAAGCAGCCTTGACTCGCCATTGCAAATGTGAATCTTGCAGCATGCAGACTGGCAAACATGCGCCTGTAGCAATGTCTTATGTTATGTTGATGGAAGCTGACTTCCTGTTCTGCTCTTAATTCGGTACTTTAGTACGGCATTTGGGGGTTATAGGACTTTATAGAAGAGGAATGTAGACATTTTTTGTGGAGGACAAATCAAGAAATGTTCTGAAATGAAAACCAGATTCTCATTGTCCATGTATATATAGAATAGATTAGGCTTTTATTGCAGTTGCATTGTTGGACACAGCCAAATAGTGGGGGTGCTGTTTATGAACTAGACAGATAAAATGACATTGGTTTTGGTCATGTAGTGGAAGGTCGTGTTGACAAAGCCCTTCCCGCAGATTTTTCCTCAGATACCGTGCCCGCGCCGCCTCTGCCTTGTTCATGTCGCCTCGTGGTGAAATACAGGCAAAGATAAGCTACATGTATTTCACAAATAAACAATACAAAAAATAAAACAAATACTGCAATATGCGATACCAGTGACAGAAAAAGTGCCAAAACACTGTGTGTGATTCCGAGTGATTCTTCCTGTGACATGATGATGTACAGTATTCCTTACTATCTCCTCGCATAACTAGCATTTGTATCGCTCCTGCAACTGTATCTGTCGCTATAGTACACATGAACCTATGTGCTTGAACCTATCCCAGCTGTCTTCTGGTTAGAGGCGGGGTACACCCTGGACTGGTTGCCAGCCAATCACAGGGCACATATACTAGACAAACAACCATTCACACTCACACTCATACCTATGGACAATTTGGAGTCGCCAATTAACCTAGCATGTTTTTGGAATGTGGGAGGAAACCGGGGTACCCGGAGAAAACCCACGCATGCACGGGGAGAACATGTAAACTCCACACAGAGATGGCCGAGGGTGGAATTGAACTCGGGTCTCCTAGCTGTGAGGCCCTCACATTATATTCAATGCAAATTAAATATTTACAATCTGATGGTGCACGGCGATCGAGTGGTTAGCGCGCAGACCTCACAGCAAGGACACCCGAATTCAATCCCACCCTCTGCCATCTCTGTGTGGAGTTTGCATGTTCTCCCCGTGCATGCGTGGGTTTTCTCCGGGTACTCCGGTTTCCTCCCACATTCCAAAAACATGCTAGGTTAATTGGCGACTCCAAATTGTCCATAGGTATGAATGTGAGTGTGAATGGTTGTTTGTCTATATGTGCCCTGTGATTGGCTGGCGACCAGTATAGTGCCTGAAGACAGCTGGGATAGGCTCCAGCAACCCCGCGACTGTCGCAAGGATAAGCGGTAGAAAATGAATGAATGAATGAATCCGATGGTGAAACATTCCAGACATTGGGCAAACCAAGCTTGTTGGTGAGGAAGGCTAGACCATCTGAATTCACCAGGTTGATTGGCAGCTGGAGCAGACCGGGTAGGCTGAATTCAAACACAGCCTCTGTCTCCTTTCTGCTCCATTCCAGGCGCAGTCAGAATTTTGAGAACCTTGGCATTGATTCTGTACAGAACTGCGTCATGTGACACTGCCATCCGCTTTAGACTTCATTTTATTGACGGTGGCTCGGGTTTCATCCTAACATCTCCTCATATGGAACATGATCTAGTGCTGCCTTCACCCCAGTTTCCAAACTAGCCATTCATCTTGCCAATCGCTCCATTACCAGCTCCACCTTCAGTGGACACGCCCCCCTCCCCGACCAAATGGACATCATTGCAATCGAACCGTGAAGCCCAAAAAAAGAAGGTGCTGATTAATGGCGCTTTGCTTTTCTGCCTCCGTGTTTAAAGTGTCGGCATGAACGCACGAAGAAGAGGACACACTGCCCGACTTCGACAGGAAGATGGATGTCACATCAAGCACCGACTTCACATTGAGAGATTGCCCTGGAAAAGCCCTGCAGCAGTTTCCTGCCTCCTGTAAGGTTTTCGAGATCTAGCCGTCATTTCACAGAACGCCAAGTGACACCCGGCAAGGTTATTGGTTGCTTCTTTCGCGCCATGATCAGCAGGCTCGAGGCGTGTAGTGATAAGATGAAGTGCTGTGACGTTGTTGTTTTTTTTTTTTTTTTTGTCCCAAAATGATGTTTTCTTGGGGATGTAGACGCACAGGCTCACTCCCAAACAGACCAACTGTCTCTCCTCACTCTCCATCATCATGCTAACACTCGGCAGGAGATGGAGATGCTCATTGTTATTCCACAAGGGTCGGGCTGAGCTCAGTCAAATCTGCCTGTGCTTCCATCCTCATTCGACTTCATGCTTGTATTGTTTGGCTCGCAGGAATCCACAAATCTCTCATCTGTGGGATCTGCTGGAAAATCAAGCAGTGAGGCGCTCTCCCTGGGGATTCCGTAAAAGAGTAGCCAGGAGGGGGGGAAATGGGAATGCTGATCAAGAAAGCGGGAATGTTGACTGAACTCTTGTTGGCTGCAAAGTCAAAGATGTTCTAATATTAACAAAAAAAAAAAAAAAGGTCCGTCCAAAACCGGCTTCGCTTATTGTGAGTCAGTGGCGGCGCCGCATTGGCTGTCTCCTCCAAGGAAGCGTTGGTCTCTCCTTGAATGACCGCCATTCATCAATAAGTTATGTCTTGTCTCTTCCAGTCTATCACACAGAGCGTGGAGCTGCCTTTCAGTAGACGGAACCCGACACAATACCCCACTCTCCACGCAACGTCGTTCTCCTCAACTTGATGCCTCTAAAAGCTACTCAAGGAGGGTTCTTCCAGCACAGTTAGAAGCTTTTTTACAGCTGCAATGGAACCTTATCCCGTTTCACAGCGCCATTTTGCCACCAAATAATCACTTCATGGCAGTGGAGAAGTGATTACCGCTGCTCGCTCTTATCTACAGTGAGTGCAGGGAATATCCAATGTCCGACAACAACAAACGGGCTGTGTGATGGCAGGCCAAGCGGCGAAAAGTCAAAGGTTGTTCTATTAGAGGTGTGTGTGTATGTGTGTGTGAGTGCGCTGCGTACAAAAAATGCAAGCACTCTTAGTTGATCCGCATGGATAAGTAATTAGAACAGCGGCACATCCTTCTACTCACAGCCTGCATCTTTAACAATTCCTTCTGCACGATGTGCTTCGATACTAAATAAATTACTTCAATTTGTGTTTTTTTTCTTCATACTGATTGCCAGACAAGTTTTGGAGTACACGCATCCGTGATGGAGGCCATAGTTTAAAGCAAAAACCCAAAACGGATGTCGCGTTATCATTCCTGAATTCCTCATCTTTAACTGCGTTTAAATGGAATGTAAAGGAACTGTGAGGTAACTAAGCACCGCTTTGCTCATAGCGGGTACTTCCTGTCACGTCCAAAGGATGCGATAGTTGTCGCTTGCAGTTGTGGTGTGCTCGAGTACACGGTTTGAGGTAACTTGAGCTGGTGGGGTGTCTAATTTTACACTTAACGGCTCATTCAATTTCAAGTAGACTCCTTAAAAGCATGTGTTTGTCAGGGACGTGGGGGCTCAAGATGAATGATTTCCAGATGTTTTATTCTATCTGCTATGTACAACCCCCACCCCCGCAGCCTATGATTTCTTGTGCCATGGAAAGCATTCCCTCACCTGATTGTCGGACATGACGTAGAGCGAGTTCTTGTCCAGGGAGAATGCCATGTCCCGCAGGATGGGGCTGTTGTCCTTGACTACAGTCACCGTCTCATACAACACTCCATCTTGTGAACCATCGACTCGAATCTGGAGAGACACACAAACAGAGGAGTGTGTTCAGAAAGCAATCCGTCAAGGCTTAAACCTTTGTCACTATGATCTAGGATCTCCATACTTGCATATGTAGAGGATGCTTTATTCTCTTATAAAACAGTCAGCACTCTTTGCTTGAGTGATCGATTCTTGAAGATTCATAATCAAAAGCCAACCTGATGATTGTTAGTTTTGATCTTGCGTATATGCATGGTTCTTCAAACTGCATAAATGGTATGTTGTTGAATCCAATGGCTTTGGTTGGCGTCCACATTAGTGTGGTTTTCGCTTCATTCATTAAATCCCAGCCATTTTCCAAAAGACGTTCCTCTCGGTAATGGCCGTTTTTGATAATTTTCACCTACTTTTCTGGGGAAATATGGACATGGTATATACCAAATGAAAGATTAGACTATTTTTTTTCACATTTGCAATTGAAGCACGTATTTCCATTCATTCATTCATCATTTTCTACCGCTTATCCTCATGAGGGTCGCGGGGGTGCTGGAGCCAATCACAGGGCACATATAGACAAACAACCATTCACACTCACATTCATACCTATGGACAATTTGGAGTCGCCAATTAACCTAGCATGTTTTTGGAATGTGGGAGGAAACCGGAGTACCCGGAGAAAACCCACACATGCACGAGGAGAACATGCAAACTCCACACAGAGATGACCGAGGGTGGCATTCAACTCGGGTCTCCTAGCTGTGAAGCCTACGTGCTAACCACTCGATCACCGTGCAGCCCCATAAATGACATATACAGTAAATACATATTTGGGAGCAAGCAGTCATTTTTATGCTAAGTGGTAAAATTTTCCTTCAATGTTCAACCTTGTGCACGCTACACAGCTCCATGCATGCAGTAGAGCCCTACGTTATATGGGAAAGCTGATCTCTGATAAAATTCATTTCTGATACCTTGTGGCCATGCAAATGCGTGCACACACACAGTTCCGTTCCAAATGTGAAAATCATTCATGTTATTGTTGCAGCTAACACTATATTTATCTGGCAGATTAACACAATGCCTCGCTAGTCAGGTGTGTCACCGTCACTCACAGACGGGAGCAAACGAAACAGTGCCCTGCATTTAAATGACTGGACTTCCTGTGTGTATATCTGTGGCTTCTGCCAGTCTTTCTTTTGTGGTGGCTTGGCTCAGCTGCTGGAGTGGTCTCCCAAATGGAATTTTGGTGGTTTGATTAGCCTCACCCCACCCCCCCCCCCCCCCTCCCTTCCCTCAATACTGTCAAAATGTCCTTGAGGAAGCTAGCGTTGATGCTGCATGACTGGTAGTGTTTTTTTTTTTAAAAAATAGCTCGATAGCCATCAATCTTCTCTTGGAAAATAGTTTCTGACCATCTGTCCATTTTTTTACGAGTATGCTGGTGAGATTACCGTATTTTCCGGACTATAAATCACCCTTTTTTTCATAGGTTGGCTGTTCCTGTGACTTATACTCCAGAGTGACTTATAAATGAAAAAAGTATTTATGTTACATAAACACTGGACACCTTTTCTGTTCATGTTTATTTTTTGTGTAGCTGAATAAGCATTGTGTTAGCATATCTTACACCTATTCAGCCTGTTCTCTATTCTTTTATTGTTAGAACTTGCCTTCCAAGAGGACGTAATGTCTGTTTTGGTCAAGTAGTTTGGAAAATAAATTACGCACAAAAAATGCGACTTATGTATGTTTTTTTCTACATAATTATGCATTTTTGGCCTTATGTGACTTATACTCCAGTGCGACTTATGTATGTTTTTTCTACCTAATTATGCATTTTTGGCCTTGTGCGACTTATACTCCAGTGCAACTTATGTATATTTTTTTTCTACCGAATTATGCATTTTTGGCCTTGTGCTACTTATACTCCAGTGCAACTTATGTATTTTTTTTCTACCTAATTATGCATTTTTGGCCTTGTGTGACTTATACTCCAGTGCAACTTATGTATTTTTTTCTACCTATTTATGCATTTTTGGCCTTGTGCGACTTATACTCCAGTGCGACTTATGTATGTTTTTTTCTACCTAATTATGCATTTTTGGCCTTGTGCGACTTGTACTCCAGTGCGACTTATGTATGTTTTTTTTCTACCTAATTATGCATTTTTGGCCTTGTCAACTTATACTCCAGTGCGACTTATGTATGTTTTTTTTCTACCTAATTATGCATTTTTGGCCTTGTCAACTTATACTCCAGAGCGACTTATAGTCCAGAAAATACGGTAATTTGTACACAACACTGTATACATATAACTGTCTTTAATCACTGACCATGCAAACATTGCAACCTTACACGAAGCCCCTTTTGTCCTCATCTTAGTGTGCTAAGTTCAGGATGAAACGGTCGTTTTTACTACTTTGCACAGCACAATCGGGACTTTACAAATTGACTGTAATTTCAAAGAGAAGGGCATATAAACAAAAAATGAATTCAGTGACGAGCGTGCATTCTAATGATGCCATCCACTTGTCAGGCATGTTCTGTATGTATGACTTGGAATTGACTTTTACTCTTTTGGGACTCATTAAATGCAAACAGGGAGAGCAGATGCCCACCAATGTGGAATTTTCCATTGGCGATGTGTGTAATTGGACTGAAAACAAATTAAATGTGGCTGTCTGGCTAATAAGTGGTTTATTGATCGGGAGTTGTCAACGTTAAGAAGTTCAAGCTAAATTCTTTGTAGGCTCTTGATTATTGTATTTTCATCCATGCACCCGTTTTCTATGCCGCTTATCATCACTAGGGTCGTAGGGACAGTAAATTATACATTCAATATTACAAAGTTCAAAATAAAAACTAAAAAAAAAAAGATTTAATGCTTATGCACAAATGATGTGACTTGCATCCTAATTTTGGGAGGAATTAAGCTCAGTCAATGCAACAAAGAAAGTGATTAGATATGCATTCCCATGTTGAAGCCTTATTTAAATTCCAGCGAGATTGGATCATTAACCATTTGATGCAATTACTGTGAAGCATAATTAATTTCACAGTCGTTCTAATTACAGCCAATACAAAAGGACTGAACGATGACAATTGTGGAGGTGTTGTGTAGCGTCTGCCATGTGATTATGTCAGTCCTCCCAGCATGCATCTGGACTGGAGAGACAGCGCCGCCCAAATCAAGCCTTTGAACGCTTGCCAGCTTAGCTCGCACACGTTGGCAGCGCAGCGGCAAACTCTAAATGGGGACAGTCAATCAATACAAGCTGATTACATGATTGGATCCCCTAGGCTGCAAAACTTCATCAATCAATCAGGGCGCCACCTTCCAGGCAGACGCTTCGCCAAGAAGTAGATAAACGTGATTGTGTGGCTGGGATTTCGTTTATGTCACAAAAGGCAACAAAGGGGCGAGGCGCCACCAAAACGTGCAGTGACATTATTCCCCTTATCATAAAAGATTCTCGCTACATCAACCCTAATAATTATTTCACATTCTTGCCAAACCTCTACTTCCTTTCACTCGCCTTCTATTCTCTTCCATTCCCATTATCATTCCCAAATCACAATCCCACACAGATACAGCATCTCTTCATATTACATTTTCCCACATTTGTATTTCAGAAATAGCATAGACAGAATGACAAGCTGGAAATTCAAGGCTCTTATGACTCGGAAATTTGTATTTTTTTTTTTTCCAGTAGACACAGACTCACCATGAGCACTGTGTTTGCGTTTTATTAGATTAAAAAGTCATTTGTTATCATTTAGAAAAAGAGCTGACCAGGCAGAGGCCCTCTGGGACCACTGGTGGTCCCAAGCCGATCCTTAAGCCCCAAGGCTCCCTAATGGGAGGTAGGCGGGTTTAATTTGTTTTATAATGAGCACACTTGTAGGGAGCGACGCACAAAAACACAGGCACCATGCAAACAAAGACACTTGGTTTTCTATGCTGCTCTGATGAGGTTGGTACATACTGTATATGTACAGTATATACACTATAATATTTACCACCTTCTGCATGTATGATGGATTTTTTTTTCAATATGTTTAAAGTCTTATTTTTTATTTTATCTTCAAGGAAAACTATACTTTTGGGGGAATTTTGCCTATCATCTACAACCCTTAGCTCATTAATGCATGTAATTTACACACCTATTCCGCCAAAAAAGCCAGCTATTAAAACACCTCCAACAATGTTTGATGGTTTTATATACATGCTGTGACCATGTAATATTTTGCCAAATTTTGGTCATTCTTTTGCATATCCTGAGCGCATTGATTTCCCACAGCAACATGAAAATGGACACTACACCTCGCCTTAACTTTTCAAAACTGAAAAATAGGTTTGGCCGATATTTTTTTTATATATTGGAATATTGGTATAGATTTTTCCAATGATAAGAAAATGACATATACCGGTATAAATGATAAATGTGAACAAGCAGAGCTGATAACAGCACGCTTGATCTAAGCAGGTTGAAATAGCAATAAATGCAAGTGAAAGTTGCCTCAATCTCGTCTTCCAGAGCGCAAATGGAAGCTAACAAGGGTTAGCTTAGTTTAGCACGCTCATGTGGTTACATGTGACAAAATCATGCAAATTCCAGTGCTTCGAGAGTGGATGTACTGTTATACAGTTATTATATTATTATTTCTAGAATAATAATTATTATTATACTATAATTTATATTTATATAAATGTAATTTATATTATATATTTATTAATTTGTTATATAAAATTGTTATTTTTTCTGAGAAACCAGTGCAGTTTTATTTAACTTAAATACTTTTCTGTTAATCGTATTGTATGTACAGTAATGTTTGTTTTCTTTTACCCACACAAAGATGAAACCCCAAAATCACTTCCTGTACATCTCTCACTCAGGTCCCCGAAGGGAACACATTTAGAGCAACACACACAAGTTTTGTTTATGTCTTAAATGGCTGTTTTACTGTTATTATGTCTACTATATACTATAGAAAGTTGTAAGCAGGTTTTCTATGCTCTAATATAGAAATAAGGAATCCTATTTCACTGAAATTCATTTATCACGGTCATAGAATAAACGATAAATGCAATAAACGAGGGACTACTCTATTTCTGTGACCATTATTTTTTTTCCTCAGAACATAATGTATTCAGCCTTTTTGTGTTTCACTGTATGTTGCGAAAAGGATCAGCGGCTACACGCAAGCAGCATCCTCGGATTCAAACATTGCAACCTTAGTGGCTCAGTTCACGTGATGCAAGAATAAAACTGACTCACGGTTAATTCAACACAACCTGAGCAGAACTTCTCACCCTATCCTCTCTTCCCAGACTCTCTGCTGAAAATAATATATATTTAACCCAATAATAACCTAATAACCTTTCTGCAGGACCTGCAGTAGATATAAACAGCCGCGATTAGCATGGCTTCCACAAACAAAATAAGCAACCTGAGCCTTACGCAAACACCCCGGACTCTGCCCCCGTCTTAGCACCGTATCTTAAGAGCTCGCTTGGTCTCTCTCAGCCAAAGAAAATACCTAAAAAAAACCTCTCCAGACTACTCAGATGTCACTTGGCTTTAGCCCGGTGAACTCTGTTGAAAAACCGCCAGACTTCACAAAGCAAGCCTCTCGTCTACATGTGGGATTGATTGTGAGACTAATTTACCTCTTGTGATTTTATTTAGGGGCAGCGGACATGTATATAGACCAAAGATGATGATTACTATGTTTATCTGGCAAAGGCTGTTCAATCTAAAAAAGTGTGTCCATATGTAGCTCTGTGAGCTCTAAATACAGTTGACAAACGAGACATATGGATGATGACCCAGGAGGCAGGAGCACTCTGTCAAACCAATCATTCCCAATCTGCCTCGTTAACAATGTTCTGTCAGCCCCAGAAGGCCCGTCTGTCCAGAGTGGACCCAAAAGGGGAGATATGCTTTTCCTGCAACACTTTTGTCTCTAAATTCAAAGGAAAGCAAAATTTGTTCTCAATCAGAAATCACTCCACACTCTTTATTGCTCTCTGGTTCTACCATATCTTACTTATTGTGTGGAAATATGGGCTAATAACTACAAAAGCAATCTTCACTCGCTAAATGTACTGCAAAAAAGGTCAGTAAGGATAATTCATAAAGCCGCCTACAGAGAACATACTAACTCCTTATTTCTAAAATCACAAATACTTCAACTTGCTGATATAGTTCATCTTCAAACAGCTAAAATAATGCATAAGGCTAAAAATAACCAATTACCTAAAAATGTCATCCAATACTTCTCTACAAGAGAGGAGAAATATGATCTCAGGGAAGAAGTACATTTGAAACACTTATATGCTAGGACTATGTTAAAAAGCCATAGCATTTCAGTATGTGGAATCAAACTGGAATGGATTGAGTAAGGAACTCAAACAATGCACAACGATGAGCCAATTCAAGAAACAATACAAGCAGTTGATGTTTGCTAAATACAAGGATGAAGAGTCTTGAACCAGTCATGATGTGCTATATATATCACTATATTGACACTTACTATGGTACCCATTATGTCATTGGATGCTCATATCACCTCGTACTTCTGTATGAGGTACATTATCTTAAAAAAGTTTTTGGAAAGCAGGAAGTGAACAAATGTAACAGTTACTGATTATAAAAGTGTCAGATGGAGGGGTAGGATTTAATAAGCTTTGCTTCTTCCTACTCCTTTTGGACATGTGGAACTGTGAACTGATTATGTGATGCATTCAATTGTAATCTGATGCATGTTCAAATGAAATAAAACCATTACCATTACCAAATTCAATTCTTTCCACATAAATGCACAATAATAGAGTAAATCACAGTATATTCATATAGTACTTTCCAAAAGAAATACTTCCTAACCTCACATTTGGTATTATTTACTGATGTGAACAACACGCCATCCAAAACCAGACAATAGATCACTGAGACGTTTCATCGGTGAGGTCATATACGACTGTGGTGTGTAATTTTAAAGAAAGCGGTTGTTCAATTTGGTGTTCTGACAGCTGGAATTATGTGCTGAGCCTTTTGTGGTTCATGTTACAACCTTTTTTGGCAGCAGCACTCCCGGATTAGCTAAGCAAAGCTGGGAGCTGATTGCCTTGTTTGACTGTACGTTCACACAGGAAGCAGCGAGCATGTCACTCTCCTGCCAACAAAATCCGACGTCCAAGGCCGGCAAAGAAATGGGCCAATAGTTCCACAAATTCCTCCAAAAAAAAAAACAACTCCCAAACAACGGCCATCTTTAATCATCTGAATGACATGTTGTTAGTGCTAAAGGTAATTTATATTGCTGTTGCTGCTGTTGTTATTACTTCCATCATGGTATTATTTTTCATTGCTATATGGTTTCTTAAATGGCCGCACGGTGGGCTAGTGGTTAGCGCATTGGCCTAACAGTCAGGAGATTGTGGATTTATAGCTCCTTGAGAATATCTTTGTGTGGAGTTTGCATATTCTGCATCAATTCTCGCTTCCTGCCACATCCCCATGAAAATGCAGTCTAGGTTCATTGGAGACCTGTGATTGGCTGACAACCAGTCCAGATTTACCCCGCCTCTCGCCCACATGTGGGATCAACCCCAGCATACCTCCGACCCGAGTCAGTAAAAGTGAGGATATTTGGCTGATGATACAGGAGATACAATCATTTCTATTCACTCTTTAACGTTACAGTCCACTTGCATCAGGGCCGGGATGGCCAATCATATCCAGCAGATGGAGCTGCATCTAAGTACTTATTACTTACAGTACTTACAGTATTTATTTCAGACATGTGTACTATGTTACATTAATGTATCACATATACACTTATACAATATCTATATGTATATATACTTACATATTTATACACACATATACATATATATAGTATATATATATGCAGCATACATACACATATACATACATACATATATATGTATATATACACACACATATATATATACATATGTATATATATACATACACATGTATATATACATACATACACAACATCTATATAAATTACATATATTTACATAAATTACATATATATGTATATATACATACACATGTATATATACATATACAACACCTATATAAATTACATATATTTACATAAATTACATATGTATATTACCTCATTACTACACATGTCTGAAAAGGAGCAGGAAGAAGCAAAGCTTATTAAATCCTACCCCTTCTCCACGCCATAGCAGTTACCAATTAAATCAAGTGATTTTTTTCCACACATACAATCACAGAATCTTACATAAGACAAAGCAACAAAAGAAGAGTGGGAACATCGGACACCCCAGTAAAACCCCAGGACATTGCCGTAGCACACGACCAACCCCGCCGGCCAACCCACTTGGCCCCGCCCCCCCTAAATCCTGAGTGCACCCACCTAGTCCAATAAGAAGCCATTTTGACTGAACCCACAAGTATTTGTGATCCCTGGGCGGGGCTACATTTGTTCTGTAGTACAGTATATAACCATGTAATGAGCTTTACTTTTTTTTTTTTTTTTTTTAATCAAAGCATTGCCAGATCGTTCCCAGATGCTCCCAGCCCTGACTCAATATGGCGACAGGGGACAAGTAGCACCATAATGGCAAGACAACTGTCCACGTTTAAGGCCGAGTGGCCGTGCATATGGTATGAGCGTGGATGAGAAGAGCGCACATTGATTAGCCTATATATCCATCAAGGCTGTGTGTGCATGCTAATGAGCCAAGCTTATTGCAGCAGCTAATGAACACTGGGAGCAAAAGAGGAGTTCACTGATGGGGAAGATGTATATTACAAGACGTCGCTAATCATTAGGGTCATCGCCTTAAACCGCTGTCACAAAACATGGCCGCTAGATGCGTCCCACTGCGGGCTGCATGGAAAGCCATTGTTATTAAGTCGCTTCGCCCTAACCTTCAGCTGTGTGGCCAGATTCCAAGTCTTCACAGCGTAGTTTCTACAGTCTGCTTGCTCTCCTGTCCTGGAGGACACGCTTTCCTGTTTTTTTGCTTCCTGCCCTCCTTCACGCGGCCCCCCATCCTCCAATCATTGCCATTGTTTGCCAAGTTCCCATAGCCCACCTACAGCGGCAAACGGAACAATTCATGTTTTTGAGTATTTTTCCGGACCGCAATGCACTCAGGGTCCTCTTGTGTTTTTCCATTGCTGTGTCTACTGGATGGAGAGAGCAGGGAGATGGACATCTTCCCATATTGTCACAAATTGCCTTCTTTATTTCCAACCTGTGTCTAGCCGAGCCTGAGTCGTCTAATTGTGATCCACTTGGAGACCCCCCCCCTTCCCCTCGCCTCAGGGGGCGGCTCGTTGCATCCAATCCTGTCAATTTAGCTCCAAACACACTTCTCCTACCAGCATCCCGCCTCATCCCTTAAGCTGGGATCACACCTTCCTGGCCCACCTCAGCAACCGTGACTTCCAAAAGGCATTTAGCCAACTGCATAGAGAAGAATTTCCCCCAGCCAAACAAAGCCGAGACTTTATTTTATTTTATTTTTTTACCATGAGCTCAACCTGTCTTTTATAAAATACTGCTACAAAGTTACTTCTCCGCACAAAGACAATTAACTGGTCCATTTTGATTTCATTCCGCACTTTATATTCCTGTGCGTGCATCCTTCCAGGGCGTTGGGAGGCTGCTGGGAGTTTAAGGACAGCTTCTAAAAACCGCAGAGGACGCATTAAACTTGGATGACTCAAAAATATTACTGCACAATTGTGGCGGCCATGACATCATGCAAAATGCTCTGCATTTGTACGCTGGCTACATATCACCGGGTTCGCGCTCCACATGCTATTGTGCTCCCGCTAGGCATCATTGTGCTGCATGGACACGTTTCCTCCGAAAAATCAATTCCACTCAACGGCTGTTATGTGCTGAGGCTGCCACAGGTTAAGTCCAAAGAAGCACATCATTACACAGGGTTTGATGCTTGCATGCATGTTTGCCCTTAGAAGCACATTGTTGTTCTTTGTACCTTTTGGTTATAAAATGGGAGTAGGAAATACAACATTTGAGATTAATATTCTAGGTTTTCGATGTTGATCACTAAGCTAATTCATGACTGTTTGTCTAAGAAATAACCATCACCTTAACTAGGTGTCTTTTATTTCACTCAAATGTTCATTTCTATGGAAGCCTGTTTCCGAAAAAATTATACAAATGGTAAGTCGAAATAATAAGATAAAAAGTCAAAATTATGAGATGAAATGTCGAAATAATGAGATGAAAAGTCGAAATAATGAGATGAAAAGTCAAAATAAAAAGATGAAATTCATAACAATGAGATAAAACGTCAAAATTCTGAGATAGAAAGTCAAAATTTTGAGATACAAAATCTAAATTTTGAGATAAGTCGAGATAAAAAGTCAAAATTCTGAGATAGAAAGATTGGAAAGAATTTTGAGGCATGGAAATAATAAAAAGATAAATTTTAAAGTTCTTAATAAAAAAAGTTCTGGATACAAATTTAAAATACTGCAACCCGTGTGTGACTGAGGAATGAATGAATAATGGGTTCACTTCACCGAGAAGCACTTTGGGTGCCTTGAAAAGCATTATATAAAAATTGAAGCAATTATTATTAATGTATTATGATAAATGTTCATGTATCCATTTCATTTGTCATTTATATGCATTTAGAATTGTATTATTCGTGTGAAACTATAATTGTGAATCTTTTCTCATGCCGGAGCCTATCCCAGAGGGGTACACCCTGGACTGGTGGCCAGCCAATCACAGGGCACATATAGACAAACAACCATTCACACTCACATTCATACCTATGGACAATTTGGAGTCGCCAATTAACCTAGCATGTTTTTGGAATGTGGGAGGAAACCGGAGTACCCGGAAAAAACCCACGCATGCACAGGGAGAACATGCAAACTCCACACAGAGATCCCAATCGGAGAATGGAGAAAAGTGGACTATCCTCAAGTGTCTAATGTCCACTGCTGGAACTGCTCCAAAAATCTAGAAACTGGCCAGCCTTTTCTCTATGAAATTTCAACTACCACCGGGTAAAGTTGATGATGAGGACAACATGGAAAAGTCTCCTTGTATTCAGTCAACTCTGATTTCAGACGATTCTGCTTCCCGCAGGACCTCTTGAGTGTGCATTTTTTAAAATGTTTTCCCTTCAGTTTGTCAGTTGAAAAGTTGTTCATCTGAAGTACAACCAGCTGTTCCAATGTCTTATTAATGTTCCAATGAATCAGTGATGGGATCATTCTCGTCTTTCCAGTGGATCTCTCTAGCATTTAGAGAGATACAACACAACTGTGTCATCGGTGCTTCTAAAACCAACATCCATCTTCAGCTCCTTCCAGGAAATGGAGCAGATTCAAATCAGGCTCCACCAGAGGTACCTGGATTCATGTAATTAGCATAAAAAGCCCCTTTATATTTGTCTTCCACTGGCCCAGAGGCTCGTATTACAGAATCGAAAAAGCAGCAAAGCTAGTCTGAAATGTCTGTTTTACATGCAACTAGAGTAGAGACGTTGATGGATACGTCCATATACTTTTCATGGAGCCGGCGTAGTGGGACTGTCTGTTATCCCCATAACCTTTCACCTCGGCTACACCCGCCCTGTGACAGGTTTGACCTTTGCGGCGACCCCCACTGCTGCGGCAATGCATTGATGGCATTCATTGTCCTGCCCCATTTCCATCCAGCGTGTACATTTGGGACCTGTCGATTGAGACGATTGTGACCTCCCCCCATCCACCCTTGGGAGTCACAATCACTGCTGTACATTTTGCTGGTGTAATAAGACACGTTGGCCTGTTGACTCGAATTTTTTATTTTTTTTTGTTACCTAGTAAAATACACACAAGGAGGCAGATTGAATGACGGAAATAAAATGGAAGGAAAGTACATGTTGAATGCATTTAGTTTTAAAGTCTATGAAATTATGAGTCCCATTCAGACATTAAGGGTCCTCTAATATGCAAAGGTGAATTTTGAATATGTTAAAATCTCTGTGTTGGAGTACTCCGGTTTCCTCCCACATTCCAAAAACATGCTAGTTTCATTGGCGACTCTAAATTGTCCATAGGTATGAATGTGAGTGTGAATGGTTGTTTGTCTATATGTGCCCTGTGATTGGCTGGCGACCGGTACAGGGTGTAATGGTAATGGTAATGGTTTTATTTCATTTGAACATGCATCAGATTACAATTGAATGCATCCCAAAATCAGTTCACAGTTCTACATGTCCAAAAGGAGTACAAAGAAGCTTATTAAATCCTACCCCTCCATCTGGTACTTTTACAATCAGTAACTGTTATATTTGTTCACTTCCTGCTTTCCATAATACAGTTTTTTTTAATAATGATTTGACCATACAATGACATAATGTGTACCATAGTAACTGTCAATATAGTGATATATAAAGCGCATCATGACTGCTTCAAGACTCCTTTCGCCCAAAGACAGCTGGGATAGGCTCCAGCATACCTGCGTGAGGATAAGCTGCATATAGAAAATAGATGGATGGATGGACATTTTAATGCTGTTCCGTCAGCAGTGAGTTCCTATGATCACCAAAATATGAACACTTTCATAACCTTGATTAATCACCAATCTATACTTGGTATTATGCCTCGTATTTCCTTGCATGTTTTTTTTTTGTCTCTCTTCTTGTTTTTCTTTGTTACTATTCTGGTTTTATGGCCTGGTCCGGATTCAGTTTCCTCCCTATATCCATGTCTAGCTTTTCTTTTTCCATCATCCAATGCATGCATGTGTGTGTGTGTGTGTGTGTTGTGTATCAGACAGATTGCTTCCAATAAGACCAAGACCCCCGGGCTAATGTCACAACAGTCCTATTCCACATTTCCTCAGTCAGCTAGCTGCCTGTGCAGGAAGCTGAGCCCGCAGTGCCAGCCAGCCAATCCACTTGGCCCACAAAGAATGGGCCCTGCGGGAATAGAATAGTAATATCATCACAGTGGGGTTTAAAATGGCATGTGATGGACAATGGGCTTAATCAGCTTCATGTACACTACGTCTATAAGGGGTCATATTTAGTCTGTGGGGCTGTTTTGGGGAGGAATTAGAATGATGGAAGAAACCCTTTTTATTAACACTTATTGTATTCATTCATTCATTCATTTTCAACCGCTTTTACTCACAGGGGTTGCGGGGGTGCTGGAGCCTATCCCAGCTGTCTTGGGGCAAGAGGCGGGGTACACCCTGGACTGGTCGCCAGCCAATCACAGGGCACATATAGACAAACAACCATTCACACTCACATTCATACCTATGGACAATTTGGAGTCACCAATTAACCTAGCATGTTTTTGGAATGTGGGAGGAAACCGGAGTACTCGGAGAAAACGCACGCATGCACGGGGAGAACATGCAAACTCCACACAGAGATGACCGAGGGTGGAATTGGAACCACGGTCTTCTAGCTGTGAGGTCTGCGCGCTAACCACTCGACCACCGTGCCGCCCCACTTATTGTATATATTTATAATATCAGCAACCGATATTTATTCATCCAATATCAGATGATATTGGTATCGAGATCTTCCCTTATTCAATCAATCAAACTTTATTTGTAGAGCACTTTTCATACATAGAATGTAGCAAAAAGTGCTTTACATGTTAAAAAAGAGAAAGACAACAACAAGACACACATATACACACACACTCGCACAGACTGAGGACCCCCACTGAGGAAACACTGGATATATGGGATAAGAAATATAAAAACATAAAATAAGACTATAGAAAGTATATATAGAAATAAACATAAAAAAACATAAAAGTGAAATATATAAGAACATTATATATTCTTATTGAGAAGCGAAGTACAGCACAAAGAACGCACATTGCATTTTCAGAGCTGCCAGTAAAATGCAATTAGCACCATGTCGCTCAAACATTCTGTGGGAAAAAAAACAACGCCGTACTTAAAAAAAAAAAAAAAAAAAAAGCAGCACAACATCAGAGCTCAGAATGACCTCACCACGGGTTAAACTTCCACCTACCATTCTTACTCACGGTGTCTTAAAGACAGTGCTACAACATCACACAGCAACGTTAAAAGTAGATAACAACAGATACGACCCAAACCAACAACATATGAGCTCGCCATTTACTACAACAGTACAGAAAAGCACACAGGAAGAGAGCCTGCAACATCACCGCCATATTGGATGTGCTGGCCTGTAAGTGAATACAACTAAATGTACTTACTTTCTTAAAGCGTTTTTTTTTTATGCACAACAGACACAAAAAAAAACAAAACCCACTTGAATCCTTAGATGCTCACTTGATGAACTGAGGTCTCCCACTTGACATCATGCATGATGGCAGTTAGGATTCTTATCAAAGACATATTGTTCCTGAAAATGAGGGTCAAATTCTGAATTGTCTGACTTTCTGAATTGTCTGACGTGAGATTCATCAGTGCTCATCAAACGAGACACAACGTTCTACACACTTGCTCACAAGTGTTGTGACTATTCTGTATACGGGTACGTGCAGACGCTGAAGTGATCTTTGAAGTGCTATGTAATTGTAGAGGCTAATCAGAAAAACAAGATCCACTGTGTGACTCTGTCAAGTGAGTGGCTGCTTAAAGTCTCGTTACTTGCGGCTCATTAAGAGATTATGTCCCGTTGTACGTTGGCTTTTGTGTCTTTTTTCCACAGCTGGATAACGTCAAATTTTAATCCCACAATATTTTAAATATAGGGCAAGATCATTAGCATTTTTTTGGACTATAAGACACACTTTTTTTCATAGGTTGGCTGTTCCTGTGACTTATACTCCAGAGCGAATAACCATTGTGTTAGCATATCTTACACCTATTCAGCCTGTTCTCTAGTCTTTTATTAATGTAAGAACTTGCCTTCCAAGAGGACGTAATGTCTGTTTTGGTTAAGTAGTTTGTAAAATAAATTACCCGCAAAAAATGCGACTTATACTCCATTGCGACTTATGTATGTTTTTTTCTACCGAATTATGCATTTTTGGCTATGTGTGACTTATACTCTGAAGCGACTTATAGTCCAGAAAATACGGTAATTGCGAGGATGATCGTTTTACTGAATGAAATATCTATTTTTATAATACATTATATACTATTAAAAAATCTACAAAGAATTCCTACGACTTGTTTAACTAGCTAATAGGATGCTAACAAGTAAGGACATTTTGTGATTTTAATACAACATTAAGAAAACAGTTGTACTTACACAGTCTTTTAATACTGGAGGCGCAAAATATTCTAAATAGAATATTTCAAAAATCTAAATTAGGCAAATTTGTTGCATACATTTTTATTCATTCATTTTCTACCATTTATCCTCACGAGGGTCGTGGGGGATACTGGAGCCTATCCCAGCTGTCTAAGAGCGAGAGGCGGGGTACATCCTGGACTAGTGGCCAGCCAATTACAGGGCACATATAGACAAACAACCATTCACACTCACATTCATACCTATGGACAATTTGGAGTCGCCAATTAACCTAGCATGTTTTTGGAATGTGGGAGGAAACCGGAGTACCCGGAGAAAACCCACGCATGCACGAGGAGAACATGCAAACTCCACACAGAGATGGCCGAGGCGTGCTAACCACTCGACCACTGTGCAGCTGCATAAATTTTCAATGTAAACCAAAAATGCTAACCAAGACAAGACGCTAACTGAGGTTCCACTGAATGTAACTCATCACGGCTGTGAAAACATGACCTCCTTATCCTTTTGTAATAATGTTGTAATGTTGCATATGGTGAGTTCAGTGGCTGGAGGAGGACGAGCTGTCTAGCTGCCCAACAGCCATAAAAGTCTAAAAAACGGTACGATTCTGCTTGAGTAATGGTGAAAACAGCAAAAAAAAAAACACAAAGCAGCCTCCAGTCGCAATCAAATGTTGGTCGTAAAATTCAGTTTTAATGTCCTAAGTTTGGAATGGCTCCATATCTCAATGTTTAGATAGATCTGCATGACGACTGGAAAGGAAAAAGTCTTAAAAACTTAAATCTTCAGCGCAGTGGCCCTGAGTCCTCACATTTGCGGAATCAATTCAAGGTTCCTTAAAGTTATACACCATATTACGGCACCATATTTTGTAAAAAAAAAAAAATAATAATAATAAAACTTGTTCTTTTTCATAACCATGAAGAAACTAAAGCAGTGCAAAGCAGTACATACCTGCTTTGTTTAAGGACCTCATCTTTTCACATAAATTATAGAGGAATCTCACAAAAGTCATGCAATTTGATCAAATTATAGGGAAAAATACACCTCCACCGTTGCTTTTATGAAAGATCACCGTCTTGTGAGAGTTCTTCTCTGTGAGCATCCAAGGATTCAATTATAATCCAAATACGGCCTTGGCCTCCACAGAGTACCATTCTTTTTGAGAATGTTTTTCTTTCTCGACATTCAAAAAATGCATGTTACATATGCAGGTTTATTGAAGAACTGTTTAGTCTATAGTTATGAATATGAGTGTGAATGGTTGTTTGTTTATATGTGCCCTGTGATTGGCTGGCAACCAATCCAAGGTGTACCGTACCCCGTCTCTCACCCGAAGACCCCATGATCCCATGATGTTGAATGGATGGTTCCCATAGTTAATTGTGTGTCACATGTTAGCATATGTTGAACATTGCCCTCACCTTCTTCAGCCGTCCATTCCTGGTGCCCAGAAAAACCACGCTGTGTCCATTGTAGCTGTAGGAGATGACTGAGGTCAATCTCTCTCGGTTCTCCGTGTACACCGTGCGGCCTGCCACCAGCTGAGAACCCCCGAGTGGCTGGTTGATGTCCAGGCCGCAGAAGTGGTCATCAATGGGGACGGGCTATGCAGAAAGAGGAAAAAAGAAAGAGAATGGGTGTGAAATAATTAAAACTGTGACTTTTTAGTGTGTAAGGAAGATAAAAGAAGAGGGGAGAGAGTGAAAGGATGGAGGATTGAGGATGACAGATATGAGCGAGGAAGGTGGAGGCAATGAGAGTCGGGAAAGAGCGTAATTGTAAGCCAGAAACGGGAAGAAAAATCACTTGTGACACGTGTGAATAAGGAAGGAGCTCCTCCACATTAAGTGGAACATTCGCTTGGTTAAAAATGGGAACTTCAAAAGCTTCTCAGCTGTTGTGTTTATCGACTATGAGCGGACGCAAATTTGCGCTGATGGCAAAGCACGCGAGGCGCCGTGTGGTTTGCACCTGTTCCTGTGATTGTTGATTGCTTGATGCGACTTTACACAAATAAGCGGCGGCAGAGATGTCGGCGTTTGATAAGGCATCAAAGAGCACCGCGTGCTAAGCGGCCATGTTACTTCTGCTTTAAACATACCTCAGACCTTAAGTAGCTTGGTAGTCACTAAATGTAGATTTAGTCCCTAATTTGTTTCTGCTGTCTCCTATTCCTCGCATATTTAGCTTAGCTCTCATTGTTTCTTCCTGCTTGTTTATGAAGGCACTATGCAGTAGGGGTGTAAGAAAATATCATTTCGGCGATATATATCACAATACTTCGTTCCATGATACTGTATCGATATTAAAATGTAATATTCTGGGGATCACAATAGATGAAAATATGAGCTGGAAACCTCATATTACAAATATACAACATAAGATGTCCAGAAATATTTCAGTATTGAACAAAGAAAAATTTGTTCTCAATCAGAAATCACTCCACACTCTTTATTGCTCTCTGGTTCTACCATATCTTACTTATTGTGTGGAAATATGGACTAATAACTATAAAAGCAATCTTCATTCGCTAAATGTACTGCAAAAAAAGGTCAGTAAGGATAATTCATAATGCCGCCTACAGCGAACATACTAACTTCTTATTTCTAAAATCACAAATACTTCAACTTGCTGATATAGTTCATCTTCAAACAGCTAAAATAATACATAAGGCTAAAAATAACCAATTAAAAATGTCATCTAATACTTCTCTACAAGAGAGGAGAAATATGATCTCAGGGAAGAACTACATTTGAAACACTTATATGCTAGGACTACGTTAAAAAGCCATAGCATTTCAGTATGTGGAATCAAACTATGGAATGGATTGAGTAAGGAACTCAAACAATGCACAACGATGAGCCAATTCAAGAAACAATACAAGCAGTTGATGTTTGCTAAATACAAGGATGAAGAGTCTTGAACCAGTCATGATGTGCTATATATATCACTATATTGACACTTACTATGGTAGACATTATGGCATTGGATGCTCATATCACCTCGTACTTCGGTACAGGATAAAAAAAAACAAACAAACAAAAAAAAAACTTAAACTATATTAGGAAAGCAGGAAGTGAACAAATGTAACAGTTACTGATTGTAAAAGTACCAGATGGAGGGGTAGGATTTAATAAGCTTTGCTTCTTCCTACTCCTTTTGGACATGTGGAACTGTGAACTGATTATGTGATGCATTCAATTGTAATCTGATGCATGTTCAAATGAAATTAAACCATTACCATTACCATTCCAAGTTAGATTCCAACAGAAGACTCCGTTTTTGGCCGATTCCGAGATTTCATCCGTGATTACATTAACACGGAAATCATACGGCTATAGTTAAGCATGTTCGAAATAAATAACACTATGACTATTGTGTTGGGATTTTCCATTACTTATTACTTATTAAACTCTTGCACCTTTTAATCACAGACTGTTGTTTTGATTTATAAATGAGCTTTCATTAAGTAGAATCTCAAACATCACAAACATCTGTGAAGCAGAATAAAGGCTGATTTGTTGAACAAGAGTGCTAATCTTAGATAGCCGTGTTTTGATTCAGGTAGGAGAAATATCTGATGTCAGCCTCAAAAAAACACTTAATGAAGCATGCAACTAAACGAGATTGTTTCTCTTTTACCGAGAAACACAATGATGTGATGATAAGTTATCAGGACTGAACAATTTAGCCCCTTAGGTTAATTTCACAGCGAGATTAATTATTGCACTATTATGTGTTTACAGCCTCCCTCAGCTGCTCTCACTTAAGTTGTATCCTATTTGTTTGATAGCATAGTAGAATCAAAGTGCATGCTGGGATATGATTGTTTTCATCGTTGCTTCCAGCGCGCTCCTGAGAAAGGCTCATTATACATAATTGTAGCTTTTATGAAGGCATAGTCACGGATATGTACAAGAAAGCCCCCTTTTTCTCCAGATGAAGAAGAATCCTCGGAGGGTTTGAGCGCCGCTGACAGTGACACGAGTGGAGCGACGGGGATGAGAGGAGTGGAAGGCGATTAGAGGAAGGTGAGCATCGGTGGCCAAACCCCCGAATGAAATCAAAGCGTCTTGCTGGGTGTGATTAGCGCTGCGGGATCAATCTCCACTTAGCCCTCTGCTCTCTCTGTTCAGTCTCCAAAATCGGACTTGGCTTGAATGTGTTTACAATCACTGTTAACCAAAAAAGTCGACCATCTCACATTTTTATCTATGCCAAACACAGGGAAGAACTACATTTGAAACACTTATATGCTAGGACTATGTTAAAAAGCCATAGCATTTCAGTATGTGGAATCAAACTATGGAATGGATTGAGTACGGAAATCAAACAATGCACAACGATGAGCCAATTCAAGAAACAATACAAGCAGTTGATGTTTGCTAAATACAAGGATGGAGAGTCTTGAACCAGTCATGATGTGCTATATATATCACTATATTGACACTTGCTATGGTACCCATTATGTCATTGGATGGTCATATCACCTCGTACTTCGGTACGAGGTACATTATTAAAAAAAATAAATGAATAAAAAATGAAAAAAAAAACCTTAAACTGTATTATGGAAAGCAGGAAGTGAACAAATATAACAGTTGCTGATTGTAAAAGTACCAGATATAGGGGTAGGATTTAATAAGCTTTGCTTCTTCCTACTCCTTTTGCACATGTGGAACTGTGAACTGATTATGTGATGCATTCAATTGTAATCTGATGCATGTTCAAATGAAATGAAACCATTACCATTACCAACACGACTGCGTTCATAGTTCACCAAAAGCTTTAGTGATAACGATGACTGGTAGAGTTCACCTACCGCCTTGGTGCACTGCACGTCCTTTCCGAGCAGCCAGTGCAGCTCCAGGTGCCCCTCCCCCTGGTAGCAGGACTGCAGTCTCTCCTTGATGGACATGTTGATGTCTTGAATGGTGAAGACACAGAGGGCTGAGTGGTCAGAAGGGTCATGGTACTGCTTCTGGCCTTTGGAGAACACAGCATAGATCACGTCGTCCTGGGTGCCGATGTTGAGCTCTTTTGCTAGACCCACGCCGGCCTTAGATAGGTAGGCGGCTTGAAGCAGTCGGTACTCCTCGCCTCGGTGGATGCAGCCCACAGGAAGTGACACATAAGAGTGGAACTTCTTGTCACCTTTGCAGAGTCGGATGATTCGGGAGGTGTAGAAGAGATCGCCTGGGGAGCCACCGGCAGGCATCCCGTTCTCCGGTGTCTCAGGTTGGACGGTCATGAAGTAGACAAAATTGCCACTAGCAAAGCCATAAATGTAGTAGATGTCAAAGTGAGGGACGAGAGCCAGGGTATCTGAGGGGATTTTGATAAGCGACGAGACAAAATCTGTGTGAAGTTCATAGTCCAGCATGGCAGAAGATTCAGGGTCGCGAGGCAGCTTCCGGCTGGAGATAGTTGGGAAGTAGTCCTGCTTGCCTCCAACTGCAGTGCCTATGTACAGTGTAGCGTCCTGACCCAGCGAAGGCACCACCACCCCGTACATGGCCCCTGTTAGGGTGTCACTGGACAGGTAGTGTTCTTTCTTATGAGTGGGCTCCCCGAGAATGAACAAATCATCCAGCCTCATGAGTTTGCAGACCCCCTGGTAGAGGCTGCCGCATGCTAGCAGGCGGTTATGGGAGTAGTCAATAAGCAGCAGCTTGTTGATGTTATCCATGGAGGCGAGAGGCTCCGAGCAGGGTTGCACTATCAAAGGAGGATAGCATGCTTTGTTGTCATACTCGGGCCCCGTGTCATGGGACACCAGGAGCGTGAGGTTCGTGGACAGCTTGTATATCCTGTTGACGGCGCCGATGTACAGCGCCCCAGTGGACTCATGCACAGTGAGGTGGTTCAACGACCACTCCCTCCGCTCTGACTGGAAGCTGTTCGTAATCTGCGCTGACGTCTTTTGATTCGTGAAGATTAGAATCAGTAGCCCGAGAGCCACAAGCCATGGCATGACCTTAAGAGGACTGTGACCTTTAGCGAGGCTTTGATAAGTCCATCTTTTATGCAAGCACGTTCCCATCCCCACAGGGCTCAGAGAAAGACCACGCTCTGACGAACCTCCGGGGACTTTGTGTCAGGAAGTTGCAGTCAAAGAAATCGCCGTCCTTCTCCGGTGATCTTCACATCCCTCTGAAAGACAAGAGGCGAGATGTTTCTTTGTAAACTCCTTAATAGTCCGACATTGTTTCAAGTGCAGCTTATCAGCACTTGCTTAAAGGATGTGTTTGTTTTCCTTTTGAGTGCGCTTTGTCAGGCTCATGATGCATCAAACAAAGAAGCAATCATGTGTTCCAAGTTTCTCATCCTATTTACAAGAGACGGTTTCATATTCCTTGCCATCAACAGGGGAGCTTATTATTTCTGCATCCCTCTTAAAGAGCACTAACTCCCGCCTGTTATTTGAACAAAGTATTCACACAATGTAGCTTGGGTTGCTTATTAAAGCAAGGCTGTGTATTCATCATGTGTCCATGTTTGCGGCTACCTCCTCTATTCCGCCACCCTGTCATGTTCACTTAAATGGCTGAATCCTGGAGGAATTAATCACCCTCCGTTGCAGTCGACATTCCCTAAATTAATCAGCCTCTTTCCAGGGATGGCAGGGAGTCATTAAAGATTCTGAACCAGGCCGCATCAACCCTCGCACTTCCCTTTTTAATTTCATTAGCATATTTTATGTAGATATCTCCTGGGGGGCGGCAAACAATGCCCCTCAAACACGGAACGAGCTTGGATGAGTTGGACGCGTGGTAGTGAATGATGTGCTTACATTTTCTTATCATAAAGAGGACGCAAGGAATGATTGGACCTGGCGCGCATGCTGCGTCGCTTGCAAAATGAATTAATTTGCTTTCAAACAGGTTCTCACTTCCAAACAAAGATGGATGTGGAGTGACGGCAAAGACGGGCATTGGAGATAAAGTGGGTTTGCAGTCACAGCTGCCACACCAAAGTCTATTAAAGTGGTGATAAAAGTGCCTTGACGGGGGACAGATCATAAATTAGGAAACCATACCATCACCCTAAATCTGCTCTGGGTGTCATCATGCATCAACAGGCCCCTAAAGGTGGTGACCCCCCCTCCCCACTTTTTTTTTTGCCATTTAAGTCATTCTTACTGAACCATCACAGGAAAATGTGATGCTTGTGCGCTCACAAAAAAATCTACTTTTACGACCTTTGCCCTCCGAGACGTCCAGGATCTTAGACCTAGAGTTCTTTGAAACCAATCAAGTTGTGGTAGTACCGGTTGTGTCCAGAACAAAGAAACAGTTCTTGTTTGTTTGTTCAGTACAAATTTTTGCATGGTTCTTTTTTTTCAATGACAAATTTCATTTTACCTTGGTTTGTGTACACTGTCTTGGTTACAATACTGGGCCTAAAAAACCTGTTCTATTACAGTATACCCTTTAGTACTTTGATAGCATTGCTTGTTTTGTCAGCCACAACCAACACCAAATCTCACCACACTTAGTTTACACAATACTACAATACTACTGTATCCTGTAAGACACATTCATTTCGTAAACTGAAATGAAAGTATTACACAAACTAGTCCTCCTACTACTACTACTTCACTACTTCATTACATTACTTCATTACTAAAACCGCCACCCGGAGTCGTTGTCCCACACCTCCATCACCCCATGTGACGTCATCAGTGGTTGACTCTGTAGTTCTTTGCTAACTAACACAGTTACACCACAGGTATCTTGTCTTTTTCTTGAGTACAGCTACCAAAATAAGTCACCATGGGGCCAAAGAAAAATGCAATTTGTACCACTTTGATTAGGAAGGTGAGACACACTAATGACTTCAAGAAAGACGTTCTTGGCTGCCCAACAAGAGACTTCAATTAAAGTAAAAAAATTGTTAAATGTTCATTTAGCCATTCCATTCGTCATTTATGTGTACTTCAAAGCCATAATTATTCTTTGTAAAATGTGTTCTGTATCAAAAAGAAAATACCCAAAATACACCAAAATACAATAACAATAAACGAAGAGTCTTGAACCAGTCATGATGTGCTATATATATCACTATATTGACACTTACTATGGTACCCATTATGTCATTGGATGCTCATATCACCTCGTACTTCAGTATGAGGTGCATTATTTAAAAAAAAAAAAAAACAACCTTAAACTGTATTATGGAAAGCAGGAAGTGAACAAATGTTACTGATTGTAAAAGTACCAGATGGAGGGGTAGGATTTAATAAGCTTTGCTTCTTCCTACTCCTTTTGGACATGTGGAACTGTGAACTGATTATATGATGCATTCAATTGTAATCTGATGCATGTACAAATGAAATTAAACCATTACCATTACCATAAATCGCTGCTACCAGCAGGAAATCGGGATATTGTTTACTGGTTATGAGTTCCTCTGTCATTTTTACTCCACTGTGCATCAAATTCAAATGGCTTCTTGCACTCCATATTTAACACCTATACATACAGTCTCATAGAAATTAGTGTGGCAATTGTTGTGTAATCCTGCTCACTGAATGATTTAACGCATCACCCAACAAAAGTTGGAAGATAATTGTCTTTTTGATAGTAATTGGTTTAAAAGACGAAGCTACATCAAACAAGTCAAACTTCAGTCAAGCACCCAATGATATGGAACAATGAACCCTGAGTGTTTTTGGACTGTTGGTTAAAAAAGGACACAGAAAATAACATGTACTGACGTGGGCTTATTTAAGATTAAAACGGCTCTTCGATTTTCTTTTTTTTACCAAGCATCATTTCCCCCAGACACACTTCCTGGTTTAAGTAAAGGTTAAATGAGAACAGCAATGTCAGAAGCCAATCAGGATAGAGAACCAGGGGGTCACGATGCGGCATGCACTCTGCACAGGCCGACTATCGGGATGTCCCACAGAGTTGAGTTGGAGCCAGGGATGGAGCGGATGGACTGACACTGAGCTGGCTGGGTCAGCTCCAGAACCACTCTAGCACCTCCCGGCCATCTGTCCCCACCACACTTAGCTCCGGAGCGGCTCAAAAGTCTGGACCCATTTTGCTCGTTTTTGGCAGGCTCAGTGCAGACGGCTCAGGCAGTAATTGGCCACGGAAGACTAATATGTTTAAGTTGAGCTTTTATATTATTTTTATACCCATCTAGTGTACAGTGGAACCTTGGTTAGTGTCATTTATTCATTCAAAATGTCAGACTCAAACTGAAATCTAATCTAAAGTAATCGATTTTTCCCATCAGAAATAATGCAAATCCAATTAATCTGTTGCGGGCACTAAACAGTGAGTCAGGACTAAACACAGTGAGGCTGTGTTATGCTCCTCATATCTGGAACGGTCTACCAGAAGATGTGAGACAATGGAAATGTTTTGGAAATGTTCAAATCCAGGCTGAAAACACCTTTGTTATTCATTCATTCATTTTCTACCACTTTTCCACACGAGGGTCGCGGGGGTGCTGGAGCCTATCCCAGCTGTCTTCGAGCACTGGACTGGTCACCAGCCAATCACAGGGCACATATAGACAAACGACCATTCACACTCACATTCATACCTATGGACAATTTGGAGTCGCCAGTTAACCTAGCATGGTTTTGGAATGTGGGAGGAAACCGGAATACCCGGAGAAAACCCACGCATGCACGGGGAGAACATGCAAACTCCACACAGAGATGGCCGAGGGTGGAATTAAACCCTGGTCTCCTAGCTGTGAGGTCTGCGCGCTAACCACTCAACCGCCGTGCCGCCCACCTGAAAATATTACATACCTCTAAAATTCCTTAATTATCTTGTGCCAAATGCCAGTCTGAATAAATAGCTCTCTACCTTGGAGGTAAAGGCAGCAAAAGAGCGATGTCCCCATTTTTTGTATTTTGTCCTCAGGACTTCCAATGTTGAGTGTCGAGTCCAGCGCGGGGCCCTGGAGTAGTGACGGACAGTTAAAAGTTCAGCCAAGTACGCTGGAGCAAGGCCATTAATGGCCTTGAACACAAATAGGAGGACTTAAAAATTGATTCTCGACTGAACCAAGAGCCAATGGAGAGAACATGGAGTGATATGAGCGTGTTTTGGGGCATTAGTGAGGAGGGGAGCAGCTGCATTTTGCACCAACTGGAACCAGTAGAAGAGGGACTCGTTTACTCCAGTATTGAAGGCATTAGAGCGATGAATGAATGAATCACAGCAGGAGCAAAAGGTTGCTGGGTAGCAGTAAATAATTAGTTGGTGCCTTACATGCAGAAAACAATTGAAAATACAAACAAATTATGGTGTTGACGAGCATCGAGGGAGACTAAGAGAGAGCCACGTGGAGGTTTTGCCATGAGTTATTTCTTGAATTCAATAGTGTTTCTCACCTGCTTTATCAAAAAAGTGCCACTTGCAAATTGATCGGACTCCATTGCGGGTTTATTTGACACCATGATCAATAAGAAAAGCAGAGGTTTGTGACGTAAAGAATAAAGAACAGAGTAAAGAACTACAGAGTCAGCAAATGATGATGTCATAGACTGGAGACAGAGCTGGGGGCGGACACTGAAATTTGGGTCTGTTTTTTGTTAGCTTAGGCTTTGCGGACATTTATAAATAAATAAAAAAACAAAAAAATTATATATATATATAAAATAAAAATAAAAATAAAAATAAAAATGAAAATGAAAATGAAAATGAAAATGAAAATGAAAATGAAAATAAATAAAATAAACAGTATTAACAACACAAAAAGACGTGTGCCATATTGTACACTAAACCGAACCGAGGCAAAATTTCGGTGTCGATTTTTCAACGTCAACACGGTAACTAAGGTTCAACTGGGTGACATTTTCAAAAACATGACCCAACTTGTTCTAAAAGAGGATTTATGCATGTGACATTTTTAAAACGAGTGAATCAGCTTCTTTGTTGATGTGACCACAATATTATAAATGTTAACTTTATTTTATTTCGCCCAAAAGGTGAAATATTTTAACTATTTTGGCCTCTGGCTAAACTTACATGAATTTGTCCTTTGTCCTTTTTCTTTCCATTTCTCATGCACTAAAAAATCATTATGAGGGTTTTAATTTTTTAATAAATTTTCAGAAATAACAGCCTATGTCCAATGTTGCTGCTTCCAATGTTACGCCAGAAGTTCTAAACCCCCCTGAGCATTTACCAAACAGCCGAGAGGGAGAAAAAGATAAAATAGGAAGCTCTCGGAGCTGGCGCAAAGGGGCCAAGCAAGCAGCAGCCCCCATAGTGTCATCCATTTCTCCTCTAGCCGCTCTGCTCACGTCTGAGGCGTGCAGTCATGCTGCTCAGTGTTTACTCTGGATTACAGAGGCAGCTCTTCACCTCCCTGCCCGATACTCCGCCTCGCCACTCAGACACGCTCTGGCCCAGACGTGACTCATGCACGCACAGGAACACGCTTGGCCGAGGCCTCCGGGAACGCCGGCGCTCAGCGGGCGCCGATCATAACGTTGAGGGTGGGTAGAAAGCGGCCTCTTGCGGGCCACAAACACGACCCCTTGACCTGGATGAAGACGAATGCAGCCAAATCCGTCCTTTTGGCTTTCATCGCGGTGAACTGCTGTCATAGCTTCTGTGGCGCCTTGTTGGGCATGAATCCTTGAACAGAAGGGACAGTTTTTCACTTTTTTTTTTTTCATTTGTTTGTTTGACCCATCTGCTATCAGAGATGGACCGAGGCATGCTTCTTTATTTGGATGTCTATTTGCATCACTTTGACTGCTCACTCAAGTTTGATTACACAAAGCTTTTCTAGTAATGACCATTTGTCTCTGGTTTAATTAAGTTAACAAAAAATTTAATGCTTCAATCGCTCCTTCCAAGAATGTTAATCATTTACTTTAGTGTGTTGTATTAGTACTTTCATCTTGCATCACTAAAATGATCAGACAATGCTGGTTTAAGGAAAAACAAAGGTGGCATCTGCTAATACAAATGTACGTACCTATGCATATTTGTATCCTAAAGTGCCTGGTTGGTTATTATTATACTTTAGGGCTCCAGACTGCGACTAAATAGTCGTATTTTGTGTATGAAATATGGAGTCAATTGTCACAGTCTAACCATGCGTGTGATTCTAGCGTATTGATCGCTTACATTTGACCCTCATTGCTGTTCGGCTATTCTGCCACCTTTGTTTACACATTTTGCCTGGCTAGTGTTAGTAATTATCATGAATACAGTGAAAATGAGAGGAAATGTGAAGATTTACTTTGGAAGTCGGTTTCGGTGTGCGTCTCTAAATTTTCTTTGCACTCCCAAAATTTTAAGTTGGGGCCACTGTGGTCTGAGTAAACAAAAAAGTTCGTCCCGAGCAATGAGAACTGTGCGTAAAAGTGAAAAAACTAAACAAATACTTATTATACATATGATGAGTGATGGTGCACAAGGAAAAAAAGACGATAATTTTACCTTGAGATTTTGGTCTATTTAATACACCATCACGTACTTGTCTCTATTATTTGTGCCAAAGAACACCATCAGCATCTCTCTCAGGTTTGAGATTATGAAATAATGTGAGATCGGGAACAGAGTGGACAGACTGCGTTGTGATCTTTCTAAAGGTCAGAAAATACATCTCAGCCCTCACACTTAGTCAACAATTGGATTCATTGTCATGAGCTTCTGAGGTGATAAAAAAAAAACAAAAACTGGGCAGTAGTGTTCCACGTGGCCTCGATTTATGAGACCGCACAAAGCAATAACAGCATAAGACCACGGGGGTGGAAAAAAGTGAGTGAAGTACAAGAGTCACAACAACTTGTGTCCTCATGATTACAAGCTGGCTGCGCACAAACACAGCTTTTCCCTCCCTGCAGTGCTTGTTTTTAACTTCTCAAGATGGGCAGCTGATGAAAGGTCTGGTTGTGAACTTATACTTTCGCTTGTCACACTTAAGCAATGCGACCCTGAGCGAGGCAAAACTGTTCTCGGTCATGATGGCGGGAATTTCCCAAACTCGGGGGAAAGATTTATTTCTTGCAGCAAAACACCTGCACAGCAATCTGGTTTTACTAGCTGGAAGACTAAAAATCAGAAAGCTAGCATGAATTGATCATCGCCAACAAATAAGCCTTTAATTTCACATTTATGATACAATTAAAGCATGATTATACAATTATTGTGTACAAATTAGACAACATAAATCCAGGGCATAATGAAAGGAGAACAAGCTGAAACATTATTAATAACTACTGTAACATTTCTTCTCTTTAAATATGCATCCTGTTTTTTTAGCCTTTTTATACAATTAAAAAACATACAAATTCGCAATCAGTTCGGGGTTTCATCTTGGGTTTCTGCCCAGTATTTGATCAGGAAATGCAGCTAATTCAGCAATTTTTATTTAAAGACAACCTGCCTATAAATAAAAGACAGCCGCCATGCATAATCCTTATGTGAGACATAAATGCGTCTTTTCCTGTTCTAAATACTGAAAAACTGCTTCAATGAGGCAGCTAATTATGCATGCATTGGGGATTCACCTATTCCGCTTATACGTAAACCCCTCTGAAAAACCTCCAACAACATTTTATAGTTTAATGTACATGCTGTGAGTATGTAGTATTCATGATAAGATGTAAAACTTACAGTATTTTGCCATATTGTGGTCATTTTAAGCATTACAGGGTGCATTGATTGAGCAACGAATACTACTTCTGGGTACACCCTGGACTGGTGGCCAGCCAATCACAGGGCACATATAGACAAACAACCATTCACACTCACATTCATACCTATGGACAATTTGGAGTCGCTAATTAACCTAGCATGTTTTTGGAATGTGGGAGGAAACCCACGCATGCACGGGGAGAACATGCAAACTCCACACTGAGATGGCCGAGGGTGGGATTGAACCCTTGTCTCCTAGCTGCGAGGCCCTCACATTACATTCACTGCAAATTAAATATTTACAATCCGATGGTGCACGGCGGTCGAGTGGTTAGCGCGCAGACCTCACAGCTAGGAAACCAGGGTTCAATCCCACCCTCTGCCATCTCTGTGTGGAGTTTGCATGTTCTCCCCGTGCATGCGTGGGTTTTCTCCGGGTACTCCGGTTTCCTCCCACATTCCAAAAACATGCTAGATTAATTAGCGACTCCAAATTGTCCATAGGTATGAATGTGAGTGTGAATGGTTGTTTGTCTATATGTGCCCTGTGATTGGCTGGTGACCAGGGATAGGCTCCAACCCCCCCGCAAAGATAAGTGGTAGAAAATGAATGAATGAACTCTGCAAGATGGCAATACCTGGGCGACATCCAGCAGCTTTATTTACCTCTGCATGCACTTTAAGAGGTTAGTTGTGTTTTTTAGCTGTTAGTGTGGTGGATTACACTTGTTGCACTGTTGTATGAACTCATCAGTGGCATTCATGCTAGTTGAGCAGTTTGCGATTAGTGTGATTACAACATTGGTTCTGTTGCGGTCCTCTCCACTTTCTTATGTACTCCAAATCATTATTAAAGTTGTTACATTTTTTTTTTGCTGCAATTTGGTGTGTTTTGAGTTATTTTATGGTTGCCTGAGCACGCTTTAGAAGTACTTACAACACCGCTTGTGCATACAAAGTCAGCCTGATGGGATATTCTTGTCCGTGGATCTGCTGTAAATCCACACGCTCGTGTACGGTGTGGGTGGGTGGGGGGTTGTGGGGTTGCTACGCTTCTACACGTTACACATGAGTGAGCTGGGAGGCCGCCAGCCGCAACACAACTTGACTTCCAAATGAATAAATGAAAGCAATTAGTAGATCTGTTTACAATGTTGTGGAGACAGAAGTAGGTCAAACATGGCAGAGGCAGGCAAGCAGAGAGGAGAGGGGGAACCGCGCGGGCTGGTACCTTCCTCGGACCGCGTCAGGAGAATTAGGACGCGGAAATGCCGTCTTTATTAGCACTGACTTTTTGAGTGAATGTCATATTGGATCACAGAGAAGGGTTTATTAGGAAAAGCAGCATTTTGTGCTGATCAGTCCACTGCATTTTATCGCTATGGCGGCGATGTGGAAGAGCAGCCCAGGGCCATTATCACACACACATAAACATAGAAGCTTCAGAGTGCATAATGTGTAGCATGAATGCTCACACTGCAGACCCCCACAGGATATATCCACTTTGATGCCACACAATGAAAATTCATGACATTTGGCCTGTGGTTAATTTTCATTAGATCATTCAGTGTCGACACTGCATTAAGCACATCAGCCGAGATGGGGTGTTTTGTATATTTCACACAAAGTATTATTATTATTATAAAGTATCTTATTCAGTTACAAAATAAAAGTGTATAATTCACATACAGAAAGTCCCGCAGTGATTTGTGGAGTGCAATAAATGCTTCAATTATAGTTTAATTTAATTATTTTAATTAATGTAATTAATTTATTTATTTTAATTAATTAATTAATTTAATTATTTAATTATAGTTTAATTATAGAGCATTTATTTGGTGATATGTGATAATTGGAGGAAGGCTATTATTTCCAGTGTTATTTTTTTTACTTTAATGATTTTAAGTGAATTAAAAAAAATAATAATAATGAAAAAATTAATATATTTTTTTAAATATAGAAAATTTTTAAAAATATACTCAAAGACAGCTGGGATAGGCTCCAGCACCCCCGCAACCCGCCTGAGGAAAAGCGGTAGAAAATGAATGAATGAATAATAAAAAAATATATATAATTTTTTTAATATAGAAAATTTTAAAATATATACCCAAAGACAGCTGGGATAGGCTCCAGCTCCCCCACGACCCTCATGAGGAAAAGTGGCAGAAAATGAATGAATGAATAATAATAAAACATTTTTTAAATATTGAATTTTTTTTTAAATATACTCGAAGACAGCTGGGATAGGCTCCAGCACCCCCGCGACCCTCGTGAGGATAAGCGGTACAAAATGAATGAATAAATAGCTGTCTTCCACCACATGGTTATTTATTAACAAGTACTTTATATTGCACAACACAGGAGCAACAGAACCAATATTGTAATAGAAGTAAGGAGCAAACTGCTCAACCAGAATTCGTACCACTGATGAGTTCATTGTAAACAACAGTATGACAAGTGTAATAACACAATTTAAAGTGCATGCAGAGGTATATAAAGCTTCTGGATTCTGACCTAAGGATACTTCAGTGGCAGCTACTGCACCTTGTGATATTATTTATGGTAATTGGTAATGGTTTAATTTCATTTGAACATACATCAGATTACAATTGAATGCATCACATAATCAGTTCACAGTTCCACATGTCCAAAAGGAGTAGGAAGAAGCAAAGCTTATTAAATCCTACCCCTCCATCTTGTACTTTTACAATCAGTAACTGTTACATTTGTTCACTTCCTGCGTTCCTAATATAATTTTTTTTTTACTTAATTTTTTTTAATTTTTATCGTTTTTTTATTTGTATTTTTTTATTTGTATTTTTTTTGTCATGTACTGAAGTACGTGGTACCATAGTAAGTGTCAATATAGTGATATATATAGCACATCATGACTGGTTCAAGACTCTTCATCCTTGTATTTAGCAAACATCAACTGCTTGTATTGTTTCTTGAATTGGCTCATCGCTAATTAGCATCATTTCATTTACTGTCTGACGAATTTCCGACCAATATACATCAGTAACACCTTGAAACAAAGGTATTTGCTTCAAGTACACACCTTTAAATTAGCAACCTTGGCCACAAATTGAAGAAATAAAGTAATTTCCAACAGCAGCTTCCTTCACACATGTATACTCAGTGGTAGTCAGATTAATGAGGTGTGGTGTAAACAATGCACCGCAAAATAAATTATTTTATTCGCTTAGCTTGCATGCCTAGATGTTCTGCAGTGATTTTTTTTTCCCTTATCCGGCAAATAAAAGCTGTGATTGCCTTTTCTTTTTGGTCCCTGCTGCCAGCTTTATTGGTCAGCGCAGACTCTATAGGCTTTAGGACTCCCCAGCCTGCCACTAATCTTGACGCTAGAGTTGCAGAGGATGTCTGCCGGGAACTCTAAAATGGCACTATGTCATGGCAACACGCTCCGCTCCTAATAAGCAGAGAACGCTCGGAGGGAGTCGGGCTGAAGCAAATGTGACACAGGGGGACAATTCCAACACATCGCCACAACACAGGCGGCAGCTTCCCCCGGCATCGCATGCCATTATCTGCGCCCTGCATGCATTATACATGCAGATACGGGACTGTATCGGAAATTGCTGTTAGGAAATGCGGCCAGATGAAGGGCACCGCTGCCACAGTCGGATTTAGCCATGCTTTGCCTTTCTCCTCCCATTCCTCTTCCCGCTTCTGTCTCCTCTCTTCCATAAATCTCATTGTTGGTCCTCTCCGGTTAATGGTGACCTCAAGCAGGCTTCTCTCGCCCGCCGAGACCCAGCGTTGCATATGTGATGAGCGAAAGAATGGAAAGTCAAAGTGACCTCTAGTTCTGTGATGAAAACCCACACAGGCTGCCTGCAACAGCGGCTCTTCAATAATTCAGCAAAGAAGAAGACACGGAGGGCGGCTTTTGAGCCACTGAGTGTACACGCGGAGGTCGTGGTGATGCATCACCTGCTGCATCAGTTCGACTTCAACCCTCATCTTTAATGTCGCGTAAGTGCATGAAGGAAGAGCAAAATGCTTTGCAGAGGAGTCCCGCCACGAGGCTCGCAGGTATCTCTGGGCAGCGTTGCTACAGGGAATACACAACGAAGGCTTTGAAACCTTAGGAGACATTTTTTTTTTTTTGCTTATGTACCCTAGTCAGACTCCGGCTTTGAGTATTTGTGCATTTTGTCTAAGCTGCCATTCCGCTCTTGTGTTGAACAACGATACATTTCCACCCAGACTGATTCTGTTAGGAGCTGGGCTATATTGCTTTTGCTTGCATAAATCACCGAGATCCGCCGGGGGGAAATCCATTACATTTGGCAGTGACTGCACCCCAGCCAGTGCACGAATGAGAAAAATAATCAAAGTCAGAGCTATCGAGCATCCTCGTGAAGCTGCGAAGCACATATGTCCATAAATCCTGCACCACTGCACACGGAAAATCAAAGGCCTTATTCTGAGGAAGCCTGCATGTTTTTCCTCGGCTCCGTCCCTCTTTCGCCCATATGGCTTGACGGGGCAGAGGATGCCAAGGCTGCAGCGAGCTGGCACGAGTCATTATGATCAAAGAAATTACAATGCAAAAGGAACAGCTGCTACCTCGGCTGCTGACAAATCACTAAGAGCGGCAGGAGATGCTTACAGACCGAGGAAAAAAGCCATATAGTGCACGTTGTTGCGTTCGACAACTTCCACGCTAAGCAGCTGCTGCTCCCAAAACCGTTTTTAACATTTAATCTGCACTGCAAGCGCGACTACAGTGGCCACTCATCCAGAAGCTGTGCAAATAGACGCATCAACCTGGATTATCTCCCACATTCGCTCTGCTCGGCCAACCCGGATTGGCCCTAATTCCACATGGAAACTGCATCTCCTGTCTTAAAGGTAAACCGCATATTTTTTTTTTCAATCCTTATGTGAGACATGAACTCATATGTGGTTCTCTTTTTTGTGTATTTTAAAGATATCAAACAGATAAAAAAAAGCTTTTCAGTGGACGAGCGGTTAGGCAACACAGTTAGGAGACCCAGGTTTGATTGCCCCCTCGGGCATCTCTGGGTGGAGTTCGCATGTTCTCCTTGTGCGTGGGTTTTCTCCGGGTACTCCGGTTTCCTCCCACATTCCAAAAACATGCTAGGTTAATTGGCGACTCCAAATTCGACTCCATAGGTATGAATGTGAGTGTGAATGGTTGTTGGAGACCAGTCCAGGGTGTACCCCGCCTCTTGCACGAAGACGGCTGGGATAGGCTCCGGCATACCTGCGAACCTTGTGAGGATAAGCAGTAGAAAAGGAATGAATGAATACTTTTCAGGGAATTCCGACTAAATCATCTTGATAATGCGGCATTGCGGATTTGCCGGATTAAAAGTGACTACAGTATTTCAGTCCGAAAGTGTCCGTAAAGTCAGAAAAAGTCATGAAAACTGTATGAAAACTGAAAACTATGCTATATGAAAATATTCCATTTATGAAAAATGCTTCAATGTTTGCAGATAAATATTATGGGATTTACATGTGTTTGTTTTCATTTCAGAACTCCCATTGGTTGACTCCTCCAGGAACTGCTCAGAGAAGACAGCGGCTCTTGGTAAGTAATGTAGTGTTCGGTGATGTTCATGTTTTATCTTCATAAGCATTGCTCTGTTTTGGCATGTTGCATCATCTTCACATGCCAAGGAAGATATTATTGGTTGGAAGGAAACAGTTAACACATGTGTGTGTGTTTTGATGCCCAAATGTCACATGGGTGTGAGTGGCAATTTTATATTCATTCATTCATTTTTTATTGCTTATCCTCACAAGGGTTGCAGGGTATGCTGGAGCCTATCCCAGCTGTCTTTGAGCGAGAGGCATGGTACACCCTGGACAGGTGGCCAGCCAATCACAGGGCACATATAGACAAACAACCATTCACACTCACATTCATACCTATAGACAATTTGAAGTCGCTAATTAACCTAGCATGTTTTTGGGATGTGGGAGGAAACCGGCGAAAACCCACACATGCATGGGGAGAACATGCAAACTCCTCACACAAATGGCCGAGGGTGGAATTGAACTCGGGTCTCCTAGCTGTGTGGCCTGCGCGCTAACCACTCATGCAGCCCGCAATTTTATGTTGAATCATAAAATTGTATTATCTGATTTATCACAATGGGATCCACATGGAGATGTTTTATGTGCTGGGATAAAATCGGCATGTTACACAACTACATCTAATGCATTATGTATGTTATTGACTGTTTTATACATCTTAAGCTGCACTGTTATGACCTTGAAGGTGGTATAAATGTATTTTTTTGCTTAAAAAAAAAATCTGTTTATGTCTTGTCATATTAGTGTTTCTTACTGAAAAATGTCCCGCTCTTCCCTTGAGAGAATGACATTCAATTTCCATACATCTTTTCCACATGACTAGTATTTGCATTTTTTAATATCCAAACATCACTTTTTAATTAAAGCCCGACATGAATGTTTGGCATCTGTTATTCGCCTTCTCTGGAGCCGTAAAATGTAAGTTGAAGCGCTTCTTTGCCGAGGGATGAACTCCACAATACAGAATGGCGCATGAGTGTGAAATAAAAAAATGATACTTCTTAAGTGTGTCATCATCTCAACATGCCACTGTGGAGCCGCTCCAAGAATTAGCTTCTGAAATAACCCAGGTTATTTTTTTTCAGTGCTATTCGTCATTATGCCTTGACTTGGTGAACATATGTTACTTAAGATCTCATTCAGAAAAACATGCAATAATAAATGAATTAATTAATTAATCACATGATAAATGAATGTGATCATTTTGCCTGCCTTCTTATATCTGACCATTTACATGCGTGTCCGTTTTCAAACACAAAGTTTATAAGATGTTCTTTTAATCTTATTTTTTGTGGCTCCAGACTATTTTCCTTTAGTAGGTTCATTCATTCATTTATTTTCTACCACTTATCCTCGCAGGGGTGCCGGAGCCTATCCCAGCTGTTTTTTGAATGTGGAAGGAAACCGGAGAAACCGGAGAAAAACCACACATGCACGGGGAGAACATGCAAACTCCGCACAAAGATGGCCGAGGGTGGAATTGAACTTGGGTTTCCTAGCTGTGAGGCCTGCGCGCTAACCACTCACTGCCGTGCAGCCGTTATATGTCATATATAATAAAAATAGTCTTTACTTTATATGTAATTTTTACTATTATACATATAATCATTTTGTTTATTTCCATTTGTGGGTTGGGCAGCACGGTGGATGAGTGGTTAGCGTGCAGATGTCACAGCTAGGAGACCAGGGTTCAATTCCACCCTCGGCCATCTCTGTGTGGAGTTTGCATGTTCTCCCCGTGCATGCGTGGGTTTTCTCCAAGTACTCCGGTTTCCTCCCACATTCCAAAAACACATGTGAGTGTGAATGGTTGTTTGTCTATATGTGCCCTGTGATTGGCTATACCCCACCTCTCACCCGAAGACAGCTGGGATAGGCTCCAGCACCCCCTGCGACCCTCGTGAGGAAAAACGGTAGAAAATGAATCAATCAATGAATTTGTGGGTCAATAAACATTTCAAAATGCACTTACATTGTTGTGTGACTCGGTTAAATAAAGTTTTCTTGAAAATTTATGTTAAAAGACCCAATCTAATGCATTATCTCATCCAGTGAGTTGGGCGTCTCATGACACCCCAAGTTGTTGTTGTTTTTGTTTTTGTTATGACATGCACCAACAGAAAAACAACATGAGTAAAGTTACTGCATTGTTTGTATGAACATCATGGGACAATCTGGGGGCTATGCAACATATTGCCAGAGCCCTCTGCTGGATGCATGCTGGGAGTCAAACCTGCCATCTGGCAGGTGAGCAGCACGTTTTACACTCCTTCACCATCTCTCCTCCTTCCAGTTCCTCTCCTCCGTGGTTTGTCGCCACGTCACCCTTACTCTATCGCTTTTGCTCAGAGTCATTGTCAACAACAACAACACCCTTTTTCTTTGTCTGCCTTGTGTCTCGTGTGACCTCCTTCCAGGCCGCTAGTCACTTGATTAGGTCCACGAGCTAATGAGGTTTAATACATAATAAGAGCTGCATCAAGTATTCTACCTTCACAAAGAGTTTTTAGTCAATTTTGGTGCAAATCCAGTTAAAGTGTCAATAGAGGTATTGACATGATCTTTTTTTCTGTTTTGTATATTTCTTCTTGAACCAGGAAGTAGTTCCCGCTACCTTTTGGTCTCTGCAGGTGTGGTGGAGCAGCCTACCAACATGGGAAGCTGGTAAGACCAGACCTGACTTTTGTCATATGGGGTCTTTTGTGACCTCTTGGCTTTTGCTTTTGTCTAAACTCACTTTGTGTATAAAATATGGCGATATACAGTTTATTGTATATCAATATTCAACCGAAATATATCAGGATCGCTTAGCCCTACTGGGAAGGTTCACCATTGTTCCATCTTTTTGCCATTTGTGGATAATGGTTCCCACTACGGTTCGCTGGAGTCCCAAAGCTTTAGAAATGGCTTTATAGCCTTTTCCAGACTGATAGATCTCAATCTCAGTTCAGAAAAAATCGCTTTTTCACATGGCCATGAAGGTTTGATTTTTTTTCTTCCTTAATAATAATAAGTTTCATTTAAAAACTGAGATGTGTTGTCAGGAAACACAATTATTTTGCCACTTTTAATGGATGTCTACTAGTCCTATGCCAAGCTTTAAGGTGTGTTTGTAACATATTTTTAATCACAAATTGTTCTAGTCAACACAGAAACCGGAAGTGACAGTCATTGTCCATCACCCACCTATGACATCACTGGCAGTTGATTCTGTAGTTCTTTTCTGACTAACGCAGTTACACCACAAGTCTCTGCTTTTCTTATTACAGCTGCCAAACAATCCACAATGTCTAAATTCCAATTACCGTCATTCTTGGGGAAGGTGAATTCAAGAAAAAAAAACATGTGGATATGTACTCATTCCTTTTCCGTCATCGCCGTCTTTGTCAACAATCAAGTCTTCAATCAAGGTATGAGTATCTCCTCGTCATAATGTCTGCTCTTCCTGCGGCTAAACTAATGAAAATACTTTAGTTTGACCTTGGTGTAGTTCTCTTATCATTGTAATGGTAATGGTTTAATTTCATTTGAACATGCATCAGATTACAATTGAATGCATCACATAATCAGTTCACAGTTCCACATGTCCAAAAGGAGTAGGAAGAAGCAAAGCTTATTAAATCCTACCCCTCCATCTGGTACTTTTACAATCAGTAACTGTTACATTTGTTCACTTCCTGCTTTCCTAATATAGTTTAATTTTTTTTTTCGTCACATACCGAAGTACGAGGTGATATGGCCATCCAATGACATAATGGGTACCATGGTAACTGTCAATATAGTGATATACGTATATAGCATATCATGACTGGTTCAAGACTCAATACTTGTTAAAGTGAAGTAATCATTTCCAGTTTTACAGTTACACGCTCATATGTGCAGTATGTGCCCCCCTCCCCACCTAAGCATCCTAACCGTCATATTTAATCAACCTCTCTGTGGGCAGTGGGCTGGGGGGCGGGGAGCTGTGCAAGCTTGGATTGGAGGTAGGGGTTGTGGTGGTGTGGGGGGCTGTGAGGGGTGGTCTCCCGCTATGGGTAGTTAGACGCTGTGCACTCACACACCGTGTAATTGTGTTACATACACTAATTCGCCTGATGCACTAATGCACTCGCCTGTGCCACTGACCCACATCACCCCCCCCCCTCCTTTATATTTGAATGACTCCTGCATCAATGCTACTGATTGAGGCAGAGTATCTTTTTCTTTTTTGTCTCTTTTTTTAAATAGGCAGTACAGGTCGTTAATCTCAGGGTTGGGGTGAAAGGGGGTGCACTCGGAAGTATGGGTGCAGAATTGGAGATGACAAGGACAGATGTTCAAAATGACTTCACCTACACTGATCTGGCATCACCTCGGGGGTCAAAAAGACAAAAATAACGTTCTCTCACCTGCAGTCAGCCTGGAATGACAAAAGCGTCCTCGGAAGGGGGGGGGGGGGATTACAAGGCTAGGCAGGCAGAAATCAATAAACAATCCGACAGAAAATGATTTTTATGCTTCATTTGACTGCATTTGCTTTGATTTTCATTGGATGCACCATGCAGAGATGCCACAACTGTTTTGTTTTGCAAACTGACGTGAAATACATTTAATTCTTTCACCAAATCATCTTATTCAGAGTCACAGTTGAGTTGAGCTGGAGCCTATCCCAGCTGACTGTGGACAAGATGCTCATAGGATACATATAGACAAACAACCATTCACATTCACACCTATGGAGTCCACAATTAACCTGTAACATGCATGTTTTGGGATGTGCCAGGAAGCTGGAATATCCTGGAGAAAACCCACACAAACCAAATGGATTCCACAGATCTAAGCAGGATTTGAACCCAGAACCGCCTGGCTGTGAGCCACACATCTATTTCCTCAAATACCAATTTAACACAATCAGGATGTCTTGAATAACAAGGACGCTTGAACTCACTTGAACGTTGCACTCTGTTACAAATCCAAACTCCAACTTCCTTTTAACTCTGCAAAGGAGTTGCAGAGTTAAACGCGAGGATAGGGGTTGCAGGAGGGGGGGGGGGTGCATTTGAATTCTCAAAACGAGGCAGGCAACTGATAAAAGTGCTGCAGCTGGTGACTTGGCTGGGAACGCTCCCACTCCACTAGAGGCTTGAGCCACTCTTGAGGGGTGCAGGAAGAATGGAAGCTGCTCCAACTGGCCCGTCCAGATAAGGCCGACCCGGGAGAGCCCGGCGTTGAGGAGTTAAAGAGGTGCAAATCCCAAATACACTCCAGAGACAGGGATGAACTTGGTCCACCACAGCATTGTGGAGCTTTGGCACTACTACAGTACATTGCTACTGTACTGTGTGTGTGTATATATATATATATATATATGTGTGTGTGTGTGTGGGTGTGTGTGTGTGTGCAGGCTTTATCTCCATCCCACTGCATATGTCCCTCATCATGACCTCATGCACGATGCGCCTTTACATGTATACATACAGAAACCGGATGCATATATAAAGTCTGCACAAGCACTCGCTGCAGTTTACAGCCACAGGCGACTCCTCCTTAGCGCCACCAAACTTTACGTTTTGTCCAAGCCAGACACCAAAACATGAGCACTAACCTTGAAATTAGACGAGACTCATTCTGGAAGAGTTCTAAACGGGAGCAGGCGGTTTCGGTCCGAGGCTTTTTTTTTTTTTACGCACAGCCGGGCAAAGTGACGCGCACAGCGGCGTGCATCCTCTCTTGCAACCGGTGACCCTCCAGCCTCGTTGTGGGATTGATCATTTTCTGGAGCAGACAGGCAACATTTAATCTCTCTCTCGCTCTCGCTCTCTCTCTCTCTCTGTATATGTGTGTGCGTGGACACACACACACACACACACACGCATGAGTTCGTGTGCGCCTCACGTAGCGTGCACGCCTCCTGTGGCGTCATCCTCTGGCTCAGTTTGAAGGCGTCGCTGTGCTTTTTTATATCCAGACTGCACGTATGTGCGTTTTATGTTTTTATCTGTGTGGAGGAAGCAATCGCACACATGTATGATAGATTTACACTTTTAAAAATAAACACAATATTCTTTATTACGCTTGTTATCAGCAGCAGAATATAAACTGGACAGGACATCTCATTAGGTACACTTGCACGTTCTGTCTTTAGGATGATCACGTAAGAGGTATTGAATTAACAACATGCTTATTATTTCGATTGTAATTTACATATTTCATGATAGTGAGAGATTGTTAATGAGAGATTTGCAGTGTTTATTTAGCAACAAATTCTTTTTTTAGACGTAAACGCAAGTAGCTCCAAATCCAATATTCCGTTGAAACACTGCCATCTGTAGACGGAGTCATGTAACTACACACATTGATTGAAGTGTGTTTAGCAGCATCAGAGGACCAGTTCTTGGATGTGACCAGAATGTCAAACATACAGTGTCTTGCAGTAAGAATCCTTAACAATGGAATATGCCTTTTAAGATCAATTTTGAACATTTTTTTGAACATTTTTAATTTCTCCACATCTTCAAGTGGATGCTTCCCTAAAGCAACCTAATTAGTATGATGCTCGTAATAGTAATTCAGACTTATAATAACTGATTTTAATTATAATATTGCTGCTTTGGGATGTAAGTAAACTGACTCGGGGGGTCCGTCATGGCAGCTGCCCCTCATTATCGCCACTGACATGACTTTGGGATGTCAGACTGGCTGAGGGCCCAGCATCTGTGGGTGGCCAACGGACTCCCCGAGGGCTAAGCAGATGGCAGCGGCTTCTTTTTGGACCGACCTCGGGTGCTGGTCTCATCATGGGCCAATATGTGTTGAAAATGTCAAAAACTTTGACATATTCGCACTTTCTGTACTGTTCAGTGCTAAATGTGCAGTTCTTTAGTTAGCAGGAGCGCTACACACAATAACCCGCACAGAAAGGTTTCTAGATCTTCCGGAATCTGCACCTATTCCATTTCCAAAACAGCTTTTTTAATTTATTCCAGCCACGGCCCGCCTTCGGGCACGCCCATTCCACTGTGATTGGTCCCACTCAGTTTGTACAGCTACATGTTATATCTGGTAGACCACATAAGGACATTCGACTCAGTGTGATGTCACAGTGAGTGAGTGAACCCAAGCGTTCAGAGTCATCCCAAACGTGGGATCCGCAAACCTCATTATCGGAATCTTTGGCGTAGTTTAAGACGATGATACAGCATTCGAACAACATTTGAAGTGTAAATAAAGTGTGGCACGACCCCAGGATGCGTAGACAAGGACTCAAAGTGCAGGTCATTCATTCATTTTCTACCGCTTTTTCCTCACGAGGGTCGCAGGGGGGGCTGGAGCCTATCCCAGCTGTCTTTGGGCGAGAGGTCTGGTCACCAGCCAATCACAGGGCACATATAGACAAACAACCATTCACACTCACATTCATAGCTATGGACAATTTGGAGTCGCCAATTAACCTAGTATGTTTTTGGAATGTGGGAGCACATGCGCGGGGAGAACATGCAAACTCCACACAGAGATGGCCGAGGGTGGAATTGAACCCTGTCTCCTAGCTGTGAGGTCTGCACGCTAACCACTCGACCACCGTGCTGCCCAACCCACAAATGGAAATAACAAAATGATTATATGTATAATAGTAAAAACTATATATAAAGTAAAGACTATTTTTATTATATATGACATATAATGGCTGCACGGTGGTTGAGTGGTTAGCACGCAGGCCTCACAGCTAGGAAACCCGAGTTCAATTCCACCCTGGCCCCCTAGCTGCGAGGTCTGCACGCTAACCACTCGACCGCCGTGCCACAAAGTGCAGGTGAAGTGTTTATTTTATTAAGAATAGCAGCATAGACAGGAAACTAAACCAGAATCAGGCAAAATAAGGGCATGAAAACAGGAACTATAAGGCGTAAGACGTGAACATAAACAACCTGTCAAGCTGGCTAATTCGTAGAGCATGACAGGAGGAGGTGTTGACTCCATGAAATACCGCAACTATAAAGGCAATCTTCTCTTAAAAGTGAAGCAAACAAGTGAAGGAGTGAGACAGATTTTTATCACGTTCGATGCTCATAGACGCATAGACACTGTTAGAACATCATTAAAAAGTCACTTCTACATAATAGGAGGTACAGTATGTACAGTAGCAACAAGTTTTACAGTTTATGTTTGTATTTAACAAAGTAACATTGACGCCAACATGTCATTTACCATTCCAAGCCGAGAGCTGTCTGCTAGAGCTGTATGAAGAGAACATGATGGAGGAGTCGGTTGTCCCAAGTACGATGGATGATTGGTGGTCCTATTAGCTGGACGCAATAATTACGGCATTCCTCAACGCTGGCCAAGGCATGCATGTAACCGAGTATATTAAAATGCTCCACACCGATTGAATCAAGAGCGCTGACGGTAGTGAATTAGTTTCAAGCTGCTGTGCTTTCCGATGAATCATTCTCATTCAGTCTTTCAAGGGCATCACTTGTGTGTTGAAACACCTTGTCATGTTGTTTTTAATGTCAAGTGCAGTACAATTCATGTACAGTGATGATAGATCTGCTTATAAACGTGTCTAACAGATATAAGCATTTCCCTGTTTTCAGTGGCGTCATTAGGCCTGTTCTTAAGCCCACATAAATAAATTGATTTTTTTTATAGATTTTTTTTTTACAAAAAAAATCTCTGACAAATTCAATATAATAGGGCAAAAGCAGGCTAATAAGCAAGCCAATAAGCAGGCTAATACTAGCCTACTAGTAGTAGTAATAATCAGAAGAAGAATAGTAATGATAGTAATAATAATAGGCTAATTAATAATATTAATTCATTCATTTTCTACCCCGCTTATCCTCACGAAGACATGCTGGAGCCTATCCCAGCTGTCTTCGGGCGAGAGGCAGGGTATACCCTGGACTGGTGGCCAGCCAATCACAGACAATCATAGACAAACAACCATTCACACTCACATTCATACCTATGGACAATTTGGAGTCGCCAATTAACCTAGCATGTTTTTGGAATGTGGGAGGAAACCGGAGTACCCGGAGAAAACCCACGCATGCACGGGGAGAACATTTAAACTCCACACAGAGGTCTTCTAGCTGTGTGGCCTGTGCGCTAACCACTCGACTACCGTGCAGCCGTGTCAAATATTGTTCATTCATTCATTCATTTTCTACCGCTTTTCCTCACGAGGGTCGTGGGTGTGCTGGAGCCTATCCCAGCTGTCTTCTGGCGAGAGGCGGGGTACACCCTGGACTGGTGGCCAGCCAATCACAGGGCACATATAGACAAACAACCATTCACACTCACATTCATACCTATGGACAATTTGGGAGTCGCCAATTAACCTAGCATGTTTTTGGAATGTGGGAGGAAACCGGAGTTAATTAGTAATATAATAATGACTATTATTATATAATTGATCAAAGTCCACTGGACAGAAGCGGTTTTGCTGTGTAGATTGTGTGTACTTGTGTACATTTAATGGTGGCCTAAAACAATTGAGTATCTCTACTAAATTGGTCCAAAAGTGGGAAACTTATAACCCAGTTCTTGTTCATTATTTGTTTTTTGGATTTTTTTTGAATGTCTATTACATTTATTCATATCCTGTGCATCTAAGCTAAGCCCCCCCGTCCTCAGAACCTAATGACACCCCTGCTTGTTCTTAAAGATGCATTCACATCCATCTTGGAATGGCATGGAAAGTCATTAGTTCCACTCCATAGTGCTTGCCATAGGCTATGTAAACTTTGCTTCACTATAAGCCTGCATCCCAGCAGTCAAAATGTTCATTCTAAATGAACCAACTTGAATCATTTTGGCAATCATGATACAAATCAAATCGCTATTAAAGCAAATCGTTACACCCTTACTGTAGGCTGTAGCTCTGCACTTGTCCAACGTAATTGATGGCATACATCATATATGTACATTACAAGCAGCAGCATAGCTATGTGAGCAACAGTGCTACAGCACAGGACCTGCCCATTTCAAACTGCCTCTGTCGTTCTATACAAACAGCACTGACTCACACTGAGGTAAATAAATTGACCTGGCAATTTCCCGCCTTCTGATGTACTATTCGACCCCTAACAGTGTGAGAAAAAGGTATTCAGCTTCAACTATATGCAATGGTGCCGAGGTCATCGCAGGAACATCCGGACACAGTCAACATGACGTATGACTTTGAACTGTAGATGCTTGACACGGTCATCCCGTGCTTCTCTCTGCTCCAGATGACAGCTGACAGTTCTTGACGCTGCGCCATCTGAGGGATTAGAGGTGATTAAAGGTTCCACTCAGGTTTAACGCACGGAAAGTCATGCAGATTCCTTAAGTCTTTCAATTACGTTATGTACACCGACAAGGCTGACATGATGGAGCTAATTCCATTTCCAACTTTCATTGTCTTTATTCAATTATTTTTCCTCCTTAAGGAGCTATGAGGCATGTCAATAAAGTTTGATCTATATACTGGATAGTCCTATAAAAAAAACGATGTAACTTTTCTACTTTCGAACCATTCCACCCTGTGCTATTATTTGTTCTTTGTGCTATTATTTGTTATTATTTTGTCATGGTGGCCCATAAATCGGATTGATGCACTATACAAAACACCCGCTGTAACTTTAGGGTGTTTAGTCATGCACAGGGAGAACATGCAAACTCCACACAAAGTTGACCGAGGGGTGAATCGAACCCGAGTCTCCCAGCTGTGTGGCCTGCCTGCTAACCACTAGTACACAACCGCTAAGTATTTAGCCTCTCCAATTTACTTAATGTAAACTTAAAAGTGTTTCAAACAGAGTAGGGAATAAGGGCAAATAAGCCAAAAATGTACCACTTCCACACAGAATGAGAGGAGAATCTTTTTTTTTCATCCATTCAACTCAGGTCTCCTAGCTGTGTGGCCTGCACGCTAACCACTTGGCCATCGGTTATTAGGAATAACATTTATTTTAAAATAAATAATTAAGTAATGTATTCACTCATCACTCTTCCCTCTCTGTGATTGGCCAGTCACATGCAACGACCGCCCCTCCAGCTAGCAAGTCTATTGGTATATTTATAAATATATATATATTAAAAATATGAAAATGTATAAATATATAAAAAAATATATAAAAAATACTATATATATATTAAATAAATATATATATGTAATATATATATATATGTTATTTAATTTTTTTTATGTGTTAAAATTGTTGGGTGTCTGGAAGGGATTCATTAGATTTACATTATTTTCTATGGGAAAACTTGCCTTAGTTAAGGTCCATTTTGGTTTGAGTCTGACCTTCTGGAACGGATTAATGATGTTAACCAAGGCAGCACTGTTTTGACTTGAGGACATTTTCAGTAATGAAAAGTCAACCTTCTATTGTACACGTTACTCAACAGCTGAAATGTCAGCCTTGGTGCAGTTCATTAAATGAAAGTGCAAATTCTTACCGATGGCCGATGTAAAAGACTCCTCGGGGATGTTGGAGATACAGCAAATTGCTTCTCGGCCGAACTGAAGCACGGTGAGGCGATCTGTCTACTTTATATTGTTTACCTGCCTCTTTATGTGCTGTGTAAAGTACTTTGAATGGCCTGCCTTGCACACAGCAGAGAGGCTTAGCGGGCTAATGGGTGGATGTGAAATGATCTGAAGTCCAAAGTGCGTTAAAGACAGCACCCGAGGGCGACTCTGCGGCTTCCATCAGTCTTGGTGTTGCTCAGGTAACCACTGTGGTCACCTGAGCGGCTCTAGTGTCTTTGTGTTGTTATGCCGCAGTATTGTTCTTATGGCTTCATCATTATCATTATGGTGTTCTTCCAGTGGGGTGGACTGCACCCAAGTGGAGCAGCTAGCAAGATGCAATCTGCTTTATGGAAATTACCATAACAACACGAGGCTGTGCCGCCAGATGCATGCAAATGAACGCACACTTCAGGCCCAATCAAGCTGTCATAACACACCAAAGAAGAATAACACAGGAAAGCCATTAAAACCTTTCACTCCAAAGCGCTTCAGCCCGCTGCACAAAGAATACCACCCCAAGGTCCTCCAAAGCATCCCTTTGTCTGAACAATCACTCATAAACACCTGGCTTTATCCGTCTGGCATCCATCACCTCCACATTATAATGAGATGTTCATCAAACAGCGGCTTGGGATGGTAAAAAAAAAACAATTATCTCCATGGTCCCTTGTCCCTTGTTGTCCAGATTAACATTTTCAAACATTCTTTCCACCCACAGGCAAAATAAGCAGCTTCAATACGTGTGTGCTTCAAGGATAATTGGAAAGCCTTCTATCGTCTACTCGTGATCTAATAGAATGCTGAAGGATTGTTCTGTCAATCATCAGTCACTTTATCTATGAATAAACACTTTAACTGTCTGTAAAAGCACAGAAAGATTCAAAATAAACTTGGAATTTTACTGTTTTGAATGTTTTGTTTGTCACAGGGGGACGATGGAGGCTCAAATGGACATTCAAGATTCCCTACCGACTCAACACTTCCAGGCCCTGAGGTAGGGACCACATCTGCTATGTTAACATTCATGCTAATCTCTTTTGGGTGTTTTTAGTGTTTTTAGTTTTTAGTATTAAGGTTATATGTCTTTCTTCTACTGTTAATTTCCTTTTTTCTTACCATTTTTGTAGCAACAGATTACTTTGTACAGTAAATCAAGGGTATAGTAACAGTGTGTTTTTATTCAGAGGATGTACTAAGTACTAAATAACCTTGGACACTTGTAGGAATCAGCTAAGGTTTCCTCCATTTCTGCAAAACAGCTTTAAATTGTTGACCCATTTTGTGCTCCCTGAAACTGGCCTTTTTGTATCATTCTGAAATACATAACTTAAACTATATTAGGAAAGCAGGAAGTGAACAAATGTAACAGTTACTGATTGTAAAAGTACCACACGGAGGTGGACTCCAATTTGGAGTCGCTAATTAACTTGGCATGTTTTTGGAATGGGAGCTGCACGGCGGTCCAGTGGTTAGCACGCAGACCTCACAGCGAGGAGACCAGGGTTCAATTCCACCCTCGGCCATCTCTGTGTGGAGTTTGCATGTTCTCCCCGTGCATGTGTGGGTTTTCTCCAGTTTCCTCCCACATTCCAAAAACATGCCAAAAATTGTCCATAGGTATGAATGTGAGTGTGAATGGTTGTTTGCCTATATGTGTCCTGTGATTCGCTGGGTGACCCTCGTGAGGAAAAGCGGTAGAAAATGAATGTTTTTGGAAACGGGAGTACCCAGAGAAAACCCCCGCATGCACGAGGAGAACATGCAAACTCCACACAGAGATGGCCGAGGGTGGAATTGAACGTGCTAACCCAGTGTACAGTAGTATATATAGTCATTATCAGTTTATAACTTATGATAACAAGAAGTCAAATCTGACACCGATTAGCAATGTAGTATGAGCCAGGGCTCGTTCACACTCTGTTTTTGTATAAAAGAAGACTTAGAAGCTCCTGAATATGTTTGACCTTCTTTCCTGGAGCTCATTTGCATGTGGCTTATTGGATGAAAGCACATTTGCATTCTGTAAATTGTTGTTTTCTTTTTAGAGGAAGAAACTCCGCATGTGTGAATATTCAGCAACAACAGACAGAAAAACTATATTCATTCAGTAGATCCTAGAAGTGAGCCTTTTCATTGCCCAGTACAGCATACTGGTTGGTCCATTGGAGCATATTTGGACATGAAGAAAATGAAAGGAAGATCTTGCCAATTGAAGCACAAATGTCAAATATTTTCCTTTAATTTGCAGTTGGCTACCAAAGACCACAAGTGGTAAATTAGCTTGTGAAAACGGCTTCTGATGAGCACGGCGTGGGCCACTGGCTCCACCCGACGTGGCGGCGCTGATTAAATCTCAGCAGGGTGCCCCACGCTGGCAGCTTCATCACTGGATTGTCTCGCCGCAACACCCGTGTGCTCACTCATGAGAGTTTAATGTGCGGTGCCTCAACGTGTGCGTTGGGTCGAGCAAATAGCAGGAAGTCCGGCTGCAGGACGGAAGCGTGCTTCAGCATCCATCTATGGTCTTAGAGCGGATTTAGGAGACTTAATGAGCGGCAAGATCACTACCTGAAACACAGAGAGTTGGAGATGTGCAGTCCAGTGGGCCCTGCGCATTTAAAGGCAATGAGAGGCATTCATTTGATTGATTAAGACCTTCATGCCTGCTCTCCTCCCTCTTGGCCACTTGCACAGGTGGTATGAGAGTCTGTCTGTATTTCACTGACTGACTGACTGACTAACAGAGATAGAGAGACAGAGAGAAACCTGGCCACTGGAGAAATATAGTAATTCGATATAAGGCCATTACAGTAGTATAGCCTGCTGAAGACAAAGGCATGGATTTAGGTGGTAAAAGAACTGCTGATGTTATTGAATTAATTTAGCTCATAATAAAACAGAAAGGGCTATTTATGCAAGCATGTTCTGCTTGTTAAAAATAATTTGTACTTTTTCAAACAGGGCTGCAGGGCGGTCGAGTGGTTGGCGTGCAGACCTCACAGCTAGGACACCTGAGTTCAATCCCTCTCTGTGTGGAGTTTGCATGTTCTCCCCGTGCATGCGTGGGTTTTCTCCGGGTACTCCGGTTTCCTCCCACATTCCAAAAACATGCTAGGTTAATTGGTGACTCCAAATTGTCCATAGGTATGAATGTGAGTGTGAATGGTTGTTTGTCTATATGTGCCCTGTGATTGGCTGGCCACCAGTCCAGGGTGTACCCCGCGTCTTGACTGAAGACAGCACCCCCGCAACCCTCGTGAGGATAATCGGTAGAAAATGAATGAATGAAAATTTCAAACATTTTTATGGCTTACAATGTACTGAGCAGCCAGACCATCCTTGATGTTGTAAAAAGTTCTATTCCTGGTTCTATGGTTATCATGCATTTCACCTTTTTGCCATCACAGGTACATTTCAGGTACAGGTTTTGTACAGGTACAAAAAAAACTCACATAAAAGTTAAAGAAAAAGTAAAAAAAAAAACATTCATTCATTTTCTACTGCTTATCCTCACAAGGGTCGCGGGAGTGCTGGAACCTATCCCAGCTGTCTTCGGGCGAGCGGCGGGGTACACCCTGGACTGGTGGTCAGCCAATCACAGGTACACTTCTATGGTGACATCATAAAAAACTCACATAAAAGCTAAAGAAAAAGTAAAAAAAAATCTGTTTGATGGCTGCACAGTGGAGAGTGGTTAGCATGCAGGCCACACAGCGAGGAGACCTGGGTTTGATTCCCCGTTTGGCATCTCCGTGTGGAGTTTGTATGTTCTGCCCGTGTTCAAAAACATGCATGTTCGGATAATTGGAGACTCCAAATTGTCCATAGGTATGAATGTGAGTGTGAATGGTTGTTTGTCTATATGTGCCCTGTGATTGGCTGGCCACCAGTCCAAGGTGTACCCCGCCTCTCACCCGAAGACAGCTGGGATAACAGATAATAAATGAATGATGAGACAGATGAGACATTTTTTGCTTGATTTGTTTTGTATTTTTGTATGACTTTGGAGGTTGTACTTTATGTAATTATCTTTTTCTTATGTACGTACTTCCAAACTCAGTACATGAAAGTACTTATAGTTCAGATTCCCTGTTCAAGACAATCACGAGTCACTCGCTCTCTCTCACACACAAACACAGTATAATACAGTATGTTTGCACATCACATTCAGAACCATGGACAGCAGCCCTTCAAAGTATGAATCCGCCCTCTCAATGTCCAGACGTGGAACGTTCAAATAGGAAACACACACCACAGGACACGTTTGTGTTTTCCTTTCGCCTGGAAAAATAATTATCACTGCTCATACCCCCACTCAACTTTTTCATGCGCTTTGACATTGTGTGCGGCACCGCGTGGACACGCTACAGGAGTCACAGCGACCCAGCGACCGCCACCAGGATGACCTGTAATATCAACCATCTGATGAGTGGGTCACCTGGGATTTTGTTTGACGAATGAATCATTTCCTGTCGTGGGCACACAGGAATGGGATGGCTGGTGAACATCAAATAAGTTGTCAATGTGTGTAGCTTCTCTTCAAAGGCAAACTCGGGTTCATGTGGAATTTCTTCAAAGGTGTATTCTCCATGGACACTCGCCTCCACATGGTATTTCAGCTAAAATGACAATTTAACTTTGTAACAAGCCATACCTCCGTCTGTTTGTTCATTTCCAATTTTTTTTTCACCCACTGTCCTCAGTGGGATTTAAGATAAGATATTGTATATGATGAATGAGCAACTGCTACAATAAAAACAATAAAAAGCAATAAAAGCAATAACAAAATAGGAAATATTTCTTATTTGTTAGATTTTGTACATACTAATAGTCGAATGTTTGTTTTTGTTTTGGTCGCCAGCCAATCACAGGGCACATATAGACAAACAACCATTCACACTCACATTCATACCTATGGACAATTTGGAGTCGCCAATTATCCTAGCATGTTTTTGGAATGTGGGAGGAAACCGGAGTACCCAAGAAAACCCGGGAAAAACATGCAAACTCCACACAGAGATGGCAGAGGGTGGGATTGAACTCGGGTCTACTAGCTGCGAGGTCTGCGCGCTAACCACTCGACCGCCGCGCAGCCCCCTTCTTCTTCCACATTTTGATTCATATTTTTGTAGTCTTTATGAGCCAATAAGTCAATCGATGTTGACAGTCAAAGCTAGCACTCACCTTTGGATCATACCACTGTAGAGTGGGTAATTTTTTAAATATATATAAATAAAATAAATATAGATCTTCTTTATTCTTTATTAACGCAAATTTGGCAGATTCAAAAACATTTTTTTGTAAAAATGTAAGCTCTGTAGCAGACAGCGTTAGAACGGCACGATCTTGATGACATGACATTTTTATATGACGAACTACACTGCCGATGGTGATGTCATACAACTACATGCCAAAAAAATCCAAACTATCCTTTTAAGAAAGTGTTTCAAACTAAAAAAAAAGTCAAAAACTTACCACTTCCACACCGAGTGAGAGGACAACCTTTTTTTCTATTTGATCTCAGTCATGGATGGTGCATGATTGCTGCATTAGGATTGAGATTTAGTGTGTTAACATGTGGAGGGGGGGGTGTCAGTGGGGGGTGCTCAAGTGCGAGCATGCAAAATGAGAATTGGCATATAAAGTCAAATGTATTTCATTTGTATTTTTTGTAATTTAATTGGACAATTCTGAGAAAGTGAATCTGACTTCAATAGCGTCAATAAAAAGTCCACCTTTTCAAAGATAATCATGCTCAGTTTTGATTGACATTGTCAGAAATAATATTTTGGTTACCTTATTTAGACAAGACTTTCAAAATATTCAATGAAATCAAGACAGAACTTATTACTTTGTAAAGATAGCATTTTTGATCCAGGTCTTGTCTGACCTATGTTGTCATTGTCAGACATCATGGCTCTCGACCCCCTACCACCCACCCCTATGCTGTGGCAATAACACGCCCAGAGGGGATGAGGCGGGGAAGAAGGAGGAAGTCAATGACCTTTAGCAGACTCCCGGCATGATAAATGTCAAAGGTTTTCACTTTTTTAATTTGTCAGAATTTCCCGGAGAAGCCTGACCTATGCCTTCTTCCAACCACGGCGTTCTCATCACGCCGGTTACTGAAGCGTCTCCGCCAAACCCATTACCGCCCGCCCCTCGCTGTCAGTGCCGCAAATTAGCCCATTTGCCAAAGCCTCGTGATGCACAGCACCAAACAGCAGCACGCACGCCTCACTGTGTAATAATGCACGGCCAGTGTGACATATTGGGGCCCTCCAGAGAACACATGCTCAACATTGGCCTGGTGTCACTTTGGTGCTGCTCTGTGATCCGTTACGTTCCCGTAGCGGAATCTGTCTGCTTCAGATCAACGCGTACATATTGTTGAAGTCCCTGCAATGTTTCAGCTGGAATGAATGAAAAATGAAACAAATGATTTTAAAACATTACTCTGGAACTCTGATCAGTATCACTGGAGCCTATCCCAGCTGTCTTCGGGCGAGAGGCGGGGTACACCCTGGACTGGTGGCCAGCCAATCACAGGGCACATATAGACAAACAACCATTCACACTCACATTCATACCTATGGACAATTTGGAGTCACCAATTAACCTAGCATGTTTTTGGAATGTGGGAGGAAACCGGAGTACCCGGGGGAATCGAACTCGGGTCTCCTAGCTGTGTGGCCTGCACGCTAACCACTTGTCCGCCGGTTATATGGAATAAAGTTTATTTAAAAATAAATAATTAAGTAATGTATTCACTCATCACTCGTCACTCTCTGTGATTGGCCAGTCACACAGCCAATCACAGGGCACATATAGACAAACAACCATTCACACTCACATTCATACCTATGGACAATTTGGAGTCGCCAATTAACCTAGCATGTTTTTGGAATGTGGGAGGAAACCGGAGTAAACCACACATGCAAAATGTGATTTAAAAAAAACAGCCTTGATTCTAGTAGTGTGTACTTAACAGGAGCCAGCACTCGTGATTCTGAAGGCCCTGAGCAGATTAGATTGATATGGCAACTCATAGAAACCGAATTTTGATTGGACCAAAAAATCTAACATGCAAACAGCCCAAAAAAAAAAAAAACACGCTAAATGAAGACAATAGAGTATAGACTGTAGACTAAATTAATAAATGAATACAATGCCATGGAACAAATGGTAGAACTTATATTGCAAATGTAAATGCAGTTTAGTGCCTATGATCGTCTTTAGGCCAGCAGAGAAGTCTTTGCTGGCCCTGATTCTTCATCACTGTTAATATATGACCATATGGTCAAAAAGAGAGCTGTTTTCCTACCCCCTTTCTCATGCACTGCATACAAAAACTTAAAATGTTGAAATGTTGCAATTCCAATTATCAGCCCATCCTCTTAGCTTAGCTCGTTGCTTACCTATTAGCTCTATAAGACACATCTACCATTTCAGCTCTGTGCCATAATAGGCTAACCAAGAACCTTATAAAATAACTAATATCTTTTAAATGCTTAAATACTTAACATTGTATTATTTTTGTGTTCTTCAAAGCACAAGCAGACACACGAGGAACATTTTTAATTGGAGTTCTCAAGTATAGCTGCTACAGAGGCTTCCTTCTTGTCCTCCATCAAAGTCTCCATCGTGGAAATACTCGATCAATGAGTGCTCTAGTCATCATCCCACCCTCTGGTCGATTGCACATTAGACTCCATCCTCCATTAATGGACTTTTTTTCCCCCACCTCCTACTCTCAGTCTTCAAGGTTCACATGAAAAAGAGAGTGGATGGCAAAGGCGGTACACAAAAATATAAGACAAGTTCTTGAAATGGCGTAGTAAATTTAAGTTTTTTAAGATAGATGGATAGATATCCAAATCCAAAAATTCAAAAAATACAAAAAACAAATAAGGAACAAGAACCGGGATATAACTTTCCCACTTTGGGACAGATTTAATAGAGATATTTAATAGTTTTATGCAACCATTAAATGTACACAAGTACACACAATCTACACTGCAAAACCGCTGCTCAAGCTCTGCAACCATTCTGTCCAGTAGACAGTGATCAATTATACAGTAATCATTATTATATTATTAATCAGCCTATTATTATTATTATCATCATTATTATTCTTCTGATTACTACTACTAGTATTAATACTAGACTAGTATTAGTCTGCTTATTGGCTTGCTATTAGCCTGCTTGTGCCCTATTATATGAAATTTGTCCAAAAAAAAAATTAATAATTTTTTTTTTAAATCAATAAAAAATATCTAATTATTTAGGGGGGGCTTAAGAACATTTTGGCTTGCTTTTTAGCCTGCTTTTGCCCTATTATATGAAATTTGAATTTAACAGATATTTTTTGTAATAAAATTTTTTAAAAATCTAGAACAAATTAAAAAAATCAATAAAAAGGCCTATTATATGAAATTTGTCAGATATTTTTTTGTAAAAAATCTATATATTTTTTTAAAAATCTATAAAAAATATCTAATTATTTAGGAGGGGAATTAAGAACATTTTAGCTTGCTTATTAGCCTGCTTTTGCCCTATTATATGAAATTTGTCAGATATTTTTGTTAGAAAATTTTTAAAAATCTACAAAAATTTTTTAAAAAAATCTATAAAAAATATCAAATTACTTAGGGGGGCTTAAAACATTTTTTATGTGGCCTAATGACGCCACTGCATCAGCGCATCCCTACAACAACACAGGCCAGAGCCAAGTACAAAAAGCAGAACCTGCCCTTTGAGGTCATTGCATAGGAGAAACCACAGGAAATTCCTCTTGTTCTTGAATGCAGCACTTATGCCTGCAGTTTGCTGCATTATACTGACCTGCACCTCAGGAATCCACAACCCCCACCCCCCTACCCTCCTGAGAAAAGACCTGCTGCAAACTTGGATGGTGGCCGAGGTCAAGTACGGCCTCCATCACACGTGAACGGATGAAGTCACGTATCTGCTGTCCTCTAGTGTTAATGAGCATATCTGGATGGGGTGGTTAGGTGGGTGGGTGGGTGGGTGGGATAGCTGTGAAATGAGAGAGCCTGCCCCCCCACTGAATGAGCCAGATGTGAGTGTTAATGCTGACGGCTGATGAGAGGTTGATGGTGAAGGATGTCCAAAAGAGGGAGGATGTTGTTAAAGTGAGAATTAATAAGCTGTTTCAGCGACATCTTAAAGGTCAAACAATACTTTTTTTTATCTTAGCGTAACTTCCAGTATGCTAGAGTATTTTTTTAGAATGTTTTATTCTCTAAATTGTTCAGCTTGTTCAACAGTTCGACTGTACTTTGATATGTCCAACTTTGTTGTAACACCAGTCATCACCAGCAGATGGCACTGTCCTCTGCCCCTCTCCATTGGGAGTCATTGTAAAGCTCATCTTTTTTAAGCCTCCAATGGGAACTCCCCATCTTTAGTGCTTGATTTGTCTGAACATGATGCAGCCTTTCTTTTATTATTCATATGAAAATGAATGGAATTACATTACAAGCTTAATCTTAGCGAAGAAAAAAAAACAACCTTTGTTTATACTTTCAGCATCTTGTTGCTGTATTATTCATGTACCGTGTGATATGAATTCATATGCTGTACATGCAGGAATGTTCTTGACATTCAGACTCCATTCCGGCTTCCTGCTCACACTTTTGATGCACTTGGCTCACCTGCGTGAAAAATGAAATATGCGAGGACGTTATGTCGGCACATGCCCGAGTTGTATAACATTTACAAGGTGTGTAGCTCTAAGGCATAGATGGCAATCTGCGGCCTTTTAATGGAGCTCTTGTAAATGACCCCCCCCCCCCTGCAGATCTGATATAAACGCTCATTCTTGTTTTTTGGGTTTTTTTTTTAGATGAACTCTTAGGTGGACAAACATGCTGAGTGAGGCTTTGTACACAAACCACCGGGCAACGAAGGGCACCGTAACTACACAAAAAAATACACTTTTGTGGCCTTTTGAGGGAGGGGTTGAAGGGCCGGCCGTGATGTATACACACTCAGCACCTCAGCTTAGTCTTCCTGCCACTCTCTGCAGACTTGCACTGTCTTGTCTGCATTCCACAGCAAACACAGGGAAGTGGCTAATGGAAAATTCCACTGGGAGATCATTGGAGAGCTACAGTATAAAGCAGAATTCCCAATGCATTTTTGCATTACTATCCGTTCCAATAAATCTGTCTTTAAATTGACTTGTAACAAAAATCATATTTGGGTATTTCCAAATTATTTACCTTATAAATTTTTAACATGGAAACTGTAGCCAGTAACATAACTTGCAGTTTCATTGTGGTACTCCTGAGAATCTGGCTACTGCATACAAACACACAATACTCATAACAAAAAAACACACATATATTCCCAAGTTCATATTGCTGTTGCAGCTGGTCTACCCGGCATGCCTTGCGGGCATTTGCAAATAACAGTTTTAAGTTATGTGTTGCGGTGTCCGAGTGGTTAGCGCACAGACCTCACAGCTAAGAGACCAGGGTTCGATTCCAACCTCTGTCATCTCTGTGTGGAGTTTGCATGTTCTCCCGTGGGTTTTTTCCGGGTATTCTGGTTTCCTCCCACATTCCAAAAACACGCTAGGTTAATTAGCGACTCCAAATTGTCCATAGGTATGAATGTGAGTGTGAATGGTTGTTTGTCTATATGTGCTGGGATAGGCTCCAGCACCCCTGCGACCCTCGGCAAGTCTTGTCATCAGCGCCTGACTCTGTTCAATGACGAATGAAAGGGATACATGAACAGTGAGGTTACTTTTACCTTCATGAAGACACCACCTTCTTGTTTTGCCATGAGTTATTTCTCAATTTCAATCATGTTTCTCATTCTTTCAACTTTCTTTGGGTTATTTTGATTTTATTTTTGATGATCAGAAGAAAAGCAGAGACTTGGGGTAATAAACACGAGTGAATTCAAGAAATAACTCATGGCAAAACACAAATGTGGTGTCCATGTTGATATCACTGTACTATTGTGTCTTTGTAAAGAATCATGTTTTCAATGACAGTCAAAGTCACCTTAAATGTTCATTTATCGCTTTCGTTCATCATTTGTATGCATCATATGCACTTTGAATTGTTTTCTACGTGTAAAACTAAAATTGTAAAACTATACAAACGTGTTTTGCATGAACATTTTTGGCTAATTGAATGGTTGTTTGTTTATATGTGCCCTGTGATTGGCTGGCGACCAGTCCAGGGTGTACCCCGCCTCTCGCCTGAAGACAGCTGGGATAGGCTCCAGCACCCCTCGCGACCCTCGTGAAGATAAGCGGTAGAAAATGAATGAATTAATGAATTTTATGGTGGCCCAATCGCAGAATTTTTTTTTTAGTCGGTCTGTCTATTCATGCCAGGTCTCCCAGTCCTTGCTGTGCAATGCGGGGCGGCGGTGTGATGTGACCTTAAAAGGAATATAAATCCATGTTCTATAATGCATCACTTTGTTTTTAGCTGTCTGAGTGCTTCAGTAAATTTATGTTGAAAAAGAAACGTGAATTCGAAAAAAGCCATTAGACGGTAATGTAGTTTTCCCTGGTATGTTAGCCTCCTGACGTGTTTGCTGCCCTACCATTTGTCAAGAGTTGTCAATCATGCATGGAGAGCAGCGGAGCAGCAGCTTCACTCGTAACCCTGAAGATAAAACAAACATCAACAACATCAACCACAAACGTTTAGAGTTGATTTTATGCATTTCAGTCAGAAGACAGCAGGAAATTGAACCTAGGGGGAACATTTTGGATTGAAAGGAAGGGAAGCTGTAGAACCTCCAGAGAACCTCCAGAGGTGCATCAAGTTCACCTCATGATGACGCTCCCACCTCAGTGCTGAAACATGATTCATAATCGCTTCTTTGACAGAACTCTCATGCCCGTTCATGCACTTTTTGTCTCCTTCCTTCCCCCCGCTACTGCTAGCTAGCCAGCTGTGGCCTCGGGGTCTTAAGCACCCCACTCCCACTTCTCCAGTGTGGTCTTCTGCATGATACGTGCCGCTGTTAAAAAAAAATCACACAGATAAAAGTGCAAAGTGTTGCATTTTAACGGCTTGTTTATTATCGGTTTGGTAGTTTTATCATGCAAATATCTCCAAATCATCTACATTCTCACTGGCGTTCAAATGTAAGTGAGGACCTTAAACTTCTCATTCAAATTTTGCACACAGGTGAGCTGTTTTGCTTCACAGAGCGATATTTAATTAGCTTTAATTGACGTAAACCTACATAAACGTCCACTTTGATGGAGTCTTCCTTCCACGTTAGCCACAGAACTCCGTGTTTTCATGTGGCACAGCATTCCGGGCGAGTCGCAACATGACTGCCTTGTCAACAGTCAAAGATGGAGAAAACAAGGAAATGGGTTAAAAAAAAAAGCATTCCTCGGTGAAGACTGCAAACATCGACTTTAGACGTGCGTCACCTTTTAAGATGTGTTTAATTTAAAAGCCAAAGCACTTCTGCAGTCTTTGGTTTCCTTTTAAACAATTAGTCGTGCACTTTAAGTGAGCTGATTTGCATAAACGTGCGGTCGCTTTTGTCGAGTAGCATCCATCGGTATTAAAAACAGAGATTTTATCAGGCGAGCTCACGGGAGAAGTTTATTATAATTAATTAATAAAGGTTCTGCAAGCATGGCTACTCACTTGTTACTCAGTATTGATACTACAACAGAGTATTAAACACCACTGAAGAGAAGTCTTCATTTATTTTTAAGTTTTAAGAATAAAGTTGTGATTTTATGCGGAAAAAAATGAAATATTACAAGAAAAACATCACAATTTTATGATAATAAAGGCATATTATGATGGGTACATTTTATTAGTTTATTAATACAATAAATTACCTTGTTAAAATCCATTTATTGTCATAAAAAACAACTTATTTACTATTAAACTGCATTTTTAGTCATGTGTTTGTTTGCTACGATGTGAAGGTATGGGAGTGGTGGTGGAGTAAAAAAAAAAGGGGGGGGGGTGTGTCAGTGTTGCATCCTGTGTAACACTTTGGGTGTGGACTGGCTTCCAGGCACGAGAGGGGTGGGGGGTGGGGCCAAGGGGGGGCAGGTTTGGGCCCTGTTGCTGCGACGCCATTGGTGGGAACGGGGGACAAAAAAGCTCGCACCTGGCACAGGTAAACAGACGGCTTCTGGGATTTACTGCAGCGTGGAGGCGTCCTTGAAGTGGCCACGGTGGGGCTGTTGTAACTGAAGACAAGAGTAATGTGTTACTTTTGGTAATTGGTACTTTTAGTAGTAGTAGTGTTGCATTTGTCAGGCAGGTGAGTTGAAGCCATCGTCTTTGTTTTTTTTTTTTTTTTTGCAGAATTATCTTATCGAAGAATTTTGGAGATAGAAGAGTCCGGAATGATGGAAAAGTAAAGTAGGTTTCACTTTTTTGCACAGAGGCACGCCCTTATCAAACCGCCGCTGGTGTTTTTTATTTTTTTTGATGGTTTCAACTGAACTGAGGCTTCCTCCCTGACAGGAAAACCAACCAATGAGGATCATTAGATGGAATGAGTGTTTTCATGCTGAAACCGTCCATGTATTCTATCCTTCATTCCACCGGAGTCTGTCAGTCTGTACTAATCAGATTTCAGTGGCTTGAAGAGTAAGATACATGGAACTTATCATCTGGATCGTGTTTATTTTTGGAAGGTTCTTGTACTGATTGTTTGAATATGTAATGTGTACAATAAAATATTGCATGTTGCAACCGTTCTGCACAAGCACAAACACCAAAATGTAATACACACATTTATCATATGTATGGATTTTTACCATTAGGATCCATGCATTACTGACTAATTCAAGAAAACTGAGGGGAAATGTCTTAATTTGTAATGTTTCCAGGCTGCACAGTGGTCAAGTGGTTAGTGCGCAGACCTCACAGCTTGGAGACCCAAGTTAAATCCCACCTTCAGCCATCTCTGTGTGGAGTTTGCATGTTCTCCCCGTGCATGCGTGGGTTTTCTCCGGGTACTCCGGTTTCCTCCCACATTCCAAAAACATGCTAGGTTAATTAGCGACTCCAAATTGTCCATAGGTATGAATGTGAGTGTGAATGGTTGTTTGTCTATATGTGCCCTGTGATTGGCCGGCGACCCGAAGACAGCTGGGATAGGCTCCAGCACCCCCCCCCCCCCTGTGAGGATATGCAGTAGAAAATGAATGAATGCAATGTTCCTTGTACCAAACATGCCCCCCCCCCCATATATAAATTGGTAGAACTCATTCTTGGAATTTTTACCAACTGTAATAATGTCCCTTTGCCACAAACACCATTTCTATTATTGCCGCATATTTTTTAGCAATGAATCCTAAATTGACATATGTATTACCCCAGATAGACTTCACCGCGTAAGTTCAGTTCAATTCTCTGACATTTTTGCATCTATTTTCCCACTAAACAACTATTGTCCCCCATCTTGTTTTCAACGTATCCTCTGCGGGACATTTAAATCGCTTCATTAGCACAGGATATTTCCCTGCAGCGCTTTAATTAGAGCCGAATCACTGCTAAAATATCACTACATCGTTATGGTGGCTGAGAAACATCAGTAAAATACTGCAGACATTCATTCAGTCTGTAAGCAAAACTGGTTTATTTCAGCTTATTTCATGCACAAAGGAATGAAATGCTGACAAAATACACATTAAAAGAAAGCACAGAGGACACAAATCCATATTGAACACATTTTCTTTATTAAATATGAGGGGAATAAAATATATCTTATTGATAGAACAGTCCTGGAAGCCATTAAAAACATAACCACACCCTCAAACTTACCCTGGCTAGTTTAAGCAAAACCAAAATCAAAACAGTTTTAAATGTGCAAACATTTAAAATGTATGTGCTGTTTTGCTTAGTGTAACCTTGTGCGTGGCAGCCAATCAGAAATTGTCATTCTAAATCAAATCAACTTTATTTGTAGAGCACTTTTCCTGCAAAGACATGCAACACAAAGTGCTTAACAGAATTAAAAATCAAGGAATCAAGGAAACGCCACCTTTGGGGGCATCCACACTGGGAGGAGCCGCAGGCCGTGCCAGCACCAGCACCCGGGCCCCCCCACCCCCCCCCCCACCCGACTCCGACAGACGGGCGGACCCCCACATTAAAGGGAGGAACCCCCCAGCTGGCCGGGTCGAAGGGACCCAAGGATGGCACCCCCTCAGCAGACCCAACACAGCCCCCAGTGTGGAGGACCCCCCCTGAGGAAACACTGGAGTTAAAAGCTAAAGACTAAGAGCATAAAATAGGACTAAAAACATAAAAACATAAGAAAAGTTAAAAAAAATATGAGTTAAAAGCCTGATTCTAGGTCCACTGGAGTGGAACACTTCCACAAAACTCATTTCCTGTGTTGTGGTACTGACGCCACAGTGCTCTCTAGTGGCAGTAAATAAAATATAATACAGTATACACAAAAGGTATCCTGTATTGTAGTCCTTTATTGTTGTATTCTTTAGTAGTTGACATGGAATATGTTCTAGATATTTATATGGATATTTTATATTTGATTATAATGACTTTGTAGTTGCAATATTATATTTTATGCCTGTATGTACCACTTGTTTTAATCATTAATTGAAGGATACATTTTTCATTTATCACAGCAGGTCTTCCAGGTCCTGAAGCAGCAACACAGCCCCAGACCATCACACTACCTCCACCTTATTTTACTGTTGGTGTAATGGGACACACACCTTCCAAAAAGTGCAACTTTTGTCTCGTCAGACCAAAGAGAATTTTTACAAAGGTCTTGGGGATCATCAAGAGGTTTTTTTTTTTTTAGCAAAATTGAGATGAGCTTGAATGTTTTTGTTTTGTTCAGCAGTGGTTTTGGTCTTGGAACTCGGCTATGCAGGTCATTTTTGCCCAGTGTCTTTCTTATGGTGGAGTCATGAACACAGACCTGAACTGAGCAAAGTGAGGCCTGCAGTTCTTTGCAGATGTTTGTTGTGGGGACTTTTGTGACCTCTTGGATGTGGATAATGGCTCTCACTGTGGTTTGCTGGAGTCCCACAGCTTTAGAAATGGCTTTATAACCTTTTTCAGACTGATAGATCTCGATTACTTTTGATTACTTGATTACTTTTGTAAAGTTGTGTTGTTATTGATTAATATTTAATATTAATATTTAATAATATTTAATTCTGTTTGATGTTTCATGATCTGAAACATGTGTGAACATGCAAAAAAAATCAAAAACGGGCATTTGAATAAAAAACTAAAATTATTTGTTTAAATTCCCATCAACTTAAGGTTCTTTGAAGTCTACCTGTATTCATTGCAAAAGATAAAGATAAAAAAAAAATTAGGATAATAAAATGGTATAATATGCCAATATACTAGATGATGCAATAATAAGACAAGCTTGTTTATTTATTTAGCAAGACTCATATTGCTTGATGTTACTAGCATCAGTTCATGTTTAAAACATTAATGATTGATTTGGAAAATATAATGTTTATATCAGTCAGAAAGTTTGGATTCTAAAAGTTAACATAGAGTACATGATGCAGTCCGCTGAGAAGGACATGCTTGAACTCGCCATTTTAATGAGCTCTTCGAACATGTAAACATGTAAAGCACATACACACATATGATAATAACACAAACCGACAAACATGCACTAACCTCATAATAAATAATTATTATTGGTGTGAAAAAAACAACTTGTTGTTGGTTTAATGTGATTGTGTGGCCAACCCTGAGATTTAAATGAACGCTAACAGCTTGTCCCGATCTCCCCAATTAGTTGAAACATGTGTAGCTATTGCACTAATTGTCTTGCTGCTCTGCGTTACTAAACATGCTCCCGGGACTTGGAAGGGGAAAAGTGTGCACGTGAAAAACACAGTAACCATACACTCGGAAGCCTCCTGATGGCTCATTCAACAACAAGCGTGTATGTTGCAGTAACTCTTCTGGGAAATGTCATTAGAATACAATTAGATCATTGACACACTCACATACACTCATGTTTTCTTGGGAATGGCACACAAGTTTAAGATACTCGTTCCGAGGGTTGCCACCAACATCCCAACAAAGTTTGAAGTTGAATTCCAAAAAGTCCGACTCTAACAACAAAATTTTTACCATAAGAAATACGTGTAAATCTTATTAACCCCTTCCAGAAAGCCAAAAATGTTCATGCAAAACATGTTTGTATAGTTTTACAATTTTAGTTTTACACGTAGAAAACAATTCAAAGTGCATATGATGTATAGAAATGATAAATGAAAGGGATACATGAACATTGACGGTGACTTTGACTTTCACTGAAAACACAATAGTACAGTGATATTAACACGGACACAACATTTGTGTTTTGCCATGAGTTATTTTTTTAATTCACTCGTGTTTCTGTCTCTGCTTTTTTTCTGTTCATCAAAAATATAATCAAAATAAACCAAAGAAAGTTAAGAGAGGGAGAAACATGATTGAAATTGAGAAATAACTCATGGCAAAACAAGAAGGTGGTGTCTTCATGAAGGTAAAAGTGACCTCACTGTTCATGTATCCCTTTCATTGGTCATTTAACAGAGTCAGGTGCTGATGACAAGACTTGCCGAGGGTCGCCGGGGTGCTGGAGCCTATCCCAGCACATATAGACAAACAACCATTCACACTCACATTCATACCTATGGACAATTTGGAGTCGCTAATTAACCTAGCATGTTTTTGGAATGTGGGAGGAAACCAGAGTACCCGGAAAAAAACACGAATGCACGTGGAGAACATACAAACTCCACACAGAGATGCCCGAGGGTGGAATCGAACTCGGGTCTCTTAGCTGTGAGGCCTGCACGCTAACCACTTGTTCACCGTGCAGCGGTCAGCCGTCATTGGTTTTAATATTTACAAATTGAAATATCACTCAGTGGTTTCCATATTTTTGGTTGTTTCTGTGTCCTATATAACAAGCTACTTCCTGGTTTATGGACATAACATAACTACTTATATTCCGGAAGTGCATTCACACTTATTTTTGGTCATTTTTGGTCGTTGAACCAGTGTTGGACAGATGGAGATATCACAGTCAGGGCATTGTTGACACTGTTACTAATCGATCGACTGGTATCACAGCATCAGAAGCAACTCAGGGTTCGGTATCTTACCCAAGGATACTTCCTAAAGGTCATGGGGGTACTGAGGATTGAACCAACAACCACCTGTTTATCAGTGATGCTTTTGTGGTTGACTTTTTTTGTGTTACATCCAACAATAACAAACAAAAAAACAGACTCATTAATTCATTCATTTTCTACCGCTTTTTCCTCACGAGGGTCGCGGGGAGTGCTGGAGCCTATCCCAGCTGTCTTCGGGCGAGAGGCGGGGTACACCCTGGACTGGTGGCCAGCCAATCACAGGGCACATATAGACAAACAACCATTCACACTCACATTCATACCTATGGACAATTTGGAGTCGCTAATTAACCTAGCATGTTTTTGGAATGTGGGAGGAAACCGGAGTACCCGGAGAAAACCCACGCATGCACGGGGAGAACATGCAAACTCCACACAGAGATGGCCGAGAGTGGAATTGAACCGTGGTCTCCTAGCTGTGAGGTCTGCGCGCTAACCACTATATTTAACAATATTTTGTATTTTCATTTTTAAATAAATGCACCTAAAATAGTCTGCACCAACGTCACCAAAACAAATTCCTAGTATGTGTTTGATCATAACCGGCAATAAACAATTTCTGATTCTGATTCTGAAAAAAATGGCTGCAGGTCGTCAGAAGTAAACACAATTATCCATCCATGAAAGACCGGAACTGTAACATCTGGATAATCCTCCGTCGATGCTTCATCTATTCCTGTTTGGTCTCATTCTGAAATGAGAAATGAGGAATAATTGGATGAAAAATGTGATGAAAAACAAGAGATCATCGATATTCCCTGAGCCACCTGCATCAACCTGCACTTTTCCCCCTGAGATGATTCCATTCCTTATGGGTTTTTTTGTATTTTGTTATTGTTTTGAATTTGAACAAACTCCAAGGAGACTGGAGACTATAAATTGAGTCTTGAGTCTTGGTGCCACTCGCTTAGGTGACTTAGGTGAGGTTCTTGTATCAGGTTTCTAACAGGTGTTCTTCTGTGTCTGCTGGTCTAGGCATCGGTGGTATGGACCTGTGTGTAACCATCAAAGGCGTCTCCTTCCTCTTGCAAACAGGTATGGGCATCTTGGGGAACGCCGTGGTTCTGCTGGCTTACGCCCACATCATCTTCACCGAGCCCAAGCTGCTTCCTGTGGACATGATCCTGTGCCACCTGGCCTTCGCTCACCTCATGCTGATGCTGACCCGCGGCGTTCCACAGACCTTGACGGTTTTCGGCTACACCGATTTGTTCAACGACGCGGGCTGCAAGGTGATCATTTTCAGCTATCGTATCAGTCGGGCGTTGTCAGTGTGCATCACATGCATGCTGAGTGTGTTCCAGGCGGTCACCGTCGCCCCCGCCGGGCCCCGCTTGTCCAAACTGAAGTCAGCACTTCCTTCTTTGGTTCTCCCCACCTTTGCTGGACTCTGGTTGCTCAACTCTGCCATATACTTTCAAACCTTTTTTCACGCTAAAGCTCCACGTAATGGCACCATCCCCGCTTTTACCATCAACGTCGGTTTTTGTCATGTGGACTTCAAAAACAGCCTGACTTACATCATAAAAGGGGTATTATCCTCCGGAAGGGATTTTTGCTTTGTGGCTCTAATGGTGGCCTCCAGCGTTTATATCCTACTTCTTCTCCATCACCACAGTCACCAGATGAAAGCGATCCGTCGCTCCCAAGGTGGCGGAGCGGAGACCAGAGCAGCCAAGTCTGTGGTGACTTTAGTGGTCCTGTATGTCTTATTCTTTGGTATCGATAACATAATCTGGATCTACATGCTGACTGAAACCAAGGTGTCCCCTGTGGTGGCTGACATGAGAGTGTTCTTCTCCTCCTGCTATGCTTCCCTCAGCCCGTACTTCATCATCTCCTCCAACAAGAAAATCAAGACCAAAATCCTGTGTGCGGTCGAGCAAGACCAACCAGCATCAATGGACACTCAGGAGTCACATGATAAATGATAGCTTTATTATATCATAGATAACAAATATCACGAGTATCTTTATTATGTGACTTTTGGTGGTACAAAGCTAGCAACTGTATTTTGCTGTCTGATGGTTTAATATGCAATAAAACATTTAAATGTAAGTTTTTTTTCAAGCAAGAAATGACTGACAATCGAGCAATGAAAGGAACTCCAGAAAATAAATATTGGTAATGGTAATGGTTTAATTTCATTTGAACATGCATCAGATTACAATTGAATGCATCACATAATCAGTTCACAGTTCCACATGTCCAAAAGGAGTAGGAAGAAGCAAAGCTTATTAAATCCTACCCCTCCATCTGGTACTTTTACAATCAGTAACTGTTACATTTGTTCACTTCCTGCTTTCTTTTTTTTTTTGGTTGTTTTAATTTTATTTTTGTCACATACCAAAGTACGAGGTGATATGACCATAATAATAAAATGGTTTAATTTTATTTGATCATGCATCAGATTACAATTGAATGCTTCACATAAACAATTCATATTCATATCCAAAAGGAGTAGTAAGAAGCAAAGCTTAGTATGGAGCTAGCGCATTTGTTGATGAAATGGATTTTATTGATGTGGAATGTCACAGAGAAATGATGTGTTGATTTGAATCTTATGGGATGTTCTAATTCCCATGCTTTATTTGAATAAATAATATTACAACTTGAAAAAAATATTGGAGGTGGTATTATTGCTTATCTGTAGGCAGTGCTTCTCAAATAATTGGGGGGTGGGGGTTAGTATCAGTGTTGTTCTGCTCCCGCTGACATTTGGTCTCTACCTGCTTGCTCAGCAAACAGATAACAGGTTCTCAATAAAGACCTTAGCTCAATTCCATTTCAGAACCTTTAGTGCAATAAAACTCAACATACATACTGTAAATAAATGTGACTTTATTTACAATGCACTCTTTAATCTTGTTATTTTATGGATAATAATGGACCTTAATAAAACCAAATTTCCTGTCCCTGTTCCAAAGAGCACCTAGTCCTCGGTTTTGGAGGTGCTGGTAGTGTTCTTCATTATTTTTCTTGATGATATTTTGTATTTTTCATTCTTTTTTAATAGATGTGTCTGCACCTACTATACCAAAACAAATTCCTAGTATGTGTTTGATCATACATGGCAATAAACCTTTTCTGATTCTGATTCTGATCTGATTCTGATTCTAATACATAAATAAAGCATGGGAATTACAACTTCCATAAGATTAAATCAACACATCATTTCTCTGTGACATTCCACATCAATTATATCCATTTATAGCTCCATAGTAATTTACAGTGGAACAGTGCGTACACGCTACTGTTAGCATTTAGGATTTACATGATGAGCTTGAACACCTCAGAATGTGACGGCTAATTAGACATTTACTGTAAATGTAAATAAAAGCTTATGTGGGGTTTCAGTTGGTTCTCTGTTTTCGTTTGTGAAATAACATTTGTGAGTGGTTAGCGTGCAGGCCTCACAGCTAGGAGACCTGAGTTCGATTCCACCTCGGCCATCTCTGTGTGGAGTTTGCATGTTCTGTGCTGGGAAAATAGGATCTTTGGTCATCCTAGTTTAATACATTTTTTTTGCATTTAAGGATTTTTCTTTTGCATGTGTTTTTAAGGTGTTTGCGTGTTTGGAGTGTTCGAACCTTACTGCGTGTTTATCATCAGCCACTGTCATTTTGATGCTATGCGGATACAAGTAGTACATGTCAATAAAAAGGACTACGCTAACTAAAAGATGGTAACACATTTCACTGTCCTCACAAAAGCCCATTGTAGTGTTAAAAGCGCTAAATGATTTTTGATAAATAAATCATATGAAGGATTTGTTATTTAAATAGATAAGTGATGCAAACATGTTATCTATGTATGGCGAGTCAACTTTGATAATGAAAGTCCACCGAGAGGGACATGCTTGAACTCGCCATTTTAATGAGCTCTCTTAACATGTAAACATGTGAAACACACACATACCATAATAACACAAATAATCCACTCCCTAGAGAAAAGATGCTTTATAAAAAAATAACTATTTCATCACTAAAGATCATTAAAGAAAGATTGGAAATAACTTCATAATTACTTCTAGAATAGCTTAAATAAATCACAATTTTAATTACTGGTTTAATGTGATTGTTTTGTTACAAGAAAGTCCGATTCAAATGAATAATTACAGCTTGTCCCTATCTCCCCAATTAGTTGAAACATGTGGTTATTGCGCTAATTGTCTCGCTGCTCTGCGTTACTAAATGTGCTCTTGGGACCTGAGGGGGAAGAGTATGGAAGCTAAAGCACAACAACTGCGGACCTTGAAGCCTCCTGATGCCTCATTCAACAACAAGCACACATGTTCCAGTTTAACACTTCCAGGAAATGATTTAAGTTTTGGCGTATTACATAATCACCTCCTAAATAAACAAGATTTAATAACAAAACTTAATAACTCAAAAACAAAAGCAGGACATTTATTTTTAACTACACAAAGCAGCACTAACCTACAACTAAAATAATCTAATCTAACTGCAATAATCATGATCTTTTCTATTGTGGAGTTGCATCATCACCTCTTTTTGATTCTCGTGCAAAAAAAAAAAAAAAAAAACAAAGTGTAACAATGTATAAATATGTCTTTGGAATTGGGCCTTTGGGTTAAAAAAATCATCTACATATATGTATCTTGGTAGCAAATGAGTTCATAAGAATGATAGTTGTGGGATAATTCAAACATTACATTATTGACACCCACTGGTGTAGAAAATGACATATTTATCTTTGAATTGATCTTCTGAAGGGATCATATATGTATTTTATTTCATTTTGCCATTTTTATGCTTAAAAATACTTCATTTAGACAAGAAATATGTAAAAAATATTCAACCACAAAACAGCACAATTTATGGTGAGGGAAGACTGTATTATTCATTCATTCATTCATTTTCTACCGCTTATCCTCCTGGACTGGTCGCCAGCCAATCACAGGGCACATATAGACAAACAACCATTCACACTCACATTCATACCTATGGACAATTTGGAGTCGCCAATTAACCTAGCATGTTTTTGGAATGTGGGAGGAAACCGGAGTACCCGGGAAAAAACCCCACGCATGCACGGGGAGAACATGCAAACTCCACACACAGAGATGGCAGAGGGTGGAATTGAACTCGGGTCCCCTAGCTGTGTGGCCTGCGTGCTAACCACTCGACCAATGTGCAGCCTGACTGTATTATTAGACAAGAAATCTTGAAATAAAGTTGAAATGTTAATTCAAACAGCACTAATTATACATGAAGGCTGTTTTTTCCTTTGAATATATACATATATATATATATATATAACTTGTCAGCATACTGTACCTACATGTTAGGTTTGAGCTTGTTTACAAAATAAAATAAAAATGGCCTCCGCATTTGTTGATCTTTCAAAGTATAAGTCAGGAATGTCAAATTAGCTCAATATTGGTTAATAAACATGAAAAAGGAAAAACATTTTTGCAGAGGCAAGTCAACAACCATTTGTCTCATGATTATAAAAATATATTTAATATATTTTTTTCTGGATTAATGTTGTCTGCAAAAGAAAATATTAAAAACAGGCAGCACTTTAACCATAATTGGGATTAACAAACAATATCATGATTATTCCCTGAGCCACCTTTGTCATACCCCATGAGACAACTGAAATAATTAGTTTTAATTAGCTTTAATTTGCTGAATTAATTTCAATAAAGGCACAGCATAAAGGTCTCCAAGGAGATGGGAGACTATAAGTGGCATCAAGTGGACTACTAAAGAGTTTAGCAGCAACACAACCAGCGGACCATCCGCTTCCTCGGGTGAGGTGATATTAACTTTGGTGCTTTTGTTTTATTTGAATATGATTAATAATTGAATGTGTTTTTTAGTGGAGTGTGTTTCTAACAGGTGTTCTTCTGTGTCTACTGGTCTAGGCATCGGTGGTATGGACCTGTGTGTAACCATCAAAGGCGTCTCCTTCCTCTTGCAAACAGGTATGGGCATCTTGGGGAACGCCGTGGTTCTGCTGGCTTACGCCCACATCATCTTCACCGAGCCCAAGCTGCTTCCTGTGGACATGATCCTGTGCCACCTGGCCTTCGCCAACCTCATGCTCTTGCTGACCCGCTGCGTGCCCCAGACCATGACCGTGTTTGGCCTCACAAACCTGCTCAACGACGCGGGCTGCAAGGTGGTCATTTACGGCTATCGCATCGGTCGGGCGTTGTCAGTGTGCATCACATGCATGCTTAGTGTGTTCCAGGCGGTGACCATCGCCCCCGCCGGGCCACGCTTGTCCAGACTGAAGCCAGCGCTTCCTTCTTTGGTTCTCCCCACCTTTGCGGGACTCTGGTTGCTCAACATGGCCATATGCATCGCAGCACCTTTCTTCTCCATGGCTCCAAGGAATGGCACCATCCCCGCCTTCACGCTTAACTTGGGCTTTTGTCATGTGGACTTCAGGGACAACTTGTCCTATGTCATCAATGGGGTCGCTGTCTCCGGAAGGGATTTTGCATTTGTGGCTCTAATGGTAGCCTCAAGTGGTTACATACTACTTCTTCTCCATCACCACAGTCACCAAGTGAGAGCAATCCGTCGCTCCCAAGGTGGCGGAGTGGAGACCAGAGCAGCCAAGACTGTGGTTACTTTAGTGGTCCTGTATGTCTTATTCTTTGGCATCGATAACATAATCTGGATCTACATGCTGACTGAAGCCAAGGTGTCCCCTGTGGTGGCTGACATGAGAGTGTTCTTCTCCTCCTGCTATGCTTCCCTCAGCCCGTACTTCATCATCTCCTCCAACAAGAAGGTCAAGGCCAAAATCCTGTGTGCGGTCGAGCAAGACCAACCAGCATCAATGGACACGCAGGAGTCACATGATAAATGACTTTTTTTCTCTTAATAGATATTATTACCTATCATCTCTTCTTTTGGTCCATTTGTCTTTTTGAACTTCACTAGACATGGAACCTGGCAAGTGCTTCAGACAATATATGTAGTAACAGGGTCCACTTTGTTACTGGAGGTGAAAACGTGGTTTTGTGGTACAAAACAAGCATCACTGATGCATCATAGTATAAAATAAACAGGAATGCACAAAAAGGAACAATAGTTGTAATATCGCGACATCATTCTGAGAATTGACAACGAAAAGGTCTGATTGAAATTAAAATATTGAAAAAAATTTAAAATAAACAGCAGACTACTGATGGGTTACTCGTGTTTGTCTTATCCATACCTCTGATTGGCTAAAAAAAAGTATCCAATGTAACCCCTTATTATGGAGCTCTTTTTTGTCTGACAGGCGATCAATCTCTCCCTTTTTGTCCTATATATTAATTAAAACACATTTACGACACTTAAATTTATTATCACTTTGTTAAATGTATTCATAATTGTTATTTATTATCGTGCAACAACCGTAACTTTTAATCGGGCGAGCGAAAAACTCGCCTGAAAAGCATAAACCAGGGAAAACTAATTTAACCATTTTCCACAACAAACCCGGAAAAGGAGTGCGGAAGATTAGTGTATTGCAAAAACTCCACTTCGATATGAATCCCTTTAAATAAACACAATTATGCTTACTTCGTTACATGTATGGGACTTTTAACTCTTTCGGTCAACTTTCACGTCGAGGAAGTGAAGGGTGAAGCCTGAAAAGACAACACCGGAACACTGGAACGATAACAAATGTATGCGGTATTTAAACATGAACGAACGGCAGTGCCTTCTCTTATGAATGCCTTGCACCTCCCAAAATGTGGCAGCTTTGCGATTTATATCAGGTAAGTTTGGATATTTGCATGTTACTGTAGTTAATAAGTAAATGGCTACGGGTTACTTGTTGCACAGCTATTCTGTATATAACTTTACAACTAAATATCCTCTTAAATCGCTTAGGAACATGCTGTTCTTTCTATTAAGTTCAACGAGTTTTTTCCCATCAATTGTATTGTTTGGTGATGTTTTTATTCTGTCCTCAGCTCTTCTGTGTTCTATGTGAATTGAGCTGACTCTGGATCAGTGGTTCGAGCACCAAAACACAATGGCCAGAATATCCTGGTATCAAGAGAAGGTATGATCACGTGGGCAGGTGCATGTTTTGTATAAAGTGGCCGTTAAAGGCCCAGGGGAGCACAAATTCAATGATAGCTACTTGAATGGAATAAAAATGCATCAGTGATTTGTCATTTGCATAAAGTACAATGTTTTTACTGCCGCAGATAGGAGCCTACGATCAACAAGTTTGGGAGAAATCGCTGGAGCAGACAGACTTAAATGTAAGACAACAAGAAATGTTGCTTTTGTGTTTGTGTATCTGAGTAACCTTTACCTTTCAATTAGGGTTTGGACAGCAAACCGAGGAAAACCGGTCACATCAAGTCAGACCTCATCGATGTCGACTTAGTAAGAGGTGAGAGTCCACTATGCATCACATAACAAACAAGGAGCCATCACTGGTGTTCAAACTCTCACCTTGTAGGGTCCACATTCAGCAAAGCCAAGCCAGCACGTCCATGGACAGCTTTGACTCGCAAGGGTCTGGTCAGAGTGTTACTGTTTCCTTTCTTTTTCCCGTGGTGGATCCAGGTCACGTCCAAATCCATCTCCGTTTGTATTCTGGTGCTGTACTTCATGCAAGGTTAGTTGCCTCCAAGGAAGAGCTGAAATGTATGAGGTTATAAACACAAAAACAATAATGTGATATTATTTTTTATTTAAATTTCAGTACAGTGCAGAGTTTATCTTTGTTTACTTCTTGTTTACTTATTTTTGCAATTTCAAACAATTCTAAAAGCTTCAGATATTTCAATTATCTTGTTAAAAAAACATGTATTATTATTATTGTCAACATAATTTCAATGAAATTTTAACATAATTATTTTTATAAAAGCTGACGACCTGATAGTGTATTTACTCAGAGACCGCCTATCATTGTTGTTCGCCCCCTAGTGGCCGCAGTGCTCCTCTACATGGAAGTCCCCAGTGCCAGTGCCAGTGAGGTGTTTGGTCCTATGTGTCTGATGCTGTTGCTGGGTACCGTGCACTGCCAGATTGTGTCCACCGAGTGTAGCCGGTGGCCCTTGAGCGGTCTATCTGCCGGCAATAGCAATAGTGGCACCAGCCCGGCCCGTAGGAGGAGGTGAGTTACTCAGCATTTTCTTTCTAATTATCCATTTGTTTGCATATTCCCACCTCCTCTCTTGCTGTCTCCGTCAGGCCTAGGAAAGGCAGAGGCCAGAAGAAATCTGACGAGAAGAATGAGAGCGAGGACATGGAGCAGCGAGGCTCGTCACAGTTAGACGAAATCCAGCAATTGAACAGAAAAGATGAGAGAAGAGTAAGCACGTAGAAATTGGTTTGGTGTGATTTTTTTTTTTCTCTGTAAATTATTTTGAACTTTTTTTGATGTTCCAGAGCAAAAGAAAATCAGGTTTCGGAGCGTCTGACGAGCTCTCTAGTGAGGAAGAGGATGGAGTGCAATCAGTGGAAGTGCCACCCGCAGTGCCGAGGTTGAGGAAGCCCAACCCAAAAGCTGCAACAAGGCCTCAGGTTAACCTTAATAGCAATACTCTCCCCATTCAGTCCTGCAGGTGGCAGTCAAACATACTGTATTACTTAGTGGGTCTTGAATATCACATACACTCCTAATTCAAATATTAAGCACTAATTTACATTTTGCACTGTTGGATCTCAAGTAGGTTCTAAATAGAGCTTCAAAATGCAAAAACAACAAGAAATAGACATCAGTTCCAGACAGTCGACACCCTCCAGGAAGCCATCTTCACCATCTGGTGCAACATTAGCATGAGCATCCTGGTAACACTGGCATCAAGCATGTCCAAACCAATTTTTGGAGTGATTAACAAGAATGGGTCAGCTACTCATTACTGAGTCCTTTTTTGGAACATTTTATTTTTATTTTAGAGGGGGTTTTATGGGGGGGGGGGTTAAGCTATGTTTTTTTGCAGTTAATTGCTTCCTCAAATTTTTTTGAAGATCTACTTAGAACCTCCTTAAGATCCAACTGTTCAAAATGGAAATTCTTGCAAATTAAAAATTCTGAATGACAAGCTCTATTAATCCTTGCACTTTTATCCATATCTGCAGCACATACATTTGCTTACTTATGTTTGTTATTGTGGTTTGCATTGGCGTAGAGCGACATGGCATCATATTGAATGCTGTATGTATCACAGCAGGAGGGTGGCGGGGCCTTGAGGATGAAGCCACGTGAGGTGGAGCGCCTCAGACCGAGCGTGGGCAGCCGTTTGGCCTCGGACACTGACGACACCATGTGGGAGGAGCTTCTCCAGGGCTCAGACTCTGTCTCGACGGGAAGCAGTGACAGCGATGATAACGGGAAGTTCGCTGCCAGTTTGGCGCTCCAGCAGACCACCACGTTGAGTAGCGATGACGAGAGCCTGCAAGGCATCACTGGAGTACGATTCCCCTCAAACTTTGAAGGATGTTTGCGAGTTTATGATTATGTTCATTAATCATGTGTATCGTGTGGCAGCACCAACTGTCCTGGTTCCAGGCGTGCCATCCTTCCAAGGACCGCGTCAGTGCCATCATATGGGAGCAGGGCGAGTGTAAGAAAGCAGACATGTCCGTGTTGGAGATCAGCGGGATCATCCTCACTCGGGTACAGTAGTCGGCACCTTTTCAACCTGTCACATGACAATGTTATGCACTACAAAAACATGCTGATGTTGTTAATGGAAGAAATAAACATCCATACATCCATTTTCTATACCGCTTATCATCACTGTGGGTATGCTGGAGCCTACCCCAGCTGTTTTCGGGCGAGGGGTGGGGTACACCCTGGACTGGTGGCCAGCCAATCACAGGGCACATATAGACAAACAACCATTCACACTCACATTCATACCTATGGACAATTTGGAGTCGCCAATTAACCTAGCATGTTTTTGGAATGTGGGAGGAAACCGGAGTACCCGGAGAAAACCCACACATGCACGGGGAGAACATGCGAACTCCACACAGAGATGAACGAGGGTGGAATTGAACCCTGGTCTCCTAGCTGTGAGGTCTGCGCGCTAACCACTCGTCCACCGTGCCGCCTAGTCTAATGTTGATGTACTTATGTTTATTCATTAATGGTATTAAATAAACAAGGTATTATTATGCATTATTACATGGCTTGTGAATATCTTTTTTTTTTAAGGAAGAGAAATATAATTGTGGAGATCAGACAGATTACATAAAAGCTGATTCTCACTACAAATATTTTGACACATGCTAACAAAATGTCTCGTTCTATCGCTAACAGGTGAAACTAGCAGAGCAAGGCGTGGGCTACCTGGTGTTTGGTGGACTGGTGACCGCCACGCTGGCGCTGCTGCCCTTTGCCTTCCGCTTGGCCCAGCGTCTAGACGTGTCCAGCCTCTGCTCGCTGTCGGCGTACGATCTGGTGGAGATAGTGTTCAGTCCGGCCAGTTTTCACGCTTACGCCTTTTTCTTCATCACAACGGTGCTGAGAGTGTGTCTCACAGGGTTGTTCTTCTTCATGATGTGTGTGGCTGAGAGGACATACAAGCAGGCCAGTATATCTTACCTCCACCAAGGAAATTTTTATATCACAAAATGGTTTTTGTTATAGATTTTGTTCACTCATTTTTAAAAAAACAGACACATGCAGGAAAAATTATGATATTTTAGTCTTAGTGAAGTGCATTTTTTTAACATCCACAACTGTACATTGTCTCCTCAACAGAGGCTTTTATTCGCCAAACACTTCAGCCACCTCACGTCAGCCCGCAAAGCCAAAAAGTCCGAGATCCCTCACTTCCGTCTGAAGAAGGTGCAGAACATCAAGATGTGGCTGTCGCTGCGCTCCTTCCTCAGGGTGTGTATCTTTCCAAGATCACCAGGCTGGCTTTGCCGCATGTTTTCCCACAGCCCTTTGCTTGCTCACTAATTGCAGAGGCGTGGCCCGCAGCGCTCCGTCGACGTCATTGTGTCCACCATCTTCCTGCTGGCCCTCTCCACCTCATTCATCATCTGTGCACAGGTAATACATTGGCATGCAGTTCATGATGACTAATGCATCGTGCAGCCATGACGATTGAACGAGTTCACCCATATTTTTTTTCTTCTAAGCTTTTACAAAGCCACAAAACCTTCCTGGAGTCACTGACCAACTGGGAGCTGATGTTGTGGACCTCGTCGCTTGTTCTTTTCTTGCTACGACTCGCCACACTGGGATCAGAGACTAACTGCAAATATAGCAACTCCTCGGTGCTGCTCACTGAGCAGGTCAAAACCAGTTGCAGAACTTGACTCCACTTGTTTGACTTGCATAACGCATTCTTAAACATTACATACTATACAATGAGATCATCATCATCTGGAAGATGATTGAAAAATATTTGCATTACATAGAGTAATTATGCGGGCTGCACGGCAGTTAGCGCGCAGACCTCACAGCTAGGAGACCCGAGTTCAATCCCACCCTCGGCCAATACTGTGTGGAATTTGCATGTTCTCCCCGTGCATGTGTGGGTTTTCTCCGGGTACTCCGGTTTCCTCCCACATTCCAAAAACATGCTAGGTTAATTAGTGACTCCAAATTGTCCATAGGTATGAATGTGAGTGTGAATGGTTGTTTGTCTATATGTGCCCTGTGATTGGCTGGCCACCAGTCCGGGGTGTACCCCGCCTCTCGGCTGAAGACAGCTGGGATAGGCTCCAGCAACCCCGCGATCCTCGTGAGGATAAGCGGTAGAAAATGATTGAATGAATGAATAAGTAATTACGCCTTAAACAAACAAAACCAGCACTATTCTAATTGTACCTAATATTGTGGACAGTGAGTGCCACTGTCTCATTTACGCCGCCTATGTCTTTCAGATCAACTTGTATCTCAAGATGGAGAAAAAGCCCAACAAGAAAGAAGAGCTCAGTATAGTGAACAATGTCTTAAAGCTCGCTACTAAACTGATGAAGGTGAGAGGTGGTGGTGGCTTGTTAACGCATCATATCATATCATTGCAATAAACAGAGACTTTGTAGGACCTCGGTAGTGCCAACCTCTAGTCCAACCTCGTGGCTGGTCTCTAAACAAAGTCCTCATACTGTAGGCTATAGCCACTATCTCCCAAAATGCAGTAGATGGCTGTTTTATCACTGAAGTACCAGTTTTGGTTCCCTTTTGACCTGTGACCTATTCATCAGGAGCTGGACACTCCTTTCCGCCTTCTCGGTCTGACCGTCAACCCACTCATCTACAACATCACCAGAGTGGTCATCTTGTCCGCCGTTTCTGCCGTGGTCAGTGACCTGCTGGGCTTCAACATTAGAGTGAGTCTCCACTTGGTGCAATTTAAATGTACATTTGTTTCCATTCACACAAATCTCTGTGTTCCCATTTGTTGGGATTACTGACAAAACCTTAACCGAGACAGTGTATGGAAAAAATACATCTTTTTGGTAAAAAACAGTTCACATGAAAACCGATGTTCTCTCGATGGATGAATGATTGTAAATCAATGGTTGCATTATTATGTGTAATGTGACTTAACAGTTAAACATGTTCTGCTTCTTTTGCAGTTGTGGAAAATCAAACCTTAATGTGAACACGTCAAAAAGCACTTAACATACCCAGAAGGTCAGACAGACGCCGGCGGCCACCTCTTGCCTTCACTACTCGTGCAAACCTACTGACCACATGTCATCACACACTTAACACCTTTGACCCTTGAATGTGGCTAAAAATAACCATGACAGAGTGAAACTTGAGAGTAAACCAGACAATGTAATGAAGTATTAACCATATTATGCTACGCCATGCTAGCAAATAAGCACGGGTGGTCAGCTTAAGGAAACGGTGGGATTTACATGTATTTATTTTTAGCACTTTTGTGTTCTCTTACCACTATCTGCCTTCCCTATTGAGGACCACTGGTGAATAGAACTATGCAATGAATTCATGAAATGTTTGATAGAATAAAACGTTTTTACTCCATTTACTAAGGAGCATTCACATATTATTGTGTACCAAAAGTCTTTATTATGGCTGCACGGTGGACGAGTGGTTAGTGTGCAGACCTCACAGCTAGGAGACCCGAGCTCAATCCTGGCCATCTCTGTGTGGAGTTTCCATGTTCTCCCTGTGCATGCGTGGGTTTTCTCCGGGTACTCCGGTTTCCTCCCACATTCCAAAAACATGCTAGGTTAATTGGCGACTCCAAATTGTCCATAGGTATGAATGTGAGTGTGAATGGTTGTTTGTCTATATGTGCCCTGTGATTGGCTGGCGACCAGTCCAGGGTGTACCCCACCTGAAGACAGCTGGTATAGGCTCCAGCACCCCCCGCGACCCTTGTGAGGATAAGCGGTAGAAAATGAATGATTAACAGTTTTTTTGTCTCTCAATTCCCACTTTTGTCCACAGCAATCACTTCTTTATTCCAAGAATTCCAGTTAGAATTCCCCCGAAATTACACATTTTCCAAACACGAAATTCCAACTGAAATGAATGGAGTCCTTTTACTTCTTCCATCTTTCCCAACCGAATCACAGCATTCTAATGTTAACATTCAGGGCATACAGTATGTGCTTGTCACTTTCTTATTCCACAGCAAACCATTCCATTGTCAAAACATTCAGGACATTAAGGTGAGCAATTTCTCACATTCTGGAAATTCATACATTTTCCATAATTCCGTATTTTCTGTGACAAAATGTGTAGAATTGTTAATGAAGTACTTCCCTATGTCCTAATGGATTCAAACAATTCAAATTGTTCAGCTCATTTCAGATGAAGGCCCACTTTTTTTACACAATTTCAGCACAGTGTCAACTGTAAATATGCTTGCGCGTCTATTACCAACATTACGGTAAGACACTGTGACGTAGCGGCACGCCTCCGCTTTGGAATGACGCCAGCCAGCCGGACCGAGAGAAACTAAGGACGGCTTGACAGAACCGGCATCTGCCCTACAGAGAGCCATTCACCTTAACGGCGGCCATTCCGGTCCTGCAGCCATTAACTTACCAAGGTAAGAAACAATGGTCGTCATGTAAAGTGAAAATGTAAATATGAATACGAATATATGACGTTACCTGGTTCGTGTTGCCGTATCTCCATAGACGGTGGACCGATGATGTGGCAGAACCGGTTGTCATGTTCTGACCCGTTCTCTGGGGTCCACGTTGCCAGGGAAACAGCGCCCACATCTGTCCTGTACATAGAAATTAATTTTTATTTTTACATTTTTATTGGTTTCTGTTCAGACCCCGATCCGGTGTCTTCCTGATGTCGAACCACCAACGAGATAACGGTTACGTGGGCTCACTCGATTCCAAGAAAGACGTGAGGGTGAATGAGAAGAAATGCTGTAAGTAGACGTCATAAAAACAGCTCACCGGTCACTTCATTAGGTACACCTACCTGCACCAATCCATTAGGATCAAATCTCATCTACCTTGAGGGCAAAATTGAGGGCAAAAAATTCCCACTACTTTAATAGTGTATACCTCAGAGATAAGAAAATAGCTTTTTCCCTCCCAGGATATTCCGACTTGTCATGTCTGTGATCCCACTCCAGGCCAAAAATGACCCAGAAATCATTCTTTCATGCTTTCTTATGCATGCTGTTAGACATTGGAATTGCATTTCCATGGTATTACTATGTATTGATATATTCTATACTCATATATCTATATTATATTCACATTATATTCTTGTATTGTATTGTGCAGCATGGGCGTCTTACATGACAAATTCCCCCACCGTGATCGTCATGATTGGCCTGCCTGCCAGAGGGAAGACATACATGTCCAAAAAGCTCACGCGGTACCTCAACTGGATCGGCGTTCCCACCAAAGGTAGAAGACAATCCTTCTAGTCAGTGGAATATTCAGAAACATCCAGATGTTATTTTACATTTTATACAATAAAGATATTTTGTAGTGCAATTGTATGCACAATGACTAGTCAAGTGAGTATTTAGATGATTTTTGTACATATTTTATGACCAATTTTTAATTTTAAACTAATTTTATGACTAATAATCTCTACAAAGCGAAGGACATATTTTCTTCAGGTGATAAAGAATACATACCTGACTCTAAGAAATAAAATATGTAGAGCACTCTTGAAATTGATACAATATTGGCAACTGATCACAGAACCATCCAATAGGGTGGCAAGAATTTGTAACATCTCGAAAGCCTTAAAACAAATGACTTCCTTATTTTACTATTGAGAACTTCTTACAGAGTTTCTTTATGATGAAGGAACATTGATGGTCCTCTTTTCGTCCCAAATGAGGACAAAAGTGACGGACTCCATGAATGAATGATTTATGTTTATGCTTGAAAAAGGCAAGTGAGATGATGAGCTGCATAATAAAACATTAATATTGATAGTTGTCCAATAATTGGGCTCTGTTTACAAATTCTCCTAAGAAAGCTAAAAGCTTACTTTTATTTTCTATTCTAGAGCATTACACTTGTTGAATGACGTTGAAAGTGTTAGCCCACAGCACCCTAGCTGCTCCATGTTACCATGCAATATCCCTTTAAAAATAGCAGTTTAATTGTGAGGCTAGTAAATTTAGCATCAGCAGGCACCAGGACAGCTTGTCAATGTCATTATTATTATTATTATTATTGTGTCTTCTGGTCACAGTGTTTAACCTGGGCGTGTACCGCAGGGAGGCCGTCAGAGCCTATAAGTCCTACGACTTCTTCCGCCACGACAACGAGGAGGCCATGAAGATCAGGAAGTACGTTTTGGGGGTTTGAAAAGGAGCTCTTGAGTTGTGTGCTGCCTTGCTGTTATGAAATCATGTCATGTCCCTTCGACAGCTTTCCCCGTGCTGAATTGTGACCCAAATGTTAAACATGCTGCAGCTGTCACTCTACATGGCCGCCATAGTGGGTCACATATAAATATTGAAATGCAGTCATAGAGGTCATATAGTCATTATTATGGTCGGCTGCATCATACTTGATCTTAAAATTGATTAAGTGAAAAACTCAAACAATGCACAACGATGAGCCAATTCAAGAAACAATACAAGCAGTTGATGTATATTAGGAAAGCAGGAAGTGAACAAATGTAACAGTTACTGATTGTAAAAGTACCAGATGGAGGGGTAGGATTTAATAAGCTTTGCTTCTTCCTACTCCTTTTGGACATGTGGAACTGTGAACTGATTATGTGATGCATTCAATTGTAATCTGATGCATGTTCAAATGAAATTAAACCATTACCATAAAAAAATATGGGGAGTTGCTGCTACTAAGTAGTAAGGATAGCATCTAACAATGTTGAATGTTAATTTTTAAAACTTGTGCCCTGCTCTGTGTCTTGCAGGCAGTGCGCTCTTGTGGCCCTGCAGGATGTTAAGGTGTACCTTACAGACGAGGGAGGCCAGATTGCTGTGAGTCCTCTATCCTACCCCCCAACCCACATCAGAAGCACATCTGGCTTAGTGCTAATCCTCATTTGACCCATAAAGAGTTTCATCGCAGGGGAACTCAACTTTTTTTCATGTCGGCAGGTTTTTGACGCGACCAACACAACAAGAGATCGCCGAGACCTCATTCAAGCTTTTGTAAAGGAGAATGCATTTAAGGTGGGGAGATATCCCTTTAACACAACCATGCTGGCCATGGTCTGGCCGTCGCCAACAGAGACGCGCTTCTCTTCCTGACAGGTGTTCTTTGTGGAGTCCGTGTGTGACGACCCTGAGGTCATTGCTGCTAATATCATGGTAGGATCTTATTTAAGCGTCTGCCTTCGTTGTCTGGCTCTGTTCAAAGCGTGTTAATCCAATAATATTCACACACTCAAAGCAGAGTTATATAAGAGCCACTTTGTGTGCTCTCGTGTGTTCGATATCTCCATACAGGAAGTCAAGGTGTCCAGTCCGGACTACCCCGAGAGGCACCGGGAGAGGGTCATGGATGACTTCCTGAAACGCATAGAGTGCTACAAGGTGACTTACCAGCCACTGGACCCTGATGATTATGACAAGTAAGACTCTGATGTATTTCCTGACAGAACCTCAGTTTGAAATTGGTTTAGTATCAATAATAATACCATTATGTAATCAATTTTAAATATGGATTTAATTTTAAAATTTAATTTTATTTTTTTATTATTACTTTGACCTTTCTTGGAAAATGTATTTACATTGTCTTAATTTTAAAAGAACATAATTAGTAGTAGTGGTGTATTCCATGTTCTTTTCACTGAAGTACCAGTAAATACTTTTAAGCTCATATTAAGATACTATCATTTTAATTTTTATAATAATTATAATTTAAATTTTATTTCAAAAGAAAAAGTAGTAGTGTATTCCATGTTCTTTTAATTCAAGTACCGGTAAATACTTTTAAGCTCATATTTAGATACTATCATTTTAATTTTTATAATTATAATTTGAATTAATTTAATTTTAAAAGAAGCTTTTAAGTTCATATTTAGATACTATATTTAAATAATTGTATATTTTTAACCCATAAAATAATTGTGGTGTATTTTAATGTTTTAAATATTTTTGAAATATTTATATTGTTTCATTATAATGTTTCATTTTTGTTATTATTAATAGCGTCCTTCTGTCATTGGCTGAGAGAAATCACATGGTTCTGCTACTTTATAGTGATGGACCCTTGTAGTGCAGAAATTCGATTTTGCAATTCAGCTTAAAGACACTAGAGGGTGACAGTGAGCCTTCTCCACTGCAGGGACCTGTCTTTCATCAAGGTGATGAACGTCGGCCGGCGGTTCTTGGTAAACCGGGTGCAAGACTACATCCAGAGTAAGATCGTCTACTACCTCATGAACATCCACGTGCACTCGCACTCCATCTATCTGTGTCGTCACGGCGAGAGCAACCACAACATCGAGGGGCGCATCGGGGGAGATGCCGAACTTTCTCCTCGTGGCAAACAGGTAAGAACCACAATGGAAAACATTTTCGCTCTCATCGCATTAAACCTTTTCTATGCTAGTTTGCCTGTGCCCTTCGTGACTTCATCGAGGACCACGAGCTGTCAGACCTGAAGGTGTGGACGAGCCAGCTGAGACGCACCATACAGACGGCAGAGGAGCTAGCTGTCCCGTACGAGCAGTGGAAAATTCTCAATGAGATTGACGCGGTCAGTCGTAGTGGACGTCCCTATCACATCTGTACAATTTAATCAGCTCCAATACAATCAGCTTAGTAAGATCATTTTAAAGCGCATACCGAGATAGATAATCAAGCTGAGGACCTGGCGATCATTTCCCTTTACAGCCCAGCAAATAAGTGAAAGTGTTAATTGGAGCATTTGTGGTGTATTTGTATGTGAAACACTACACAAACAAATGTTTGTTTGTGTTCTTTGTGCAGGGTGTGTGCGAGGAAATGACTTATGAGATGATTCAGAGGTCGTTTCCGGAGGAGTTTGCTTTGAGGGACCAAGACAAATATCACTATCGCTATCCTGGGGGGGAGGTGACTGCACACAGGGACTACTTTTTTTTTTTTACACTTGTATGGCAGTTAATGGTAAAATATTAGCTCATAAATGTTGAATGATGGCCACAGTTTTACCCTGGAACAGATTAATTCACTTTATATTATACATATCACTATATTGACAGTTACTATGGTACCCATTATGTCATTGTATGGTCATATCACCTCGTACTTTGGTACGTGACAAAAAAAAACAAAAAAAAAAAACTTAAACCATATTAGAAAGCAGGAAGTGAACAAATGTAACAGTTACTGGTTGTAAAAGTACCAGATGGAGGGGTAGGATTTAATAAGCTGATTATGTGATGCATTCAATTGTAATCTGATGCATGTTCAAATGAAATGAAACCATTACCATTACATTGGACCCTTTACCATTTTTAGCCATTAACACAAAGTTGTATGTTTGTGTAGTCGTACCAGGATCTGGTCCAACGTCTGGAGCCGGCCATCATGGAACTGGAGAGGCAAGGCAATGTTCTGGTCGTCTGCCACCAGGCGGTCATGCGCTGTCTTCTGGCCTACTTCCTGGATAAAAGTGCAGGTGGGTACACAATCACATGCTGTTCTTGTGGCTTGTCCCCCCCCCCCCCCAGCAGGATCAATGTACTCTTGTGCTTCATCCAACAGAGGATCTGCCCTACATGAAATGTCCGCTTCACACCGTCCTCAAACTCACCCCTGTGGCGTATGGTAGATGACTTTCAAATTAAGAGACTTGAATGGACAGTTCTTTTGATCAGCTAAAATATATTTTTGCTTCTTTAGGCTGTAAAGTGGAAATGTTTTATCTCAACGTGGAGGCGGTCAACACGCATCGGGATCGACCTCTTGTAAGTCAATTTAAAACAATAAATAGGAATTATTAAGAATGGGCAAAATATCCAAAAAGTTCCAACTATCTTTTTTTTATTTTTTTTAATTATTGTTTTTTTAAGCTCCAACTCTCTAATAAAAACAGATGCATTTTATGATTTTTTTATTTTATCCCTTAAAAGCCTTTTTTTTTAAAGTCAGCCCAGCTAGAATCAGAGCAGTTTCAAATGCATCAGTTATGATTACATGAGCCCGAATCACCAGTACCCCCTGCTGGTAGCTAACAGTACTGCAAATCATTTTAAGTTGTAGCAGATTACTTTTTGATAAATGTTTAGATGTATTTATGTATACTTTGTACTTCATTTCAAGAACATTATTTGACATTATTGTCTCGTATTACTATTATATTATGACTTATTTGTCATGGAGCTTTTTTCGAGAGCTGCTGGTGCCGATCATGCTTGGCTAAATCAATCCTTGATTCTTCCTCCTGAGCTATTTGCAATGTTTACGAAGACTGGTCGTATCCAAACCCACACTTGTCGTATCACTGCCCCGTCCTCCTCCTCCTCCTCATCTCCTACCAGGCTAAAATGACAAAGGAATCTGCACTTTTACTGCGGAGGAATAGTTACACACCCTTGTCCAGTCACGACCAGGTCAAGCGTCCCAGGCTGTACAGCGCTGGCAACCAGCCATGGCTACCACTTGCCCCGACCCCGTCGGCTCTGATGCCCGATGGACGGCCGAGCCAAGTCAGTGCCGCCACCTGAGTGGGCTATGTTGTTAATAAGTCATCACACATCACGTCTAGATGTTTTTCCCCGTGTGTCACTGGCCATTTTTTGTGTCGTGTGCTGTCAAAATATTTGTCTTGCATGACTTTGGACAACCAAGCATGTTTGACGCTTCAGTGAATCCACGCGGGACGGTACGACAGTGCTAGCACGAGATAACTCAAATAGCAACTAGTTAAACGCTGGTGGACTGTTCACAAAAGTTAGCAATTCCGTGGAATGATACATGACTAAAATAGGGAACCGGAAACAAGATGCTAACGTAAATAGCATGTAGCTGGCTAATGATCTTAGCCAGCTACATGCTATTTACGTTAGCATCTGCATAATAAATGACATTTGTGTACATACAGTTGATGTGTACTGAGCAGACCGTTTTCCCATGTCGCAGTTAGTTGCATTTCTGGTTCTATGGTTATCAGCACACTTGTGTTGGTTTTGCTGTGTGGTTTGAGACCTTCACCTCCTCAAGTCTTCCCATTTTGCCACTCAGCATGTCACTTATGTTTGAGTGCCTTTTGTGTATTAACTATTGGACTAATAGATTGTTTGCTCAATGTGTCTTGCAGGACTCCCTGTGTGAAGGGATCCACTTTGACAGCCCTGATGAAACGAGCGGCTGCATCCGTTTTTGAGTGAAGATGAATTATGAATATCTCAATAGAAGAGCAAATGCAGCCACTGGCCACAACATTAGCTACACCTGCACACATCTCAAATGAGTTAAGTGCACAGATTTATTTGTGGGTTTGTTTTCGGAAAACAATCTATTCCAGTCAAACTCCAAATTGGTTATATATATTATATATTAATATACTAATAATAATATTTCCTATGATAGAAAATGAACATTTGGAAACTACCAAGTTTTAAGTAACTATCATTCAAGTGTAAAAGGAGAACGTGTACACTTCAGGGGGCGTTAGATTTTTAATCAATCTGCTACGACTGTTGAAACTGTAATAAACTAAATTAATCAATAGGAGGCACAACCGGACTTTTGACTGTACTGTCATCAATGTACATGATAAACCGGCATTATTTTTTGCTATGCATCTCACAGAAAATGCAGGTGGGGCTGGGTTTATAATGTTTTGTGGTTATGAAATTTTGGAAGAATATGCACTGTGCATGGCTGCAGAATGCAACATGTGATTCAGACGCGGTGGAAGGGTAGCGTGTGTACCTACGCTTGCGCTTCATTGTGTTCCTAAATGGCAGCGCACCAAAGAAAAGGAAAAAAAACTACAACCATCCTTAAGAATAAAGATTACTGATTACTAGAGGGGTCATGGATTCCATGCACTGTTACAAACTATAGAAGAAGAGGTTATCCTTCCTAACTAGCCTGAATGTTACCATAAAAATATCCGTGCTACCATTTTCCATGTATATTAATAGTCTAGGAATGGAAGTGGTTCCTAAACTGAGAACCACCTGCTTGTGTGCCTATTGAATGAAATGGTCAGTGAATGTATCATGGTCATGTGAAATGAAGGAACCAGTCAAGGAACAGAGGCTGAAATGTTCATATATTTGACTCTGAATGCTTATTCTTACAAAAGTATGACTTATCAGTATTATAAACCTGCCATTCAAGAAACAAATGGAGAGTGTACAGCATTTAAGAGCTTCAGTCACATGGAGACTTAAAGAAAATATTTTTCTTCATTTTAAGGGAATTGGGAAGGGTTGGAAAAATACTCTAAAATACTCTTGTAGATCCTGTGGTTGTGTGTATATTCAGTATAATTGGTACATGTATTTTGTTGGGACTTCTCTACAAAAAGCATGACGAATGTGTGAATTCTTTATGTACATTTTAGACAGTTTTATCCTCTTATAATTGAAATGGAAGATTAATCATGGAAGCCAGAAATCATTCATTAGGATGGGTAAGGTAAATTGATACCTGGTTTGTTCAGATTGCCACTGCGAGGGAAGCCTACTTGTGCCTTTCTAGCTAATAAAAGGGAATTTTTACTGGATTTTGTACAATAAAATGAACAGTTGACTTATTTTGCAACATCCATAATGTTTGTGGTTTCATGGCCGTGTTTCAAAAATACTATTAAAGACTATAATTTCACACTCTGACTGCTTGTGTTTGAATACTTAAATAATAAATATTTGAGGACACTTGACGAATACCTGACGAAATCTGTGAGCGTTTTACTTTAAAATGCGCGTGTGCTAAAATTGTGGAAAGCTGTATTAGAGGACTTACGGTAGTCTCGGCGTCATGATGTCACGTGCGTGTTTACGTTTCCAACCCCTCGTAGTGGCTGTTTATTGTTTGAGGCGAGGTAGCAAGTCATCGACAGGTAAGAGTAAATTGGTAGTGACGTCACGGATGTGTCCTTAACATCTTTAATGGAGTGACGATCTTGTCTTTTTGTGGCTAACAAGGCGAAGCTGAGTCGCTTGGCGGCAACTGTCCGCTCAACGCTCAGTTTATGACCAGGTTAGCATGCTAGCCCAGGTTAGCTTCAGCTCAGCACACATTTAGCTCGGCTAATAAGTTAATTTCACACACATTAACGCTTAAGCGACGTTAAAGAGTTAACAAGATGGTTGATAGATGGATTGTAAACTTGTAAGAGTTGTTTACGTACCGTGTTAAAGCTGCGGCGTTAGGAGCCTTGGAACAAAAGAGTGAAAGAAAACAATGTTGCTGTCAGGTGTTATTTTGTTAGTATGCATTGTCCTCACTAGATGGTTGTGATGCACGGACATTAGAACTGCGTCGATGCAAAAATACACCGGAAATATTAGGTCATCACGTGACAGTGGAGATGCTGAAAAAAGTAAATAATTTTAAGTGTAACAAACAGATTCACTAATAAAAGGTTAGTAATAAATAACCAACTTTTGCCGCTAAATGATCGCTTTAACTCCTTAACAATCAATCCAAAGTATAATAACATGTCAGCTTTATGTCGCTTCTTTATATGATAACATTTTGTGACATCTCATATGGATTAACCATACATTTAACACTTTGTCATATTCTTCTTCTGTGGGCTGATAAAATCAGCTGCTGGCCGCCAATGGCCCCCACGCCAGACTTTGGACACCACTGGTTACACATCAAAGTAGTAAACACACAATGAGTGAGTGGATATCCGTGTAAAGGGACTCGACCCTGTTTGCAGGCCGCATTCTCAGATACCTTGTATCATCCTTTTGACCAGAGGTGTCCAAAGTGCGGCCCCCTTGCCATTTATGGACCATGTTTTTTTTTTTACATGACATTAAAAATAAAAAAAAACCACACAAAATATAGGAAAAATAGAACTCTTTCAGTATGCAGCCCTTGGTGGAAAGGGTTTGGACTTTGGACCCCCCCATACTTTAGACATTACTAGCTGGCGTTGGGAAGGAACGGGGGAGTAATTACAGTATGATTTTAATAATCATTAAATATGATGATTTATGGGCTGAAACGCTAACATTTAGTGTAACACATGTTTGTGTTACACTAAACATTGGCTCTATTGAAGTGGATTTTTGTGGTTCCTCAGGCAGGATGTTGCGTCTTCGCTGTAAGACCAAAAACGGGAGCCATGTCATGCAGGGTTTGACTCACCAGTCGTGTGTCCAAGAGCTCAAGAAGAAAGTGGAAGAGCTGACGGGAATCCCCTGCGATGTGCAGAAGATCATGGTGGGCTACCCGCCCTCCAGCCTGGACCTCCAGAACGGGGACGCTCACCTCAAGGACTACCCCATCAAGTCTGGTAGGTTATGTCAATGTTCGTTTCGTTTGCCTGTATTTTAGTGTGGCGTAGTTTTACTTGTATTTAGTAGTATAAATCGTGTAACATTAGTATTAGTCTTTAGGTATTTGTTGCTACCCATCCACCAGTATTGTAAAACTATAAGACGTCGCTGTGTATTGTCGCCCCCTTCAGGTGACACGCTCATTGTGGAGGAGGACAAAAACAAGCCAAAGCCAATCGATCTTCCTTCTGTGACTAAAACCCCCCGCCTGGAGACCTCGCCGGTCCTGGCGCGGCGCGTGGTCCCAGCGGACAACTCGTGCCTCTTCACTAGCGTTAACTATGTGGTAGAAGGTGGTGTTTACGACCCGGCGTGCGCCCCCGAGATGCGGGGCCTCATCGCCCAGATAGTGTCCAGCAACCCGGCAGCGTACTCCGAAGCGGTGCTGGGCAAAACCAACGAGGACTACTGCGCTTGGATTCGCCGCGACGACACGTGGGGTGGAGCCATCGAGGTGTCCATCCTGTCCAAGTTCTACCAGTGTGAGATCTGCGTGGTGGACACTCAAACGGTGCGAGTGGACCGATTCGGCGAGGACGCCGGCTATCGTAAGCGCGTGCTGCTCATCTACGACGGCATCCACTACGACCCATTGGAGAAAGAGGTACCGGGCTCCGGAGCCCCGCCTCAAACCATCTTCTCCACCTTTGACGACGTCATTCTGGCTCAGGCTCTAGAGCTGGCGGACGAGGCTCGCCGCAAGCGCCAGTTCACGGACGTAAACCGCTTTGCGTTGCGCTGCATGGTGTGTCAGACGGGCCTGGTGGGACAGAAGGAGGCGCGGGAGCACGCCAAGGAGACGGGCCACACCAACTTTGGTGAAGTGTGAAACCCCCCCCCCCTCCCCGCCGCCACCCCCATCTCGCAAATACAGCCAACAGTTGTCCACCTTTCACGTGATCGTCTACCTCACGTCGTCCACTTGACATTCATGTCGACGCACCTCTTCAGTGTTCCGCTTTCTACTAATGACTAACACCATTTCAGTCCATTGTTGGACCTGCCTGGACCGGTCTAGGTTTATCATGACATCACATAAAAGAATCACCACATTGTCAGCACTTTTTATGTGATGATACACTTCACCACTGGGGGCAGCACTGTTGGACTGTTACTCATTATTATCATCACCTCCCCCAAACATGGATGTCCCCCAGTCAAACTTGGCAAGAATCCACACCCGATGACACACGGTTAGATAGCGAGAGATGTGATGAAAGAACGCTATATCGAAGCATTGATTTAGCAATCTCTCCAGGTGGTATTACATGATTTGGTTTTAGCTATTAAGATCCGAAATTGTAGCCGCTGACTCAGCGATAATGGTTTGCGAGTGAGACTTTTCTGCAGGTTTTTTTTTGAGATTTTGAACAATAGACTGAAACTGTTTTTAGTGTTGAGGATGATTTTAAAGCGAAGGCAAGCAATGGTGCTGTAAACTTGGGCAAAACTGGCTTGTTGAAAGTTGCTGATGGTGACTTCAAGCACAAAGTGTCAAAACGCTGCTTTTGAGGTCGATCATTTTAAACCTCAAACACTGAATGCATCTAAATCATTGTGGCCTGTCCAACATCAGTACCAAGTTGTTGCCAAAAACAATAATGGGGCTTTTTTTTTTCCTCGTGGCTGCATATTATTATTATTATGAGTCTTGTCACTTTTGGTTTTCATGTGAAATACTTGACTTGTCATTTTATCCTTTAGATGTGCAGACACTACCGTATTTGAATTTCATTTACAAGTTCTCATGACTCTTCAATGAATGTCACACACAAAACTACACAATAACTGGATTTACTTGAGTTTTTTTTTCCTTTGGTGTCGACTCACAATTAAAAACTATGGCAAGAAAGCATTGTGCAGGACTATTTTCTTCGCACTAAGTCAAAATTAATTTCAAAATTATACTACTTTCCTTGCACTCCGTGCAGCAGGATTACACTAGCGGTAGTCCCCATGTTATTTTAATCAATATTTACGCTTTAATAGGACCAGAAATTTGTTTACTTGCTTTTGTAATGACCACTTTGACGGACACGGTAATAATCATAACTATATACAACCATTATTAGCCATTTTAAACATCTAAGTGCCAGTTGATTTTGGCAATTATTTATTTTGGTCACAACTCCTGAAAAACATCTATGTAATAATTATTCATTCATTCATTCATTTTCTACCGCTTATCCTCACGAGGGTCGCGGAGGGTGCTGGAGCCTATCCCAGCTGTCTTCGCCAGGTACACCCTGGACTGGTGGCCAGCCAATCACAGGGCACATATAGACAAACAACCATTCACACTCACATTCATACCTATGGACAATTTGGAGGCGCCAATTAACATAGCATGTTTTAGGAATGTGGGAGGAAACCGGAGTACCCGGAGAAAACCCACGCATGCACGGGGAGAACATGCAAACTCCACACAGAGATGGCCGAGGGTGGAATTGAACCCTTGTCTCCTAGCTGTGAGGTCTGCGCGCTAACCACTCGATCGCCGTGCCGCATGTAATAATTAATGATTTTTAAAATGTAGGTGAACATATCAGCCTTTACTGTTTTTTTTCCCCGTTTTTTTTCACTTTTCAGAACTACTTTTACAAAATTTTACCGAACACAAACAAAATCCTGGTATCCACAACTCATATTTCGTATTTCATAATGTATTTCTTTCTAGTGTTCTCACATTATTAACTGAAAACGTGAATGAAAAGGGGCGCCGCCTGTGGTTACTTCAATGTAATACATTACAGTGTACAAAATATTCTATTTTGTAAGTATATATATATGTGTGTGTGTGTGTGTGTGTGTGTGTGTGTGTGTGTGTGTGTGTGTGTGTGTAGTCAGATTACAATCCCCCAAAATAGTAAAGACGTGCATTTAAAAATCAATCTAGACTTTGTTCTACTAAAACAAACCAGAAAATGAAATGTCGAAAAAACAAAACAAAACAAAAACATAGTTTTTGTGTAGCGTCATATGGGCGGAGACAAGAAGCAGCGGTCGATGATTAGCAGCTTATCGCCATGGCAACGCGTCTTAAAACGACCGTTGCGATCTGATTGGCTGTCGGCTTTAGAGACTCACGTAGGTAACAATGACTTCCCACGATAAGATCCACACAACAGGGACCACAAACCATATAAAGGTAAGCACTTTTCTCTTAAAAAAAACAGTACTAAGTAGTGAGAAATTAGCTTATATTAGTATCGATTAGATGGTTTGCTGCCTTATTTCCTCGTTAGTGTTTAATCCGTTTTGTGGACAGACAACACTAGCTACACACTACACACAAAAGGGCTACTGTCTTTACAAAGACAATGCTGACTTTTCAAGGATATTAGCTCAACAATACTGAATATTGTACTGCATGAAGATGATCTATATATTATATGTTGACACCTGTCAACATATGAAAACCAGGATTTAAAAAAATATGTTCATTTCCACAGTGTGGGTTAAAAGTTTACATTATATTTGTAACTGCATCCATTAAGTTTGCAGATTGGTTGCCAGCAGAGAATTGTTGGTCTTTCCTACTAGTTTACTAGATGTGCTACGTTAACGCTGCCAAATACTGTCATATTCATCTATCTTGAGGAGGCCACTCGGATCATTTGCATGCTCTCCGAGTAGACTGTGACGGTAACCGTTATCTGGCATTGACATCCTGACTGCTAAGGTCACTCGCTGTGAACAAAGAACTCCAATGTGCTTGAAAAAAAAAACAATTGTTCCCTTGTCCTAAATGTCCAGCTCGAAGACCTGTTCAATCCTGTTCACCAGAAATATAATATACAGCCCGTCAGGGTGCCTCCCACCCCATCTGAAAGTGATCCTGGAAGATTAGGCGCGCCATTCGTGCTGTAATTGGACTCACATGAAGTTAGTTAGCTTGCCATGCATCTCCTTTCAAACAACGCCATGTTGTTATGAGGTCAAGTAGGTAGGCAACATGCTACAATATGGCATACTATAAACGTGCAGAACAATACAGGTAGGGTTCGTTAGTGTTAGGTTTAGGGGCAAGGTTTGGGCTAGAGTTACGGGCTGGGGTGGGTTTTGGGTTAAGGGTAGGATTTCAGTTTGTGCTGCCATTGCACTCGGTTTCGATTAGGAATGAGGTGAGGGTATGGTAAGTCATTTTAAACTTCTTCAAAGATCCTGTGGTAGACCATAGACCCATAAAAAATGATCCAATTGGCTGTCCAACAAAACCTAGTCCAGTCCTCGGCCCAAATGAAGGTTGGTACTGGTGCCTAGTGAGATCTTCTACGAAAGAAGGTTTTTAAGAACAAATATCATCTTCAAGGTCACAAAATTTCCCATTTGGAATTTCCGTGGGAGCGTCAAAAATGGGACAAAAAGTGGAAGAAAGTTTTATTCCGTGATGAGGAACAAATGTCTGATGGCTTCCAATGTTACTAGCATGACTAGCAAGGAGATCCCACCTGAGATGTTTTCCACACGGCACAGTGGAGAGGGTACCAAGGTACTAACATGATCTGGACTGTTTTCTTCCTTCAGTTTGTGCAGGGGTGTCAAACGGCTGTTGACTTCTTCTTTTTGAAACTCAACTTAGCATCTCCTTGAGATCCAACAGTGCAAAATGTAAATTTTCTTTAAAAAATGTAACCAGTAAATATGAAATTAAATGAAACTGAGGACCCCTGGTTTAGGTTTTTGGTTCAGATTGGGGTTTGTGTACTAAACCTAATTGTAGTCCCAGCGGGAGCTCATAATCTCATAATCATAAACCCAAGTGATCAACCTTTGCTTTAGAACAATCCTGAAATAAAAATCAGTTCAAATGATTTGAACCATGACTGAACAAGCAAAAACATGGCATGTAAAATATTTACATATTGTCTTTTTGTGATGCAAATATCCCCCACTATCACAGAGTGACACAGACATTTTGGGCCACTGACTTTTGATAAAAATGCCCAAAAGCGACACCTGGCCGGGTGGGACCGGACTGGAGACAATGGACAGTGCCAGCAGTTGGGACAGCGTTGTGAGTGGCCATTCTGCTTTTGTAAGTCATGGTGTCAAAACTTTTTAAGCTGTAATGATGATTCGTTCGGTAAAACATCCCAGAAAAATAACTCTGACCGACTCTACAAGGTCCAATGGTATATTTCGGGTTGTTGGTTAAATCATTCCTGGTACGTGAATGGAATATGTCACTCTAGTGATGATGTCATATGGTGTCGTTGCAGAGTGATGACAGTCTACAGCACTTGTCTGCCGAGGAGAAAGCCTGTCTTATGTTTTTGGAGGAAACCATCGAGTCTTTGGACACGGAGGACGACAGTGGATTGTCCAATGACGAAGTGGACCTCCTACCAGACAACCTTGCTTCCAGACTGGCGGACATGTCAGCCTCCATGAGCAAAGGCAAGTTCAATGGTGAGCTAATCTTCCCAGTGACAGGCGTAGGCTTAGCTGTGAAGCTGTCAATCTATCGGTCCAAAGTTAACAAGCTGACATTCTGGGTTTTATGACAACATTGGTCATGTATGGTTGCGATGCGTTTTTTTTGTTGTGATTTTAGCAAAATCACAAGTCTTCTCATCACAGTTGAATGTGATGCTTGTTGACAAGGACACTCTTAAGCTGCTTGAGGCAAAAGGCCTTAAAAGCCTCTCACCTGTTGACCTATTAGTTTATTCCCATTTTCACCTTGGTAGGCTGTCCTGAAATTTTTTTTTACATCTTTTTAAAAATCGTCTTTGTCTTGTAGGTTTGCAAAAGCACAACTCTCTGGAAACCATCAAGGAAAAGGTTGAGTCCAAACCCATTCAGAGCTACCTGGTTCCAACACCTTTTGTTTTGGCAAGCAATTCCAATTGCTGTGACCTCAACGCCAAAGCTGGTGTCCAAATGAAAAAGAAGAAGAAGACGCTTTCATTCAGCGAAAACTGTTTTGAGAAGCCTACTGGATCTCAAGTACCCTTGGAGATGAATGTCGTGATTCCTCCTGCAACCAAACCCAAGGACTCAGTAAGGACAGCTGAAGGTCCTTTGCCGAGAGGACCTTTATCCTATGATGCTCTTGTTTATCTGCGGAGGAGCGCTTCCACAAAGAAAACACCTTTATGTCCCACGGTTGATCACACTATAGACTTAGTCAAGCGTCCTACGGTCACCTCAGAATGTCCAAACCATCGAAACAAGGTAAAGTCAGACAGATCTGTCTCAGAGACAGGCAAGTTTAAGATGGATCCTCCACCTGTTGCACCCAAACCAAAAATAATTCCTTCCAATGTCTCACTGAAGACACAAAATGAAGTAACCGCAGGATCAAACCCGTCGTATAGTATCAAGAATGCAACAGATCCCAAAGTGGTGAGACTGGAAGCTTTGCAGAAGCTAGGCCTCCTCAAAGACCACCAGCCAGAAAATGTGTCAACGGCCCGACTGGAGCTGCCAAAATGTCAATCCTCTGTTGATCCAATGGGCAACAGATTTTCAAAAAGTTCTGTGAACATTAGTCCATCAAGATGTCCTTCTTTTTGTCACTCTCAAGTGGTCCCAGGGCCCAGGAACAAGGGGCTGCAAAGTAGTGCTAGCTTCCACCATTACTCATATTCTCATCCCAGCCAACAGTGTCCCACTACAAAAGTCAACCTCCAAAATGATCCTGAACCACAACACAAAACAGCACCTCAGACAGAAAAATCATCTTTCGGGGTTCGTCAAACTTCCCAAAAAGCCTCAAATGCTGTCGCGTACACGGTGATGATGGTGCCTGGAATGGGAGCGGACAGAAAAGAGGCCCTCAGGAAGCTGGGACTGCTCAAGTACGAACAAATGTAATGTCTTCCCGAGTGGAATAGCACCATCAGCTCAAGGGAGTTAGGGCATTAAGACGTTACTTGGCACTCATCAAGCAAAGGAGCGGATGAAGAACTTAAAGGGGCAGCTCTTTCCTTTCTAGATACAACAACATGTAACCCAACACCTCAAACTGTATCCCCAAATTGGTTTACATTAGTCTTATTTGATATTTTAACGTATTATAGTTGATTGATGCTGGAAACAAGTGTACCGCATTTAGCGCTTCTTCAATGTACAAATGACTTCAACATTGCTTGAGAAATTCAGGTTTCACAACTGTGCCTAAAATCAATACAGGAAGTAAAGATTGCAACTGGTGATCTTTGTCATTTTATAAATGCAGTAGATATGTTAAGGACTCCAAAATATTTGGTTTGGTTTGGTTACAGAGCAACATCAGGGCCTCTTCTGCGGTCGTCGTTATCGCTTGTTGATTGAAAGGGCTCCACTAATGGGGTCCTATCTGTCTTATATTTCTACACGCAGCAAAACAGGGTGTCAAATTCTGAAACTGACACTCTGCGGGCCAACTAATTTTCAACAATGGAGGACAAACTCGGAAGACGAAAACCCATACGCTTGGCAAAAATACAGCTGCACAACATCAATGTAGCCCAGGGGTCCCAGACCACCTTAATTTGACTCAGTTTCTCAACACAGAGATAACATCACCAATATTTAATGCAGGTATCAACACTTACATATTATATTGTTAAAATACACTTCCTGCTAAATGATAATGTTGGAGTATGAATGGTTAAACACTAGTTTTTAGTTTCAAACAAATGAGGTTGGTTACAGTTTTAAGTAAAGGTATGATACATAACAGCAGAAATCATATTATTTTACACACTGGTGAGGTCCAAAGGTCAAATACAAACAAGAGGCCTATTATGTTCTTTCACTGACTTCTGTTATTGATGAGATTTGTTTTTTTTACGCTTGGCCTTACCAGTGTATGTTGGGACATTCAAAGACTCCAGACGAAAGGGGCGGGGCGTGACAGACTCCATGTTGGGTGTCACGCTGAGGTGAGGCGGTCCATTCAGGAAGGAGGGTGTTTGTGTGACTGTGGGGAAGAGGGGTCCTGATTGATTACTTCTGGTGTGATTCAGATTTATTAAAATTTAGAAGACAATCTGACCGTGTCCCTTGGTGGTTTCGCCGCTGAGTAGCTGGCTCGCTCTCTTTGATTTAAAGTAAGTGTTGGCGATGTTCTCGCTGTCACTGCAGTCTAGCATCTGCTTGTACTTGTCATCATCCACCTGTTCAGGACAGACGTGAGACTCGGGAAAGCATGCAGGATGGAGACCTAGAGGACCTGTAACTCACCACCGATGGTTCTGAGTCAGCAGCCAGGCTTCTAGGAGGTGAGAGCTTGGGAGCCACTGCTGCGGAGGGATGAGGGAGACACCAGGGATATGTTTCGTTTGTTGGGATTTCTTTGTTGTCTTCATGCATCCCACCTGTGGGCAGTGTCGTTTTCTGGACCATCACATCTGGAAGTCTCCAGGCGGCGCTGTCCTCGTCCCAGACCGCCTCCTTCTTCAGACGGTCAAGGCTGCTGTAATTGCAGTCGCGGCGAACCAGAGGAGTCATCCTCTCCAGCAGCCCGTGCAGGAGCTGCCCCTCACGTTCCAGGCGGCGAATGGTTGCCAGGTAGTCATTCCTCTCCTCCTCAAACTCGGCCTGCAGGTCACGGATCTCCAGTTTGGCCCCTTTGAGCTAACACACAAGGTATGGAAAAAAAGGTCATGTTCATTGGATTGTGTAGGTGTCTCTACTGAAGTGGTCGCTAAGTAAATCTTCTGGTGTAGCAAGAGGCCGACCTTTCCCTGGACCTTGAGCAGCATCTGCCCTTTGGCGTGGACCTCCTCCTGGATGGAGTCGTAGACACTAAAGAGCACGTTGTCGCTATCCTCGCTGTTGTCTGACAAAGCTTTGATGAGCTGAGCTTTCCTCTGATCAGCCACCTTCCTCCTCTGTCGCTGTCTTTGCTGGAATTCTTTGTTCTGGGCCTGTTCCCCGCCGACCATCTCTTGCTCCAACCTCTGTAGCCTGAATGAAGGACGGCAGAGTCGATACATGAACATTTACCTCCACCAAAAAGATTATTTTGTTTGTTAGTTTGCAGGAGTGGAGCTTAATGTCAGCCAACTGATGTCATATAAATCTACACAGTGACGTTCATGACGTGGGTGACACATGTGTTTGACGTAATGGGCACCCCTGCTCTTACGTGTGTTTTGGTCAGCATTCAGGTAATGTTGCTAAGACAGGCCACAAACCTCTCCAGGGCTTCTTTCTGCTCTACATCCCCTGCTCTGGTGACACCAAGTGACTCTGTGACTCCATTTGGACTTTGGATCTCAGCAGCAGCATCGCAGGTCACCGTAGACTGGCTGAGCTGCACGGCAACAGGAAACCCAAGTACGAGTTAATGGAAGAATTGCATTATATACTCATGTCATTTAAGACATATTTATTGAATGAAATAATTCCCACAATGTGCTTTGTACCCCATTCGAGGTGTCTTCCTTTGTGCTGCTGGGTAATGTCTTGGTGTTGAGTGGGGAACGCTCCTCTTCTGTCACACTCCTGGAGCTCACTTAGGAGACAAAACAAAGTGGCAGCAGCATGCACGGGGCTGCAGGCCAATACAGCATTCCTGAAGCTCATTTTAAACTCAATGTTGTCAGGGGAAAGAACATTCCATCTTACCGTTGTCAGGGGCAGGGCCCCCCCTGCTGGATCTCACCTTCTCCAGGTGAGATAGTTTGGTCTCGTAGGAGGAACGCAGCACTGCAATGTCCTTCTGCAGCTTGGCCTTGGACTCCTGCTCTGCGGTGAAGTCGGCCTGCAGCCTGGCCAGCCTCTCCTCGTAGTTCTGAGCAGTAAATTACTTGAGTGGACAACGTTGGTGGTAAAGTGGTAAGTGATATGTAGCTATGGGAATGTTCACCCGCTACCTTTTTTATCTCCTTCTCGCCTTCAGTGTTGCTGGGGTGATGTGTATCTGCTTGATGCTCAGGCGCCACAGCTAAAACATAAAGAAAAGAGAGAAAGAACTACCTAACCTTTAGGTTACCTGTGATAATCTAACCTGCAATCTCTAGTAGTCCACGTTCCCCAGGTAGAACATTCCTGTGATCTAATTCTGCAAGATGACTTACCCGGAATGTTAGTAGAGCCCATCTGGCCGGAGATGAGGGCCCGCAATTTCTTGATCTCCTCCTGATACTCTCGCAACAAAGCATCCTTCGGGTCCTCGTTAATACGCGGCCGGTTCTGGATGCTTTTGGCACGGTTGGCGTAACGCAACGTGCTCAGGCTCTCCTCGTAGTTGTTGTCTGCCGGGGAGAGACAGGCGATCATCAAAGTCCGGGTGTTCCCGCCCAGGGAGTCCTGTAGCAGCCTAGTCAACTTAGAGTCCCGGTAGGGGATGTATTTGGAGCGCCCGTCCACCAGGGCTGAGATGACATTTCCCAGAGCTGAGAGCGACAAGTTGATCTTGGTGGCCTCACGGAGGCGATCGCCAGTTGCCCCCGTTTTGGACTGACGCTCGCTTCCTGCCAGATCCACCAGGTTAAGTTTCCCGGCTCTGAGATGATCCTGGCCTGCTGCATCTGCATGAGTGGACAGTTGATATAGCTGATATCTTCTTTTTTTCAGACCCCAATATCGGTATTGCCTCTAATTACAAGTGTGCGCTCACCAGTGTGGCACATTTCCAGATGGATGCAAAAGATGGAGTGCGAACGGGATGAGTCTTTGTTCATCAGTGTGTACCCCACAGCTCGATTCCTCCAGCCCTGCTGCATGATAGTCTCGCACTGGGCCACACTGTGCACCGTGTGCATGGAAAGGTCTCGTGCATACACACCACGCTCTGGGTGCTCTTTTAACTGGACACACAAACACACAGGGTCAAAATATGTCACCTTGTTAAGACACTTTGACCTTGATTGGCCTTTCTAGTCACCACAGCAACATGTGCATGAAAGATACAAGTCATAGTAGTAGGAAAACAACTCGTGTATTGGATCTCATTCAATTCTGCAGGTGTCCCGAATATTGTGCTCACAGAGTACACATAATCACTGCATGTTACACAATACGCTGTAATGTTGTTGAAAGCAGACACAAACAAAACCTCTAATCTCTGCTTGGTCTCATTCCCAAGTAGGTCTCGGATTTCCTCGTTGTAGATCTCTAGGTAGGAGGCCCTCACCAGGAATTTGGTATTTTCTGCACACTGGCACAAACACATTGAATATATAAAATGAAAAACAAAATTAGTCATACATTTTGGGTAACAGGCTCAACTGTATTCACACAAAAACACAATGGAACCCCCAAAAGTGGTATAATTTGGAGTTCAAAGTAAGTCTTGTTCAAACTGGGTTATTTCTTACACTTGTTTGACACTTAAAGATGGTTAAAAAATTACTTAAAACATTTCTTGTACAGATAATAAATATTTGACCATGGCAACAGTTTAAGCCTGGACCAGATCAAATAATTTTACATAATTTCCTATTAGAAATTAGTATTCAGGGGTTCCACTGTGTACATACAGAATGTTTAAATGAATGCTGCCAAAGTTACCTGAATGCTCTCAAAAATGTGCTCAAAGGCTCGTGGGATGACACCCTTCTGGGCTGCGGGCTCGGACACCCCTTGCATGGTAAAGGACTTGCCGCTTCCTGTTTGACCATAAGCAAATATGGTGCCATTGTAGCCCTCGGTGACTCCCTGTTGGATAAGACCTGATGAGAAGGCCAGTCATCTTTCATTTCGCCATTTACAGTCCAGACCTCACCTCCACCAAAGGATAGGCACTCTCGTTGTACATCTCCTCGGTGGTTTGATCAGTGAAGTAAGTCCCATCAAAGGTGAACTGTTTGGGGGGGTCATCTGTAGACATAGACTTCTTTATGAAACACTGGCATCGCTGCAGGTCCATAGTCACAACCATCTTTGAACCCAGAGCCTTCTCTCTGTCGTTTAGAGGCCTGCACCTGACCACCACCTTCACGGACTCAGACCCCATCTCACCAACCTGGAATGATACAAAAACACAAATTGATTACATGTACCAGCCAGCCACTACTCTGAACTTTAGCATTATAGCTGCGTCGTACAGGTTGCATCCGCTGCAGTCGGACAGTAAAACAACTTAAGCCCAAGTATCGATCTTTCTACATTGGTATCGATCAATATTGATACCAACGTTATTGATATTTGGATCGATCCACCTCCCACTAACATGTATAGTATAAAAACGGACGGCACGTGCACGCCGTCAAGATTTTTTTTCATCGCTAACAATGCAGTTTCATTCGTAATTGTGAAAAATATACATTTTGAACACGTTATTCTGTTAAACTATTGTTGGTAACAGTGTTTTATATATTTTTTTGTTTAAAATGTTTTAATTTGAAACAGCTGCATACATTCCCGTCAGTAAACACTCACCTGAAAGCACTCGGTTAGCAACTTCGTCAGCTCCTGTCACTGACGACCAGCAGTTATCGTACAAGTCTCAAGTTGAGAGAAAACAACAAAATTCTAAGAAAATAATCGTGGAAAAGCAAATGCTGAAAAGGTTCAGTGATTTTCATGTTGACGCTTCTCATCCGCCTCTTTCTGGTGCCATTGCTGTCCTCGCGCTGTTTGACGTTGCCTAGCAACGTCCAACCACCAGGCTCGAACCGGGTGGCGGTCTTGCTGAGGAAGAAGTGAGGTCAGCTTTAGTTAAGGTAACTCATTAGTAGGAATTATTGGTTGTATTGTGGGGTTGTTTGGGTTTAAAATGGTTTCTGACAACCATTACCAACCACAACTTGTGTTTTAAGCGGTCCATTTCCAGTCAAAACCAGACTTATGGTACACTAAGTTTTTTTTTTTTGGTAGGTGCAATAATGGCAGGACACCCATTATAACACAGTGAATTCAGTCCACAGAAACACACTGTTGGAGGTGATAATCCACATCCACAGCCACCCAGAGGTTGACTGACTGACCACCACCAAACATTCATTCACATTTATACAACAGTGGGGGCAGCAGTGGCTGGGATGGACGACCTGTTCAACCTCCCACTGCCACCCCATATCATTATCTTCATCATCACAAAAAATAATGCACAATATCACAAAAAACTATTCAATTTAAACAAATATATTTGCTACATCCTGACATTGCAGGGAAAAACAGCTTTGCCATGGGTGTAACGACATTTAGCGAACACTATGAAGGCTCATGCCTTAAAAACACTGGAGTAAAAATACACATATATAAAAACATAAAAGCAGCAAGTACAGAACATAAGAGCTTTGACAAAGTGACCTGCATGGTATAGTACGTATTTGAAGTGCCAACACAGTAAAAAGGTGCATTGTGTTAGAAACTCTTAGAAACTTCCCACCACACCAAAAAGTAAATATTAATATACGTGCAAAGGGGGGAAAAACAGTGTAGTCCCATTAACTGTTGGCAGTTGATAAGTTCTAGTATCTGGTCTTTTGCCCTGCTCCTTTCATTGTCCTCCGCAATCTGCTTTTGTTCAGGTTCTTGTGCGGCTCCGCAGCCTGCTGACCAACAGCGTCTTCCTCCCACTCGTAACAGTGGTTGACCCGTGCGCAGCTCAGCTGGCATGGCAGCTCATCCTGCTTCTCGGTGTAATGTTCAATCAGTTCTGCAACGGAACTGTGTTCGGCTTTGCACTTCTAGCACATGCAGAAGACAAAAGGGGAATAGGTGACCGCTAGCATAATGTGTAGCTGGGTAACTGCGTCCTCATTGCCGACATTTACCTCCAGCAGGAATTTCCCTTTACGGTTGTTTTCGATGAGGTGGGTGATGAGGCCAGATGGGAAGCGGATGATGAGGGAGCCGGCTTTGGGTTTCTTGGGATGTGGACACAGCAGGTATGATCCGAGGACATCATCGGCCAGGAGGGAGTAGCTGTTGTCACTACAACACAAAAGATGGCCCGTAAAGCCTAGCGTCTGCTCCACTTCAGTTCAATAGCAGTAAATAGTCAGTGCTCATTTCTGTTGACAAAAGCTGATCCACTATTACTAGTGTGTATTGACTGTATTGAATGAATGTGACATTTAAAAAATAATAACGATAATAATGATAATGATGTGCTGAGGGGCTGCACGGCGGTCGAGTGGTTAGTGCGCAGACCTCACAGCTAGGAGACATGGTTCAATTCCACCCTCAGCCAACTCTGTGTGGAGTTTGCATGTTCTCCCCGTGCATGCGTGGGTTTTCTCCGGGTACTCCGGTTTCCTCCCACATTCCAAAAACATGCTAGGTTAATTGGCGACTCTAAACAAGTCTATATGTGCCCTGTGATTGGCTGGCCACCAGACCAGGGTGTACACCGCCTCTCGCCCGAAGATAAACATGAATGAATGAATGAATGAATGAATGATGTGCTGAACCAAACTGGGGTGAAACATGGTTGAAGTGATGAGCTGGAGCCACTTACGTTGCGATACCAGCCCAGCACCACACAGCCTGAGCCAGTGCTTCCTCCGTTTCGGCTAAGCTTGGCGCTCGGGATCTTCTTGCTGGTGTATTGTCTTGATCCTTTTCTGCTCCAAGGACGAGAGAAGACATTGTTAGGAACATTACCAGATTGGCACACATTGTTTGTGTATATTCCCAAGAAGTAAAGACAATACGAAAAAAACATGGTAGCTTGCTAAAAGGTCCCCAAAAGTGACTTTTTGTTCTTAGAGCCTGTTTAAGGGCACCAAACAAAAAACAATATGATGATCTGCCTCACTTATTTGCTCCATACCATATTTATTTCATTCATTCATTTTCTACCGCTAATGCACACGAGGGTCGCAGGGAGTGCTGGAGCCTATCCCAGCTGTCTTCGGGCGAGAGGCGGGGTACACCCTGGACTGGTGGCCAGCCAATCACAGGGCACATATAGACAAACAACCATTCACACTCACATTCATACCTATGGACAATTTGGAGTCGCCAATTAACCTACCATGTTTTTGGAATGTGGGAGGAAACCGGAGTACCCGGAGAAAACCCACGCATGCAAACTCCACACAGAGATGGCCGAGGGTGGGATTGAACTCGAGTCTCCTAGCTGTGTGGCCTGCGCAGTAACCACACTAACCACACTAACCACGCTAACCACACTCGGTGAGTGTGAAATTTAATTTCAGAGGCACTAAACGCTGGCTTTTGAAGCTTTTTGCAACTTCAGGAAAAACCTCCTTCCTCATGGACAGGAGCCTCTGACCCGCCCCTCCCCAAGAAAGATGACCCCACCCTGTCTATATGCCAAGACACTTCCAATACACTATTGTGAGATGTCTAATACTTACTTAAAGTTGCTGTATAATAATATTATATAGGACCTTTGAATAAGAGTATTAACCAAGAAAAGGATGAACACCCGTGGGAGCTTCGCTAACCTTCTGAAGACACCATAATGTGAGAGCCCATCTATCAATCAAGGAGCAAGGGCGTTACCTAATCAGGTCTCTGACTCTCGAGAGCGCTCTGTGAACACTGGGCCCACCTTGTGACGCGCTCAGACGCTCCTGGACGGTGCGTTGTTTGAGCGGCGTGAATGTGAATGAGCGATACGCCCCCGAACGCAGTCCTTTGTTGCGTATGGCTTTCTTGCGCACCAGCGAGGGGGACGAGGTTGGGAAGACCTCATCTTGGCTGCTGTGATGCTGCTCGCCAGAGGCCTTGTGTTTCTGTGTTTCACATGAGGGAATAAAATGTCAATCACAATCACGATATTTCATCTGTGCTGAAAACAAGAACACTTCAAAGTCATAACAGTATGATGACCTTTGAGCCGAACATCAATCCCCGAAAGGGGGCTCTTCTGAAAGACACCAGGGCGCTGACACTGAGTGGGAAGCCGTGGTTGAGAAGTGATGGCGTGCGTCGGGGAATGGAGCCAGAAGAGACTTCCTGGGCCTCCTCAGGGTGCTTCTCTAAATAGGCTAGCTGGAAGCAGCGGCACAGCAGCAGGTTCAGGAACTGAGCCTAAACAGAAGAATATGGTTGGAGGGATCTAGTGCCAAGGTGCATGCTCTGCTTCACAATGTTAAATGTTAGAATTCCTCTTCATCCCTCAATGAATCACATTTTTCCAGTGCTGATTGAATTCTTACTCACAAAAACAAAAACAACCAAGCAGGGTAAAGGCAACGTTTGAGGTTGTTTCTTACAGCTCTGGCATGTCTGGCTCTAAAAACGTGGCAGTACAGCTGGGCATCGGCACTGCCTGGGTTGTGTGACACGAAAGCAAACTGGGCATCGCTGGGCCGGGCGGTGGACAGCGACACTCTCCGCAGAGCGTGGGCCATAAGGAGGGTCTGCAGGACAGATGACAGCTTAGACAAAACAAAATGTACACAATATTTAAAAATTAAGACCAAATTAAACTTTTGTACCGTTTCGTCCTCGTCATACATCTTTACGCCTTTGATGGAAAACTTCAGGGATACAGGTCTGCTTCTTTTGCATGCCTGATGGGAGGAAGTACAGCAGAATCTTTAATATAAACAACATGCTGGAAAGCTGCTGGGACTTACATTAGTTTGTATTCAAATGTCTTAAATGGCTTATTTTCTCTGTTTATTATCTACTATATTTGGTAATATGTGTGTAAAGGTGACTATAGGGCTGTTATTATATGTCTGGAGAGCTCTAATAGAAAAAAACATGTATAATGTTGTTTTTTTATGCTATTTCTATTTTCAATATAACTATTGAAAATATTTGATGAATAAAAAAATCCTACTTCACTGAAATTCATCTATCTTAGTCGGATAAGGAATCAATTAACAGTGATAAACGAGGGATAACTATACAGTATTTGAGGCAAATCTAATAACAGCAGATATTAATTAACTGGTTTTCAGACCCCTCCGGACCAACTTTATTACAGTTAAACTGCACATTGGAGTGGAGTGGCCTTTTATTGTGGCCAACCGAAGGCATAACTTTACAATAATCATGCTGCCTCATCATCATCTTGATAGGCCACACCCGTGAGGTGGATAGGTTATGAATTATGAATGCTCACTAACACAGATTTGGGAACAATAATTTTGTTTTTTTGTATATAGAAAATGTTTTAGATGGGAGTTCAGCTCATCAAAAATGGGAGCAAATACATAAGTGTTTATAGTATTTATATTTTTGTCGAGAGTATTTCAGTGAACATGAATAACTTCTTTTATCACTATAGTAACTATTGGCAACCACTTTTTCCCATAGTTCCTTTTTCAGTTCATGGTCATCATCACATTTTCCCTTTTTGGCTTCTGCGGTCCCCAAAGTGGTACAGTTTGAAGCTTAACCAACAAATTTCTGGAAATATAGGCATCAGAAGTATCTAAATTCAAATTAATTCACTTTATATGTGAATTAATTACCTATAGTGTAATATTTTCCCATTACAATAACACTGAACTCGCCTCTTGTGTAACAGGATGTATGGCAGCCTCTGAATACAAACTGTACCCCCTTACCCCCCCACAAAAAAGAGCTTTTATTCTGAAAGGTTCCATCACATTACACGTAGATGTCAACATGACATCACTCACCTTTAGGGCATTCAGGTGCCTGTTTAGTTGCTCCATCTGCTCATCTAGACAGCGGTCATCCACAGGAAATGAGCCTACATACTTTTAAGCAAACATTACATGTGTAACAAATGCAGACAGGAAGTAGTAATTCTGAACCGTTACCTCGGCTGATCTTATCACAGTGCCGTCATCACTGACTGGTGCCTCACCCATGATGCCTGGAGAGCTCTGCAATGGCAGCACAATCGGAATACAATGATATTGGTGTAACAGCTCGTACTGTTATATACCATTTGGGAGGTATTTGTATAACGTTTGGGACTGTAAAAGGTGTAAAACAGCTACAGTATCCTAAGGCGGAGGGGGACATTTTTTGGCCTCTAGAACTAAATAACTAAATATTACAATAGCACAAAATAAGACATTGGAACCTCATGTGGCGTTCATAAGCATCCAAACTAGGATTTTCTAGCTTCCAAGTTCTCAATTGGAATGGTTGTACTAACAGAATAAACAGTCAATGACAACACTTGCGAACGCACTCCAATACTAGTCACCAATGGCCCACGGGCCACACTTTGGACACCCATGCCTTACATTTTAACCATTTAAGAAGTACATGCTAACATTCACCAACAATTAACGGTAATATCTTTACGTTCCATACTTACTCATAAGATGAAAGCAGACAGGTTATTAATTAGAGAAGACAGTTCAGTGAGATTTTAACTGCTTTGAGGATTCCTCTCCAAAATAACTTACACATTGTGACGCCTCAAACAAGAGTTGCCAAGCGACAAACACGTCTTGACATGAACTCATGGCTGCCTAGCTAGCTTTTCTCCCGCCGAGTCTCTTGGTGGTCCCCCCCGGTCCCCCCTCACCTGCCTCCGCCAGTAGAAGAACCGTTGGTGCTTCGGACCAGGTGTGCTGCTCAGGCCCAGGCGGGACTGAGGGTTCCTGGAAGACTACAACAAGCCGGTAGAAACGGAGTCCCTCCACAGCGTCGACTCCTCCGTGTAAGACCAGACGTAGTCTCCCCTACGCATTCCTGTTCATTGCGCAATTCGTGACGTCACACGCCGAAGTGGACGAAGTACACCTACAACTGCCCCGCCCCTTAACTTCTGTTTTGATATTTTTTTTTGCAAATACAGGCTAGTGTACTCTGCCTTTAGCCCAGTTAGCTGGGGTATATTGTATTAAAAAATTAAATTAATTAAATTTCACACTTAAATTTGTATACTTATTTAATATTACATCCAATTCCTCCAGCACTGAAGATTGTTCAGCTTTTAAAATTCATGACACTGTCAAAGCATTTGAGGAAAAATGTTTTTAGAGGTAAAATATCTTTACTTATTACAAAAATAACACAAAATTAAAGGCAAAAACATACAAAATGTGCTGTTATGTAAACACCATTATGTAAACACTATTATGAACTAGTGTCTTCTGCTTGTTTTAGAAATACTTTAGGATTTTTATATTTCTCTATATTTTACATGCATGTTTTCATCTGTGGTAGTTTGTGCTTTATAAAGTTAGAATGATGTGGTAAAAGAGGGCAAAAGAGTAGAATTTTGATCAAATCAATAGCAGAGATCATCTCTGACAATATGCTGATAATCAGTTCAAAATCGATCCATTCATTCATTTTCCACATTTGGGGTCATGGGTGAGGTGGGGCCTAACCCAGGTGACCAGGATACTGGTCACCAGTCATCCCAGGACCCATACAACGATCACTCTCATCCATGGAGAATCCAGGTGATGCATGCATGGTTTATGGGAAGGAAGCTAAACCCACACAAGCACAGGGAAACACGAAAACTCCATAAAAGTTATTCCAACAATGAATATAAAAAGTATAACAAACTAAAACATGAAGACCAAGTATCAGTCCCTGTATCATACTGTATTTGTAAATTGCATGAAAAAATAAGTTGTGTACAAACAGCCATTTTTATTAATGCTTTGGGAAGGAAAAAAAGCAGACCAACACAAGGAGTACATGCATGCAGGGGATGGAGTCGCTACCGCTAGCTGCTTGTTTCCTTTTATTCACAACACTGAGCTACGCACTGAATTACAGCTGCGAAGCATGAAAACCAGGTTTCGATTACGCTCGTTTACACACATATCAAAAAAAGATTGGGATCGGATTGTGGATGATTATTGTGTCGAGTCCGCTCTCCATGCTGAAAACGCAGACAGACGCCTGAAACGTTTTGCGGCAAAGCGGAAAGACCCAACAACAACCTTAAAGGAGGATGAGCTTTGTAAACCACATTAGAGGTGAAGGGGCCTGAATGAACGTGAAGAATAAAGGTAGTTACAGTACAGTGGACGTGATCTTGGTGCAGCAACACTAGTGAGCTTCTCTACTCTCTGATTAAAAAGGAAATTAATTTACAGGAAACTGGTGGTAATGACTTTCTTCTACCGTGGAAGTAAAAAAACAAAAAACTACTGCCCCGTTAAAAAAGGGGAGCACAATAAAAAGGGTGCGAGAGCACTGACGGAAGCGGAGAATTGAGGGCGGCCCGCTCTGACGGAGACGGTCCCGGTCTCAGTTCTTGCCTCTCTTTGACTTGCGAGTGGACTTCTTGTTGCTCGGTGCCGCCTTCTTGGCGGCTGGCTCGTCGCTCTTGTCGGCCTTGGAGTGCCTGCCTTTGCTCGGCTGTTTCTTCTCTACCGGCTCCTCCGGGGTCGCAGCCTGCAGCTTTGATCGCTTGGCCCCGCCCCTCTTTGTATTTTTGGCGGCGGCGGGCCGCTTGGCCGAAGACTCCTCAGGCTTCGACCGTTTGGCGCCGACCTTCGACTTCTCCGCTGGAGGCTCCTCTTCTGGCTCGGACTCATCGGGGGACTCCTGTGGGGTGGCGGGTCGTTTGGCCGCTCGCTTGGCCATCTTTTTGACCGCTGGCGTCTTTGGCCTCTTGGCGGGTGCTCGCCTCTTCACGGGGGTGGCTTTAGCGGGAGCTTCTTTCTTGGAGGCTGACGGTTTGGCCGCCACCCTCTTGGTTGCCACTTTCTTGGCGGGAGACTTTTTACTCAGGGGGCGTCCTCTCCCTCTCGTGGTGCCAGACTTCTTCGCCGGGGGTGGTTGTCTAACCTTGGGCGGGGGCCTCTTCGCGGGCGTCCTGCCAAGTCAGAAAATTTTGACACAGACCGTCCTAAATCACAACAGGTCACATTGTGAACCCACCTCTTCCGAACCGGAGCTTCATCTTCAGATTCCTCTTCCTCCTCCTCCTCGGATTCTTCCTCGTCTGAAGAAGCAGCTCTCCGCCTGGACCTGGAGGCGGGCTGATTGGCCTTCATGGACTGCTTGTTGAATTTGTCTGGGTACAGAGTGGTCGGGCTGCACACAAACATTCAAACAGAGTCCCTTTAATGGTAACAAATTGGGTGTAAATCGAACACGCACTGTGTATAAACCTCTGCTTTTTCCAGGCATATCATCTAAATGACACGCCCTTGCATGGTGAGTTGAGGGACAACGTGGAGGGAAAGTTCATGTAAGTGTCACGGTAGTATAAGGTGTTACGTTACCATCCCTCTTACGCTGATAATGATGAACATACCTTGGGTAAAAGGGGAACAAGAGCCGGTATGTTCCTGTGAAGCCGTGACCGGTGATCTGCTCCAACCAGCCGAGGACTTTACACTTCGTCAGAGTCCTCCTCAGGTTGGCCACTTAAAACAAAAAAAGGATGACAAAAGACGGTTTGACATGGAGGAAGACTTTTGGACAAACCAGGAGGGGAAGGGTGTTGTCTTACCCAACTGGTATTCCTTGATGTCCTTGTTGGCATCCAGCAGGTACTTGCGCAGTGTGGTGAAGCTGCACGTTTTGGGCTCGTTCATGGCCGTGATGGCTGCCAAGATGGCGTCCTCCAGAGCGCCGCCCTTCAGCGGCACCTGGTTGCCAGTGCGCTTGAGCTGCAAGATCAATTTCAAAAAGGCAACTGTAAGCATCTATTTTCTATTTTGTTTTATTTGTTAACTCTTATTAGTCATGTTGCGTTGGTTTTGTATAGCGTCAGAAAAAAAAATCAAACTCTTCAGCACAAATCTATGATTTAACATTTATTTATTAAATATTCAGAAATAGGCAACAAGCTACCTGGAACGTTCCGGAGGCTCCTTTCCCAGTGATCTGCTCCAGTTGTCGCCGCTCCACGGCCTTTACCAGGGCAGACTTCAGGACTTCCGGCCTGATGAGGAAAAACACGGTAAGTCCTCAACATTTCCATTCCTTATAATGCATCACATAGGGATACCATTCACATTTTTAAGAAATGTTAGTTTTTGTGTTACTACCCCAACCTTCCATAAGTGGGTCAAAAATGACCCGGTCAGGTTGTTTTCTTGAAATATCTTCATAATGAACATTTTTCATCATTTCATATTCCAGGTATTCCTAAAAAAAACATGTTTTTGCTATCATATCACATTTTTAACTTACCTTTTATACACTTTAAGAAATTTTTGTTTTTGCGTTACTACTCCAACCTTCCATAAGAAAATAAAACAATAAAAAAAAATGACCAACATGCATTTTCTATGGAATCAAATAGGAACCTTTGATTCTTATCAACTTTGGCTGTCAGGAAGAAATTAACTGGAGACCACACAGACTATATCAGAAGTGTCCTAATTATAATACTAAATATCATACAAGCGATTATTCCTAACCAAAATGCCAAAATTGGCATAAAAACGCATTGATTCTAGTATGGGTCATTTCTGACCCACTGATGGAAGAGTGTGGGGTCCAGTCACTCGTGCATCTAAGGGTTAAAGAAGATGGAGTCACCCATGCAATTCCAATATATGCATATGTAGATATTATCCACTCTTGTTTACACTGTTAGACGGCAAACGGTGGTTTTATTTTGAAGGCTGGTTGTATGTCCTCAAACACATTTGTTTGCGGTTTGCTGCCCGTACGCCGCAGTGTGAAGAACCAACAGAGGGGACACTACACTACAGGCTGTGTGCCATAAGTGATAGGGACATACTTTTCTACAGAAATCATCCGATATGGATCTATTATGGTTAAATAAGTACGCTTAAAGGACAAAGCTGTTCAATAACCTGCGGGAAAGAGACTGCACCGCACACCGACATTACGTGAAGTCCTCTACAAGTACCTGTTCTCGATGTCGAGGCTGGGGAAGTGTTGCTCCAGGTACTTTTTGATGAGATAGTAGGACGCCTCCTTGGGCTCACACAGACGTGTGATGATGAGCGGCAGAGCGTCTCCCAGAGATTCCTGCTTGGTACCGGCCTTCTGGAGCCAAACACGTTAGCATGCCGTCAATACCAACACATTCGCTTGTGACATCACTTCCAATGAACTCCTTACCTTTGATGTGGACGGCTGCTTCCCAAGGGTAAAGGTTCCTGAGAGGCCTTTGCCTTTTAGCTGCCACAGAGATCATTTTTTTTTAATTAACTTTAGAGTTGTTTTTATTTTGTATTTTATTCAAGTCACCTGCTTGATGGTGCCCTTCTCCAGCTGCTTCTTCATCACTTTCTTGATGTGAAACTTCTTCTTGTCCAGCTCCATGTCAGGGTACTTTTTGACAATGTACTTCATGACCGACTGGTAGGACACTCCAGACCTGTGGTTGAAAGACTGGACAGGGAAAAGTGTGTTAGAAAAAGACCTCCACCAAGCATTTGTTGCCATCCAGGACAGGAGTCGGCAACCTTGATTATAATAATCATAGTTTTTGAAGCTGCATAACATAAAACTATGTTAATTGCTTTTTTAAATGTTTTTTTTAAGAATTTCTTGTTGGCTCAGAAGACAAAGGAATCTGTTCATGCAGTTTCCATATTCCGAACACTAATCTGTCTCTATAATGGTAATCTTGTCTATTAGCCTTAGCTCCTTAGCAACATCAAGAACACCGATTGAGCACACGCTTCAGTGAAATGTATTTCCTCGGATTTCATACAAATGAGTGCAGCTGCAAACTGTCATAATTGATGAGATGTGCTATTACCTGAACATAGCTATGGTTGCTCACTGCTGTCCAGTGGTTTCCTGTCAGTGCAACTAACGTAGCTTTGGCCAGCTAGTCTAACTTCATTTGCATATAGTTCATGGCTTCTCGTGACGACAGTCACCCATGAAGATGTTCAATATAATAGGTCACCTGTATGAGGTCCTGAAGCCCCTGGTCTTGTACTATGTTGATGGGTTTGAAGTCTATGCCAACCCATTGAGCAATTGCATGCATTATTTAACCTAGTTGTTGATAGGGCCGAGCCTGGTGAATTCTGCCATAGTGGCTTGACCGCTATGTCCTAATCCCATCTTGTTAGCATCCTTGGTAACGATAGACAATTCATCACCCCAATATGTACACAAAGTTTGGTTTTATCCAGACTTCCATTCGTTTTTTGTTGTTTTTTTTTCATTGCAATCTACGGTGAAGCAGACCTGGATGTTTCTCCTCATTCATTGCTGGTGGCTATATTTGCCCCATCTTCACCTGTTAACTCGAGGAGCATAAACATCCTCGCACGAGGACTATTGGGTGACACGGGGGTCAAGCTTAGTGTTATTAATGCGTAAGGTGACAATGCTAACAGTCCTAATGATTTCAGACTGACTTAGCAATTCTTTTTTGTGGCGCCATCACAGAAGGCTAGTTTAGAATTGTATACACACAGTGATGGCTTCGATGAGGAGGTGGTCCAGTCTGTTTTGAGTGCCAGCGTAGTTGGAGACGGGGCGCTTTTTGTTGCCGGCGACACTCGCCCACACCGGGATGGTCCTCTTCACCTTCTTGACTTTGGCTTTCTTGTACTTGTAGCCGTCCTTCAGCCTGTTGACAGAAGAGGACAGGTGGGGAGGGGGGAGCGTGGGGCAAAGTGGTGATGAGTCGCGTGGTTCGTGGAGGCCAGGAGCGATATTTCACTGTGATGGTCCCCACCCTTATCTCTAGCACATCCTCACCTTTGTAGGGGAACATAGCAGTGTGTTGCGCACTGGCCAGCCACGCAGTCCTTGCATTTCTCACTTTGTCCGTTTGTCACCGACAGGGAAGACAAACTGAAAATTTGAGAACATCTGACTTAATAAACGGATGAGTGGTTTGACTGCTTAGCGCTGACCAAGAAGAGGAGGGGTTACCACAGTCTGATGAAATAATTCTTCCCTAATGCGCTAAGAATATCACTGGATAAAGCTAGCTCGTCAGTTCACTCTGCAAACATCCGCTCCTCCTGTTTAGGAGCAGCAAGTGGCTGTGATATGTCTGTCACTCCGGTTGGAAAACGCAACGCCGCATACCACAAAAAAATGGTGGCGGCCTGCTTGTTATCCAGCCGACGCAAGGATCATGTGAGCAGATAAAAGTGATATCAAAGTGAAATATCGCAGCGTTCCCCCGTGTGGCGGCTGGGCGCGCGCTCATGATACTCACCCTTTTTTCTCTGTCCCTGCCTTGTTGGCGGCCGCGTCATCCACCTTCTCGCCGTTCTCTGCTGGCTCGCCATCGCTCGCCTTGGCCTCTGCAGTCTCGGTGGAAGGTGCCGGCTGCTCGCCATCAGTTGATGCCGACTTGTCTGGCGTGTCTGCAGGCTCTGGTGGTCACCAAAGTGCAGATCATGACTTCCATGACTTACTCATTACTACTACTAATTCTTATTAGCGGTGTCACAAGAGACAATGCAGCTGTATTTTGTAGCACAAATTATGATATAAACATTACATTATTTTGACACCACAGTTCAATTCCACCCTCGGCCATCTCTGTGTGGAGTTTGCATGTTCTCTCCGTGCATGTGTGGGTTTCCGCCCACATTCCAAAAACATGCTAGGTTAATTGACTCCAAATTGTCCATAGGTATGAATGTGAGTGTGAATGGTTGTTTGTCTATATGTGCCCTATATGTGAGGATAAGTGGTAGAAAATGAATGAATGTTCCAGTGTTTACATGTGTGAAGACGTGATTCATGCGCTGTGAAAGCGAGGTCTGATTTTTGATGCGGGAATGATATTCGACTGTATATTGACAAAATTATCCACTTTATTATACACTATGTTTTCATTTATCATGTAATGCGACCCCTTTTTAATGGCTCGGCCAGCATCAGGACATTACAAAGGATTAGGGTCACACAAAAAATAAAAATGTATGCCATTTAGGCTTTTTAAAAAAAACATTCTCAAATAAAAAAATACATAAAAAAAACAAGCACAAGATGAGATATTGACATTTTTTATGCAGTTACCCTTGTCTTTGCAAAAAACAATTCAAAGCAGGGACTTGTGCTGCGTAGAAAAGTATTGGACACCCATTTTCGGTCATATTTTAGTCTCAAAATATGACAAATTTATATGTTTCTATCAGGTGCCAGTCATGTATTGTAATTGTCTTATTCTAGAACATGTGTCAATGGAGGACCAAAACACTGCAGGGTTTCTCTCCAACAGGTGATTTAAATTTAAAATGAGCATTTCTTTCCCTGAAATTGAATGTGGAGTTGATTATTAAAATCACCTGCTTTAGTGACCGGCTGGAAAGAAAACATGAGTTCTAGAATGTCCTGCTGCTTGTTAACCAGGTACTTTTAATTCCAGCCATGCACTAAAAGTAAACTTATTTCCGCAGTTGTGGCATAAATTGGTCTGTTGTGTAAACATGCCCCCCCCCCCCCCCCCCGGCCCCACTTTGTCGCCGTCTTCTGTGAATTTGACCTTGCACCATACACCGAGAGCCTGCTCCAATGATGGAAGTACGGTGACCGACTGGAGCAAATGTGCAGCAATGTCCAAACGCTCCAAATAGAGAACTGATCCCAAACAAAAATACAAATCACATAAACGCTGCAGCAAAGATCAAAAGGATAAATGCTGCAAATACCAAAACCACATACAAATCCATAAACAACTGCTTTAGACAAATACTGCAAGTTCAAATAACAAAAACAAAGTTTTTCAGGCTACCAAAGGAACCAGACCCAAAGGATGTACATCTTTAAAAGACACAGGATACACAGGAGAGGCAAAAGTAGATTTTACTTTGTCTCTGTCAAGCACTTGGCTATAATATACATTAAAGTATTATATAGATCAACAGATTTACCTGGTAAACCTTCGTTTTGTTACATAACTTGCAGCATTTCCCCCAGGCAGTTGTTTGTTTATGTGATCTCAGTTTTTATTTAAATATTTGACCATTACTTTAATTTTATAGTATTTGGAGTTTTGGACAATTATCATTTACACCTTGTTGTGCATTTTCCTGACTACCAAATAGCTAATATCCTGCACGTTTAAATACAACTCTCAGATTAAGTTGTTCATATATTTTTACAAAGATGGGCCCAGCAATCAATATGATCCTTAAGGTTGTCAGTGCACCCAGTACAAAAATATAATACACCGTTTTGAATTCAAAATAATCAGTAGGTTTGGTCTAACTTCCAGAGTATTAGCATTTACGTGAAGTTGTCTAATTTTTAACTGGATTTTTCAAGTTAAAAAGACAGATTGCATCCAAACAGCACACCGGGCTTTGTTAGCTGATGCAAACTTCAAACAGTGAAGGCAGCCATGTTTAAGCCGAGGGGATGATGGTGCGTTCACGGGCCCTTGGTTCATATTGATGGCCGTCCTCGCCTGGCCTCACCTGTCTCTGCTGCGGCCGAGGGGAGCTTCTCCTGGGTTGGAGTCGCTGCTGCTCGGCGAATCGGCATCACAGGGGGTTGACCTGGAAGGTGAAGATAAAAAAAAAACAACAAATGAGAACGCTAGAAAAGAAGGCTGTTTTCGGGGCCCTCTGCCCAAACAGACAAACCCACTTTCATTCAGTAAGGCCACGCGTCGTTTAATGGAGGAAAAATGCTGAACCAAGGTGGACTAAAATGAAGGAAACTCCTGAGTGGACGTTGCTAGTCGGAACGGTTGGTCTTGTGTACTCTTGACCGTTGTGGTTCAACTCAGAAAATTTCGCCATTTTGTCCGCTGCTTTGCGTGCCACACACATATACACATACATACATACGCGCACACACAGAGCGATGATGATGGCGGCGTCGAGCAAGAGAGGAAAAATGCATTTAAATATCCTGTCCGTGTGCAAATATCCCCCCCCGAGCCGAACGACGGCGCACTCGGCTCACCTTGATGCAACGCAAACTTACCGTGGACTTTATGGGCGAGAAGTGAGATATTCAACCAGTTTAAATTTCTGCACGATCCTTTATTTCGATTCCTCTGTTTACGAGCCCCGCCCCGTTAGAGCGGTTAGTGATGTCACGGTGTCTCGCGCTAGCACGTCCGCGGACTGTCATGGCGGCCTTGAGGTCCTTCTTTGTTGTTTTAATTGAATCCAACATGTAGCACGCGTGGTTAACTAGGTCCGGGGAGCATAAAAACGTACAAAACATCGAGAGAGGACTTCTATTAAATAGTTAATTTCGAATGAATGAAAATAAAATGGCTTTATGCTAGTCTATCGCACTTACACTATTTACCACAACTCAAATTGACCTTAAAGGACTACAAACATGGCGATGTCTTTCGTGAGACTCGGCGTGTAAGGCTCATGGAAGTTGTGGTCTGGTAGTTAAACTAAGCTAAAGGTTCTGCTTAACATGAAATATAGCAACTAAACACAGGACTGTGTCGGTGTAAAAAGCTCTGGCTATAAATATAAACAAAATATATATATATATTTGTTCATTTTATATATCTATATATATAATGTTATATTAATTAAACAATAAAAATATTAATAAAAAATCAAATATTAATTTTATATATATATAAAATGAACATGTCAATACTAAAGGTGGATGGTTAATTGACTTTTTCCTCCCAAACAATATCCCTGCATTGTCATTAAATGAACCAATACATCTGTAGCCATTTTCTGAACAAAGATAAATGCTTGCGTTAGCAGCCCCAAACTAGATAACTTCAAAATATGGGAAAAATAAATAACTCTGATTATTAATTGCTCTGATTAAGGTGTGAGAGCACTCACACCCATCGTCAGTGCAGCTGCATGTATGCATATACGGTCAAGACACAACAAAACAACCAAGGTCACTGTTGTGGCGAAAACCTGCAAAAGAAACCTGTTGCATGCTGTGCACCATCAACAGTATTTACTCCACATTTGTCACCGTGTCTCCTCAGCACCATTTAGTTCTTAACATGCAGGCACACTCCAAACACACAGAATCACGTGCCGTCAAAAGATCAATTCATTTTGAATACTTTTCCCCCATCTTTAATGTATTTACAAGCATTTAATGGGCTCTGTAGGGCTGAAGTATTACAAGCATTTTGTCATAAGCAACCCCTCATGGTAATTTCCATAGCATCTGCATTTGGCCGCTCATTACGTGACTGTGTCCACTTTGTCAGTTTCATCACTTCATGAATGCAACACGCAGACACGCGGCTACCGAGGGATGCAAGACACTTTTGGATGATGACTTTTGTCACAAGACTGCGCTTCCCTTTCATCACCTAAAATTTTTGTTGTACCCTGTTTTAAATCAAACAGTGTAGAATCCAGGGAGGCCATTTATTTCACAATTATTTTGTTATTATAATTAATTATATTGTTATTTCTATTGTCAGGTTCTCACATCCATATTTGCAGTCCTTAAAAAAATAATAAATTAAAGAGTCCAGAACCTATGCTTCTTTTAAGTCTCTTCTTAAAAAGTAACAAAAAAAAGTAAGTTAAAATTTAAAACAAAAATATTTTCTATGTATAATACATGTATTTAGTGCTTCCGCTGTTGGAATCCAAACTGAAAATGTCGGCATGTTTCCGAACTGTACCGCAGAAAAAGAATTCCAGCCGTAAACAAGTTGTTCCGCCCATTTGTTCTGCTGCAGAGTCAAGTTCAGCGATTGCCCCCCTTTAGTTGTCCTCCGACTCCTCCTCGGCCTCCCGTAGCCAAGTGAAGAAGGCCGTCACGGACTTGAGGGCGACGTCTTTGCCTTCCTGCTCTGCGGGGTCTTTGCTCGATTCCCACATGTAGAACGCATCCTCCGAGATGACGTCCTCGTCGTAGAGGCAGTCAAAGAACATCCGCAGTAGGTCTGGTGCGCACGGAGAGGGAGAGAGTCACATGAAACTGATTTATTTTTTTGTTTTTGGTGTCTGAATACAAACATAAATGTGCACTTTTCCTGGAAATCCTAAAAAAATGTGCAAAAATGTCGCTAAAATAAGATGACAAAGATAATATTAAGTGATATAAGACTGTAGTTAAGTAACCTAGCAATACAAAGTAAATAAGGAGCACTTACTAGCAGGCTGATCCAAGGCGACTATCAGCGCCTGAAGTGCATAAAGTGCTTGCAGCTGTCGCTCAGTGTCTGAGTTAAGGTACTTGAGTAATACAGGCAACCTCCTCTGGATGATGGCTGTGTCCACTCGACAGTTGGTGCTAACGTCTGTGTGTGTGTGGGGGGGGAAGAAGAAGAAGAAGAAGGAAGTGATGAGAGTCCCGCTCATCCCACTGAAGAAGGTCGGGCTTACCTTTCACTGCCGCCTTGCACACGGCTGTCATCAGCGATCTCAGGAAGGGAGATGAGCTCATTTGAGGTTCATCCAGGTTTGCCTGCACACGTGAAATCAGTCTCTTAAAGTCCACTGAAGCTTAGACATACAAAGGTTTAAAGACACGGGTAGATTGAAGAGGCAAGCAGAAGACAATGAAACACAAGGAAAACAAAAAGTAAAAATAATAATTTACTTGTTTGTTAATTTATTATTGCATGATTAAATGACTTGTGGTGTCATTGGCTTAAGTTTTTATTGTGTTACCTTGACTTTGGCTGTTATTTGTTTTTATTGTACAGTATCTACAGTAACGGTTGCTAAACTCGATGTTAGCTAGTAGTATAACATGCACTCTGTATAATGGCTGTTACGTCATCTGGTTGAAACGCTACTGAATCAATGAACAGAAATATGAATGAATCATAAAACGATCTTTATGGCCATAGTGAGCCAAAGTGGCAATTACGCAAACCTTGTTTACTTGTTTACAAACTTTTTGACAATATTAAATATTGATGCATGTTTTCTGGCTTTTACATATCTTTTTTTTTCCCCACGCAACTTGGTTCTGTACCCAAGTGAGTATTATTTTGAGATGTGAATGTGTTTGTGTTAAATCTACACAACAGTTCATCGTGGAGCTGAATATTAAAGTGATTCGTCAAATGTTCGATATACCGCTTACTTTGACCAACAAAAAGAACCTTTATATGGTGGTCGACTAAATGAGCACCTCTTTTTTGCAATCTGCAAATTCCTATTGGGTTGCCGTCTCCATCATTCGCACATACTTCCTGCATCTGTACTCTACTGCAATCTGCAATCTATTTTACATGTGTCTTTGCATAACTACACATCAGCATAAGTAGTAGTAGTAGTAGTAGTAGTAGTAGTAGCTGTGATCCGAATGCATTGTGCCATCCCTACTATTTAGTATAGACCACACATAACTGAATGTATGGCAAACATTGAAATTCAGGAATGTTATTTCCAAAATATACATATATATTACGTGTAGCTTTTATTGTGACGGGTAAAAAACAGGGGCTGTTGTGTGTTTCATGGAGTTGCGCAACTGTGGTGTAGAAAAACGCAAGAGACGATACACTGATATGGTCACATGAGCTCAGCTACCAAAGTTTGTCAAATACCTCCACCCAGTCAAAGATCTGCTCGTCGCTGGCCATGTCTTCCAACAGGAGCCTCTCCAGCTGCTGGCTCAGCTCCTCTGGAGACAACGTCTTTTTGGACAGACCGGCTTCAGGGCCAGGGACATCCAACACGATGGACTCCAGCTTCTGTGTGTGAGATGGGCAACAAGAGGTTTCAATTGAGTGGATCCCCAATAGCAGGTCAAGAGAACTCAAGCAAGCAACCTGTTGTGAGATAAAGGCCTGGATGTCTTCTCCTTCTGGCAGGAAGTCAGTCCAGCTGAGGCCAGATTCCCTCCACAGAGAACCCACAGCTCTATGGCTCTGGAGGTGACAATGAGTGTTAATGTGCATTAAAAACCAGATCCTCTTGAAAACACAAACATCACTTGACGAACATTGAAATGCTCCTCAGTACAACGCATGCTTTCTCCTCAACAAGTATGCTTACCATGTGTTTGCATAGTATGTGCAGTATTTCAGATATGAGGATTCCTGCTCTTCCCACAGCAAGCAAGGGTTTGCTTAGTTCACTGTGGACACACAAACACAGACACGGGGCACTGTAGTGCAAGTCTGCACACGTCTGCATAGTTCCGCAACAAAGTCAAGATACAAGAGTTAATGTTTTCACGAGGAAACAGTTTATTATAGGAGTACCTGAAGAGCTCTCTCATAGAGATGCCCCCCTCCCTCAACACAGGGCTGAGCAGCTGGGCCAGGTACAGCCAGATGTGAGGAATGTCAATGGCCATGTCATCTGCCTGCTCCAAGATGTCAGAAAACCTAGACACAAAAGATTGAAAAGGCAAGCAGAAGACAAGGAAAACAAAAATTAAAAAAAAAATTAATTGGTAATGGTTTAATTTCATTTGAACATGCATCAGATTACAATTGAATGCATCACATAATCAGTTCACAGTTCCACATGTCCAAAAGGAGTAGGAAGAAGCAAAGCTTATTAAATCCTACCCCTCCATCTGGTACTTTTACAATCAGTAACTGTTACATTTGTTCACTTCCTGCTTTCCATAATACAGTTTACTTTTACAATCAGTAACTGTTTCATTTGTTCACTTCCTCCTTTCCATAATACAGTTTAACGTTGTTTTTATTAATTTACTTTAAATTAATTTACTTGATGATGTCAGAAAACCTAGACACAAAAAGTGTCAGAGTGAGGGCACTTTATTTCTAGCTTCAAAACGTATGCTGTAAATCAGGGGTCCCCAACCGGTATTAGTTCATGGGCCAAACCTGGCTGTGCAAAACTTGCAAAAAAAAAAAACCAAACATACTTTTTTCAATTTTTGTAAATAACTTAATCAAATTGGGCTGCACGGTGGGAGAGTGGTTGGTGCGCAGACCTCACAGCTAGGAGAGCAGGGTTCAATTCCACCCTCGGCTATCTCATCTCTGTGTGGAGTTTGCATGTTCTCCCCGTGCATGCATGGGTTTTCTCCGGGTACTCCGGTTTCCTCCCACATTCCAAAAACATGCTAGGTTAATTGGCGACTCCAAATTGTCCATAGGTATGAATGTGAGTGTGAATGGTTGTTTGTCTATATGTGCCCTGTGATTGGCTGGCCACCAGTCCAGGGTGTACCCTGCCTCTTGCCCGAAAAGCGATAGAAAATGAATGAATGGATGAACTTAATCAAATGAAAGTTAAAATACAGTCGTTATCCCAATATAAATGGTGATTATTGTTCTAGGTTGTACAGTGTGTATGAGTGTGAGGAAATTAAGTGAACGGACCCTTTGTAGAACTGGTCTTTTGTCAGGATTCCCTGCTGCACCAGCTCAAAGAAAAGCTGGCCCATGTGGTCCCGTGTGATCTCCCTGCGCTCCAGGGTCGACTCCACCCCAACACGCACAAACAAATGCAGCTGGGGTCCCGAAACCAGCTCATCCACGCACTGAACAGCCTCCTGCAGAGGAGATGAGATGACAATGATCACAGCCAGTCTAATTTTCAAGTTGTAAAAAGTAACATTGTTTGGAGGAAGTGACTGAATCTCAGCACCTTGTAATCATTTATGTGGAGGAACTCATCAACGATGGACTTGGACTTCCTCGCCATCTCCTCCTCAGACAGGACCGGCCCCTCTGCAGCCAGTGCCACCAGCTCAGGTTTAACTGTCACAGTAACGCAACACCAGAGTAAGTCTATTGTATATTGTGTAATTAACATGTATCGAAGTTGGCAGACCTCCCTCACCGGTTTCTTGGATACCGCAATGCTCCGACTCGGGCTTGTCCTCCGTGACACTCGGTCTCCGGGGCTCGGTTGCCTCATATTCCTGCTCTTTCTGCACCTCCTCCGGGGTGTGGCCATCTCGCAGGTCTTTGGAACTGTCGCCCCTGCTAAACGATGCAGGCTTTGACGTTGATAATGGCGGCGTTGCAGGGATCTGTGGTTTCTCGCTACGCTCTCTCACTGTGCTACTACGACTGCTGGAAAGAGCACAAATAAATAGACATTCAGTATATTGAACAGAGAATTTCAAATAGTACACAAGTCCTTAATAGGAAGACTCAAGACCTATGATTTGCTTATTTTGAACAATGCTTATATTTATTTTTACTGCACACTGAGTCTTTCCTCACCTTCCCAGAGTCCTCCTGGAGTCAAAGTCAGAGTTCTGTGGAGTAGTTGACGAGGCAGGCTGAGTCGAGAGTGTCGACTGCAGCGCTGAGTAGCGGTTAAGGCTGCTGCTGCCCCGCGATAGTTCTAAAATGAAAGGAAAGAATGTCCCAAAATGAATACAAGATAACAATAACATGTTTTAAAGGGTTTTGAGTATTGAGTTGTGGACTCCTATGGAGCAGCTACACAGGATAACAAGCACAGAAAGTGTTCTAGTTCTTCCAGAATCTGCACCTATTCAGCTGTATCTCTTTGGATTTTGTGACTCCCGTGACAACGGAACTCCAAACACTTGTGCCTGATGGTGGCGCCTTGAGGAATTGTAAACAAATGTTGCTTTCCCTTTCAAGGCATTGCTAGCAAGTAAACAGCAGTAAACAACTGAAATGTTGGCATACAACATTCTAACTACATGAACAGGTCAGAAAAGGGGAAAAAGCATGATAGGTATCTGTTAAGATAATTAAAGTTTGCTAAAATGTAACACAGTTGTTTAGGACGCGAATGTAGGCAGCTGACAGTATTGGGATGCAATGCCTAAGGATCAAACCTGAATCGCTGGCTTTAGCTCCGCCACTGCTGCCCTTTACCCATGTGCCGGGGCGAGGACCGAGCTGGATCTTCTCATCCGTTGGAGGCTGCAAAGTCAAGGTAGGAAGAACTTTTAGCCTTTGAAGTGCCAAAGTCAGAAAATTGTGATGGCTGGTTGTGCTTGAGAGATGAGGAAGAGTATCACAAGTGGATCAGACAGTTTGATGAGGTGGTATCGTGGGGACAGGGATCTGACAAATTATGAGCTTGGTAATGTCATAAATATGCACATTAGATGAATAAATTTCCTTCCATTACAAACTTTGCGTCAGACTGATGATTTTATCAATTGTTTTTCTGTATTGTATTCTTAATATTAGGTTGCAGAGATGTGAACTACAGAGTGTAATTGCTGATTTCCAAAGCGTTCCGGTATCCAGGAAGCTTGGAAAACCAACTGACCTAAGTCACAAGCAGCAATAGCCAGAGCCTCCTGCAGGGAGCACTATATTCTTCTAGGTATCAAACAAGGAAGGGGGTTGATGAGGCACCACAGACATCAGGCTTTGGGCTTTAGTGTCAAAATAGGTATGTCACCACCACATGCATTGTTAGCTACCTCATAATAACTTGTTTTCTCTCTTTATAATGCACAGAAAAGAGAAATAAATATATGTTCATGTTTCACATAATGATTGTGAATGATGGGCAAAATTCTCAAAAAGGTGCAGTTTTCCTTTAGGAAAAATGCTTTCAATAAAACAACAGATTACAAAGGAGGAATAAATACATTCAATATGGATACGTTTGTACCTTTTTATAAAAGTCAACAATAATATATTTCCATCTGTACTGGAATTAAAATAAATTTAAAAAATTCTCCTGAAAGTGAAAGTTTTCTCAGCCAAATCATTGTGTTTCTTTCTATTTAACATTTCACCACGGCAAACTAAAAAACTACAATACAAGTTCCAACATACAGCAATGACAGTATGTTTCCATACTTACTTCATGATGGCTTGGTACATAGAAAACATTCTAACTTGTGATGTGTTCATGTAGTGACATTGCAGTGGTGGACATCACCATGGCTCACCTTGGAAAACTTTGGGATCTTACTGGGGTCGATGGTCCTGCTGTTCTTGGTCATAGGCACAGTATTCCAGGTCTCTTCTCTTGGCATGCGCTGGTCTCGTTGATCTCGAAGATCTATGGAACAAAGGAGACACACCCACAAACAAAACACAGTTAAGATCAAATGATGCTGAAGTTTACAGTCAAGCTAGCAGCCAAGAGATGTTAGAACTCTTGCATGCATCCTGAGTCGGGATGAAAGTGAGATATGGATTCATATCGCTATTGGCTTTTCTGCCGATGGGTCAGCTCGTCTTCCATGGATATCAGCGAGTGATGCAGTGTCCCGGTCTGGAATTACTTTCAAGTTTTGCCTTAGGGTTGTAAATACTATGTACTATGGTGTGCTGGACAATATCAGTATATCAGTGAAAAGCCAATATCGAACATTTCTAATCCAAGTCATTGCAGTCATGCTGATGTGACGGCGGGGCTGACCTCGTCTCTTGTTTTCCTTGGAGAGCAGCTGCTGGTGCACTTTTCTCTGCTCCTCCTGCTCTTCAATTTTGGCTTCCTTATGTATCTGCTCAATAGTTTTGGGCCCTTGATCAGCTCTTCTGGACACCCAGTTGTGCTGCAGAGACAGAACAACCATACAACTTGAGCTCAGGGGCGATCGTGTCCGATTCGGTGCATTAAAATCTAGCATTTAATGCATCTCACAGTGGCCCAATATTCTGACAAGTGATTGATATTACTGATTGCTATTATGACAACATTAACATTGGACAGATGGTAGCAGTGACAATGATTCCAAAAGGGTATGTTAGGCAAAGAGGGAACACTTCCATGTCAGGCATTCACTGACCAATCTCAGGTCGATGACATCCTGCAACATAAAGCGTATCCGAGACGACGTCTTCCTCTCCTTCACTATTTTTTCCATCTGATTGAAATACTGGTCCATTCGAGGCTGAGGAGAGAGCGACGAGTGATTATTACAAAATAGGGAAGAGGTGATCTCTCTGGCTCAAGTCAATCAACTAAAAAGGGACCTGAAGATTTCATCTGAGTTCGAAATGACATCATCAGGCTCACCTTGGCCTTCTCAAAGTCGAGGTCCTTGCCGATGGTGGTGAGCAGCCTGCACAGGCACTCTAAAGATTCTTCATCGTGGTTCTTCAGCAGCTTGATCACGCAGTCGTGCATGATGACCTCCGTCAGCATCTTCAACTTGAAAAGTTCCCCGATGAATTTGATGTTGCCGATGGATCGCCTCCGAGCCTTGTCCTTGGCCTCCTCCAGCTCTTCCTGCAGCCGCTCGCGCTCTGCGGACTGGGCGGAAACATCGCAAAACGAAGTGAAGTGCTGATGTGACGCAAGCGTTGCTGGCTAAATGTGTGTGTCACGCACCGAGTCGGCAGAGTCTAGCTCTTTCTGCTTCTTCTCAAACACCACGTCATCGACTTTGTCCTTCTCAAACTCCTTCTGGCAGCGATGTAGAAGCAGTTTGCGGAAGTTGACTGTGTTGTTCGGTTTATCTGCTATTTGCACTCTGAGCTGTATAACAAACACAACAAAAACATAATCAATATCAATACACATCATGTTATGTTGATATATTCTGAAAGCCATAGCGCACTTTACAATGTGGTTTTACCTCGGCAAGGCAGCGACACATGTTTCCGTAGGCAACAGAGAAGCTCGGCTCATCGATGGCCTTTTCAAAGACCAGGTCAATGACTCCTTTGAGTCGCTCCTCTGTGTCGATGGTCAGGTCCGTCACTTGCTTCATTAGTTGGCTGAACTTCTGAGGCGTGAGCTTGTTTAAGATGCTTCTCACCTTTTTGAAGAGCTCCTGAGAGGCAGACATACATCATGCATAGATCATGAGAATTAAAATTGTATGCAGTTTTTTCTTATTTTTCGCTTCTTTATTACATGGGAAAGATGTACTTCTGCAACCTTGTGGACGTTTTTATGGCTTAAAAACATTATCATGATCTCTTCTGCTGCACAGTTGTGTCATCACCTCATATAAATATGTCTTTGGGATCGGGCGTTCAGATTGGGAAAAAAAATTATTAAAACGTCTTTGGTAGCAAATGATTATAATAATAATAATTGTGTTTATTTGTCGCCTGTGTGATTTTACTACCTGTGTCTTCAGTGTCTCGGGGTCCTCAACAACACACTCCCGCTTTGCGCCCGGCTTCCAGGCATTCTCTGATCTTTTCAGCTGAATCTCGTCGTTCACCGACATGTTCATGATAATCTTCCTGGGGGGAGGCCGCCGCGTGCCCATGCTCATTAGCTGCATGTGCGACAACAAAAACAGGGTGTTAATAATACAATACAGTAAGTAGAAACACTCCAAACTAACACACACTGTAAAGTTTTAATTTAAACATGCGTCAAGTTATAATGGAATACATAATATTATTCAATTCGCAGTTCCACATGTAGAAAAGGATTATTATATTTATTCACTTCCTTCCTTTGGACAGTCTCTACTTCCAGATCAGATTCGGAATCCAACACATATGGTTGTATGTTAAAAGCCAATATTTTAAGATACATCACTCTTTTTGTGCACTCGACAGTGTAACCAACCACAGCGGAGTGGGCGTGCCTGTAGGTGGGCCGTGGGTGGAATAAATTAAAACAGTTTTCACGGGAACCACAAGATCCAAAGAAGTACAGCTGAATAGGTGCAGATTCTGGAAGAACTATAAAGCTTTCTGTGCCGTTTATCGTGTGGAGCTGCTCTACAGGAGTCCACATCTTAATACAAAGGGCTGAAAATGAGCACAATAGGTCCCCTTTAATAGTGTAAATTAGTGTCAAAATAAAAATATAGTATAATTAACGTGCTCTCTCTTCCACTCTCTATAAAGAGCAAACGACTGGGCAACAAGGTAGACACATAAAACATAATTGAAATTAACTGGAGGGGCAGATAACATATATAATATATATCTAATATAATAGTATAACACTGAAGAGGTGTTAACATTAATTTTTTTCTTTACTCGATTACAACAGCAGTTGTGTTTAATGATTGTCCGTTTGTATGGAATTTGTATGGAAAATCAGAAACCCGTCAGAATAAAAGGTCAGGAGTAACCTCTGTCATAGACAGATATTAAATGATCCATTAAGTGTAATATTGCAGACACAATTAAAGTTAGACTTAGAAACATTTCTTACACATCAGTCATTGATTGACATCCCGAGTATAAATAAACGCAAGTACGTGTGCAACTCACCATCGCGCCTCGAGCGCTGCTCATCTGTCTGCCAAAGTCGGCAAAGGCGGGTGTGAAATCGGGTCCCCTGGAAATCACCCTGGGATCCACCACTCGAGAAGGCAGCTTGTTTTGGTTCATCTGTGCCACAATGACATGAGAGAATGAATTCTCACCAGCAGGGGGAGCAGTGCTTTTCTCTGTGCTGCAATGTGTCTCCTCTGTGTGCAATGTGTATGCTATTATTCATTATTTTCTCATTCTTCTTAGACTACTTTCATTTCATTTTTTTGGTTGAGTCATTTTTATTCTCTGATCTATTTATATGTAAATGTTACACTTTTTACTGCAACCATAGAATTTCCACACTGTGGGATAAATAAATAGTTGATCTTATCTTATACGGCTAAAATGTCACAAAGTGCTGGCCTAAAGGTTACTGTTGGTAAATGACAGCCATGCTATATTAATGCTTGGTGTGTTTTTACAAAAAAAAAAAGCTGTAGATTATGTGATTCCTGCACAGCAGGCTTTCCAGCGAGAGAAGTCCGAACCAGATGTGTATGGAAAAAAAGCCCAAGAGTGAGAAAAATGTTTGTGGGGGGAGGAGATGCAAAAAAATTGTTTCAAAAAGTCAGCTCTCCTTTAGTCTTTCTGTAAGATCTGAAACTACAGATTTGACATCAGTCAGTTTAGAGGCTCCTTTGGCAGGGGTGGGGCATCTATGTTAATGCTGCCAAGTGTGACATAATGGGAGTGTGATTTTAATCAAAACGGGATTTCAGCAGACCCCACAATCCAGCCGTGAGTTGCAAGCGTTAAACATAAAGCCATGCCGAAACTACACAGACCGACTTGTTGGCACGTTAAACATTCAAGCAGATAAAGCAGTGTCTCATTAGAAGGATAGAAACCAAGTAATGCGATAGTGTGTTTAGTTCTTCATCTCAAATCTAATCTTATGATACAGAAGCAGACTGACCCCAATATTATAATTGAAGGTGCTACGCTGCTGCTCTCTACAACCGGTTCATGGGATTTTTTTTTATTATCATAGCAACGCAAGCCTCCAGGCATAGAGAAGGTCAGGAAATACACACAGAGCTGTTCTGTTTAAAAATCAGTAATAAACATGCATCCACTTATAAACAGCACTGCTATCCTGCAAAAAAAAAAAAAAAAAAGACAAAACTCAGCTCCAAATGCTGAAAACTAGCAGGAAGTAAGACGCTGCGGCCAGTGAAAGAACTTCACATTAAAACAATCCACAATTTTTACCCTTGCAACTCACGTCTAGCCAAATTCATGGACGGGGTCTCGTCACAATGCTCATTTTGCAAAATAGAAGAGGAATCAATAAGGCACTTATTCAACGAATGTCCCATTTCTCAAGCATTTTGGACCAAAGTTTCTAGTTTACTTTTTATGTCTTAATACGCTCATTGACATCAAAATGGAAATGGTCTTGTTTCTACAATGTAACCTTCATAAAGACTTGCAGAATTGCTGTGAAATTTCTTTGTTTATTAGGAAAATTCCATATTCACAAATCCAGAGTGATGTTATGTAAGCCAAATATTCACCAGTTTTCTTCTGAACTGAAATTATTATATGAATCACTGAAGCTGATAATCAAAAACAGAAAAGCAGTGAAAACCTTTCATACATTGGAGAACGTTCTAAAAACAATTCATATGTAGAACAAGCTTATGTGACATTTTTTATATTGTTTTTAATTTTTGTTCTTATTTTCAAGCAATATCCCTCGCACATTCCTTTCTTTGTTATTTACTTTTTTCTTATTTATGGTATTGTTCTGTAGAATTGCACTTTTATGTTCCTGTAATTCTGCTTATACTGTTTTGTAATTGAAGTTTGCAATAAAATATATATTTAAAAAAATAAAAAAAGATGCTGCGGCTATGTCTATCAGTAGAGTATACCATCATTGTGGTCATCGTGTACACAAATCATTTGCTCACCTTGTCGAGCACCACATCACTGATTGGCGGGAGACCCTCTGGCTTCTGTACACAAGCAGGCATGTACTGGAAGTTCAATAGCATATCTCTGTCATACTGCCGCTTCCTGCAGGGCTCTGCCAGGTCTGGACCAGGTGATAAAAGAGAAATACATTGTATACAATGATATTAAGAAATGAGTCGTAGTAGTAGAAGTAGGCCTCTCTCTAACCTTCTAAGTCCTGTGAGGCCCCGGTGGAGTTATCTTTGTCCCCGGGTGAGACTCCGCTGTCACTGCTCTCAGTCTCCGAGATGTGGCCTGCCCCGTTCCTTAAAGGCTCCGGTTCAATCTCACCGTTCTCCTCTGGGACAGCCAGCTTCCTGTCAGCATCAGAGCCACTGGCAGGATCTGGAGTAGTGGTGGAGGTGAAGACTGATGGTGGGGTTGCTGGGTCGCCCAGCAGCGCCAGATCCACGACGACCGGATCTACGGGTCGGTGCTCGTCCTGTAGCAAGATTTAGTTTTCTGATAGATTACCCTTCCATCTCCAATGTCTGTACTTCTCTGTGCCTTATTAATCCAAGATAAAGCATTTGGACCAAAAGTTGAAGGATCATTACTTGTGTGCGGTTCAACAAGCTGTGAAGTGTGAGATACTTGCAACAGCTCGACAATGAAGACCAGAGACAGAGTTGAATTTACAAACAGTGTGCTGAATGAGCAGCGTGGATGATGGATAACACCTTGCGCCACTAAAAAGTCACATTAAGTGCTTTCCTCTGCCACATATGGAAGCATTTTCTGCATGATTTATTGTGCCTTTCCACTCCTTCCTCAATCCCTCTGTCCTGCTCCTTAGACATGCTGACATTCTCAGGAGTTTGATTTGAAAAAAACGTAAGAGAAACTATGTGAAAAATGTCCCGCTATCTTGTCCTACCTCATTCTCCTTCAGAGCTGTGTCTCTGGTGTGGATCACTTCATTTGGTTTCCTCCAGGTCTTTGGTATAACAGAAGAGGTTTGATTTACTGCAAATAAAAGTCAAAACATTATAAAAATGTGTCCTTTTAGTGTCATATTTTTCAACACATTTCAAACTCGGGATAGAATGCTTTGAAGACATTTACAACCTGTTTCATAGAAATTATAGCAATTATAGTAATTCTATAGTCAAGTGAGTCTAATTTTCAACGAACAAACCTCAAAGCACACTAACAAGACTGGAACAGTCCGAGTGAACCCACTTTGATTTAAAACCAGTTTTAAGTGTACTTACTTGTTTCAACTTTAACTTTTCGGCATTAAAATTTAAAATGATCAGAAAAGTGAACATTGTAATAGTATTAATTCATTGAATCATTTGCAAACACCTGAAGACAGACACTTAAAAAATCTAACCCCCTAACATATCATATTTCTATGTTTAGCTAGTTTGGACTGCAACACTGCGGGACTTAAACATTTGCCCATTGTGCAATTTAGACCAAATGCAGGATTTGTGCACATAGTGTGTCCCGAGCAAAGTGAGCGTTTCACTTGGTGCTTCACATTAATGAGTTTTATATTCATTAACCATAATGTAATCGAAAGTTTTGGCTCAGAATATTTTCTAGCCTAGTGGTTCCGATTTATAGTTATGCAGTTTGTAATGATATGCCATAACTTATTAAATGTATTTAAAAACACGTTTTGGAGCCTGGAGGTTCCTGGACCCCAGTTTAAGAATCCCTGCTTTAAAGAATGGCCGCTTAATGGTCAATAAAGCAATAATGTGCTTGTGCTAACAGTAGTTAAGCATTTTATTTAAGATTCGGATTCCCTAAATATATATTCTACTGTATATATTTTATGTACCTGTAGTGGGGCTCTTCCTGGTGAGTGAATTATGCTGTGACGCCGCTTCAGTCACGTTGCTATGCACCTCAGCTCCCACACTGGAGACCAGGTCCTTACTGTCTAGGGCCTTCTTCGACTCATCGGCCTCTGCTGTGGCCTGCACCAAAGGCGGAAGGCCGGGTGGGGGCATAACCTGCAAAGCTGGAGCGGGACTTGAAGTCAGAGCGACCGGCACCACGGCCAAAGACGCCATGGGAGCAAGCTCGGCTGCAATGGGCACCTCCGGCCGGACATCAGAGGGCAACATTTCTGAAGAGGAATTCTCCTGGAAAGCAGGAGAAGAAGCGAGAGGACGTGCTGCAGCGGGGGAGGAGAGAGGTGGTGGCTCGTGAGCTGGGGAGTCCACTTCGGCCTCTGTGTCCGCAAGACCGTTCACAGCCTTGGGAGCCAGCGGTGGCGAGACAGTCAGAGTCCGCAGGGCCACATCTGGGAGAGGCTTGTCTGTTTTGGGAATTAGAGGTGATGCCAAAGAATGGTTGTGGTCCCCGCCGGAGGGAGAGGGGGAGGATGATGAGGAGGTCGAGGAGGGACGGTCAACGGCATTGACCGCTGTGGGCGGGACTAACGCAGGGAAGGCAAGCTCTGGTTCAACAGTGGAAGAGGTTTCTGATACAGGAGCGCTGGCCTCCAGCGTCTCTGAAGGAGCTTCTGGATGCAGGGTCCTGGGTGAGGAAGACTTTTGGTCAAATGGCTCCAAATTTGGGGTTGCATCTGGTAGAAGAAAAGTACTAAAGTTAAACCTCAGCTGAACCACTGTCATATATAATGTTTGGATTTGGTTTTGTCAATAAAGTTTTGACTTTGGAACTATTTTTTTAACTTTCAATGGGAAAAGCAGTTTCCAAAGCCAAACAACATTTGTCTGACTTTTGAGATTCCACATTATTTGGAGCAAGGAGAGGCCCACCTGGCCCTGATTTGGCACCTGGAGCCCCAGTTGTCACTACTTGCTGCGGGTGCTGCTGCTGGGGCAAAGGGGGGTCCAATGCAAAGCCTCCAGAAGCGGCATGCTGCGGCTGAGGAGGCTGCGAGGGCGGCTGTAGTTCAGGAGTTTGCCTACTGCTCAGCTGCTGCTGTGATTTGAGGTAGAAAATAATAATAAAATGAAATAATGATAATAAATAATGAAATAATAAATGAGAAGAATGAGGGTGCGGCCATAACAACTAAACAAAAAGACACACAGACGCAGGCCAACATAGACACACTAAGTAAAGCAGCCCAGGTACCGAGATAAGCAGCCCAACAGGGTGTACTTTATATTAGAAGACGGATTAAAGAGGAGCAAAAGGAAGAGGTTGAAGTTTCAAACGTTCAGCAGCACTGGAGCCCTACCTGAGGGGGTGTAGGAGTAGAGGAAGGAGGACCGATAGGGGGCGTCGAGTTCCTGCTCCCTGAGCCCCCTGCCATGATCTCCTCAGTGATGTCCCTTCCACCCTGATTGGGGTCACGGATACGAATCTGGGAGGACAATGTCACAAAAAAAACATACCTCACTAAAGCACACAGGTCTAAGAACCTTGCCTTGTGTATTTAATAGATAAGGGGAGCTAATGCTACAGTAGTGTCTTTTAAAAATTGTAACTACTGGATACATTTTTTAATCACCATATTTATGGCTGTCTTGTGAAGAAGAAAACTACTAAGATACTCACTGTTTTCTTCTCACGCTTGGCTGGTGGAGGTTGCTGTGGTGTAGGCACTATGATGGGTGATGAGGCAGGGTACACAGTCTGCCCTGGGTAGTATGGTGGGCCAGCTGTGGGGACGGGGGCGGCGACAGACGGTGATACGGGTGGGTGATACCTGAGGGGATCTGTGCAGAGTCACAGTCAAAGAAAAAAAACCCAATTTATTATTTTGAGGAAATGGTGGCAAGGGGTGTTCTGCTCATTAGTGTTGAGTTGCAAAACTCACGATAGGGGGCAGGGTACTCCCCTGGTCCTGGACCTGGATAGAAGGTGCCAGACCCCGGGGGCTGGACAGAATACTGCTGAGGAGGCGCCACGTAGGGCGTGCTGTGTCGATACTGCAGGGAGACAAAGACATTACTAAGGACAAGAGTGGCAGAGTAACCTTCAAGTGTGGAAGCAGTGCTCTTCTCCTGAGGCACATTCAGATTGGTTTGCTTCACAGGCAGACAAAACAAAATCTGATATTGTTAAATCCACCCGACCTTCTCATTCGTCACAAAAGGAAAAAAACTGACACTGTGTGAAAAATACACTCAAAACCTTGTCGACCGATAACATTCATTGCAGAGACAATTTAGTGAAAATCTGCAGTTGGAAATCTACTCACACATTTTTACCGTGGTGGAATAAGAGCATTCAAGTCATGGCTCGCTGGCTTGTCTCATCACTTTTATACTCCTGTTTTACTGCAATTTCTCCAATTTTGTGGTTTATTTTCAGCCAAATTTGGACACACTTGTATTATTTCTACTGTGGATTGTGATTGCATTAATAAAATGACGTGTTTTGACAAGGTAGGTAAGTGTGTAGCGGGTGGATTTGACTTTAGATTCATTGATTGCATTTTATTTGTATTATGAATTGTGTTGATTATCAATAAGGACCTGCAAGGAGCAATTGCTATGACACAGCCATGGAATCGTGCCATGCCTGAGACTACCTCTTCCAGGGGGAAGCATACTACGAGTGTGCTCACACAAGCCAAATGCTTTCGGTATGAATTGGACCCAGGCACAGTACGGTTGGAGTACACTCCAAGATTCAGTCCAACTGGTATGAATTACACTTGTATTACTGAAAGGTAAACAATGATTCTTGTGTGTTTTTCTTTCTGCGTCTTTTTCCATGAAAAACGTTGAGAAGTTTGAAGAGAACCAGTCGTAATGTGTTTACATCCAGTTCAACGGCTGTGCCTCACCTGTGAGATGTAGTACTGTGCAGCCTGTGGGGAAGGAAACGGCATGGGCGCCATGGTCATCATGATTGCTTGATTAGTGGGGTAGACGGCCGCCGTGGGAGCCTGCGAACCGGGCCGTATGGTGGGCGTGTTTGTGGGGATGGTGGGCCTCGCTGTCTGCATCTGAGCCCTCTGGAAAAACTGGAGTGAAAAAATGAGAGGAGAAACACTGGGTAAGGGAGGCATAGTCTGCATTTGTCATACAAATTCCATCTATTTTCTATAGTCTTATCATATTCAGTCACCATTTTTAATATAGCAGCTCTTCCATAATAAAGTAATGGACAAAGAACTAAAATGGCACTGACTCGTTTGATGTTCCAGGCAAAACTGTTCTACTCCAGTCCTGTAGGTGGCAATAATATTCATCCCGACCACCTGATATCTCACTGCTCCACATGGTCACAATTCAACTAAACCCATTTCTTAATATTCACCAAAACAGTCCAACTGTACTGTCTAACGCTGATCAACCAACATACAAACACCACCCATACCTCTCTCTCATCTGTCACTTTCAAGCTTGTCAGAGGTAAAAATGTACAGGATCCCTTTAGCTGTGTATTGTTGAGCATATAATTATGCACCAAACACTCCAAAGGCCAAAAAGCCCCATAGCATCTTCAATTACATATAAACACTGTACACCAAGGAACAGTGATTTTACGGTTAAATGCAGTAGTTAACGCATTACTATAATACAGGGAGTGTACATCGCACAGAAAAAGGGTCCTTTTGTGACATCACAGAAGCTCTGTGCTTTGAATAACAACTTTGAATCTCTTTTTAGGCGAATATCTGTACCAGCTCATTAAGTAGACAGTCAAGCAAAAGGTAAATTGCTTCTTCTTAAATACAAGTTACCAATAATTGAGTGGTTGGTGTTACACAATGGAAACATGTCTCAAATAAAAACTACCCAAGACATTCACCGAAAAGGAACACACTTTGTACTCAATACTCCAGTATTGCCGTGAGAATTAACACTAGCCTGTAAAACCTCAATGGCTTTTGTTGCATCACTGGGGGCAGCTAGCTAGACGGCTATCTGCCTAGCTTCTCTTCTTCGGACTCCAAATGTGACTTTTTACCACAGTGACATTTTGTTTTTAAAACGAGCAATGTGGTTAGTTCAGAGCCCGGTTTTGTCCCACGAGGAAATGGATATCACATTCATGGGGTACGTACTCACTTTTTCAAGTGTCACTGAATTTTCCTCTTTAATTGTCATACTATTTATGACTAATCATCAAAACATTATTTGTATATATTTGTTTAATGAACATTAACACAATGTCAAGCCTTATTATGGTGATACTATCACAAGGGTTAGCTTAGCTCTAGCTCACTAGGTAATTTTGAATAGGGGTCAAATAGTATTTGCTTCAACTATCCGTTTTTTTTATTACAACTGTTGAATTCAGACTTAATGCCTTCATACAATGATAAATTGCCGCACATCTACTTGTAAATAAAGTAGTGTACAGTTTAAATGCTGCCAGCCATAAACAAAATACAAATAGTTGACAACTTCCCATGTATTCGTATTACTATTACTCCAAAACAACCAAAACAAATTAAACAGGTTTATGTCAAATAGTTCAGAAATCCTTTCACAAAATGTAAAGGCAAAAAGTTAATAAAAGTTAATTTAAGGGGCCGTTGGAATTTTGTAACGGCAGCCCTAGCCAATGGCACTCATCATAAATAAATTGAAATATGTACAGTTAATCCATATGATCAGTATCAGTCGTATCATAAATTAAACCATTATCAAAATAGTTTGATGATCTGAATCATATAGTAAGTGTGACAAACAACCCCCAAAAAATAAAAAACAAACAAATCAGGAAGGGGGGGCCAACACATTTTCACATTCCTGTATATGTGCTTCCACCAACAAAGATCAGAATCAACCATGTATTAAAAATATGTGGTGAAACACCCAACAAGGAAATGGCAATAACAATAAATCAGGCTGAACGTCATTTGTTGAAATCAGCTCAGTGGAAATTGGGGAAGTGACCTGGGAAATGATGATAATCGGGAAGAGAAAAATAACTCAGAAAAGCTGGTCACGCATGCGGGTATCAATCGTCAGAAAAAAACAGATTGTCTTGCAAGAAGGGCTTTGAAATAAATCACTGGAACGCCTCTAGACCTGCATCCAGGCAACAGGCAAGAGGCTGCTAACAGAAAAAAAATGAAATGTAAACTAAAAACTCGACAACTATAACATATGCATCTCTTTCATTCAGCATGCTTTTTGTGAATATGTGCAAGCTTGTTAAGACATGAGCCATACATGAGGAACACAAAAATAGCCATGAATAGAAAAAGTGTTCCTCTACAGAGACAATGAAGAAGATGGAAAGGGGTCCATCACGTAAAACGCAGGGAGAGGGATGGCACGGCTTGGGGATGAACCCTCATCACCATCATCATGCCATGCAGGTCTGCCGGGGCAGAAGAGGCAAATGTGTTACCTGGATGGGCCTGAATCCTCCCTTGAGAGCAGGAAAAGAGAAAAAGCCAATTGCACCAGTGAGACTGCAGCCACACACACACACACACACACACACACTTCCATCTACCTGTCATAGACCACTTGGGACAAAAATATGAGCAGCGCTGAGTGGGAGGTGGAGTGGAAAAAGCTTAGCAGGAACAATCAAAAGTTATCGGCTTGTCGACACAAAAGTACGTACCCCATCACAGATAGACATTTTGAAGGGGTATCCCTCACTCTCTCATTCCTAAGGTGGCATATTGGAGTCCTAATGAAACTACATGGCTGTTAACTGCTACAGCAAGTATCCGAATATGGGCGATCGGAGCGATGTTGTTCTTATTTTCAGCACTCCCTTCTCCCATCAAAGTGCTTTCGCTCTTTGTTCAGGCTGCATTTGTAAATAAGAATGTGTTCTTAAATTGCTTGCCTGGGTAAATAAAGGTAAAATAAAGTAAAAATAATAAAAATAAATGTTGCACACTTCTAATTGAGGCACTACTTTGAGTCATGTCCCCATCCTACACCGCACTGACACTAATAATAATAATAATAATAGGCTATTCCCTTGTTGTGGCTCATAGATGAAAAATGACAACACAGTAGGGTTGCGCGATATGGACTTTAGCATATATGGCCGGGCTGACAGGTAATGGAGGGCTGTGTTTGGTTGCCTGTCGCTGCTGGGTCACGTGAAGGTAAATCAAACACGGGAGAGGGAGGAAAACCAACTGAATATTGATACCAAGATATTTGGATTGATCTGCCCACTACTAGTGTGGCTAATGTATTTACAGTCAGAGGTTCTAGTACACAAAATGGGGTGTTGAGCTTCAAAAGAAAAAAAATGGGAATCCAACTCCAAATTCGTATCTGAAAATGACATTTTCCACCAGCTTCGCCCTTTTGGGAGCACATCCAAACGCACTCACACCCATGCCATTGAAGTTCAAAAGATGTTATTCACACCAAATACATGACGCAAAACTCATGCTTGCTTCAGGACCCACTCTTGACCAAGCCAATGGATTTTCTCACTGCTGCACATGGAGTGTCTTACAAGGACACAATGGACGTTTCTACCATTGGAATAAAAAGGCCACTGTTTGGCTTCATCTGCTTTCCAACTCTACTTCCGTGGCAGTGCAACAGAGCATAGCGACAGTGACAGCCAGTGCATGCACTGTGTGTGTATGTGTGTGTATTTTAACACTAACGGCAGCACAACGCCCAACACTCTTTGACCTCATACGAGATACAGTCAGAAACAGCACAGAGACGGACGTCTGGATGACAGAGAGTGTGGAAGGCATGACTCAGCAGACACAATGTGTGCCATCAGCAGTCGGACATGTTAGCGTCCGCAAGGTGAAAACACACTGATTTTACACAGCCAAGCATGACCTCCTTATCATGGCCTTCCTTCATAATCTAGTAACACGAATGTCTAACTTGAAGGAGAGAGTGTTTTTCCTAATCAATCTTATTTCCCCCTTGAAAAACACAATAAATGTTTTATAAGGCATATGGTCTTTTTTTCCCTTGAATTCAGTGTAATGGTAATGGTATGGCTTAAGACCATACCATTTATTTTAATAATCAAGATACATAGTAGCATTTCCACTGATTACATACAAACATGACTTTCATGTTGGCACAAAATGAACGTTAATTATCATGCATCGCATCATCAAGCCTGGCGATCGATAGACACCCACCATTAAATACCCTACATGATGTTGTTAAATTACCATTTTAAGGCCAGTATGTACCTGATGGTGGGTCGGTCGCGGGCCCGTAGCAAACTGGTTGGAGTGTAGAAGAGGTCCAGTCAGGAGTGTGAAGCAGTGGCCGCACAAGGGACACAGAGATGAAAAATGTGAAAAACTGAGCGACACAAATGCAAAAAGGCATCACCATATTTCGCAATCAAGAAAATGCAGGAAGATGAATAAAGCAGAGATCTGCACCATTTTCAAGTACAAATTTAAAAGCATTTAAGACATTTTCAAGACATGTATGGAAATATTAAGACTGTACCCAGCACAAAAAAAGAAGATAAACATCATTATTTAATTTGCCATGATGCATGCCAGGTGCATGTACATCATTGATTTTACTTTACAATTAAATTGCACAGAGTGGACTTTATATAGTCCCCAGTATAGCAAACCCTCAGAATGTTAGAGAAATGCATCTGGACTCTATGGTACTGGTCAACCTCATTCATGAGTCAAGTCGTCTTTACTGTCTGTGTAGGGCAGTGAATTATACAAAAAAAAAAATCATACTTTTACTGGTGGTGGGATATTGGGGCAACACTCACCGGGCGACTCTGTGGCTGTGCATTCATTGGCTGTGTCTGAGGAGAATACACTAGGGGAGCTGAACCAGCATTCTGCCCATGGTTATATGGAGACTGTAAAGAGTGGGAATACATAAGGACGACAGGTCAGGTGATGTGTTACAATGAAAAAGACACTTCTTCAGTCACAATGTTATGAACAACAGCACATATGGCATCAATTGTATTTTGATGCTGCTGCAAGAAATGCATTTAAATTGGGGTTGATTTCCTTTGCAAAGCGGTACCCTGAAGCTCTGCAAGTACTGCACTGGTTTTATTACTCATCTCATGCTCAGTGGAGCCAGGTGCTGGCGGGTTTATCTTCTTTTCTCCAAGCGACTGTCGGTGTGGTTGTGCCCATTTAAGAGTGTGCTGGCTGACGTGCTATTTATAAAACGTTAAGACCAGAGCTGCTCCAAAGCCACAAAGTGGGCTAGAACTATGAGGCCCTCACAAGTTTCCAGGGAAGTCGAGCGATAGCAGCGACGCAACGCTGATGGTGCTTCATTTGTGGTTTGACTGTTGTCTTTGTGTGTTTGTTTGGTGTTAGCCGAGTGTGCAATCCCATTCCATTCTATTTACATGAAATATGATGCATCACAAACATTGCAACATGCACATTTTGTTACATAAAAAGGGCAAATATATATGTTGTGTCTGATAAAAAAAATATGATGATATATTTATTTCCTGTTATAGGCAAAATTTAACAGCAGAATTGTCATTAATATATGTATACAATTATGTATATGTATTTCAAAGACTTATGTGGCAGTTAGGCATACATGCATTTTTGATAATCGTGGTGGCTTCAATACAAGCCATTAGTCTCACAATTAGGTTCCTTTCAGTTTGTAAAGTTATCGTTAAGATAGATAGCAAGGCCAGACACCGCTCACAAAACCATCAAAACGCGTCCTTAAAAAGTGGCATTGGAAAATTGAGAGCAGCAACACTTGAATTGCATTTTCTTCATATCAATGGTGTTTTTAATTCAGAAAGACTTTACATGACAGTGCAACGTGCAAAGATGAACGTGCAGAGAGGATGACGGCGCACACGGTTGCACACTCACCCCTCCGCCTGTCTCCCAGCCCTTGGGGTAGCGATATGGGGGAGCTGTGGGTACTGATACCTGAGAGAGCGCCGGGGAATGGGCATGACCGGGCGGAGTGCCCGCCAAGTTTGGGTGTCCCTTTGTGATGTCGTGAGCGTTGTAAGGGGGACCAGCATGTCTGGGAAGCTGAAGCACATGAAGCAGTGAAGTGGTTACATACAATCGCTGCTGCTAATGAAAAGCATACAGTGATATGACTTTGGCAGTTCTCTAAAATTATTGCCAAGTTTATAGCAGCAAGAATACAGAATACATGTATCAAGAAGCTAACACTTGATACAACAACCTGTAGCGGCACTTGATTAAAAAACATGTGGATATTTTTGTGAAATTGACCACTCTGATGTGTTGAAAACAATTCAAACCAGCTGCATGAAAGCCGACACAGTTAAGGCAATATTTTTTTTACTGGGTTCTGTGTAAAAAAACAAAGGTGATTAAATGCCAGATCTTTTGTTAAAGCTCTGATGGATGAACTTTACAGGATTGTCCTGTATTAAAAACTTGTCTAGAGAATTCACTACTGGGGTGTTTACATTACAGTACATGTCTAGTTTCTGTTGGAGTATGCCAGGGCTAGGCAAACCGTGGCTCTTATGCATGTTCATACTAAGTGGGATAGGATAAGCGGCATAGAAAATATATGGATGGATAGTTCAAAGTTATGTTGGACTTAAAGGTGAAATGTAAAAATTGAATGCAAAAAAAAAAAGCTTTCAGAATTTGCCAATTCAAATATATATACATATAAATATATATATACACACACACACACACACACACACACACACACACACATATGTATATATATATATATATATATATATATATATATATATACATATACAGTACGTATACTAAAGAAGTATTCATAGTTCATTGTTAAGTGTACTTCGAAGTAGGCCTACACATGCATTTCTATATGTTCTATTCTACTGTAAATGTAAAAGTTAATAAGCTTTGTTTTGCGGCTCCGATGGAAAAGGGGGCAAAATGGCTCTTTTAATAGTAAGGTTCCCGATCCCTGGACCAAGCCAATCTCTCAATACTCTCTAATGGTCCACGCTTTCCAAGGATGATACTGGCCTCAGCTTTCGGGATGGCAGCGTGGTAGGAAGGATCTTGGCTGAGGCAGCTGTGAGCTGGCACTGTTCTGGAGGGCCTGACACATCACAGAATGAGAACACACACCGCAGAAAGAACGTAGCAGGGAGGGGGGGGGGGTGCAAAAAGCATGAAAATGTAACAACACAACTCTTCTTCAAATGGGCCTTTTATTCCAATCTTCCAACAACACTGACATTCAAGTTAAAGAGAAGCGTTGCAATGCGGCTATGGATCAGAGGCTCCGGGGAGCAGCAGCCATGCCTTTCTGCATGTCTCCAGCTTCTTTGTTTGGCCCATTTCCCTCACATGACCTGGGATAAAGCAACTAATCTAGCTGCTGTTGCTAGGGGAGGAGCCTGCTTTGCTTTGCTTTGCTTTGCTTTGGGCGACTGACTGATTCTGAGAACATATGGAGTGATGGGGTGGGGGAGGGCCAGTTGTATAGAATCCGTAACATGAGGGGAAAAGCAAACCCCTCGTCCTCCTTGCACGGCACTTGCACAACACTTTACACCACGGGCGCCACTTTCATTGTAAAATCTTAGTGATTATCCACCATACCCTCAAACTCATCAGGTCCCTGCAGCTGAATGCACATTTGGTTTGAATAAACAGGAATCCAGATTGCTCAACTTTAATTGCAGCACAGAGTGAACAATACCCATCTGCAAAATGAGCCATGCGGCGATGCATAGTTATACTCAAAAATACACAATCATGATCAGTAGAATAGAATATATGTTACTGATAAAGTACCCGTGCTCTGTTTAATTTTAGTGTGAAATGTGGCATCAAACACAGCTGAATACATACAGGTGTGTGTGTGTTTGTGGAGACTCACGCTATAGACGGCAGCCACGCCAGGCTGTGTGGAGAAGATTCTGTCATCCAGTGATTGCGGAACCCGGGGAATTCTGGAAAAGTGCATTTTAAGGAAAACTGGGTGTTGTGATACATGCAACTGTTTGGGTCTTTCATTCATGAGGCTTTCAAACAAGCGTGAGTCTTTAATTGTTACAAACAGCAAAGATGAAGCCCCGTGAGGAGATTCGGTACTCTGAGTGGGGAAGTTGTAAGTCTGCAGAAATGACACACATTCAATATATTGTCCATGATAGCGTAGACTTTTATACCCAAAAGGGATTTCCTCTGAGCTGAACAGCTTGCAGACTTTCATTTCAAGGATTCCCCAAATGCCCCGCCCCACGAAACAAGCATCCCTCTCTGAGAGTACACCATGTACCTTTTACTGTAAGTGTTAAAGGGAATATGTGAAATGGATTTCAGGACAAGCTGGGGTAAAGGTGCAAAAACTGGATAAACTATTGTGCCTGTGGCGGACACACTATAATTAACCAGTAAAATGTCCTGTTATGACTTGTTCAAATCTAGGATGAATTTGAACAGATGCCAAGCACCGCTTTGAATGGGCAGATAGGAGAGGTTAGTCCTCGAAGTCACATGACTTTGAGGAAACCAAAGTTCTGGCTGTCCTTCCTTCTGGCCCGAGTCATGCCTCGTTGTTCTCCCAGGCCTTCGTCCCCACATAACCACCTGTCTATGAACAAGGCGGACTCAAAGTAAGGACAGCCACAAATAATAATATAAAAATATCCAAATTTGTCCATTTGTTGGTATTAGATTTTAGTGTAAATCAATCCATGTACAGAGTCTAGTCTAGCCTGAAAATGTTGTCTCAGGTGATAACATCTACAGTATTTTAAAAATCTGGGTTCACTCTGTTTTGTGCAAGAATTTTCCCTATATCATCTCTGTAAATATGCTGTGTGTGTGTAAAGGTGGCATCTTATTTGGGCACACTTCTGGGAACTGACTGTGATGTCTTGGCCGGTGAAGCACACATTTCCCAGCCTCCAATTTGCTTGTGATTCACATGGTCGTGTTTTTTTAGCAGCAAATAAACCCTTTTTTGGGGGGTGAGGGGTACATTTTTTAACTGCCCGACTGGCAAATAGGAATCCTTTATACTATTTTTTTCTTTTTGTGTAGAGCCTTAACACAACAGGGCCATCCCAAATGGGCATGCCCACGACAAAGCATCCCATTTCTGATACAATTTGTCACAGAGCTGATACAATGATTTGGACAAGATTTTAAGACCAGTTTTGCACTGTTGAATTTTAAGGAGGTTAAGTAGAGATTTAAAATGCAAAAAAAAAGAAATGGGAGTGAGGCAATTTTTTTTTTAGTTAGTTATTTATTGCAAGCAAGTATTTCAGTTTATCAAACGTTTGAGACCACAACCTTTAAAAGCCAAAGAAATGGCAAAAACGTGGATTCTATGTCATTTTCTGTCAGGCATTGACACTGTCGTGATCTCTTGATGGCAAAGGCAAAAATGCTTTCTCTCTGTTAATGCACTGATTTCTGCTGAGGTTGGACACATTTTAAACTTAAAAAGATTCTGACCCCGGACTCACACCTCCGGTCCTGATCCAGTCCAGCTTGCCGCAAAGTACCACCAACATTGACTCTGGTAGATACAGCAGCACGAGAGAGACATTGAAAAGGTGAAAAAAAAGTTTTATTCTTTGATGAGAATAAGTGTAACCTTGATGGTAGTGATGTGTGATACCGATTTTGTTTACGATCTGAGTAAAATTAAGGCTGGTATCTACAACATCGCACATTCACTTTGCCAGGTAAATTTTACAGAGTGTATTTCATATTATAGCATAAAAAGATATATGCCAATTAATTAAATAGCTATTTAAATACCATTAATTTAAAGAAAATAGTAAATTAACAGTTAAGTTACAGAGGAACTGTACTTTTTGGGGGGGGATATATTTCTTGTGCATTCTAGTGCAAGAAAACGAGTTAATATAAGCTAGCCAACAATGGACGTCATGGGAAGTACCTTTTTTTACATAACTGACTTCTATATTAGCCAAGCTACTGCGATATTGTAATCGTAGCAGCTATATTTATCTGGCGGACTAACATGATGCCTCGCGAGCCACTAGTATCAGCATCACTCACAGATGGATGCTGTCAGGATTTTTTCTTTCCTGTTGCTGTATCTATGCTGCCGTTATAGCGTAAGCTATATGGGCAATGTGAAATCAAAGCGCCTAAGAAAAACATGTCCGAACCATCTCAGTCTGGCCTCTCCGACATTATCTCCAAGGCCTAACATGTAATGTACCTCTGATGTACTCGTTCCTGATCCTATCCATCCTGGTCACTCCCAATGTGAACCTCAGCATCCTCATTTCTGCTAGCTCCAGTTCTGCTTCCTGTCTTTTCCTCAGTGGCACCGTCTCTAGGCCAAACAACATGGCTGGTCTCACCAGTTTTGTATACCTTTCCTTTCATTTTAGCAGAAACTCTTCTATCACACCTGACACTTTTCTCCACTCGTTCCATCCTGCCTGCACACGCTTCTTCACCTCCTTTTCACAATCTCCATTGTTCTGAACTGTTAACCCCAATTATCCACCTTTTGTATCTCTTGTCCCTGTCACCTCACTCTTCCACTTGGGTTCCTGTCATTCACACACATAATCTTCATTCCTCTCCTTCCTAGTGCAACCCTCCACTCTTCTAGCATCTCCTCTACCTTTTTCCTACTCTCACTACAAATCACTATGTCATCTGCAAACATCATAGTCCATGGAGATTCTTGTCTAACCTCATCTGTCAGCCTGTCCATCACCACAGCAAATAAGAAGGGACTCAGAGTTGATCCCTGATGCCGTCCCACGTCCACCTTGAACTCTTCTGTCACACCACTGTCTTACAGTCCTTATACATGTTGTTCCATGATATTCCAGTTCATAATATCCGCCTGGCAAAAGACTTCTTCCAGAAACATCACTTTTTTGGACCATCCTGCGCGTTACTCCAATTTAAATCCAACTGAGAAAATTTGGGGATGGATGGCAGGGGAAATTTACAAAAATGGACATCAGTTCCCAACAATGGATGCCCTCTGTGAAGTCAACTTCACCACTCGAGCAACAGTCCCTCCAGCCCCCCAAAAAACTGGCAAGAAGCATGCTGAAACCAATTTTTTAGGTGATTAACAACAATGGCGCAGCTTTTCATTACTGTAATTTTTTCAATTTTTTTCCTTTTCATCAGCTTTTCATCAGCTGATTAACAGCATCTTTCACTCATTACAATGTTTGTTTGCAATAAATTTCTTCTTTTTGCATTTCAAAGCTACTTAGAACCTCCTCAAAATCCAGCAGTGCAAAATGCAAGAATTTACATTTTGCACTGCTGGATTATCACCTCTGTGATAAATTGCTTTACTTACAACCTGCTTAAGATCCAACAGTGCAAAACGGAAATTTTTGATGTTTTTTCCCAACTTTTTGCCACCATTTAACACCGATTAGATATCGATATTGCAGCCTTGCATATCGTTCTGATACAGATTGCAATCAGATATCAGCACTAATCGTGCATGCTTTTATTTTGTAGTGTGAAATGATTAAGTGATATTACTCATAGAACAATAATCAAGCAACAGTAAGTATGAGAAAAATGGACACATTCACTTCTTTATGTATCTGGGGTGTAGTGTAGACAGCGTTGCAGCTAAAGAGGGGTAGCACCTTAAGAAAAACAAATTAGTGTTGTGAAGCTACGACCATAATCAATCAAATAATCACACACACACACAAAAAGAAAGCTATCCATGCAACTAGCATAGGAGACCATGCCAGTATGACGCAGGCTACCTGGAACTCTCCAAAGCAGAGAAAACACAAAACGAGGCACAGGAAGTGAGCGGAGATGTCCCAGATGGTGCAAACACAAACGCTCTCTCTTCGTGCTGGCCCACTCGCCTATCGCTCATTCTTCCCCAAACACACATGGAGACACACACACACACACACACACACAAAGTGGTGCTAACAAAGCTTTCACTGCCTGCTTCGGCAGCACACACACAATGGGTGCTACCTTGGTGAACTCAACTCTCACATTTAATTTGTGAAAACATGGCAAACTTTCAGAATGATAAGGGAGTCGGTTGCGTCTGGGCTTTCATTCAGGTTTTCAATTTATAATGTGAGAAGACGAGAAATGAATGTACTGTGAAATAAAAAATGAGAGTTGCGAATATTGCATTTTGTTAATGTTCTGGTAAAAGAAGCATATTGGCTTTGCTTGAAATAAGGTTTGAAAATAAATGTTACAAAAATGAGGAGCTCTCACAATAAAAAACATGGTGATGCCTAATATAGCCAGTACTACATTTAAACATTTACACTGCATGTATGTGATCAGTATTGGTATTGGCCAATTTCACTCATTGATTATCGGTATCATTAGCATAAAATCCTGATCGGAACATCCCTAGTTAAAACTATAGAAATCAAAGACTGAAAAACAGCTTTAGCTCGTGCCACCGAAAGATCACCAAAAGTGATGAGAATGCACCCCCGGTAGTTACAATCTGCCCGTGTCCATAATTTCACATCTTTCCTGCCAATAACTGATGAAGCCTTGAAAATTGTCCATGTCTCAGTCAGTAGCACCTGAGGCATCATCAAAGTCAGGGAAGGGAGCCCAAATATAGTCGTGATAAATAGCATCTCAAACATGTTTAAACTTACAACAGTTCCCGCTTATTCGTGCAGGTCTGCAAGAGCGTACATAACATAGAACATATTGTTCCGATTTAGCACGTTTCCTGCAGAATGGCAATCACTAAAAGAAAAAAAAACATGTATTATACATCGGCCAGACTGGGTAATGTCAACAAAAAGCACATCATCATCTGCTTCAGATTTCCAGGTAGGAAATTAAAAGGTTGAAAACAGCAGCCAGGAAAATGTTAAACATCTTATTTCTAAAAGTAACCTTGCCAATAATATCCAGAACATTAATAACGAACACAGACTCCACCAGGTCTTGTTTTTGTTTTCCAACACATCCCATAATTATCATAAAAAAGAAGACCTCAGGAATGCGAACAAGGCGACAGCCAAGTCAACAATGACTAGCGTGACTTTTATTTGCATTGAGCTCAGTGCAGTTTCTGTTCGATGAGTGTGCAGGAAGTCGCCTCTCTCTGGAAAGAACTGTCCTGTATGCTGGCTCATAACAGCTCAGCAGTTTATTTATAACTTCCCCTCAGTGAGTATGCGTGAGAATATTTTCACAAACACACCTGCCTTTAAGTACACTAGTGCAGCTTGTATATATATGTACATCACTTGGCCTCATACTTGAACATGACAGCACGTCTGACTTGCTCGCATGATGAAAATTAGCAATGGTAACTACTGTGTTGGCTGGATTTCCACTACACGGCACAAGTGACACAATTCTGATATTTTATTCCCTCTTATGGTGTTTATTTCGGATCTGTGTCATGGCAGTATAAGCAGCGGGTAAAAAATCAGCCCTCAGAGTCATAAGATCTCATGTCACAAGATCTCGCGAGATTAAAACTTCACTTTTCTCTTTCAGAAAAGACACACAAACACCACGCGGCGGCGCCATTATTACAGACCTAAAGTTTGACTCCAAAAGTCTGATTTTGTTGAAATTTCTCACAGCTCAACATGTAATTTAAGTCCGTTCAGACGAATTACCACTAATCTTGGTACACACCTTTAGGGAACTAACAAGCAGATGTCACGATAGTCAATAGATTTATTAAACGCTGGGTTACAGTATGTTTCGGTTAACCACAATGAGCGCCAGAGGGCTCCCTTTGGTAGACATGCAACGCTTCATACCTTTCAAATTGCTTTTATTTTAAATCCGTCTGGCAATATCACACCATCTGACACATGTGCGTCTATTTTTGCTGTGTAGACCAGGCTTTATGTAAGCAGCGCTTATTGATGGGGGACGAACGATTATCTTATACGACCCAAAACACCAGTTTTAAAAGGACTACATAAGAAAAGGCATGGTGCTCAATATCACCTACTTTCAATTTCGACGATGAGTTAATTACACATAATCACGTGTCCTTTTGTTTCGCTAGCACAAGTACCCAATGCTATGTCTATCTTGTTTTTCAAAAATATTCCAAAAATGAGCAAAGGCGCAATAGAGCTTCACTGACGCCTCTAATGTGAACTGAGCTTTTGAAATCTATGAGCGTAAAACGCTACAAGATCGTTATGCGTTCCCTTGTAGCCTGTCAATGATTTGGCACAGTATTTAAACAATTAGCAGTAGTTCTTAAGTATAAATTAGCCCCACAGCTGTATTAGTTTCAGACAAAAGTAGTGGATAATACACCGGAAATCACTGAACAGAAAAAATGATTAGGTTAGAGGATTTTTCCGTCTGTTTTGAATCTTCTGGAACGGATTAATGACAATAACCAAGGTTCCACTGTAAATGGAAGTCATGTTACTCAGGTTAAAGAACTATTATTCTAAGATAAGGGCTAGGTGGCCTGGGAAAAGGCGACGGTTTCTCAACTGGGCCTGCAGCAAACTGAGGTGAGTTGGAATGAAATAAGGAGAAGGGAGGGGGCTTTGGCAAGGCTGGCTGACCTGGGCCTTTGTTGGTAGATTGTGGGAAGCGCCACCTTGGCCTCTTGTACTGAATGCTAAGCAGTGCCACCATTGTCTGGCTAGCACGGCAGCAGACGCATGCGCTGGGTGTTCCTCCAGCAACCAAGAACAGTAACAGACCAAAGACACACACAGTCAGGCACCGCACTGTCGTGTCACTCCACATCCTGCAAGTGGGAATGGACACAGCGTAACACGCTTTCACGTGCCTGACCTTTTAGGAGTAAAGAGGTCACTTTAGAAGGTGACATTTAAGATGCTTAAATGTGAACATTTAATGCAGTGGTGCATGGAGAAGTTAGTCCATCACAACACAAAGTTAAACTACATACTAAAGACATTTACCGGTAATCTGTGCTAACACTAATGCCGCTAACCCGGCTGCAGAGTGCAGCATGATTGCTATTTTATTCTCCGGGTACTCCGGTTTCCTCCCACATTCCAAAAACATGCTAGGTTAATTGGTAACTCCAAATTGTCCATAGGTATGAATGCGAGTGTGAATGGTTGTTTGTCTATATGTGCCCTGTGATTGGCTGGCAACCAGTCCAGGGTGTACCCCGCCTCTCGTCCCAAAGACAGCTGGGATAGGCTCCAGCAACCCTGTGACCGTTGTAAGGATAAGCGGTAGAAAATGAATGAATATATGAATATCCTATTTTATTTCAGTGGCTCATTTTCTATAAGATTGTTTACATTTTAATAAAACTTTGCACACATATGTATTTGGCTTTGACTTTTGTCTAAATTCAGTGTATGGAAAAAATATCGAGATATATATTGTATATCAATATTCTACCTATAAATATATCAAGATATGAGTTTTTGTCCACATCGCCCAGCCCTAATCAGTGGGTCTCAACTCCTGTAAAGTTAGGTTCGGTAGCTATCGGAAGTCCCACTGAGCACTCGGGAGTGTGACCAACCACAGCGGAGTGGGTGTGCCTGGAGGCGGGCCATAGGTGGAATGAATTAAAACAAGACTGTTTTCAAGGGAAGCGCAACATTCAAAGAAATTCTGGAAGCTCTAGAAAGCTTTCTGTGCTGGTTATCATGTGTAGCTGCTCTATAGGAGTCAACAACTCTTACAAAGCGCCCAAAAATGAGCATAATAGGTCTTCTTTAAGTGCGGTGCACTTCCCTGAACCTAGGAGAGTTGGAAGAGGTAGGCCTGGGCCTATGGTCAGTACTCGTGCACGAGCACCAATCCTGGATGTCTGTTGGTTATTAATGATAACAACCTTGCATAACAAAAATAAACAAACACGGTATAACAATCCACAAGTCCAAGCTCAAGGTTCCCTTTTTGCAGCAACAGACATCATGTACACACACACACTTTAGCACAGGTCCAAAAACTGATATGGATCCTGAATTGTGAATATTGATACATGGATCATTGAGTTAGGCTTTGGGTTATAACCAAACCTAAGATGTGTTACAAAAAAAGAAAGTGGTTAAAGGGGAACTACCTAACTCGTATTAACTTGTTTGTTTTTCACTCTAGAATGCACAAAAAAGGGAAAGAAATGTGGATTGAGAATGATGGGCAAAATTCCAAAAAAACTGCTGTTTCTGACGCATTCAAATTGTTATATGCAGTATTCTACACTGGTCTCAAGGTGTCAGTTGCTGAAACATAAAAGCAGCCTTGATTGCCGCAGCAACAGGCTTTTATTGCAGGTTGGAATTATCTCACAACAGGCATAGCAATAACCTATCATCCATTTTCCTCCACTTATCCAGGCTCGGGTCACGGGGGCAACAGTTTCAGTAGGGAATTCCAGACATCCCCATCCCTGGCCACATCTTCCAATTCCACAGGGACAACAAGGCATTCCTGGGCCAGTACAAGTACTCCAACCATAATGCTAGCTTTGTTTACATAACATTACGCACCGCTTATCCGCAGGCTACAGGACCTATGAAGTGACATAAAAAGACGGTCGCCGCATTAAAATGTAGCAACCTACCAAGTTAACTAGTTATGCTGTAATGTATTTATTCTAGACTTAAGAATAGGTCAGTGTGGGGAAGAATATTATAATATATATTTTTTTAAAACTTAAAATAGGCCAAAGTCAACTAGGACACTGCTTTTTCGTTATTTCCTCAGCCGTGATAGCACTAGGGAGCGTTTTTCAAACCGTGATGTAGCGAGGGACGGTTGTATATGTAAAAAGCGGATAAAATGTACAATGGGCTTCTTAGACAGGCGTCGATAAACAACTGCTTAGCATTAAAGCTGGAGACACACAAAACAAAGTAATCGTGGGGGTTCCCAGTAGGACTATTAATAGCCATTTTTTTTTAAAAATGGTAGATTTTCACAGACACTGCCAATACACCTTTGTGATGTATCGATGCAAAATGGTAAAATATGGAAGGATAAGTTTATACCACAAAATCCCAGCAAAAACAGGAAGTATCATATACAAAATAAAAGCACCCTCATACATAATGACATGCAAAAACCCACGCTGTAATATGCATGACAAGACCCAGTAATAAAGAACAAGGTAGCGGTCTCAGGTTTCCCCAAGCACTGCTCACACATCACTTTAACAGCACGTCTTTGGTTGACTCCGATGCAGTTCAGTTTGCTATATCTAAAATTTCCCACGATTTTTGTGAAAAATGTGCCAGATCCAAATCCATTAAAAACCTACATTCCCTGACTGCCAGAAGAACCAATCAACATCATGACTTGTTCCACTATCTGTCTTAGTGCCACCTTGCTGTAATTATAAGAATATACGACAAAAGTGCAGTCATTGACCAAATGTAGGTTAGTCTGTCTCGTTGTAAACACCTTCCCAGGTAAACAGGCCAACGTGTTAAGACACTTAGCACAATACTGCGTGTTAATGGGTGACAAAACACGGTCACGGCAGTGTGACATAACTAAACGGCAATTAAGAGAGAAAGAAAAAACATTTCATAGCCATGTCAGACCAAACAACGTGTTATAATGTGCACTTGTAATTGCGACTTGTCACTTACTGGTTTATCCGCCTGACAGCTAACAGGCCCCGTCAAGGTGCGTTCTAGTGGATAATGTTCAATGGGAGGGGAAGTGCAATCCCCCAAAAGCTGGGCCTTATTTAGTCCAAAATATTAAACATTCACGGAGATGCAGTTAGGTGTGTTGCGAAGTTGAATTGGCACATTTACGCGGCTAATGCACCTTGCTAGCTGCCAGCCATTAACAGCGAACAAAGCCGGCGCCGGTAGCCGGTGTCAGAAATGACGAAAGCCCGCTTCAACCAACAATGTCAACTGCTTTGACACACGTCCACACATTATCAGGCACCCCACGAAGACTTAAGCGGCTACGGGTGTAACAAGGCCTGGCGTTTTCGGGTAAACTCTCCCGAAACAACATTTAGAAACCGGCTTGCGACGCTAGCGTTAGCATACCTAGCAGGCTAGCTATTCGCACCCCCTCCCCATCTCAGCAACACCATCAGCATCCAGCCACCACTATCACACTTAAATAAGCATGTCTGATGCTGTCAACAGACATATTAATAAAGCAGTTCGTGTTACCGTGCAGCAAAAGGATACTGTGTCGGCTGTACAGCGCCGGGCTGGGGGGCTGCCGGGGCTCCCGGCGGCAGAGACACGGAGGTCAGGGTAGCCCGCAGTTGACTCGACGGAGAGGGGCCGCTTCCAGGTCCGCTAGCAGCGACAGCGGCGGGTTTGGGGACTACTTTGGGTGGCAAACTCATCGTAAAAAAACAACCATCAACACATAAAAACAATTGCCTAATAATAAGAAATAGAAAAAGCAAGCGTCGCTTAGCTTGCACACATTGGAGCAAGCCTAGTGGATTGTTGAAGGAGGCAGGCCCCAAACCCCTCAACGAAGCGGGATAACGAAGCTCAAATAGTAACACAAATCTTTCCCTTTTTCATGGAAAGTCGCTGCTCGGATCAGCGGTGCTGTTCATGGGGACGGTGGGAGGTTTTTAGCCTCCCTCGCCCGTCCGGAGCCTCTCTGCGGATCCCGGCCGGGCTCACTCCTTTTCCCCAAAAGAGAGAAAAAACGAAAATAGTAACAGCCACGGTCTTCAACCTCCCGCGGAGATCTACCTCTTCTTCTCGTCGGGAGTATTTTTTATCATTTTTGTCCTCACAATCATCAGAGACTTGGCCAACATGGCGCAGCTTCCAGCAGTCCGGGTAGGACAGATGATTCGGCAATTCTCGGCCAATTACGGATTCGCTCGGCTAATCAACCGAGCGATGGTCTGTGCTCGTTTCCATACTGCACATATGATCTATTTCTGTACTATGACACACATTTGAACCTGAAATATTGTTGAATTTCATCATCTGGTAACAAACCCACCACATTATTAGTTCATTAAACAATATTAACTCTCCATAAGCAAAAAATAATCACAATGAAACATTCTCCATTGTTTGTTTTTATCCAATTATACATTCGATGTTCGGTCTTAACTGTATAAAGATGTTTTACAGTCAAACTATTTGACAAGAATCCATATTCTGCAACAGGACCGCAGCAGCGCCATCTACTGTCCTTACTCGCTTTTTGCATCCCTGTGTTAGCCAAATGACTTGCAATTCTGCACTAAAAGTAGAGGGAATATAAAACCAAAAATAAATGGAACAATTAGTTTTATGGTTGTTTTATTATACAAAATAATTTGACACACAAACTACAAGTGATACATGTCATAGTGGTCTATTTTGGTTGTGACTGCAAAACAATTCAAAACAATCTCAGCAGCTTTTTTAAAAAAAATGCTTTTTACATTCTTTCTGTATGTTTTCAACCAGTCCAAAAGTGGCTTTGTCGTTAAATATTTAGGGCAGCAAAGTTCTCCCACTAAAAATAAAACCGCTAGACCATGTTGTACACAAATCCAAAAACAGTGCATCTTTCCCCCGCGTAATACTTGCAATAGAATCCATCATTCTATACATTCTGGTTATATATGGCTTTTAAATGCTCTTTAAGTGGACATTCGTATTTCAGCGGGCTAAAAAACACATTGGTCCCCTGTTCAGTGTTACATATGTGACATAAATAAAACAAGAGTACAAGTAAAAATTGAGCAGGAGAGCACAAAATGGGATGTAGGCCAATGACAAGTACACTTTAAGAACACCGTTTCTTGTTGTAAATGTCATTAGTTGTATTTCATTGACATGCTGCATGTGTCCTGAAAAAGGCCTGGGAAACCAGAAGGTGCCAGATAAAATAAACATCAGTGGGGGGAGTTACTTTATGTGACCTAATCCAGGCAGTTTAGAAAGTGTGAGTTTCCCCTCATCCTTAAATGTCTATTTCCAGTGTTTAAAAAAAACATTTATGGGAAACATTCAACCTCAGCAGGCCTTTAGGGAAGCTAGAGATGCAATCATCATCCAAAGGCACAGCAGGCGTGTTAAGTCCTGGCAAGAAGGCCTCTAAGGCAGGCAGGCAGGCTTGTTAGTGGTTCTTGGCGTACCCCTTTACGGTCGGCTTCCCCACGATCCCTTTTTGGAGGCACTACCAAAGCTCACATTTGTGTTTGGGGTTCATGGGTGCGTTTGCTTTGCAGCCAAAGTGCTTTGAGAATTCGTGTGAATTGGAGATGGTCCCAATGACTCTGAATCGGGATGGACTGTGTGGATCGGTGATGACGCCCTCGTGTGAGCTCTCGGGTGTCCGAACAGAGCACCACACCTGCAAGAAGAAGAAGGAAGAAGGTGTAGATTTATTTCTCTTAAGGTCAAGTTTGGGCAATACCTGCAAAGCAATGGGACTACACATGATTTAGACCTATTCTAACAATTGCAATTGTACAATGACTGACACAAACCTGTGCAAATCCCACAAAAAACAGCTGATGGTTGGTCATTCCCAAGGCAGGCAACGTAGCCTCCTCTCCGTTCTTCTCGATCCAGTTCACATAAGCCTTCAAGGGACCAAGCCATCAGATTACACACACATTTATGCTGCATATTGTTCAGTGTACCACAAAAAGATTTAGCAAATAGCTGTCCATACGTTATTAACTATTTGTCTACAGATAAGAAATATTTGATCTGTATTACAAAGCTTTTGGAACACAACCCCTTTGGGGAACCATTAATATAATTAACAGTCATAGTAAATTCCATTAATTCAGAAGCGTACAATTTTTTTAACCTGTTTTATGTTTACCTTGTAGGCAGACTTGAGGCCACCATTGTCTGCGATGTTCTCTCCCAGTGTGTGTTTTCCATTCAGAGGCTCCTGGTTGATGCTGTAATTGCCGTACTGCTCCACCATGCACTGAGTCTGCTTCTTGAAGGCTTCCACAGACGAGTTCTTCCACCAGGAGCGCAGGTTGCCATCCTTGTCATATTCCCTCCCTTGACACGGAATTAGGAAACCATTACTTTTTTAACTAGATGGTCACTTGTTGATGAAGAAAAGTGATTTCTCACCTTGGTCATCAAAAGCATGGGTCAGTTCGTGTCCCATGACGACCCCGATGCCACCAAAGTTCAGAGCTCTGCAACAAATGAAATGCAGTTAGCATCTTTTTATCAACATTTTGTGTTATTCCTAAACAAAGTCTCCAAAAACAAGTGTATGTATCTATTTATTTTTATTAGGGCTCTAAAAGTGCGACTAAAAGTGCAACAATGGGGTTTTGTGGCTTTCACAAAGGGAGGGATGCCTGACTATTTATTGGAGTGGCGACTTCCTCCCGTCCTGCTGTCACAAAGGAGGTTGCCGGGTAACCAGGCCGGCCAAAATGCCCACATAAACCCTGTCACCATCCCCAACAACACCCTCACCCAATGCAAGTCAACCAACCCAAAACGAGTGCAATGCACTTACTTGGGCCAGGATCGGCTGTAGAACGGAGTTTGAAGAATTCCCGCCGGTAGTACCATTTCATTCTTGGTGGGGTTGTAATATGCATTCACTGTTGGGGGGGTCATGCTCCACCTGCAAAATGAAATGGAGATCTTTTAGTGATAGGACATAAATGGATTCTGCAGGGATTCTACAGGGATGGCTGCATAGGAGTACAGAAATTAGCCTAAAATCGGCCCTAACTGCTTAACTAATTAAAACATGATACATTCTGTACATTGTAGATGCATTGTAGGTCAGAATATGCTAAGCTATATGGAAAAACATCCACATTTCAGCTTTGTTATAGGTGACAACGTAAATTTGTGTAATATCTAATAATATAATGCTGTACATTAATATATGTATTAATAAATTCTTATTTTTATAATACAGTGGTCCCTCGTTCTTCGAATTTCACTCTATTCTATCAAGTCTTTTCAAAAATATATAATTTTTTTTAATACGACCTCCATCCATCCATTTTCAATGCTGTTTTCTATGCAGTTTCACAGGAGTATGCTGGAGCCTATCCCAGCTATCTTTAGATGAGATGCGGCCAGGAAACCGGAGTACCTGGAGAAGACCCACACACGCAGAGAAGATGCCCAAGATGCCCAAGCGGAGATTCTAACCAATCAAGGTAATGTTCCCAATGTCCACCATGTGGCCGTTATTTTATCTTTGACATATAATAATATATTATTCATTATATAATCATATTATATATGATATTGACATATTATTATACAGTGGTATGAAAAAGTATCTGAACCTTTTGGAATTGCTCACATTTCTGCATAAAATCACACAGATGAAAAAACAGTGTCTGTTTCCATATTTTAATGAGGATTTCCACACTTAAAATGTGAAAACCTATAAATGTTTGGGTGGTTTTAGTTAAAGCAGACACTGTTTTTTCATCTGTGTGATTTTGACAAAGATCAGATCACATTTGATGGTGATTTTATGCAGAAATGTGAGCAATTCCAAAAGGTTCAGATACTTTTTCATCCCACTGTATCTACTATACAGGGTAATACGAGTTTAAAGGTGCCTGTAGGGGTGTTATTTAATGTCTAGAGAGCTCTAATAGTGTTGAAAAACCATATTTAGATCATAAATTGGTTTACTCCAAATTGTCCATAGGTATGAATGTGAGTGTGAATGGTTGTTTGTCTATATGTGCTCTGTGATTGGCTGGCCACCAGTCCAAGGTGTACCCTGCCTCTCGCCCGAAGACAGCTGGGATAGGCTCCAGCACCCCCGCGACCAGGAAAATGAATGAATGAATGAATAAATTGGTTTTCTATGCTCAAACTATAAACATATAGTATTTTTAAATAAGGAATCCTACTTGGGGAAAATTCACTCACATAACAGTAGTGTAACAAAGTATGAGTGTATGTCAAGGGCCACAAAAAAACAACAAAAAAAAACCCCAACTTTCTCAGTGAAGGCACCGTTAGAGGTCAGAAAAATGATTCTCTTACGTGGTGGACTCTATAACACTCACTGATTTCTATTTGGAGTTTTTCTCAGCTGGTCTGCTGTCACCCTGGCTGAGAAGTTGTAGTACTGCATGACGTTTTGGAAGTAAAGATCTGACACCACCTCAAACTACAACAAAGAAAGAAGATATGGTCTTGTTTAGTTTCCATGAGGTGACATTGATTTGTTATACGTGCCTCATTTACCTACATCATTGAACACTTTGTCCAGCTTTGTGGTGTTCATGATGAACTCCGGATATCCAACCATATTGTAAATAGCATCTGCCTGTACAGAAAGAAAAGCACAGTAGTAGATACATTTCCACACCAAATGTGTAATGCTCTGCTACCTTCTCTTTTGCTGCCTTTTTTGTGTCAGCGTCCATCCAGCTTACATACTTCAGGCTGTCCTCAAACGCCCTTTTGATTTCTCCCACCATGTCCTCGGCCTGCAAGGGGAGACAAGGATGGGGTTGTTGGTGAGAAAATACAGTACGTCATCTCACTTGTAAGGCTGACAGTGACGTGCTCACTATGGCCTTGCTGTCTTCGGCGAAGGTGTCTTTGACGAACATGGCGCCTAGAGCAAAGCCCAGGCCGCTGTCTGTGTCGCTGACGCACAGCTTCCAGCGAGGAGTGCAGCTCTGCAATGTCAAGTCAATACAAGGTTACATGTGGTAAAGAACCAACAATCTTACTGGTTTTTGACAAGAGACAAAAAACAAAACCCGGAGGTTTTTGTTCTGTGCAGCCTTGACATAAAAGAATTAGGGCTGTAAAATGATTCAAAATTTTAATCACATCCAAAGTGTGTTCATTTTTTGACTGTATTGAGTTGTGACTCATATAGAGCAGATACACACAATAACCTGCACAGAAAACATTTTAGATCTTCCAGAATCTGCACCTATTCCAGCTGTACTTCCTTTCATTTGTGCTTCCTGCCAAAATGGTCGGTTTTAATTTATTCCACCCACGGCCCGCCTCCGGGCATGGCCACTACGCTGTGATTGGTCATACGTCCAAAGTGCTTCCTAACTATTCATTCATTCATTTTCTACCGCTTATCCTCACAAGGGTCACAGGGGGTGCTGGAGCCTATCCCAGCAGTCTTCGGATGAGAGGCAGGGTACACCCTGGACTGGTCGATGGCCAGCCAATCACAGGGCACATATAGACAAACAACCATTCACACTCACATTCATACCTATGGACAATTTGGAGTCGCCAATTAACCTAGCATGTTTTTGGAATGTGGGAGGAAACCGGAGTACCCGGAGAAAACCCACGCATGCACGGGGAGAACATGCAAACTCCACACAGAGATGGTCGAGGGTGGTGCTTCCTAACTATATAAAAAAACATATAAAAAAGTAATCTCTTTGTGACATCACAAAGGGGCAGTTTTACCACACCTTTTGAAACAGAGCTTTTTGAGACATCCCAAACTTCTTTCAGGGCTCACTTCCAAATGTGCAAACCTCATTACCTGAAACTTTGGCCTCGTTTAACATAATAATACAACATTCTAACTATATTTATAGGTCAGAAAAGTGAAAAAAGCATAATAGGTCCCTTTTAAGTGAGTAATGAAAACATCCACTTCATGTTTTCTTTATCTTCCTCTTTCCTTACACACATGCACACATGTGTTTTTGTGATGTTCTGAGTGTTCCTGAATGCATCTCATGTTTTTGTAATAACAATAAGGAAGCGTCACTCCCCACATGAAATTGGCAACACCTGCTTGATCTGACATCTAAAGGAAAGATGCGAACAAAAACAATCAGCATGCATATACAGCATACATAAAGACAAGCAGCCAGGGGTCAAAGGTCAGAGACATTGCTTGTAATGAACAACCGGTTGTAACACAAGGCTCAGCTGCACTGTCACATAAAACTGAAACAGCTTGTCTTTGTTATTACAGCTTGCTCCAACAGGATCTTGCTGAGGGAGTCACTCACATATATTCCAGTGAATATTTTCTCTTCTCTTGCATACGCTTTAAATTCAGCTAGCATAAAGCATTAATTAGGGTGTTAATGGTATATTTGCATTTCATTACCTTTTTAGTCCCATACATGACCTCTAGGAAGCGCTGCTCTGCATCCTGAAACCTCTGGTCCAAGATGGACACCATCTTCCTCACCACCTTCATGATCATGTAGTTGTTGAGAAGGCTGGAAAAACATGACTGTCAATAGATTTTTATGCATTACCTTTAATTTGTTATCATTACGCGGTCAATTGGAGTGTGCAAGTTTATTGCGCCTGTGGAATCAAACCTTTTATTTGTGTTTTTGATGAGGTCAGATACTTTCTGGAGGTATTCTTTGGCGTAGACAACCACTGGCTCTGACTCAGTGAGTGGCACCGGAGCAAATACTTTGTTGAGGTAGGGCATCCAGTCCACTGCAGGAGCCAAAGTCTGCAGCCAAACACACAAATCAGCACATGGAACTGATGTAGTTCTCTTTTTTTTTTTTTTACAAAGACTCTCACCTTCAAGTCTTTGGCCTCCATCTTGTGGTAGATGAGCTCCTCGTCCCGCCGCTCTTCCTGGGGGACTGTGATGTTGGCCAGGGTCGTTTCAAAGTCCACAATCTGCCCCATAAGAAGCCGAGACGTCTCCTCTGAGCCCCCCAGAAGGACGCCTAACTCCACCAGGAAGTTCAGGTATGCCGTTAGATACTGCAAAGAGAGCAAAGCGATGAGCTGTGTGTGTGTGTGTGCGTGTGTGTGTGTGTGTGTGTGTGTGTGGTAAAAACCAATTAGCAAGGTAATCCAAAACTATACAAACACAATCCCCAATGGATTTCCCCCTTTTAAGTGAAATGTTTGTCTTTTTTCCCCACTGAGCCATCTATCATCAAAAGGTATTGGAAATGTATCATTGTATTATTTATCATTAGTTAATTAATTCATTAATCATTCATTCATTCATTTTCTACCGCTTTTCCTCACAAGGGTCGTGGAGCCTATCCCAGCTGTCTTTGGACGAGAGGCAGGGCCGCCAGCCAATCACAGGGCACATATAGACAAACAACCATTCACACTCACATTCATACCTATGGACAATTTGGAGTCGCCAATTAACCTAGCATGTTTTTGGAATGTGGGAAGAAACCGGAGTACCCGGAGAAAACGCAAACTCGACACAGAGATGGCCGAGGGTGGAATTGAACCCTGGTCTCCTAGCTGTGAGGTCTGCATGCTAACCACTCGACCACCGTGCCGCCTATTATTTATTTGTATTGAAAATATACTGTATTAATACAGTATATTATAAGACAGTTTATTATATTTATAATAGTTTATTTATTATAAGACAGTTTTTCATAATTTGGTTAACTTACTGATCATCATTAAATACAATGCTACAATGTTACCTTTCTTTCTTAGAATTATACTGTAAATATTGACTCATTCATTGTTATGTGTAGTACTGCAGTACCTTTTCATTGGCTGTTTTGTTGAGGTAGTAATCCCGTGACGGGAGACCCAGACTGGACTGATCCACCTGTGGGGGGCAAAAGAAATTAAGACTTTTTGCATTTGATTTTCTGACCTTTTGACTTGCAAACCAAAGAACAAGACAATGTGAGCAACGTTGTCATCATGGCTGAGATGAATGATCTCACCTGGATGATGTTACTGGAGGAGTTCTTGGAGTCGGTGCTGACGAATACAGTGAAGAAAGGCGAGGTGCGATAGTTTGCCGACACCGTACAGAGAACTTCCTGGAAGTTGTCTTTATCCCAGGATCCGGTCAGGGCCCATCCTCCGATCTGGAAGAGGTTTAATTAGGTTGAAGTAGATAGAAGGAAGGAACTTGAACACTGATTCTATTCAGGGCTCATAATTTCTTAGCAGTGCATAACAATCCAACAGTGACTGAAAAGTACTACTTCAACAACATTATCAATTATGAAGTCGTCATGTTAAAGTGACATCTCATATCCATCACAAACCCCTACATTTACGTCATGGCTGATCAGTACGAGAGTCCTATGGATTAATCAATATTTTAAAATTATTAAAAATTATTTAAAAAAAAATATTTTGTAAATTTCCAATATATTTCCAATAGATCTGTGGTGTTGTTAGTATGTTTTCATTCATTTACATTTAATACTAAGACATAAAATGAAAAGCAGTACAAGATCAAATCTATTGGTTTAATCTTTTAAGCATTTCTTTAGAACAGGGGTAGGCAAACTGTGACCCGTGGGTCATATCAGGCCCGTCAAGCATTTCCAAATTCCTTTTTTTAAACCATTACCATTGAAACTGTAGTTAGCAACGTGATTTCCATTCAGATGCAATCTGTAGCTTGTGGAAAAAAGCAATCCAAACAACACAACACATCAACACACACAAAGTAATACCCATGCCTTTATATTCCCGCCACTATGCATGCTGGGTAGCTTGTGGTACAGCTTCTCCCGACTTCTTTTCGGGTGTTTCCCGCACTTTTGATTGATTGCAGGGGGGGTTAAACATACTCTTGATATCCAATGTTCTATTGTTCTATTGTTCATAGTTCATATTGTTGTTGCAGCTGGACTCCCCTGCATGCTTTGCAGGCATTTGGAAGCAGTTTTAAGTTACGTGTTACGTTTAGCGCTTAGTTGTTAAGTTATGTGATGCGTTGAACTTGCCGTGGATGTTTTTTTATTTCGTTTCATTGCACCGTGAGCAAGTATGTCGTTATGGTTGATTCCACATTTATATAAAAAGGCCCCTCTGCCACATTTGTGGGTGACAAAGTTGTAGAATAACTTAATAAGGCTGAGGGTATGCAAATAGTGAGTATTCTGCATGGTATAGCATATTCATTGTGTTTATGGAACATCTCATTTGACAAACAATTGGATTCGAGAATGATATCGATCTGGGCAACTAGATTATAAATGATACATAAACATTAGAGTATGGATGCAAAGTACAATAACATTAACCAATATTTGAGTCACTTCAGAATACAGGAAGTGAAACAAACTCTGCTTCTTCCGACTCCTTTTCGGATTTGTGGAATTCATTCATTCATTCATTTATTCATTTTCTACCGCCACATCATACACTTGTAAGACTGTTGAAATGTTAATGAAAGCATTTCCTGTATCGCTAAAGGTTTTAGGACTATTTGGAATATTTCTACTTCTTTGAAGAATTGGCTCTGTCTAAGAACGTGAAAATCATAGAAATACCAAATAGATCTTTTGTGTTCCGAACAGCGAGCAAGATAAAGACGGCGTTTGATGTCACAAGGAACATGCATACCTGCGTGATAAGTTCCTGTAGTGGTTTTGCTCCTAACTCCTCGATCTTGGTCTCGTTCATGCAGGCCTGATAATATCGCTGGGCTTTTTCCTCAGCTTGACTCAGCCCTTTCATTGTTGTGTTCTCTGCTCAAAGCAGAACAAGGAAATAAAATCCATCCAGCTGCTTTGACAAACTCCTGTTAAATTCACCTCACCTAACAAATGCTTCATGACAAGCATGTTGTGCTCCCACAGGTTGCTGAAAGGCCCCCAGCGGGACTTGCCTTCAGGTAGGGGGTTGTGCTTCATCCAGCCCCCACAGGCAAAATTGTAGAAATCATGGCAGGGGTCCACAGAGCGATCCAGGGCAGACGTGACTGCACTGGCCACTGTGATGCACGACTCCGTCAGACACATACCTGGGTGAGCTGCAAAATGAAAAGAGTTGTGTTGTAAAAGCACATTTCACTCTACAATGCAGTCCAATGGCTTGATGAAATATTTTCGAACAATACTCTGAATAGTGGGAAGCTATTCCAAAGCTGGACAACAGACCATCTGGAATGCATTATTTATGAAGAGGCTCAAGCCAACAACACACACATCCTGGAGGGAAGATTTTTTCTCATAAAAATCATTTTGTAGTAATTAGCTACAAGCTAAGGCTGGATTAGGGTAACCATATTTTAATGACAGAAAACCAGAGCACTCGGCCCGGCAATTCATACTTGAAGTTTTTATTAAATCAAATCACATCAAAGCTGATTTGAAATGTATTGTAAACCATACCAGGGCTTTAAAAATAAAATAAAATATATACAAAAAATTGTTTCTATAACCAAAGACTCATACTCTGAAGGAAGAATGTAAAAAAAAACATGAAATAATTCCAACAGGGGGCTGCACAACGACTGAGTGGTTAGCGTGCAAGCCTCACAGCTACGAAACCCGAGTTCAATTCCACCCTCGGCCATCTCTGTGTGGAGTTTGTATGTTCTCCCCGTGCATGCGTGGGTTTTCTCCGGGTACTCTGGTTTCCTCCCACATTCCAAAAACATGCTAGGTTAATTAGCGACTCCAAATTGTCCATAGGTATGAATGTGAGTGTGAATGGTTGTTTGTCTATATGTGCCCTGTGATTGGCTGGCCACCAGTTCAGGGTGTACCCCGCCTCTTACCCGAAGACCGCTGGGATAGGCTCCAGCACCCACCGCGACCCTCGTGAGGATAAGCGGTAGAAATATATATATATATATATAAATATATATATATATATATATATAATAAATAATATCCAGGATAGTTTTGACAATGTTGCCTTAACTTTACATCCATCCATTTTCTGTACCGCTTATCCTCACATGCTGGAGCCTATCCCAGCTGTCTACGGACAAGAGGCGGGTTACACCCTGGACTGGTGGCCAGCCAATCACAGGGCACATATAGACAAACAACCATTCACACTCACATTCATACCTATGGACAATTTGGAGTCGCTAATTAATGTTTTTGGAATATGGGAGAAAACCGGAGTATCCGAAGAAACATTGCGGAGAATATGCAAACTCCACACAGAGAGTTCCTTATCTAAATAATCACAATTAAAGAACACAATTAAATTAACCTTTAGACTACCGAGGGTTTTCTGCAGAGTGCACAAAAGGCATCCTCATAGTCTGGGCCCATCGTAAGACACAAGTGGAGACAAAGTTCCCCGCAGCCAAGAGGTTAGCACCCCGAGGAGGATTCATCCCTGTTCCTTCCCTTATGCCAGCATGTGATGTGACACACGGCAGTGAATAGCAGGAAGTGGCACCGAGCTTCCCTTGGCAACTCAGAGGAAACCAACAACTCGGTTCATCGACTCATCCACCAGTTTTATCTCGGAATGTTGGAGCTCAGTGGAGAGGTTGACGTGTGTTTTCAGGAAGCAGAGCTGAAGCTGTGGCTGTGGTGTTTCCGCACAGTTTAAAATGTGGCATCTATCTTCTACCAAAGTATCATTTAGAGCTTCTATTGCATACATGTTAAGGTCATTTTGCTTTATGCAGCATATTCCCTGAAGGAACACAATTACATTTATTCAAATAGTAATATTGAGTGGGTACGTCATACAGATTGGGTTTTTGGGCCTTTTTTCAGGGCTGATACTGATTTTTAGCAGCCAAGGAGGCTGATAACTGACAATTGGAGCCAATATTCATTTGCAGTACAAGTGAAAATATTGATTATTGGTCAATGACTAGTTATAATTCTATAACTATACAATTCAAAAACTGTTTTGTTTGCCATGGAAGGTTCCATTGATGGCAAAGTGACTCAAAACAGCAACACAAATTCCTATTCTGACCAAACAGCTATGGGTTCTTTTATGGTTATATAGAAACCAGCAAACAAGTGCTGATCAAAACGATACCGCTTGTCCTTCTCCTTACGTGTTTGCCCTGAGTTTAACATCAAGCTCAAGTTACTCAAGTACTCACTCTGCCTGTAGAAGACAGCGGTTGTGATGAGGGATACGAAAAGGCCCACAGACAGAACACACACTAGAAACAGAAGCCTCCTCTCCTGCGACGTTCTGTCTGGCCAACAAGAAAAGCCGCGCCCCTGCAGAAGAGTCACCTGCACACACAAAATGAATGCAAAAAAATATTACTAAAATATAATATATATGTGTCACACACAATTGCCACTCCTAGTGTAAAAAAAACTACACACACAGCAACACAATAGGACAACAGACAATACACTACCAACGTATAATGCAGAATATTAACTACTATGTGAGCTCTACCATTATATGTGGAAGTCAAATAGAAATCAGTATGAATTTCGAGCATTCAGGATTCAAATTAGCCTGTAAAAAGTTGTGTCAATTTGTACTCTCTGACCAGGATGCATCCTCTGTAAGGGACAAACATGGCACAGTCATGCTGCAGAAGCCGATTCCCGCGTTTATGCATGAAACTATTCAGCTTGGTTGCAATTAAATAAGATAAGCCCAAGTTAATGTGGCTGAGTCAAGTGCCAAAAGCTTAATCACATCGCTTTGTTTGGGCCCAAACTGCATCTATACTGAGTGAAAGCCACAGACGAGCCAGTGTTTCCTATAGTTTCATTTATTGGCCCCTCCGCTCCAGCTCTCACTCTGCCAGCTGTATCCGTCTGTCTCGCTTAGGAGACAAAACGCGAAAAAAATGCAATTTTTTACACCATGGAGAGCGTTTTAAAGTGAGGTAAAATAAAATCAAGTCAAGATAATATGGCGATATAGATAGTACAAGAATTGACCTTCATGTACAGTATATATTCTGTGTATATGCTCTTTTGATGTACAGTATATTAGCCATATATTCATAAGCATCGGCCCCAAAAATCACATATCAGTCAAGTTCTAGCAAGGACCATACCATATTTTATTATGTGTGGGAGAAAAAGTTCCATCATGACCCAATACATTACTCGTTGGGAAAAAAATATTCTCTTTTATTATTTTTTTAATTATCACACAGGGTTCTTGTGGTTCTTGAAGAATGACTGGATCGTACCAATTCATTTTGGAATGGAGGAGGAGCAATTTCTTCATGACTCAAACAGGGAAAAGACAGACTACACGAAGATTTAATGGACTCTTCCTTAACATGTGCCACCCATCTACTAACATTTGCCAGATTGGCTATAATATATATGATCACAGTAATAATATAATGCAATATTGGCCATTAAAGTCAAGATTGAAAATAAAGTTCAATTAATGTTACCCATATAGAAAAATGCCTGTGGGTATATAATGTGCAGTCATTAAGATAACGAGGCTTTTACACCAGAAAGGAACTGTTTGGTTTCATCTCACCACACATACGATCATCCTTTTTATTTCCTCACCCGTCAAGCTGGGGTCATATCATTATAGTAACGGTAAAACAATAAACTTAACACCACAAAACCACCAGTTTCCTATAAAAGCCTGACATACAGTATCAACATGGAGCATGTGTTTAGCAGCTTGGCTTCAGGCATGGATTCTTTTTAAACACTTTGGCAAAGACGCTGATGATTTGCTGCTTTTCAGTCTCAGTTGGGGTTAAACTGCGAGGTGGTCCTATTCTTATTATCAATGTTATGGTCAACTGGGAGAAGAAACATGAAGCCATGTTTAAGCCTTAAACTGAGTGCGGGTTAGAATGGACTACTTTACTGGTGCATGTTTATTTGTCTTACCTGCATAGGTGTCGACTGGTACACATCGTCCCCGCTGGAGTCCACCAGGTCCTCCTCATCCAGGGTGGCTCTCTTGTATGTCGACATCTGAAAAGTCAAATGCAGAAAAGAGTGTCTGAATGCCTCCATGCTTTTTCTGCATCTGATTGGCGTCTACTCTTCTTCGGCAGAGCTCGGGGGTTCGGGTTTCTCCCTGACGCCCATCAGGAGTGATCCGGTCGGTCAGGTCGGCTTAGCTGACAGTGAGTGCCGGTGAGTCTGCTTTCAAAGGCACACCCCCCATCGGCCCCCATGGCCACTGACACACACGGCACGTCACAACACTAATATAAAAAAAAACACCTCCTCAAAATCCTTGAGAGTGCTGCTTGCTTGTTCCGTCTGGCATGTGGGAAGACGGAACCAGAAAAACAGGAAGGAGCAGTGATTGTTATTTATGTGTGTGTATGTGTGTGTGTGTGTGTGCACATTCCCCAAAACCTTTAGACCACGCCCCTTCTCTTTTCTATAGAATGTGAAACTTTAAAAAGGTGGAGATCGTGAAGTGTGTTCCCTGTCCACTACATGCTTGTGTGTGTTGCTGTGGTAACCGACACCTGATAGTACCCTCTTCTCTTTAACCCGTCATCACTGGCCCTCTGACGCACACCTTTTTGGACACTTTATTTTTGTTCTAGTTCAGAAGCCGACATACGCTGTATGTTCTAAAAGATAATGCAGGACAGGTTTAGGGAGAAATGTAGTTATACAAAAAGTGTGAAGTGGTTTCAATTCTTCTTGCTAATATGTGGTTTCTGGTGTCCCCAGTGGCGTTACTAGGCCTATTTTAGGGGGTTACTTAAGATTTGTCACATCAAAACGTATGTATGTGGGCCTGTTAGAATAACAACAACATTTTGCTGGTCGATAATGTGCTATTAATGCTATTGAATGCAATGTTCAATAATTTTGACCCTTTAAAAAAAAATTATCATTCAAAGATAATTGTGTCATCACACATTTGAGCCACGACATGTAAAAATAAAAATAAAAATAAAAATAAAAATAAAAATAAAAATAAAAATAAAAATAAAAATAAAAATAAAAATAAAATAAAAATAAAAATAAAAATAAAAATAAAAATAAAAATAAAAATAAAAATAAAAATAAAAATAAAAATATCATATTAGCAACAAATCGCAGAGCGTCACCACGTCACACACAATTCCCACTCCTACACACACAGCAACACAATAGGAGTTCCAAAACAGACAATACACCACCAATGTATAATGCAGAATATTAACTACAATGTGAGCTCTAACCATATGCTTCCCATCCATTTACGAAACCTGCACAGCAAAGCACTCTGGGAAACAGGAAATACTGCCACAATCTATATAGTCTCTGTTAAGACAAACAATGCTAATAATACAACCTACACATATACACAAAGTTATATAGTGCATTGATAGTTTAAAAATATTTGAGCTGTGTAAAATAATGTTTGACAAAAATCAGTATGCGGATCAAAAATATCTGCTGTGGCGAAAAAAACGAAAGAAACAAACAAACTGCACGACTTGTGTGAATTTAGATGGTAGCCATCCTTTGACATTGTAACGTGTGCTTGAATACAACACTGTGTATCACAAGCTGTGTCTAACCAACTCAAATATGAAGATTCTACTGTTAGTCACAGCGGATGTAGAAAAGGCAGCAGTTAGCTGTTCACACTTCACACTGTTTTTATCAGTACCATCTCATCTGGACCCCATCTCCCTCAGCTAGTCAAGGAGAGCCAAACCAGGACCCCAATATTGTTTACATGACCCTGACAGCTACCTGTAAACCAAAAAGGCGAAGCGGCCACGTAGCGCTGATTTGTTGTCCTACCCTTTCATTTCGTTTAAACACAAGGAAGAGGTGGAATCGTGCCACCTAATTCCAGGCAAAGAAATAAAGAGCCTTCCAATGTGTCATTTGGCTTTCCTCACAATGACAAAAACATTTCTTGGGAAAATATGCCAGTAAACAATTCAGCTTATTACATTTATACAACAATATAAAAAAAGTCCTTCTGACAATGACGACATCTGGAAATACAAAAGCAAATTAGGGTTCAGTTGAAGCCAAACCTGATTGCCAAAGAAAAGAAGAAAAGGACAGAAAACACTCAATTCCTAGAAACAATGTCAGATACTGAAACTCAACCTAGTCTAAACGTACTTACTAAACTACAGTAGCGTTTTGGCCTTTGGTTCACATGCAAATGTAGGTTTATGTCCTTAAAAGTGGCTACTAGAAAACTGTAGCCAGTATGAAGACCTTCGAAAACCTTTTTGGTTTGTTGCCCACAGATGACGTAACATTTATGTGCCACCATTTTACAGTTTCAATACCATTTGTCTAAAACTATTGTTTACGTTTAAAAAAAAAATCCTCATCGGCGGCACGGTTGTCGAGTGGTTAGCGCGTAGACCTCACAGCTAAGAGACTGGGGTTCAATTCCACCCTCGGCCATCTCTGTGTGGAGTTTGCATGTTCTCCCCGTGCGTGCGTGGGTTTTCTCCGGGTACTCCGGTTTCCTCCCACACTCCAAATTGTCCATAGGTATGAATGTGAGTGTGAATGGTTGTTTGTCTATATGTGCCCTGTGATTGACTGGCGACCAGTCCAGGGTGTACCCCGCCTCTCGCCCAAAGACAGCTGGGATAGGCTCCAGCATCCCCCGCGACCCTCATGAGGAAAAAGCGGTAGAAAATGAATGAATGAATGAAAAATCCTCATGACTTTTCTCTGTCAGTTGAGCGGTGTTGAACTGCAATGAAGAACAATCAGCGCCTCCTATAGGATGAGATGCATCCTGCAGGCATAATTTAAGCATTCTTCGGGAACGTCAAACACAGGTGAAACATAGACACACCAAAAACAACAACTTCCTCCAGGAAATAATGCTGACATAATCATTTAAGTAGCAGCATGATGTCAAATGTAAACTCTTAAATCTGATTATTTCAAAGGTCTCACACACACACTCACACACACACACATTCCAAGTTAAGTTAACGCACTTTCACTCGCACGTGAGGTTGCGACCCCAGTAGGCACTAAAGCTCACGGTTTGTTTGCTACCCTGCAAAATGGAATGAAATAAACTGCAGCCGATGACTCAACACATAAACACTCCCGCACGTTATCTCACGCACTCAGTCGCTTGTGTTGCAGGCTTGAGGTCAGCAGATAGCAGCTGAGTCGTCTGGGGGATTTAGCGCCTGACCTCTGACGTCAAGGCGGTGCTGGAAAAGGTCATTCTTTCCCAGAGCTGAGACGTTTCCTTTTGGAAAGAAAAAAAAAAAAAAAAAAAGCACCCTGATAATAATGGCAGTGCGGTCAGCAAAATAAAGCTAGTTAAGCCGCTTTCCTGAAACTCCTGAGAACTTCCCATGAATTGTTAAAACAAGATTTCTCAAAAATGATCTTGGTTTATTTTTAGCAGCACTGAAAAAAACAGCTTATATTTACCGCAACATGGTTATTAATATGTAAGCTACAGCTATGGAATTCTTTGGATTCTTAGACGCACACGTCAGGTGCTCTGGTATGTGTACTTTACAATGATCAAATATCAGACCTGTTTCATTCATACAACGCTTTTCTTGCCTTGAACACACCTCGGGGAAATTTCAGGTAGCTGGCTATATGTACACTCAATGTTAATCGTGTCACTGATTGTTCAGAACATTATCAAAACAACGCAGTGCATTTTGCACCTGGGCAGTGACCTAATCAACCTATTAATACCAACACCACAATCACATCACAATTATATAAACCATCAACAATTTACAAAAACGTGTGGCAATACAGAATTGGGGTTGAATACCATTATTACCATTAAGGAAGAAACCCAGTAAACAACTCCAAACTCCTAGACTATATCATCTGAAACAGTTCCAAATCAATATTTATCTAATAACATAAACATAAAAATGGCTGCAAAGCGGTCAAGTGGTTAGACCTCACAGCAAGGAGACCCGAGTTCAATCCTCTCTGTGTGGAGTTTGTGTGGGTTTTCTCCTGGTACTCCGGTTTCCTCCCACATTCCAAAAACATGCTAGGTTAATTGGCGACTCCAAATTGTCCATAGGTATGAATGTGAGTGTGAATGGTTGTTTGTCTATATGTGCCCTGTGATTGGCTGGCCACCAGTCCAGGGTGTACCCCACCTCTTTGCCCGAAGACAACTGGGATAGGCTCCAGCACCCCCCGCGGCCCTTGTAAGGATAAGCGGTAGAAAATGAATGAATGAATGAATAAACATAAAAATGCATCACCAGTGCAAATGAGAAAATACTGACATATTTATAAAATGTCTATATTTAAACTCACTTATTTGTTCATACAACACAGAACAAAGAACAACTCCATGTCTGTCTCCTTTCATCATGTCAGAACAGTACCAATTATGTGCTGTGATGTAGTGATCCACTGGTAACTTGGAGTTTTAGCCATAATCTATTAATAAGAAGACTGAATGATGATATCACTTTGGGCCAGCTAGCTGGCCTTTTTGAAGTGAATCTGAAATCCAATTGGTTAAAAAAATAAAAATAAACATCCCCATTAGTAATAGTGTGTATGTGACATAACCTAGCATTCCTGATAGTGACATTTAGAGACGAAAACAATTTCATGGAGCAAATACTAGACTTTAAGTTGTAGGTTAGTGATTCTGCCAGCAGAGGAGGCTTTGCTGGCCCTGAAGACACTGCTTTTCACAGACTACTAACATAAACAGCTTTTAACACACTTTCCACATTATGTTTCTAAATGATATTGGTGTCACGTTCTGTGAATTGAGGTCAAAATGACATGCTAGAATTACAGGTAATACAGAAATCACCAAATGTTCAATGGCTTCTGGACAATTGGTTGCAAAGTGTCGCCACCGCCCCTTTAAAGACATTCTTGCTTAATGGCGACCATGTCTTTCATCTTGATCTTGCTCAAATTTTACACACATGACCTTGATAGTGTCTTAAAGGTGCGTATGAATACTCAGAAGTGACTGAGATTGCAGCGGTGTAAGAAATTTCAAGCCATTACAACATATGGTGTTCAAGAGCGCCACCAGCGCCACCATGTGTTGTATTTGTGAGAAAATGCATTGTTTATAAATGAAAATTCCAGTCGGACTTTCCCCGGTAATTTCACACCATTTAAACATACATCCACCGTAACCCACTATGTTGGGAATCTGTAAGAATTTAAGTGCTCTTCTGTGTGCTCAGATTAAGATGGCCGTGCTCCATGGTTTCTCTTGAGCTTTGGAGTCATAACACAGAAAGATAAGAGGTGATTCCCACCGTAGCAGTTTGTTGTGGCGCTCTGCATCACTCTCACGCCTTGCTAATGAATAACCGCTGAGTAAACAGGCCACTCGCAAACCACAATGGGGGCGGGAAGGTGGGGGCATTATTAAAGCGATCGCTGACTGTGGCAGGAAACATGTAGCATCATGTTTGATCACAGACAACTATTTATACTATTTATACTACCTTATTGCATGTGATAAGGAAGCATAAAAAGTAGGAGAGGGAATAGAAAACCACAGCCTGAATACCTGCACATGTTGAACTTTGACCCTTGAGATCTACATTAATTGATGACTTTTCTTTTACATGACCGCTTCCCGCCTATTATATGATATCATATTATAAGATAGCTCAGAATTACATTTGGACTGCGTCATTTTTGACTGTGTCAGTTATTATTACGAAATTGCAAGGAGAGATTGCATGACAGTCTTTTTAATACTTGGCTACATTGCCCCGCCTATTGTTCCGTGCCCCAGGCCCCCCTCCCTGATCCTGACAAATGGGGTGATGTCTAACACATTAGCCCAGTGGTCCTCAATTATTTTATGTGATGCCCTTCCCTATAGGAACAGACGCCCTCTCTGTTTAGTTTTATAAATAGCATTTAATTCAAGACTATATATCTATCTATTCCCATGGTTGTCTGGATAATAACCAAAACCACGTGTTCTTACATCAGGACCTATGGCACTGTTCTACCGAAAAAATGGAACACTTATAAGCTATTTTTGTTGTCATCGTTATATTTATCCAAATTATTGTACCATTGAAGAAACACAAGTGATTTTATATATTTTCCATGACTGTAAATTAATTTAACAACAATTTTATACAATATCTAATGAAGGCTAATTCAAGTAGTAGCATTTATTCCTTGCACAAGCATTAGTTATTAGTCATTAAACTGAACATCAATTTATCTGATATTATTAGTTAAACATAAATATTATTAGTTATAATATAATATACCACTATGGGTATTCTAATCTGATACTGATATCAGATATGGGTCAGATATTAGTAAAAAGTAGGCATGTGTCATCAAAATTATTACGCCGACCTAATTTTAAATCTCAAATTGTAGTGCTCGGCTGCACGGCGGTCGAGTGGTTAGCACGCAGACCTCACATATCTCTATGTGGAGTTTGCATGTTCTCAAATGTTCTCAAAACCACACATGTGTGGGTTTTCTCCGGGTACTCCCGTTTCTTCCCACACGCTAGGTTAATTGGCGACTCCAAATTGTCCATAGGTATGAATGTGAGTGTGAATGGTTGTTTGTCTATATGTGCCCTGTGATTGGCTGGCGACCAGTCCAGGGTGTACCCTGCCTCTCGCCCAAAGACAGCTGGGATAGGCTCCAGCACCCCTCGAGACCCTCGTGAGGATAAGCGGTAGAGAATGAATGAATGGAATTGTAGCATTCCAATACAAACAGTCCATTCCAAATCCGCTCCAGCACTTCTTCGGAAAAGACAAACATGACAACTTTGAACAGACATCATACTGTAGATACACATCCTTCTGTCAACACACACGGCCGTTTCTTATCAAACAAGGACTCATGTCAACAGGATGAGGTTGGCTGAGTATTGATTGGCCCAACGGTTCCATTCGCCTCCTTTATGTCACTAGATAGCCACATGCAGGAACACAGAGTCACACCGCCCTGATATCGGGGCTAACTTTGTAGGAGTGATTTGTACTTAGTCCACCATGTTACAAATGTAAACATTGGCTGATCCTTGGAGCAGAACAACAAAAGAACCAGTCGAGTTGCTGACTAGTATTAGTATTAGTGTTAGTATTAGTATTAGTATTAGTATTAGTATTAGTATTAGTATTAGTATTAGTATTCTCACTTGATCAAGCCTTTTCTACGTTCCACAGCACTCCAAAATAAGTAGTAAACTGATGTATATGATTTGTGCTATATCGGATCAGATTGAAATCGATATCGGATGATACTCAACGGTATAGTATCTGTAACGTTGATTGACACCCCTAGTTTTATATATGCTTTGTGGTAGACTCAGGGGCCAACTATACTTCTGGTCTGCCCGCTGATACATTAAAGCAGTGATGCCATCCAGCTGGAGGCTTGTGTATTTTTCAAGTATGCAAATACATTACAACAGAAAGTCCCTCCCTCACAGAGCGCCCCACCATTTGACAAGAACTGAACTACCCAAATGTGACAGACTTTCAGTATGAAAGTATAATTTCGTCCTAAACCCTTACCATCCCTGATTACCACTAGGAGGAGCCCGTGTACCACCACTGGTACTGGTACCACAGCTTGAGAATCAGTGCTCTTAAATGAGAAAATCTCATGCAGAGATTTTGTTCCTCGTAACACATTGAAGCATATTTAAGTTATTACAACGTGGCTTTACTTGTAATTACAAGACAAGTAATACAGATGTTTACAAACGTGCACTATTAATGGAAAAAGTCAGAAAGAGAGATGAACAACCGTAATTCAACTATATTTTCACGTTCGCTCCTCCCGGAAGTTGAAATCCCTGTGGTTTCTGGGTGGTATACTGTACATTTCTGGGAAAAAAGGTTAAGAAAAACAACAGTGGTGTACTCACCGTGCTGTCAAATGGTCCACTGGCGTGTTTTGTGGCTGAGGGCTGGGGGAGGCAAGAGACAGCCCCCTGCTAAACAACCAAAGACACCCTAGCGCCTCACATAACAAGATAGGCCACGTCATTCCGGAAGTGTTCTTCCGCTGTCGCATCCACGTGCTTTCCTGAAATCATACCAAATATATTGTAGATCATTTTAAAAATAAATATTGCTTCTAAACTATAATCCAAACGTGTTAGATACACCACACGTGATTTAATTTGTATTTTTATTTTTTAAATAGGCAATTTAAAGTACAAAATATCTTTATTTAAACGTACAGAAGCTCAAGCGAACAATGGCCAAAGTATACAATTGCTTGCAAAATACTGCAACATATATTGTAGTGACGGTTGCGTTTTGGGTGTGGTTCTGAGCTCCTGTTTATATTGTGGGCTAGAGGGGAGTAGGTTAGAGCATGCTTTAGGCTGTCTGGAGAAGAAGTAAACAAAGACCCATTGAGCTGTTCGCACTGTGTTTACATGCTTATGTATAGCCCTGCAAAAGATAGTGTCAGTGTCCTATTTCCGGGGTCTGCATCTTGTTGTCTTCTTACTTTGTGTTATTGAGCCGCTATTAAAATATTCAATGTACTATTCAACGTAATAATCTACTCAAACGTGTGACTAAAGTAAACATTATGTGTCCTCGTGTAAGTTATTTTAGTATGTAATCGGTGCACGCATACATGTCAATAAAAGTATTGTGCAAACTACAACCACAATAATAAAGTGCTGACCATTGAGTGCCTTATGCGCCAGTCGTCCAACAGGGGGCGCCATAATCCCACGTAATCCCCTTTACTGCATGCAAAGGGACCTCGTTATTTCTAAGGGTGTTTTTTCCCATGCTGCTCATTCCCCCCAAACCAAATCGCGGCAGTCCCAAGCGAACCTCTGCGGTGTTAAAACACAACCAAAGCGACCTAAAGGCGGAACATTTTAAGGTGAAAAACTGGAGTGCAACGTTTGATGGTTCAAGTAAGTAGAACTACAACTTTTGTTTTAGTTGTGAAAAATGAACTGTTTTTATTTTTCTGCGTTCATTCATGGTCGTTCTCTGCAGGATCTTGAACAGTTATTCATGTGAGGTCTACAGATTTGCATTGAAAGTCTTCGAAGCGTTGCATCAGTTTTTTTTAGACCATTGTATGGTTGAATTATTGTTTCTGCAGACACAATTTTTATAGGAGGCTTGCACTGTAATTGCTCTTAGACTCCACTCATTGCAAACAGTATATTTTTTAAAAACAGCAGAACTTTGTGTTTATAAATTTTGGTTAATTCCAGACTTTACATATCACACATACAAATACAATGTCATACTCCTTTTGGGTAAAGTTAAGAAATATAGAGGGATAAGAACATAACAGGAAACTGGTTTTATTTGAGTCAAATATTAAAGTTCTTGTTGTTTCACAAGTTTTAAGTAACTTTATTTAACATGAACTGACTCATCACGTTTCGCTGCCTCTTTGTTGACCTTGGTAACCAGTTTTGTTTCAGTTTCATTTATGGTTGTGATGTGCTGTGTTAAAGTGGACATATTATACACGTTGTATTGAGTTGTGGACTCCTATAGAGCAGCTACACACAATAACCAGCACAAAAAACTTTTTAGATCTTCCAGAATCTGCACCTATTTAAGCTGTATTTCCTTGGCTTTCCAAAATGGTCTGTTTTAATTTATTACACTCACAGCCCAATCACTCACGGTGATTGGTCATACTCCCAAGTACTTTCATACTACTGCCGAACCCCACTGATTTTATGGGTATTGGAGATGATAATAAATGACTAAAGCCTTTGGAGAGCTACTTGTTAGTAGCTTCTGGAGACCTCTGACTTTACCGTGTATGAACTCAAGGAGTGGCAACGTAGATTCACATGTACTGAGTGCAGGCATTGTGTCTCCGACATTAATGCGCCTTTCCTGGCTTATATGATATTTCATGTTCATGTTCACAAAAAAAAGTCACATATGAAATAATGTTGACAGATGAAAATATTTTTCTTACTGGGAATCACCAACTCCAACCATTTCTGCCTGAGCTTGCCTCGTAAAAAAAAAAAATCCCGGGAGCCATAGCTAACAACCATAAACAGAACAAAGCAGAACTTTGTTCGCAGAGGGCAGTGCTAGAGAGTATCTGGCCTGTAGCGTATGTCCATATAAGGAAACCTGGCTCCTTGTGATGTCACAAACAGCCAGTGTGAGAAAGAGCTCTCTGAAATCAAGCTTTCAGAGCCATGCCAAATTTCTTTCAGGGCTCACTTCCAAATAATGTAGTGCTCCTTTCTGACAGCCAACATGGACAAGAACAACAGAATGACTACAAACAGCTTCGTGAAGAGTATGCTTGTTTTAGCATTTAGCATCATTCAATTGACACCAAGTTTGGAGGTCAATTGAGCGTTAGCCTGAGCGCCCCGAATCCTAATCCAAGATTCCAACAGTGTGAAGCAACATCAGCTTCAACAGGATGAGCAGAACAGAACAGCTCATGTTGGAGCATGGTCCTCCACCTTGGCTCCAGCGAGATTTTATACACGTTGTTGAAAGTTTAGAGCCGCCATGAGCGAAACCAGCTATCACCTGATCTTGACCACGGCCCTTTCTGCTCTTCTGCTGGTTGCCGTGGTGGCCCTACTTTGCTTCTTCATTTGCAGGCTGGCTGGATCGCTGCCTCTGGGTGGACCAGGTACCTTCTGAGGTCGGATCTGGTGGATTTTTTATGGTAGGTCAGTTCAGGACTTTGTTATTAGTTTAGATTTGCTATCACCAAATGGAGTGTGGGCTGCATGGTGGACGTGTGGTTAGCGCGCAGACCTCACAGCTAGGAGACCCGGGTTCAATTCCACCCTCGGCTATCTCTGTGTGGAGTTTGCATGTTCTTTTCTCTGGGTACTCCGGTTTCCTCCCACATTCCAAAAACATGCTAGGTAAATTGATGACTCCAAATTATCCATAAGTATGAATGTGAGTGTGAATGGTTGTTTGTCTATATGTGCCCTGTGATTGACTCCGTGACCCTCGTGAGGATAAGCAGTAGAAAATGAATGAATAAAAAAACGGGGCATAGTATAACTTCATTTTGGAGTCCAATTAAATAGTTGTGATGTGTTCACAGGTTTTTGGACCTTGCTATGTTTATTATGTTTATTTTTTTAGCAAATGCACCAGTAGAAAACTTTAGTGTTCATTTTTTTTTATGTGTGCAGTCAATCATTTGGTGTTAATCGGCTTTGTCCTGGCCCTTAAACTATCGGGCATTATGGAGCTCAATCCCATTAAAATACCCTTGACTCTAAGCCCAAGGAAGAAAGGGGGAGGGTGTGAATAATCGTAGATGAAAGCCTGACTAAGCAGACCTTAGAAAAGCTCCTGAGGTGACCACTTTCCCTCACAGCGAGACCGCTGGACTGACTTGGAACGATTTTTTTCTGATGTAAAGCCTAAGAGAGCCCCAGTAAGAATATGTTTAAGTTTTTTAGTGTGAGGGGACACAAATCTATGTCAGTTTGTCGGTTTCTATGTTTGTTTACCAACTTGACCGTGTTGAAACTTACCACGGTTAGTGTATAAGCCAAGGCAATAATGGCAATTTTAATTGAGGGGCAGTGCCCCACCCAGTTGATTAGATTATTGTGTTGCTAACGAATTGCAAAATGTTTGTGTTTCAATATATAGTGCTATTTTTAGATTACAGTGGAAGATGAGTATGTCTAACAGTGACAAGAGTTCAAGCCAAGGTTTTGGAAAAAATATGTCACAAAAGTTCCACAGAATATGACTTCATCATGTTTAACGTCACAAGTGTTTTGCTTTTCCTTTGCAATTTTTAAAATGTTTTAGTGAAGCCACCACAATAACAAAGTGGCACATTGTGATGCTAACCATAGAGCTGTAAATTGGTACATGTGGCACATGGAAGCCCATAAGCGATTCGTAAAAGAACAACAGAATTTATACTGCAAGGTTAGCTTGCAGGACGGTGCTTCTCAAATTGTGTGTATTATTAATGTGCATTTTTTTGTACTCTGCACGCATTTTGAAGACACTTGCATGCTTTGTTGCTCTACAGATTCATATTTTGTTCCCGTTTCCTGGTTTGGTGCCTTCAAACATACAGACTTGTGAACTTGCCGACCAGAGTACTGTTTCTTACGGGTGTAAAGTTGATGTGTCGAACGCCCCACCCTGGCGATGTGCTATAGGGTTGAGAGTGTTCAAAGTACAGCCCTGGGGCCATTTGTGGCCTATGGCTTGTTTTTTTGTTTAGTTTTTTGGCTGGCGCCACTAGGCATGGCTGGTATGAGATATGATATGACATGCATTTGAACATCAGATTACAATTGAGTGCATCCCATAATCAGTTCACAGTTCCATATGTCGAAAAGGAGTAGGAAGAAGCAAAGCTTATTAAATCCTACCCCTCCATCTGGTACTTTTACAATCAGTAACTGTTACATTTGTTCACTTCCTGCTTTCATAATATAGTTTCAGTTTTTTTTAATTTTATTATTCTTTTTTTTAATCACATACCGAAGTACGAGGTGATATGAGCATCCAATGACATAATGGGTACCATAGTAAGTGTCAATATAGTGATATATATAGCACATCATGACTGGTTCAAGACTCTTCATCCTTGTATTTAGCAAACATCAACTGCTTGTGTTGTTTCTTGAATTGGCTCATCGTTGTGCATTGTTTGATTTCCTTACTCAATCCATTCCATAGTTTGATTCCACATACTGAAATAGCTCGGTTTTCACTGTATTATGATTACAGTTCTAAAATGTGTTATTTTTAATTATCTTCATTTAATAGGAGAGAAAAGAAGCTTTACTGGTGAAACTCGCCGTGAGTAATATGTTCACCGACAACACCCATGTATGAAACGGACACAGTGATTGATGGAGCTTTTAAAGTTGGTGCGTAGGTGGGTTGATTTTACTAATCTTAAGCAATTAAAAACCTAGCAAAAATGCGGCAAAAAGGCATAAAGTAACAGGAAAAGGCTGAAACGAATAACACAAAACCTTGTATAAATAAAAAAAAAGATATTAAAATGTCTGCTTGAATGATGCTTGTGCTAATACAGTGGTTTGTTCAGATAAATATAAAATATTAAAATATAAAATAAATAAAATAAATAAAATAAATAAAATAAATAAAATAAATAAAATAAATAAAATAAATGTAAAATATAATATAAATAAATATAAAATAAATATGATCAGGTAATATAATATTCAATAATATTTAAATTCAGGGAGCGCATGAAAAAAATTCTGTCTTCGAGGGGGGTACATGACAAAAAATAACTGAGAACCACTGGTTCAGGGGTTGTACAGGGGGGTATACAGTATGTAAGGCACACAGGGTAGTGTGCTTAAACCTCGATGTAGCGAGGAACGACTGTATAGCCAAAACCTTCAGAGAAGGCATTCGTGTAGGTGGGCCGTGACATTCCTCTCCATTTTATATTGTCCAATTAGCAAGATTAACGACGTAAGACTTAATTAAAGACATTATGCTGTAGGAAACCATGGTCTAAAAAGTATTTCTGCAAACAAAAAAGGCTGACAAATAGAAATGAATACGTGACATCGACCGTGCGCGGTGCATTGCAGTCAGACCGCAGGCCTCGTAAGCCGAGAGGAAAGGCTCATCACCCTTGTCTCCGTTTTCTAGCCTGTATTTGATCAGGAAAAGTGATGTTTTGCTTAAGAAAATGAAAACCAATTCAAATAATTAAGGAAATACAGTTATAACTGTTCAATAGAGAAATACAAATATTTATTTAGTTAGTTATTATTGACTTTTTCACGATTACATGATGGCTCCCCTGACTGCACAGCACATTCAAAACGGCCCTCTGCTCCAACCAACCATCCATCCATCCATCCCTAGACATGATGTTGTAAGAAAGGTTGAATTAGTACTTAAGACTTACCGTAATCACACTCATCAGTGCAAGCAAACAAAGAAAAATTATATATATGGTATAAATATGTTTTTTCATCCATTTAAAAGGAGGAAGGCATCTTTATGTACCATTTGATCCCATTGATCAAACAAGGGTCTCCGTTGTTTATACAATTTTAATTCCCTTTTGCCGTTGCAACTGCATTTATTTTTCCAAGTTGACTTCACTGTCTTTGGAGTTGCCATTTTTTATAAAAGTTTTGCATCATCTGCAAAAGTAAATCAACTGTACTTACAAAATTAATAACAAACATACTATTTTTTTTAGCTATGGAAGGGGTTCTATAACAGATCTACTATTAATGCATGGGGCTACCAGTTTGATACACACTAATCATGTTAAAGGGGACCTATTATGCTTTTTCCACTTTTTTGACCTATAAATATAGTTAGAATGTTGTAATCTTTTGTTAATTGATGCCAAAGTTTCAGATAATGAGGTTTGCGGATTTGGAAGTGAGCCCTGAAAGAAGTTTGGGATGGCTCAAAACGCTCGGTTTCAAAAGGCGTGGTAAAACTGCCCCTTTGTGATGTCACAGAGGGACAGACGTCCTTATATGGTTCTAGTTAGGAAGCAGTTTGGGTGTGTGACCAATCACAGCGAAGTGGGCATGCCCAGAGGCGGACCGTGGGTGGAATAAATCAAAACAGACCGTTTTTGACAGGAAGCACATGTGAAAGGAAATACAGCTGGAATAGGTGCAGATTCTGGAAAATGTAAAAACTTTTCTGTGCGTGTTATTGTGTGTAGCTGCTCTACAGAAGTCCACAACTCAATACAAAGAGTGGAAAAATGAGTATAATAGGTCCCCTTTAATATTTAAATGTAAAAAGACAAACTTTTTATATATAGACTTAATTATGTTACAATTACATATTCTTTTGGCTTTTTATTGTGTACCCTACAGCTCTTAAATCCACTAAGCACGTAGCTGTCACCCACTGAAGACGGGGCGTGAACCAGTCATTATAATTGCTTCATCCATTCCATTTTCTCGCCCACAGACAAGTTTCCTCACCGTCGTCATAGCAAAATCCAGAGACAAGTCACCCTCACTCAGACGACAACATGAAGTTGAAAGTGCAGGAGCTCCTCATCATCTGCTGCTGCTGTCCGTTTGTGGCGTGTGTGGGCCAAGCCAAGTTTCCTGGTAAGGGATCTTTGTGAGTCACCTGATCACCCACTCTGAGGCATTTAAGGTTGTAGGCATTAATAAAACTAGATTTCATTTTGTTGTAATAAATTCAGTTATGTTATGTATTTGGGACATCATCAAGAACCTTAGGAAATTTAACAAATCTTCATATCAAGATGTGGAAATTCATGCTTTTCATCTGACAGGGGATCATATTAATATTTATGTTGTAATCCGAGACAAGATAGCCAAAAGATAGGTCAAAACACACTTGTTGTTTGGTTTTCCTGACTTTTAATCATCATCCATGTTCATCCCTAATACAAAGAACAAGAAAAAGATCCAAACTTCTGGAGATCGTGGGCCCAGCGGACCCTGCAGAATGCACTGACTCTGCAACAGCTAAACCTGAACAGAGCAAAGAACCTCATTCTGTTCCTCGGCGATGGTAAGTCACATGTATTAGTCTGATCAAAACATAGAAAATATATAAGTATTGAAATATTTACTGTGGTCACTTGTAGTTCAAGTCGGTCTCAGCCGCGCGTGGTGAATGAACAGTCGGAAACAAAACAAGGGCGCTCGCTCGTCGGTCAAACAATAACTTGTGTCCTCCCCCAGGGCCCCTGGCACTCCTGGACTCGGTGCCGTATCATGACATTCCTCATTCCTGTCCAGAGCCGCATGCATGGCCACGTTAGCATGGTTGGAGAATAACTGGCAGCGTCTTGGCGCTGACATACAGTATTAGTCACCGGGGGAAAGCAGTGACGGGTGGTTGCACTGGGCACCATTGTGTTTAGTCATACAAACTCTTGCAAAAATCAGGACAGGGAAGGAAAGAGCAGTGGTTAAAGTGGCGCAAACACATCCTGTTCTTATGAATTTTCCACCAAAATGGGTGAATCACAAGTACACTTTCACTGCCGGTAAAAGCAACTGTTTTGCTACCTTGTAACGACACTGAGTGGGAGATTTGGAATATACATAGTATATAGTATTGAATCCCCCTTGAGGGAAAACAAATGTATTTCTAATGGTTGACCTGTTTGTGGTTTCAAAGGCATGGGCATTCCCACGGTGACAGCCGCCAGGATACTGAAGGGTCAGCTGAGCGGACAACCTGGGGAGGAAACCCAGCTGGAGATGGACAAGTTCCCCTATGTGGCTTTGTCCAAGGTGAGGGGGTTTGGTTCTAAGCAATCAACAGTAGACAACGCGTGTGTTTGTTGGTAATGGTAATGGTAATGGTAATGGTAATGCTAATGCTAATGCTAATGCTAATGCTAATGCTAATGCTAATGCTAATGCTAATGCTAATGCTAATGCTAATGTTCGTTCGTTCATTTTCTACCGCTTCTTCCTCACGAGGGTCGCGGGGGGTGCTGGAGCCTATCCCAGCTGTCTTCGGGCGTGAGGCGGGGTACACCCTGGACTGGTAGCCAGCCAATCACAGGGCACATATAGACAAACAACCATTCACACTCACATTCAAAGCTATGGACAATTTGGAGTCGCCAATTAACCTAGCATGTTTTTGGTAATGCTAATGGTAATGGTTTAATTTCATTTGAACATGCATCAGATTACAATTGAATGCATCACATAATCAGTTCACAGTTCCACATGTCCAAAAGGAGTAGGAAGAAGCAAAGCTTATTAAATCTGGTACTTTTACAATCAGTAACTGTTACATTTGTTCACTTCCTGCTTTCCTAATATAGTTTTTTTTTTGTTTTGTTTTTTTGTCCTTTACTGAAGTACAAGGTGATATGAGCATCCAATGACATAATGGGTACCATAGTAACTGTTAATATAGTGATATATATAGCACATCATGACTGCCGTATGTTGCCAAACGTGATTGATTACCAAATCATTTGGCGCTCAACTAGAAGTCCTACACACTCATATATCCTAGAGTAGTATCTTGGAAGTCTTAAAAGTACTTTTAGTAAGCCCTGTGTTCCAGCTGTATTGTAGTAGTCTGTGCAGAGAAGCATCGGATGATCAAGACTAGTAGTAGAAATGAAATAGCATTGCTTCTTCACCATCCAATGAAGTCGGGTAGGACGCAAGCATGTTGCAACATTCTGCTCAAAGTGGTACTGGTCCTGGACCTGATGGCATACTGGTGAGGAACCTGAGAAGGAACTTATCAAGCTGCTTTAACAAGATACTACAGTAGAATAGTCTAAATCCATTGTAGTGGTACTTCAGAAAGATCTCAGCGGTCAGAATTGGAAGAAATCTTGGCGAGTGGTTTCAACTAGAAAAGGGTACCAGGCCCAATCTCACCCATCATCATCACCATCAACCCGGAACATCTGACCGATGAGGATCAGGGGGTTTGCCAGTGCACGGTTCCAGAGTCAACCTCCTTAATTGTAATTCATGTGTGCAGACATACAACACCAATGCGCAGGTGGCCGACAGCGCCGGCACAGCCACGGCCTATCTGTGTGGAGTCAAGGCCAATGAGGGCACAGTGGGCGTGAGCGCGGCCGCTGTTCGATCCCAGTGCAACACCACCCAGGGCAACGAGGTCACTTCCATCCTCAAGTGGGCCAAGGATGCAGGTAGACCACACAAGATGGTGACTTTTTTTGCAACAAAGGACAGCTTTGTATTTATTACTTGCATAGCCAACAACTGTGTTACTATCTAGTGAAAAAGTCCTACAAAACATAGAGTTTAAATTTATGCTTTCTGCAGGGAAATCGGTGGGAATAGTGACAACGACTCGCGTCAACCACGCCACGCCCAGCGCTGCTTACGCCCACTGCGTGGACAGAGACTGGTACTCTGACAACGAGATGCCAGCGGAGGCACTGCAGGGCGGCTGCAAAGACATCGCCAGACAATTGTTTGAAAATATTCCAAACATTGACGTGAGTTAATAGCGTCACTTAGGATTAGTCGCTAATTCCAGTTAGCACCATTGGAATGAAGAAATAAGCTACTCAAGAACAAATTCGTCCATCCATCCCATTTTCTGTGCCGCTTATCCTAACTGGGGTCGTGGGTATGCTGGAGATACATCCGACTGGTCACCAGTCAATCACAGGGCACATATAGACAAATATTATTATCATATTATCATATTTAATCTGCAGAGGGGAAGACTCTGCCATAAGTGCCTCGACATGCCAGAAGCATAGTTTTAAAAACTTTATCAGGTGCAAGGACATACTCTCGGTTAATCACAACATGTTGACTTGTTTTTGGAGACAGGAGATCTTTGACCTTGAGCAAATAGCCGTAACACATTCATTATCAGAAACATGGCTTGACTACATAAGCACCGAATGCTGAGATTTATGTAATGCTATATAATAATAATGCTGTGCATTTTTACTTAGTGCATAATCTCATGCTGTATGTGTTCATATGTGCAGTTGGCTCAGTAATAAGCCTCGTATTTTATTCATTTCCTTATTCTGTATATGTGCCTTTGTTTGCATAATCTTATATAATTATTATGTTTATGTGTAATATTGGGGCTGCACGGCGGTCGTGGGAGCAGCGCGCAGACCTCACAGCTAGGAGACCAGGGTTCAATTCCACCCTCTTTGTGGAGTTTGCATGTTGCGTGGGTTTTCTCTGGGTACTCCAGTTTCCTCCCACATTCCAAAAACATGCTAGAATTTTTGTATTTATGGGGTTTTTCAACATTTTTCAATGTTTTTCAAATTTTCAATTCTCGGGGCTGCACGGTGGGCGAGTGGTTAGCGCACATGCCACACAGCTAAGAAACCCTAGTTCGATTCCACCCTCTGGCATCTCTGTGCGGAGTTTACATGTTCTCCCCGTGCATGCGTGGGTTTTCTCCGGGTACTCCGGTTTCCTCCCACATTCCAAAAACATGCTAGGTTAATTGGCGACTCCAAATTGTCCATAGGTATGAATGTGAGTGTGAATGGTTGTTTGTCTATATGTGCCCTGTGATTGGCTGGCGACCAGTCCAGGGTGTACCTCGCCTCTCGCCCGAAGACAGCTGGGATAGGCTCCAGCCCCCTCCCCCCGCGACCCTTGTGAGGAAAAGCGGTAGAAAATGAATGAATGAATGTTGAATGAATGCACGGCAGTTGAGTGGTTAGCGCACAGACCTCACAGCTAGGAGACCCAAGTTCAATCCCACCCTCGGCCATCTCTGTGTGGAGTTTGCATGTGAGTGTGAATGGTTGTTTGTCTATATGTGCCCTGTGTACCCCGCCTTTCGTCCGAAGACAGCTGAAATAGGCTCCAGCATGAATGAATGAATGTGTAATATTAGTTTCATGTTGTTGCAGACCGAAGCACAGCAAAACAATAGGCAGGAATTATTCTGCCACCAGGTATTAAAACTCTTTATTTTGGCCTTTCAGGTAATAATGGGTGGAGGAAGGAAGTACATGTACCCCAAAAACACACCCGACGTAGAGTACCCTGACATAGGGAAATACAACGGCACGCGGAACGATGGCCGGAACCTGGTGCAGGAGTGGGTTGACAAAATGAAGGACAAAGTAAAAATAGCAGCTACTCTTTTTCTCAGCTTCATTCATGATTATTATCAAAAGCACGTTTCGCCTTTCCCTGTTGACCAGCTCTTCTTCTTTGCTGTGATTATGTCAAAATGTCCAGAGAGGCCATTATGTGTGGAACAAGTCGCAGCTCTTATCACTCAACCCCAGCAGCGTCAATTACTTACTGGGTGAGTTTCATTGACTTTCTTCTGCCCAGAGGCTTGGAATGCAGCACATCCTGTGTCCCACATCTCATTTCTGTTTTTCCAGGTCTATTTGAGCCTGCGGATCTTATGTACGACTTGGAGAGGAACGCTGATAACGAGCCGTCACTCACAGAGATGGTGGACATGGCCATTAAGATCCTTAGGAGGAACCCCAATGGATTTTATCTGCTGGTAGAAGGTGGGTTTATTCCACTTTTTTACAAAACTACTAAGTTGGCTAAACTGCACGTGACGGCTTGTTCTTCAGGAGGTCGTATTGACCACGGACACCACGAGGGCAAAGCCAAGTTGTCCCTGTACGATGCAGTGGAAATGGATCGGTCCATCGGCCGAGCGGGTCTCCTGACCAGTGTATTTGATACAATGACCATCGTCACTGCCGACCATTCGCATGTGTTCAACTTTGGAGGTTACACGCACAGAGGAAACAGCATTTTCGGTAGGTCATGAACTCTCCAAGGTATGTCGGAAAAGTTCCAGGACTGTAGGTGTTGATTGCATTTGTCTACTGTGAGTTTGTGACACATGGACAGAATTTTGAAAATAATTTTCAATACTTCCAAATGTCATTAGAAAAATTCAACAATCTAGTTCTACAGGGACCAAACAAAGAGTAGCTCAGGAGTCCCTAATGATGAGCGCCAACGTTGGCTCTAGTTTCCCCAGTGACTCTGGAGCGAGGCCTGGGAACACTCCAGTGGGCTCATCACCAACAGGAGGAGGCGAAAGGAGTTGGGTAGCAGCCAAAACCAGGGACTTTGGCAGTTCAATGCTTGGTTGCCGATTGCTAGCTCTAGGAATGTTAAATGTGCACGAGGTTGAGAACTCTTCGGGTGGGGTGACAGGTCCTGACATTTTGCGCTTTTTTTCGGAGTACCCCCTCTAGAGGAAGTACTGGAGGGTTCCCCATCTGAGGATTCCCTTGTTCTGCTGCAATGCAGAAGTGAGACTCGGAGTGACATGATTGTGAAGAATAGCCTCATTAACCCGAATAATGCTTTGTTATTGGACGTCTGTGTCTGTCACAGATTGTCCATACCAAACTTCAAGCCATCTTCAAGCAGAAGGGTGTCAATATGTTCACTTGGCACCAAGACATCCTGGACCGCAGTTTGATCATCAACTTTGTGGTCGTGTCGTTTAACTTGCGGTCATATGTATTGGATACTTGTGTCAAGAGAGGACCACTTGATGGTGAGTTGACTCCAATGGTGGGGGACAAAAACGGCACTCTGACCTGGCAGGCCCAACGGCATAGTGAGAGTTTTCTGGGGGCGGCCGCCAGAAAAGGAGTTGTTGAAGCAGCCCGTCAGAACTGTCGAATGGCATCAAGCTGAAGAAGGAATTGGGCCTTTTTGACCGAAAGCAGCAGACTTGCCAAGTGGTGTCCACTGGGATGTGGGAGGAGTTCAAGGAAGCCATAACGAGTTTCGAAGAGATTCTGGGTTACTGTCCGCTGTCTTAAGAGCAGGAAGACCAGAGGAAGCGGTATTTCGCCATTGGCTGAACTGTAACCCCCTCAAAAAGCAGGGATCTGCAGTACTTTCAAGGGGAAAACTTGTAGTTGTAGTTTGGACTTGATATAGAGTACATCTTTTCTGACCTACCTTGTACTGACTGAATAAATATCCTGCTACTATCTGGATTTATTTGATATTACAGCGCCTTGTCTACTTTCATAGGCTTAGCCCCCGAGGTAAGTGATGTGGACCAGAAGCCCTACACTGCCATCGCATATGGAAATGGACCAGGTTACAAGGTGGTGAATGGTGAAAGAGAGAACGTTTCCACTGTTAACTATGGTAGGTACTAATTAGGAATACTACTTTTCTAATAATATATATTATTGGACAAAACTAATCGGGACCAAATGACCAATCCGATCCAGCAGATGGCGCTGCATAGTGCAACAAGATTTAAATTCCAATAACTAAATAACAGCCTAGATGTTCTCCCTTCCAGAGGAAGCCAACTACAAGGCCCAGTCAGCTGTTCCTCTGAACTACGAAACACACGGTGGCGAGGACGTGGCCGTGTTCGCGAAAGGTCCGCTGGCTCACCTGCTCCACGGCGTCCATGAGCAGAACTACATCCCACACGTCATGGCGTACGCGGCTTGCATCGGCAGCAACACGGCACACTGCTCGAGTGGGACCGTCGCCGTACGCCCCGTCTTCTCCAGCATCATCACTATGCTTGTAGTCACACGTCTTCTATGCTGACCATACCTGACTGGATTCTACTTTTATTTTATTTTTTAAACTCTTCATATTCTGACCACTATGTTTCAAATTTATAATAACACATTTTGAGTCTTCAGGCATGTAAAGTAAGTCATAATAACTCCACATGCATGAAGGTCACATGATCTGTCCTGATTTGTCTATTGAACGGCTTTGTCGACCCTTAGGGCAGTGCTTCTCAATTATTCTCTGTCATGCCCCCCCTAAGGGACAGAAAATTCACCCCCCAATTTGAAAAACTGATATGTATTCATTTATATGTCCTATAATGACTGAACTTGAAACTGAAATTGAAAATGCAACAAAAATAGCAAGCATAAAGTGTCTTTCAAAAGTCAAACTGCATGTTGGTTGGTTTGAACTCAAATGAAAGCCCGCCCCACTATTTGGGAAGCACTGTTTTAGGGTGACAACACGAGATTTATTGGCGTTGTTGTTTTGACAATATATCTACCTCATTCGTGTAAATATGACAGGATGTGGTTTGTGCTAAAATTGGCATTTTTGAGTGAATTGTTGACACAAAAAAGGCTTACAGTACTATAAAATTTTCATTTTAGAACAATCATGTTACTATAGTAAAACTATAGTAAATAGTACAACTTGTACATTTAGCAGGATTACGGAAAACACCCCAAGAGTACTAGAAAAAGTGCGGCATGGGCCTATGAGAAGCGATTACCGTATTTTCCGGACTATAAGTCGCACTTTTTTTCATAGGTTGGCTGTTCCTGCAACTTATACTCCAGAGCGACTTATAAATGAAAAAAGTGTTTATGTTACATAAACACTGGACACCTTTTCTGTTCATGTTTATTTTTCATGTAGCTGAATAACCATTAGAATCAGAATCAAAATCAGAAATTGTTTATTGCCAGGTATGATCAAACACATACTATGAATTTGTTTTGGTGAAGTAGGTGCAAATAGATGTGTATCTATTTAAAAAAATGTTATGTTAGCATATCTTACACCTATTAAGCCTATTCTCTTTTCTTTTATTGTTAGAACTTACCTTCCAAGAGGACGTAATGTCGTTTTTGGTAGTTTGTAAAATAAACTACCCGCAAAAAATGCAACTTATACTCTAGTGCGACTTATGTATATGTTTTTTTCTACCTAATTATGAATTTTGCGACTTATAGTCCAAAAAATACGGTACATTTTGGTGAGAAGCAAGCAAGTTGAGTTACTATACTTGCAGTATCACGGGGACCGTCCGCCATCTTGTTCACCTACTATAAACCAGGAAGTAGCTTGCTTGCTAATAAACAAAAACAAAAGGGCTGTCTTCGAGTAAGGATTTTCATAGTCAAATCTGATTTGTAATTGAATATATATACTGTATATATTTGTGTTATCTTTTTTCAAAGAGTTATCCCTACATATAACTTCAACTTTCAGCCGCTAGTTTGTGTTTGAGGCGGTCAGCTAGCTCAGTAGCATTGTCTAGTACCTTGTTGTTTGGTCTCAACAAATTATGACTTTGCAGTCCCAAAATGGTAAAATCTTGGTCACATGACATTTTCATATAATTCGATGACAATATTGATAGTTGAATCGCACTCTAAATTGAATAGTCTACTATTCTTTGTCCATAATGGAGGCCTGTACAACCATTAGCAACATGCTAGGTTGAATCTAATGGTGTCCTAAGATCTTTGCATGGTATTGGACCAAATGTATTCCAAACTGTCATTTCTTGCACTTTTCCATCTGCTCTGTTGCCGTGGATAATATGGAATGTGACTGGACTCATGGCTTGGCATTGTGCACCCACGAACACAACACCGGGGGTCCCTCCTGCTGGATGAAGCATAAAATCCTGAGTGCGTGAATCTTCTCGCTGTATTTTTATGCGCTCTTGTCTGACTTGTTTGATCTATTTAAATGTTGACATTAGCTTCCTGTTTTTAGCTGTTATAAGTCTTATTATTCCTGGAGAACTGGAAGCGGACATTGTGCTGAAAGATTGTGTCCAAACGAATAATGAACAGAAGCGGCGTGACAAAAGGCGGACTTGCCATAGCTCAACTCCCACCATGCACAAGTTAGTGCTGCTAATGTGTGCCAAGTTCCTGTGGCCCATAGTAGCCTTCAAACGACATTGTCTTGGAAACACCACAAGGACCATGGACTGCCTTTTCCAAGTCGACAAAACTCATGGACCGATTGGGCAAACATCCACCTAAGAAGTCCCATTATTCCACAGTGGAGACAAAAACTACATTGCACCTCCTGGATTTGAAGAAGGTCAGTCACTCCACTGCAGCGTATGAATAGACTGAGGATTGAACACACTCCCCACCTCCCTTATCTGGACCCCAGGCTGCTCTAGATGTACTAAGTGGATTGTGTTCACAAGAAACCCCACCTCTTTAATTTTCCAGGACATTGTTGTTGTAGCACTGCTTTGAAAAAGTCTAATATTTCTACTAATAACAATAGCAATAACAATATCGCACAATTCTGCACATGAACGCACCCTAACTGGGCTTCTTATTGACTTTGGGTCCTTTTTCGATTCCTGAGAGCTGTTCTCTTTTGTAGTCTCTCTGTGTGCACTGTTCTTCTAAGGTGCAATGCCCCCCCACCAACAGTGTCTCATCACAGACGCACAACAGCCAATGGCAGGCCTTTTACCTCCGATCCAGTGCATGGCAAGTTAATGTGTAGATAGCTCTGAAGAGTGGTGAATGTCTGATCAAATATGAAGCCAGAGTCCTTGGAGAGTATTTCAATTGCAAACTGAGATGTGAGGAAAAACTGAAAATTCCAATGGAAATCCTGGACTTGAACTCACCAAACTTATTTTCTCAGTTAAAACTTACATTCATTCATTCATTTTCTTTTCGCGGGGGCTGCTGGAGCCTATCCCAGCTGTCTTCGGGCGATGTGTGGCTAGCCAATCACAGGGCACATATAGTCAAACAACCATTCACACTCACATTCATACCTATGGACAATTTGGAGTCGCCAATTAACCTAGCGTGTTTTTTTTTTGGAATGTGGGAGGAAACCGGAGTACCCGGAGAAAACCCATGCATGCACGGGGAGAACATGCAAACTCCACACAGAGATGGCCGTGGGCGGGTATGAACTCAGGTCTCCTAACTGTGAGGTCTGCGTGCTAACCACTCGACCGCTGTGCAGCCATGTATTAAAGTAAGTTATAAAATTATCATGGTATTTTTTTACCAATTTTTTTAACAGATATGTGTCACATGACCCACAGTAGTGTATTGTAAATGTGTTCTCCAATATCTGGATGCTGGAATTTTTGGTCAGCTTTACTGGGATTTTGTGTGTATGTAGCTTTACAGGCAAATTGTTAAAAAAATAATTTCGGAAACTACATAAAAAAGGGACAAAAGCTCAAGAAACAACAAAAAAATGCAACGTAGGAACATGTCTATGCAGTGAGAAACAGTCAAAAAAAGGCTAAAATTTTTCAGAAAGAAAACTAGATGTGTTATTTCCTCCTACCGTTTACCGTATTACCCCAATTAATATACCATAAATATACCACCAAGATGACAAAGCCTACTTTGTTGCAAGAAAACAAAATGGAAAAGTAACATGAAAGGTGAGAAAGTCTGCACCGCGTATCTGAACTTGTGTTGGTGTTGACTCATGCCTGCATCCGCCAAGGGCTTGAACACCTTGGCTTGCCTCCCAGCTCCTGTCGCCTCATGAGTGCTGAAACGACTCCCAATCCCTTCTCCACCCTGATTCTCCGGAACCGGCTAAAACGATGATGTGTTCCGCCTGGAAGCATGCCCGGCGATGCTTCGCAGACGGCGGGGAACTGTGGTGGGGTCTGGGGCTCTGAGGAGCCCACAATGCATAAAATGCAACTAAAACAGCAAGCAGGGGCTTGGCTATGGAGCCATTTTTCCGTCATGACGTCATGAGTGTCTTCTCTCAAGGAGCAAACAAGTGAGACAGATTTTTCTCACGTTCTGTGCTCTTGAATAGGCTCCAGGGACACAAAATACAGTCCCTTTCCATAGTAGGGAACACTTCCTCTCTAGGGTTCAAGAATGAGTCAAGAATGGATCAACATTGGTGACCTTTCTGAGTCCATCGTCTGCCTCTAGTTGGAAGAACCCACTAAAACAGGAAAATCCGGTGTTGGTCTCGCCCATCACAAGCTTTTGCTGCGACATCACATCTCATGTTTAACCAAAAAGTTTGCAACCACAGAAAATTCCACTTGCCAAGTTGAATTAACATCCAATTAACCAGTCTGCTGAAGCGTCTACGCTTGCTGTTTACATGCCCTAACGATCACAATATTTTAGCCCCGCTGCAATTAACAGGAGGTGCAGTTCCTCTTCGTTAGACCTCCTGCTCTGTTGATGATCAATAGCTGCTCGAAATTCTGCTCAAACTGAGGAGCTTTTGTTTTGTTGGGCCGTAATGAGCAACGCTTTCTCATCAGCAAATAACTTCATGGCTGCATCCAACAAGAAGCGATGTAAATCCCTATGCTGCAAATGGGGCAGACGGTTCCATTATGATGGTGTAGTTAAATAGCTAACTTGTCAGATTTCCTAAAAAAAAGTTAATAAGATTCTCGCTTGAACATGAAAAAAAATGTGTTGTGTTGACTTAAGCTAAGCAAGATACAGTATATTCTGCCCCGCTTTTACCCATGTTTTAGATGTGTATAAATGAATTAATGTTGTATTTTAATGTGTCTTTTACTCTGTTTACTTGCTTTTATTCAACTACATTTTTTCTGTAAAGCGTCTTTGAGCAGTTTGAAATTATTAATAATTAAAATTATTAATTATCAATTAAATTTTAAATTTTAAATTTTAAATTTTAAATTTTAAATTTTAAATTTTAAATTTTAAATTTTAAATTTTAAATTTTAAATTTTAAATTTTAAATTTTAAATTTTAAATTTTAAATTTTTTATTATTATTTTTTTTTAATTTTCATTATTATTCTTCACAGGGACTATTAACCAATTTTTTTTCACGTCACTCTTCTCATAAAAAGGGAAAATCCCAATTCCGATATCAACTGATCATATTTTTAGGCTGATATCGGGCCAATAATTATCAGTGGCCGACAGTATCGGACATCTCTAGTATTCAGGAACAAACAGACTTAAAAACAGTTTCTACCCGATCGCAGTAACTACCCTCAATGCCTTAAGGAACAATCCTTAACATTGTGCAATATCATTTTAATTGAATTTTATGCTTGACTGAGTGTTTTATGTATTTATTTTTATTTTTTTAAATCTTATTTTCATTCATTCAATCATTTTCTACCGCTTATCCTCACGAGGGTTGCGGGAGGTGCTGGAGTCTATCCCAGCTGTCTTCGGGCGAGAGGCGGGGTACACCCAGGACTGGTGGCCAGCCAATCACAGGGCACATATAGACAAACAACCATTCACACTCACATTCATACCTATGGACAATTTGGAGTCGCTAATTAACCTAGCATGTTTTTGGAATGTGGGAGGAAACCGGAGTACCCAGAGAAAACCCACGCATGCACGGGGAAAAAAATCGGATTTATTTATTCTTAATGTAGCTGATATATGAATGATGCACTAACTGTTGGACACTTTTTCTAATTTTGCTGTACTTGTTACAATGCCAATAAAGGACTATTCTATATTCTATTCTATTCTATTGACACAGTATGTGGGGACAATATGGACCTGGTGATTTGACCACTTGACCACTTCTTCTGGCTCTGTCCATTAAGTACTTCAAGTACTTCACAGGCTCCATTGAGGCGACATCTTTCAATGGAACCTGCGATTAGTGAGTATCGTGTCTCTGTCCAGCCAAACGACATGCAAACTCCATGTATGTAATATGTTCTGCTCGGTAAACATGGAGGAAAAAAAAACAATACTTGTCTGTCAAATTTCCCACAGCCATTTGACATTCCTAAAAAAACAAATTTGAGCAAGAAAAAAGCAACGGCAAGGGAACTTGTTGGCACCAGATTAAACATATGTATGTAAACAGTATGTTTGTACATTTATAAAAATGATTAATTGCATCTGATAAAACATGACTAGAAATTTAATTTGATACCTCGATTAAAAAAAAATAATTCTAATTTGGGAAAAATGAATGTTAATAAAGCCCTGTCCTCACAAACACCTTAACATGCAGTTATGCGAGCAAACAGGATGTGGATCTAAAAAAATATTTAAATTCCAGTTCCTGGAATTTATTCACATTCCTGTCTCTGTCTATCATAATAATGTGTATTTATTATAATGTGTTTATTATAATGATCATGTCTTTGCATGTCTTTAGATAGAAATTATAAACTCCACACAGAGATTCAAACCCAAGACTTCCCGATCTTCTGACTTTGTAGCCAACATGCTAACCACTTCTACCACTATGCGATTTCTACTTGACCCATTCTTCTTAATGATCAAGTTTATTTTCATTTATTGTGTGATTAATTCATTAATTTTTGGTAATGGTAATGGTTTTATTTCATTTGAACATGCATCAGATTACAATTGAATGCATCACATAATCAGTTCACAGTTCCACATGTCCACAAGGAGTAGGAAGAAGCAAAGCTTATTAAATCCTACCCCTCCATCTGGTATTTTTACAATCAGTAACTGTTACATTTGTTCACTTCCTGCTTTCCTAATATAGTTTAAGTTCACAGTTCCACATGTCCAAAAGGAGTAGGAAGAAGCAAAGCTTATTAAATCCTACCCCTCCATCTGGTATTTTTACAATCAGTAACTGTTACATTTGTTCACTTCCTGCTTTCCTAATATAGTTTAAGTTCACAGTTCCACATGTCCAAAAGGAGTAGGAAGAAGCAAAGCTTATTAAATCCTACCCCTCCATCTGGTACTTTTACAACCAGTAACTGTTACATTTGTTCACTTCCTGCTTTCCTAATATAGTTTAAGTTCACAGTTCCACATGTCCAAAAGGAGTAGGAAGAAGCAAAGCTTATTAAATCCTACCCCTCCATCTGGTATTTTTACAATCAGTAACTGTTACATTTGTTCACTTCCTGCTTTCCTAATATAGTTTAAGTTCACAGTTCCACATGTCCAAAAGGAGTAGGAAGAAGCAAAGCTTATTAAATCCTACCCCTCCATCTGGTACTTTTACAACCAGTAACTGTTACATTTGTTCACTTCCTGCTTTCCTAATATAGTTTAAGTTCACAGTTCCACATGTCCAAAAGGAGTAGGAAGAAGCAAAGCTTATTAAATCCTACCCCTCCATCTGGTACTTTTACAACCAGTAACTGTTACATTTGTTCACTTCCTGCTTTCCTAATATAGTTTAAGTTCACAGTTCCACATGTCCAAAAGGAGTAGGAAGAAGCAAAGCTTATTAAATCCTACCCCTCAATCTGGTACTTTTATAATCAGTAACTGTTACATTTGTTCACTTCCTGCTTTCCTAATATAGTTTCAGTTTTTTTTTCTTTTTAAGGAATTTTTGTCACGTGCCTAAGTACAAGGTGAATAATAATTTATGATGGTGATAGTATTTTTCTGAACGAGAAACATGTATTCATCTAGCAAGATCACTTTGACACTGTAATATTCCCACCTGTGACTTTAGACTGAATTTAGTTAATTTGATAAGCAAACAAACCTCCCTTCCATCTTCTCAGGCCCTTCAAATTTGTATTGTTTGCGTTGTAGCTGCTGAAACAGGTTTGCTGCATTGTGTCACCAAAGATGTGTGTTTGCCAGTCATTAGAATTGCTTCACCATTTTCTCAACCGCAGTTATGCTGACTCACTATCGTCGTGGCAGAACCGAGAGACGAGTTGACGAGTTGACTGAGATGACAACATGAAGTCCAAAGTGCAGATGCTCCTCATCATCTGCTGCTGTCTCTTTGCAGCATGTCTGGGTCGAGTTAACTTTCCCGGTAAGTGATCTTTTTAAGACATATAATCACCGCTTTAAGATTGTAGACATTTGTCCACATAAATTTCCTGTTATGTTCCTGTTATAGTTATGCTACATATCTGTATCTGTACAATTACAAGCCAAACAACACATCATGCAATACATGGAGTTTTTAACAAAACTCACAAAATGTAGACAGAGATGATTTTCATTGGATAGAAGCTTATATTTCCATACCATTAATATAATTATTGATTAATTCAAGATTTTTGTTGTGGGCAAAAAACTATGCCAGCTGTCTTCGGTCAAGAGGCGGGGTACACCCTGGACTGGTGGCCAGCCAATCACAGGGCACATATAGACAAACAACCATTCACACTCACATTCATACCTATGGACAATTTGGAGTCGCTAATTAACCTAGCATGTTTTTGGAATGTGGGAGGAAACTGGAGTACACGGGAAAAAACCCATGCAAAAAGATGCCCAAGGGTGGAATCAAACTTGGGTCTTTTAGCTGTGTGGCCTGTGCGCTAACCACTCGATCACCGTGCAGCCCCGAGAATTGAAAATTTGAAAAACATTGAAAAATGTTGAAAAACCCAAAAAATATGATTCATGATACAAAAATTCTACTTGCATAATAATTTGGAACACAATGTAAAGCTAATCTAAGGTGAAGTTTCAAGGAGTTTCAAGGTCTTCAGCAACACCTTTCTTACGATAGCACGCCTTTTGCCACCACAAGCTTTCATAGCTTTCAAGCTAACTAAATTAAGGTATAGATAATGAAGAATGCAATTGTGTATTTTTTTCAGATTCAATAATTTGAGAATTCCTTGTTAATGTTTATTACAATAGTGTAGCTTCCAATGTGAATGTAAACTAGTCTCCTTTCAAACTCCAGACTAAATGAAATGGTATGTAAACATTTTGGCACCCCTGATAATTTTCCTGACTTTCCTTCATAAATGACTGGTCATTGGGATCAGCCATTTCAGTTCAATATATCATATCGCAGATGAACACAGACAGAGATGAGAAGTGAAATGACATTTATCAGATTTACAGAAAAAGGTTGCAATAATTATTTAAACAAAATTTGGGCATCTCAACAACAAAAAAATAGTAGCTCCTCCTTCAGCAGGAATAAAAGCTTCCCATAACTTCCAATGACATCTGGATTGTGGTTGAAGGTAATTTTGACCATTCTTCTTTACAAAGTTGAGTCAGGTTTGATGGTTTCCAAGCATGGACAGCCCGCTTTAAATCACACATCAATAAAATTCAGATCCGGGGACTGAGATGGCCATTCCGGAATGTTGAGGACCGTTGTCTTGTTGGAAGTTCAAAGAAGACTCGTAAAATGTAAATATGCATCCCTTTCATTGGACAGGGACTCAAGATGACGAGAGCAATTTACAATTTTGCTTAGGGTCCCAAGGAGCCTCGGGCCCGGGACCCCACTTTGGGAACCTAGGCTCAAAGTCAAACACACTTCTAGATTCTCTTTTCCAAAGCCAAAGTCTTTCAGTCTTACAGTTCACATCATAACTTATTTGTCTTATTTGTTCACACAGAGGAAGAAAAGGATCCCAACTTCTGGAGATCAATGGCCCAGCGGACCCTTCAAAAAGCGCTGACTCTTCAACAGCTAAACCAGAACATAGCGAAAAACCTCATTCTGTTCATAGGTGACGGTGAGTGACAGTTATCACCATTCCGATTAAAGCACAGAAAATAAATGGATTGCGTTGTCGATTTGACTTTGTCAGTCTTGGCCAGGTCGTTCGTCCTTCCTGCCCAGCTCTGCATGCATGAAATGAAAACCGATATGAAAAAATGAATATGAATATATGGACATTAATATAGACCAGGATGATACCATAGTTTGTCCACACTCCAAGCCCACCTCGTTTTCCACAGGCTCTTGTGTTCCTGGTCGCTCTGACTGTACTGAAGTTGGCTAGCTCTAGTGATGTGTCAGTCATGAACGAACAGGTCAAAAGAACTCGTTCTTTTTTGTGAACAGAATGAACAAGCCCTAAAATACCCGTTCAGTTGCAAATCCTTTTTTTTTTTTATTGGCTGGAGAGTCAGTTCACCGTTCCTTTTTGCAGGGCGGGACTATCTGCGTGCTTGCTGACTGAAAGACCGAACTGAACGAAATTAACGGATCTTTTTACTGAATGAACCGGAATGACCGGTTCACTGAAATGAACGTTTTTTTCCCACTACCAGCTAGCTGTTAGTCTCTGGGCTAACTCTAGCTAGCTTTTAGCCATTCAGTAAAACACAATTTGAAGGTCTTGAAGTTTTTGCCAGTTCGTGGATCCTGATGGTTAGTGAATCCACGTTCCTTGTGATAAAATATCCCGAAGGCTTGACTCTCCACTTCCTTGATATGATAATGTGTAGACAGGGAATCACACCGATGCTGGATGTCGCTATCACGGCATGTACAAATATGCAAACAAACAGAGCTGCTTTAAAGGCAGACAGTCTTGGCGGCGGTGTTAATTCCAGTACACATACACATACGTAGATACATAGATTCCTCAGTTGGAATGTCACAATTCCAGAAAGTAAGCCCCGTGGAATAGTAGTGGAATGACCACATTCCACTACAGAAGATATATCGTATTATACATTTCAGTATCGGAAATAGAGTAGTATCAATTGAATCCCCTAAAGATGACGTAAATGTATTCCTAACAGTTGACCTGTTTCTGGTTTCAAAGGGATGGGCGTTTCCACGGTGACAGCAGCTCGGATACTGAAGGGTCAGCTGAGCGGACATTCTGGGGAGGAAACCCAGCTGGAGATGGACAAGTTTCCTTATATGTCTTTGTCCAAGGTGAGGAGGTTTTGGTTTAAAAACACTCAATGATAGAGAGCGTCGACTTTGCTGTGGTCATTTAGGAACTTGTGTGTTTTTTATTATGTTGAAGTCACACACAGGATCATCAAACCATATGGAGCTCCATGCAGGACTCCTCTACAGAAAAACATGACAGCCCCGTATTCTTCAGAGATCCACAATAGTACAAGGAAAAACGCGTTGGGAAAATTTAATTACTCAAATTTGAGGTTAAAAAGCTGCAATTTAAAAATCAATTGAACGCCTCGTCTCTTGAAAATGCAGCAAACAAGAGAAGGGCACAATAGACTTTTTTCATGTTTGGTGTTTATAAACAAGCTCTAACGACTTTTGAAAAATTGAAAATTAAAATTGCATCATAGGGGACCGTTAATGTGTATTTTACTTAACAAATTACACCAAAAATCAGAATCTTAATCATCATCTTAATTATCTTTGTATTGCATACAACGGAATTTTACCACAGTGCATTTTGTAGAATTTAAAAAAAATAATATATATTTTTTAAAGGAATAAAAAAAAAATAAATAAAAAATAAAAATAAAATAGGGAATAATAATATAAATATAAAAAGTGACAGGTGCTGTTCAGAATAAATGTAAAAACATGTACATCAAAAACAATAACCTATACAGTAAACAAAATGTGGAATTGCAGTAAACAAAAAGTAGTATTGCACATATTGTGCCTGAATTTTACTTAAATTAATGAATCTAGTCCTGTATTGCACATTTTTTAATTATTATTATTATTATTGTTTTATTATTATTGTGTGTAATGTGTGTTTTAGTAGTACAGTATTGTTCATCTATGATTGTTCATTGCAGTGATGGCTTTGGAAAAGAAGCTGTCTGAGTCCGTTTGTCCGGGTTTTGTGTGAAAATAGTCTCTTGAATGACCTAATTCTTTTATGAACCATGTGTGCAGACATACAACACGGATATACAGGTGGGCGAAAGCGCTGCCGCAGCCACGGCCCTTCTGTGTGGGGTCAAGACCAACCGGGGTATAGTGGGCTTGAATGCGGCTGCTATTCGCTACCAGTGCAACACCTCCCAGGGCAATGAGGTCACTTCCATCTTCAAGTGGGCCAAGGATGCAGGTAGGACCAGAGCAGGATTGGGACCTTGTACTTGGTTCAGTGGGTATTTGGGTATTTTGCTAACCACATTAATGTCTAAAACTAATATTGTATGTATATATGCATGTGTAAAGCAAGTACTGTCTACACTTACAGTAAAGTATGTGCAGTATGTACCGTAAAACGGGGTTTTAAGGGACGGCGGGGTAATATGGGACAATTTTCAAGAAAATGTTTTTTGAACGATTTTGTTCAAGAATATATGCTTATTTGAAAAAAAAACCCACCACAAAGCAGCTTCCTGTTTAACATGAAAATGCTGAATTACATTTAAAACATTTTCCCGAAAATTGTCACTTATTACCCCAAAAATTGTCCCTTATTACCCCACTGTCCCTTATTACTTATTACCTTATTTACTGTAGTTATTCTTAATCACTGTACTCATTGCCGTAATGCCAGAAAGTGGCCAACAACATACAAAGTCTGTGCATTAAAAGTCACAAGCTTAGCCAACAAATGCTCCACAGAGTTCCTGTTTGTGCAGGGGTGTCAAACTACAAAACAACCAATGTTGTTGACCTCATCTTTGTCATTCTTTAATATCTGGGCAAAAGCTAAAAAGTATCTTAATTTCTGTTAGCACAAAAACATCACAATCCATGAGATGTTTAATGGGGTTGGCTGATATTATTTTAATATATAATTTAATATATAATTATATTTAATATATTCTTCCAATAAGAAAATGACTTAGACTGGTATAAATGCTAAATGTAAACAAGCAAAAGTGATGACTGTTGATACAGTATAAGATGAATAAAATGCTGTCATCTTGAGAAGGAATATTTGTGTAGGGAAGCTCTTTGTGACATCACAGTGTGCCGACACTGAAACTGACACTGAAACACCCACCATGCTATACAGCTTTGTCGGAGATTTTTCAATTATTTTTTTATTTATTCAGGTTTGAGGGACAGCTAAATTGCCTAAAGAGTCACATTACTTTTCAAAAAGTTTCCAAAAAATTGCCTCTCGGGCTGGATTTGACTCCCGGGCCTGAGTTTGACACATGTGGTCTAAAGAAACAGGTACCTTGTATTCAGAAACTGTTATCCATTTTGCAGGAAAGTCGGTGGGAGTAGTCACAACGACTCGCATCACTGGCGCCACGCCTTGTGCCACCTATGCCCATACTGTGGAACGACACTGGTACGCGGACAGCGATATGCCAGAAGAGGCGCTGAAGGGTGGCTGCATAGACGTTGCCAGACAACTGTTTGAAAATATTCCAAATATTGAGGTGAGTTAAAAGCATCAATTATGATAACACACTTACCAAAACAATGTTTGGGGTGGTTTGGATTCTTACTTAAAGGTGTAATGTTGGTTCAGTCATTGACACATGGATTGTCTAGAGCAGGGGTCTCAAACTCGTGGCCCGTGGGCCAAATGCGGCACGCGAGACGCTAGTTTGAGGTCCCCCACCTTGATACCAAAGTTCAATGTTGAAATGACAGCTTAAAGCTGCGTGCACACCGGACACAATTAACATGATTTTGCTCCGCCCGTACTGTTACCCTACCCTGTTTTGCTTTGGATTAGCAATGAAGCTAAAGGCTTATGACGCTAGGTACAAATAAATGCAGGAAGTGATTTGGAATAAAACGGAAAATACACGTCAAGATAAAGCATCTCATCAAACATGTTGTTAAAGTTACGACGCTGCTTCCCAGATGGAATTGAGTACGATGCTAACTTGCTAATTGGGTAAAATTATTACGTTTCATTAATGTTCATGTTAAAGGTTAAATAACTTGATACTGTACATTTGAATCGGAAAAAAAATAATTTCTCTACCAACTGTATGTGGTTTTTTACGTTTCTTATTTGCTGTTTTATTATTATTTTACTTATTTATTACTGATTGATTGATTTTTTGTTTTTATTCTTAATTTGTTTTTTTTTTTTTTAATCTTATTTTGTGTATAGAAAAATAAAAATTAAGATATTTGAGAGCAGTGGAATGTTTTATCAGATATTTTGGTGTGGAAAACCGGAACCAAAGTACTGAAAAAGTGTAGGGTATAGCAGAAGCAAAAGCATTCAAGTTTTTTTATTGATTTTTTTCCCAGTTTTTCCAGTTTTTTTTCCAGTTTGTTTTTTTTTTTTTTTTTGAAAACCTGATGCGACCCGGCTTCACCCAGAACCTAGCTCCGGTGGCCCCCGGGGTAAATTGAGTTTGAAACCCCTGGTCTAGAGTGAAAATGCAAACAGTATGTGAATGTAAACCACAAAAAATGAGTGACGCCACATCTGTTTTACACATTTTAAGTGAACGTATTTCTGATGGAACGACAATAAGACGCATCTTGAATTCGGTTCTACCATGTGTCTCCAAGACATCCTCTATAAGTGGCTTTGTTGCCAATATAAATAATTTATATCAGTTTAGTTAAACATCTCCATATGTTGAAGTCTTATAGTTATACTGAAACAGCAGCACCCTTAAACGCCAAACTATAATTAGAAGCTCTGTGATGAACCGTGCCTTTTTCTTTTTCCACGGCCTTTCAGGTTATGATGGGTGGCGGAAGGATGTACATGTACCCGAAAAACACGCCGGACGTCGAGTACCCCGACATGGAGCAACACAACGGCACACGGAATGATGGCCGGAACCTGATACAGGAATGGGTTGACAAAATGAAGGACAAAGTAAAAACTGAAGCTCTAAAAAAGGACATTTAGTCTTACCAAGTTAGCCACATTATTGACTTTGCTGTGTTTGTGTCGAAATGTCCAGGGTGGCCATTATGTGTGGAACAAGTCGCAATTCTTATCGCTCAACCCCAGCAGAGTCAATTACTTACTAGGTGAGTTTTATTGACTTTCTTCTGCTAGAGCAGGGGTCTCAAACTCAACTAAAAGCTGCGGTGACGTCACTCACTCTGCTCAGATGCGTGGGAAGGGAAGCGAGGGACAGCAACTGCAGGTCGGTGTCCTCAAACGTTTAGGTCAAGGGTCTCAAACTCAATTTACCCGCGGGCCACTGGAGCTAGGGTCTTGGCAAGGTTCCCCCCCCCCCCAAAAAAAACTTTAAACTTTATTAAAAACAGAAAAATATACAAACTTTTTTCAGTGCTTTGGTGCCGATTTTCTACAATAAAAGCTCTGATAAAACATTCCACTGTTCTCAAATATCTTAATTTTTATTTTTCTGCACAAAATAAGATGAAAAATAAATAAACAAATCAAGAATAAAGAAAATCAATCAATCAGTAATAAATAAATATAATAATAATAAAACAGCAAATAATAAAAACTTAAGAAACCACATATAGTTGGTGGGTAGACAAATTATTTTTTCCAGATTAAAATGAACAAAGCATTATTAGAGCCCTGTAGACATGACAAAACACGACTATAGTCACATTTATACTCTTTTTATTTACAACATATTGCGCAACTGCAGGGTCTTGAGACACATGCTAACTCGCAAACTAGAGAGCCAGCGACCTAAACGGTAGCCTTCAAGTTATTTCCTTTAAATTTAAATAGCCAAAAACTTACCACTTCCACACGGATAGGGAGGATAACTATTAACAGTTATTTAAACTTTAACATGAACATTAATCAAACCTAATATTTTTTCTGGGTACATGATACCTTACAGCATCCATATCAAACTTGCGTGGGCCGCACTAACATTAAACTTTCATATCAAGGTGGGGGCCTCAAACTAGTGTCCTGCGGGCCACATTTGGCCTGCGGGCCGTGTGTTTGAGACCTCTGTGCTAGAGAGCTAGCGACCTAAACGATAGCCTTCAAGTTATTTCCTTTAAACTTAAATAGCCAAAAACTTACCACTTCCACACGGATAGGGAGGATAACTATTAACAGTTATTTAACCTTTAACATGAACATTAATCAAACGTAATAATTTTTTCTGGGTACATGATACCATACAGCATCCATATCAAACTTGCGCGGGCCGCACTAACATTAAACTTTCATATCAAGACGGGGGCCTCAAACTAGTGTCCTGCGGGCCACATTTGGCCCGCGGGCCGCATGTTTGAGACCCCTGTTCTAGCGAGCTAGCGACCTAAACGGTAGCCTTCAAGTTATTTCCTTTAAATTTGAATAGCCAAAAACTTACCACTTCCACACGGATAGGGAGGATAACTATTAACAGTTATTTAACCTTTAAGATGAACATTAATCAAACGTAATAATTTTTTCTGGGTACATGATACCATACAGCATCCATATCAAACTTGCGCGGGCCGCACTAACATTAAACTTTCATATCAAGGTGGGGGCCTCAAACTCGTGTCCTGCGGGCCACATTTGGCCCGTGGGCCGCGTGTTTGAAACCCCTGTGCTAGCGGCTTGGGAGTTTGGTACATACTGTGTCCCACATCTCATATCTGTTTTTACAGGTCTATTCGAACCTTTGGATCTCATGTACGAAATAGAGAGGGATACGGACAACGAGCCTTCACTCACAGAGATGGTGGACATGGCCATTAAGATCCTTAGGAAGAACCCTAATGGATTTTATCTGCTGGTAGAAGGTGGGTTTATACTGCCGTTTGTAAAAAGACAAAAGTTGGACATGAGGGTTTGACTTCCAGGAGGACGTATCGATCAAGGTCACCACCGAAACAAAGCTCAGTTGGCCCTGCACGATGCCGTGGAAATGGATCGATCCGTCGGTCGAGCGGGTCTCCTGACCAGCGAATTTGATACATTGACCGTTGTCACTGCCGACCATTCGCACGTGTTCAACTTTGGAGGTTACACCTACAGAGGAAATGACATATTCGGTAGGTTATGAACTCTAGATTGACTGGAATAAATGATCCAGTACTATATGGATTATTCATATTACAGCTTTCATCTTCCATAGGCTTGGCTCCCGATTTAAGTGATGTTGACCATAAGCCCTTCACCGCCATCTCGTATGGAAACGGACCAGGTTACAAGCTGGTCAACGGTGAAAGAGAGAACATCTCCACTGTTAACTATCGTAGGTACCTCCCTACTCAAAGTACTTCATTTCATCAATAGTGTGAAATACTTTAGTCAAGTCAATGAGTAGAAGTTTTTACAATCAAAAGGACTCAGTGATATCATGAACGACTTTAACTGCAGATGTTAATGTACCGTCTTGTTTACCGAAACCAAATTGCTTGTTTGATAAGAGATTATGAAATTCAATAAATGATTTAAGCTGTGCGGCAGTAATTAACTTTAATGTAATACTTTTACCAGAATACATGAATACTGATATCCAGACAGCAGGGATGACATAGTTTAAAACACTGGAAAAAGATCAGCTGTCAGAGGTTCAGTTATGAAATTTTTTTAACGATTTAAGACAAATCGGATCAAGATTTTCAGTTTTCAGTTTCCAACTGCTTTGTAGATTTCTGCCTCAGTCATTGGTCCGAAAACAAATGAAAATAACGAATGGGGGCGAAGACTGTCCATCGTGTTCAGATGTAGTTTTAGAGTCGGGGTTCAATGTTTCATATAAACAACCTGATTAAACAATTTATAAGTAATTTTAATAACGTAGAAAGTGTTCAACATCCTGCTGTAAATGATAATAACGATGCCCGTGTTTGACAATTAAGACTATGACAAGTGGATCAGACATTTTGATGAGCTTTTGGGGTATCGTGGAAACAGGGATCTGACCATTTCTGAGCCTGGTGACATAATATGAAAATATGATGATTGAATTTACTCCCATCATAAACTACGGGTCATACTGATGATTTATTTCATTTACGGATAACCTTTTGAAATAACACCAAATCACGGGGTGCTGGAGCCTATCCCAGCTATCTTCAGGCGAGAGGTGGGGTACACCCTGGACTGGTGGCCAGCCAATCACAGGGCACATATAGACAAACAACCATTCACACTCACATTCATACCTATGGACAATTTGGAGTCGCTAATTAACCTAGCATGTTTTTTTGGAATGTGGGAGGAAACCGGAGTACCCGGAAAACCCACGCATGCACGTGGAGAACATGCAAACTCCACACAGAGATGGCCGAGCGTGGAATTGAACCCTGGTCTCCTGGCTGTGAGGTCTGCGCGCTAACCACTTGCCGCCCCTGAAATAACACCATCAAAACTGAATTTTTTTCTTGAAAAACTGTGGCGCCAAAAGGGTTAATAGTGAAACGTGTTCACGGGACTCCCCCACTGGGCCCCCTCCAAGGGGCGTGCCCTCCAGTTTGAAAACCACTGCTTTAACCCAAGCATCATCTTTCATTTGCATTCAAAAGTTTTAACCAAGGTTGGCTGCTACCCTTTACTCGAAATGTGCAAACATGCTTGTTAATAATTTCCGACAAGGCCTTGTAAAAATATTTCCACGTTAATTTGACATAATTGATGATATAAACCTTTTTCCAGACAAAAATTGATATAGAAAATGATAAAAAAAGCTTGCTGAAAGCTTGCACCGTTTCAGGTTTTCCTTTGATAATTTGTGTTGTTCTGACTCTGGCGATAACACAATGGTCACATGACTCATTGGCAAATATCCCAACATCCGTATATTTACACGGGCTGTTTGTTAAGATTGAATCAAGAATGGAGGATTTCCTTGGCTGTTTAAGATTTGGGCCAAGTTTGGAGTCAACGTTTCCTGATGAAAGAAACAGTAGCATAACAACACACCTTCTTTTTACTGATTTGTGAGGACATTTGGTAGAAAGTCCGAAACCAGTTATGTGGCCCAGCAGGCCCGGCCAGTACAGAACCCAGCAAGGTAAAAATAAAGGTCCTTTGGAGTCGAGAGTGCTTTAGGCATCGAGCTAAAATCCCAGACTGTCAGCTTGACACCCAGCCCGGCTCTTTAAGTGTTAAGTAACAGCGTGATGATGTTCTCCCTTCCAGTTGACCCCAACTACCGGGCCCAGTCAGCCGTCCCTCTGAAGTCTGATACGCATGGCGGCGAAGATGTGGCCGTGTACGCTAAAGGTCCACTGGCTCACCTGCTGCATGGCGTCCAGGAGCAGAGCTACCTGCCATACGTTATGGCCTACGCCGCCTGCATCGGGAACAACACAGCACACTGCTCCGATCGGAATGGGACTGGGGTGTAACAGTGTTATATTTTACTGGTGGGCCTTTATTTTGAAGGGTCGGACTTTACTGGATACAGGAATTGTTGCCGAAGAGACTCGATATCTGAGGTAGTGAATAAAGAAAGCTCACATGTTGAAAATGTCTTGTTGTCTGTCTGAACCCACGTACACAATGTACGACATCGTGTTCGAGTCTTGGCAATGGTCAGGAGCACAGGAAGACCGACTTGTATTTTTCCTTGGTGCGGGGAAGGAATACATTAGTACACGAGTACATTAGTACACTAGTACATTAGTAATATGTTTACAGCATATATCACATAGTTTAGACATCAGGTATTGTACTGAAAATTAATTTGATTAATTTATTCATTCTTTCATTTTCTACCGCTTATCCTCACAAGGGTGCTGGAGCCTATCCTAGCTGTTTTTAGGTGAGAGACAAGGTACACCCTGGACTGGTCGCCAGCCAATCACAGGGCACATATAGACAAACAACCATTCACACTCACATTCATACCTATGGACAATTTGGAGTCGCCAATTAACCTAGCATGTTTTGGGAATGTGGGAGGAAACCGGAGTACCCGGAGAAAACCCACGCATGCACGGGGAGAACATGGAAACTCCACACAGAGATGGTGGGATTGAACTCTGGTCTACTAGCTGTGAAGTCTGCACGCTAATCACTCGACCACCATGCAGCCCCATTTGATTAATTAACAAAAAATTTTGCTTGGTTATACAGCAATTGGCAAATTGTCCATAGGTATGAATGTGAGTGTGAATGGTTGTTTGTCTATATGTGCCCTGTGATTGGCTGGCCACCAGTCCAGGGTGTACCCCGCCTCTCACCCAAAGAGAGCTGGAATAGGCTCCAGCACCCCCTGTGACGCTTGTGAGGATAAGCAATAGAAAATGAATGAGACTGCAACAATTTAATGATAAGGACTCCAAATGTACAGTAAAAAGGGTCATGGTTCCTTTGAATCATGTTTAAATAATGTTTAGTTCCAAGCAGGTGAATCAGGAACCAGGGTATGTATTAAAATGCAGACGGGTGGCATTAAGAAGTCGACCAGTGAGTGTGAAAATCAACCTGGAGCAAACGGCATCGACAATGGAGTGATGATTGAGTTGCACCCCAGATTGCGTCCAAGTTGACACAAAATCAATTTCAAGCCAGATATTAAGATATGCCTTTATTCGTCCCTCAGTGGGGAAATTTGTATTGCACAGCAGCAAGAGTACAGAGTCAGTTAAGCAGTACAAAATACACAATATAGAAAAATAAACAATATAAACAACCCAAGTATTAACAAAAATCAACAGATGCTGACCCATTTTCATTTTTCAGAAGACCAGGCATGTTGTGAGAATAGGTTTCTGACGAAGCATAAGGTACAACTAGGTCAACCAAATATGAAGGTGCCAACCCATGTAATATTTTTTAGGCAAGTTCCTAAAGGGCTCCAGACTTCTTATTACGATAGCAAGGTACTCTTGGAAACACCACAAGGACACAAGTAAACAGGTTAACAGCCATGAAACACTTTACCCTAATGAGGCGTCCATTATTCCACAGTATAGGGGGAAAAAACATATTGCACTTCCTGGATTGGAAGGTCGGACACACCTCTGCATGTGAATAGACTTCCCCAAATCTGTGGCTTGTAAACACCCTCTTGAATCAAATTTTGTGGACCCCAATGTTGAAGTACCTTGCCTGTGTTTTGGATAACAACAAACCCAAATTGTTTTTTAAAGTATCACCCAATAATGAATTCTGCACATCAACCCAGTTTCAACCTAATCGGGCTTTTTCTGTACTTTGCTTCCACTTTGAGTTCCTGTGAGCTATTCTCTTTTGTAGTTGCTTGGCGTCTCCCCAACAGCACCCCATCACAGCTGCATGCACAAGTTGAGCTAAACAGCAGTGAATGGGGGGCCTTTTCACCTCCTTCCGAGACGGCTCCACCAGTCTTACGCATGGCATGCTAAGATTTAGCCAGCTCTGAAAGGGCGTGAAAGAGGAAGCAGCGAAATACTGATGAGACGTTAAGCCAAGGATTAAAAATGCTAATTAGAAAGTGAGAAAAAGTTGTTGTGTGCCCGAGTAAAAAAAAACAAACTTTCTGACATTGATGATGTCACTGCTCCAGCACGGTCACATGACCAGAAGTCAAAAGCCAGCATTCATTTATTCATTTTTTTTCTACTGCTTATCCTCACAAGGGGGTGCTGGAGCCTATCTCAGCTGTCTTCAGGCGAGAGGCGGGGTACACCCTGGACTGGTGGCCAGCCAATCACAGGGCACATATAGACAAACAACCATTCACACTCACATTCATACCTATGGACAATTTGGAGTCGCCAATTAACCTAGCATGTTTTTTGGAATGTGAACATGGAAACTCCACACTCAGATGGTGGGATTGAACTCGGGTCTCCTAGCTGTGAGGTCTGCACGCTAACCACTCGTCCACCGTGCAGCTCCATTTGATTAATTGACAAAAAAAATTTGCTTGGTTATACAGCAATTATAAATACACCAGGAATTAAACATTTCACTTAATAATCAGTTAGTGACTTAGTAATTCGTTTTATTCCAAAATTCACATTTTATAAATGGAACATTTCAAAAACATGCTAGGTTAATTGGCAACTCCAAATTGTCCATTTGGACAATGGTAGGAAACCGGAGTACCCAGAGAAAACCCACGCATGCACGGGGAAAACATGCAAATTCCACACAAAGATAGCCGAGGGTGGGATTGAACTCGGGTTTCCTAGCTGTGAGCTCTGCGCGCTAACCACTCAACCGCCATGCAGCCAAAAGCCAGCATAATATCTGAATACAGTAATCCCTCGTTCATCACAGTTAAGTTAGGGAGGGTGAGTGACGTCACCGCAGCCTTTATAGTGTCTTGGCTTGGTGATTGTATAATTGAACCCAGGTGAGCATATCGTTAGGGATTGTTGAGATATATCAAACTTTGTTGTTCCAGTCATTAAGTGCGGTGCTTGTGTATCACCAAACATTACGACTACATTACTGACACCTAGTGACCAGTGTTGAGTACTGCATTTGTATTATAGTTCATTTATTTAGTCTTGCACAAGTAATTCCATTTTGTTACCAGTGTGGTGACATTTTTCACCCAATGACCTGTTCCCGTGTGGATGATGTGACTATTTCCTAACCCACCACCGTGGGTACAATATTATTTCAGCCTTCCCATGTGGACAGATCCTAAAAATAGTTTTCACGGCGTGACTCTATGCCTGTTTGTCCAGTGAGGTTCATTTGGTCCAACATTGACACATTGTAAACAGTTCTTTTCATAGACCAGAGTATAGACCAGTATACTACTGCTCACTTGCAGTCTTTGTCAGAGTGGTTTACATGTTCAAGTCCTGAAAAAAGGTAGTTAAATGTCATAAAAAGTACAAGAAGTCCAAGTGAGTATATTCTCTGAGCATGAAAGAAAGAATTGTTGGTTTTAAGTAGACCCTGAGGTTAAGACTTAATCGCTCGTGTCAACAGCATGAGCAATCAAACCTTTCTAACATTTTCTGATGCACTTCTGTTATATTTTTCCCGTCAGTGTGGAGTTGTCACTGGACTCCTGGATCCTAGTCATCTGCGTTTTCACGGTTCCATCATCCACTGTCCGGTATAGCCTTCCTCATGTACGACTATATCTACCAACGCTGTCGGTTCTGTGCTATCGGTGTCAAAACCACCCCAGAATACAATGTCGTTCGCCATCCCTTGTACCTAATCTGTAATACGCCCCAGTCTCGATTCATATTCATCTCCGACACATTGAACAAAAAAATAATCCAAACTTCTGGTGACCGTGGGACCAGCAGAATCCTCCAATTCAACAACAGCTAAAACCAGAACAAACCAAAGAACCCTATCCCGTTTCTCAGCGATGGAAACTAATCAAAGTACAGAAAATAAGTGCATCGTGTTTGCCCGATTTCCCATGTGACGGATTTACTGTGGTCACTTTTAGTTCAAGTCAGTCTCAGCCATGAATGAACAGTGAAAACCCAAACGACGACGCTTGCTTAAAACAATAACTTATGTCCTCCATCGAGCCTTTGGACTCAGGCCACATCACAACATTCCTCATTCCTGGCCAGCGACCCACGCATGCATGCATGGTCACGTTAGCATGGCTGGACAATAACTAGCAGGGCCTTGCCGCGGACATATTAGCCACTGGGAGCAGATCAGTGTTTTGCAAGTCTCAAGTAGTCTTGAGTCTTTAATGTTAAGTTTTGAGTCAAGTCTGAAGTAAAGATGTGCAAGACAAGCCTGGTATGAAGTCATAGACTTGACTTTTTTTTATTTTTTTATAGTTATAAGCTATTAGTTATAAGCTCTGTTTTGTGTTTATCAAATGATTTGCCATTTTAACAATCTATTGATTTTTGACTGTTTTTCTGCCTTTTTTGTTAAGAACTGATATTTTACTGAAACTTACCCAAGTCCTACTGCTCATGACCAAAGAACAGAAAATTTAGAAACAAACTTTTTCTGATGAAAGATAGGACTCTAATCTGAGAAAACCAGTTACTATAAGCTAGCTAACAATGGATGTGATGGGAAATACCAATTGACGCTAAAGCCCTCACAAAAAAAACCCCTCCATGTTCTGTTTACATAACTGACTTGTATATTAACCAAGCTACAGCGATGTTATTGTTAGCAGCTAACATGAAAAAATATTTTTATTTTTATACCCGTTTACTGTCAACATTTTTTACCTCAGGACTGGAACACAAATCAGGGTCATTCCAACATTGTACGCGTTGTCGCTTTACTGTTGTTGACAGAACTAGCCCAAGTATGTGTATCAAATTTTTTTTTTTTGATACACATTATCACATTTGTGTTCAACTCACCAGTTGAGCATATTCAATAAACACAAGATAAACATGTCCCCAGCAAAACGACAATGGTCTGTTCAAGAAAACAAAACAATGTTTAAAAGACCTAAACGTCCCTTCCAAGACAACTAAGGAGAGTGACGTCACCGCAGCCTTTATAGTGTCTTGGCTTTGTGATTGTATAATTGAACCCAGGTGAGCATATCGTGAGACATGGTGCCTTCAAGGGCTAGAGAGAATGTGGGGAAAAACACTGAGGATTTTAACCCAGGTGATCAAATATTTGGGTGATCCCCAGTTAAGAACCACTGGTTTAGAGTGGCAGCACTTTTGAACATATTTAGCATGTAAATGTTGTTGAAAAAAATAATTAACTTCACCTCACATGACCTGAAACACCATTTCTTTGTCTCCTTACTTGGAGTGTGTGTGTGTGTGAGCGTGTGTTATTAGGTCATGCTAAAAAATCCCAGCTGCACTAAATTTCTAGGGAAAAAGAGCTTTCTGTGAAAACCGTGTGCTGGAAGAATGTCCAGTGTCTGTGCAACCTCACGCCTGTTTCCAATTTTGGTGTTACAGCAGAGAAACATTAGTGGGACAACTTTATAGGCCCTGGAGCAACACAACACAGGTTAGTATGTTTGACACACACACATGTATCTACTCTCTGCACAGCGTCTGGGTCAGTGGTTAACTTATTTTTACACTTGTACAACAGCAAGCAAGCAGCTAATTGCATGTATATTCATTCCAAGTTGATTCCAAGTTGGAGTTAGTTATGTTATGTTTGATGAACATAATAAAATCAAATAACTACAACAAGGATAGAATACTTCAATTGGCCATTCAGTGTCATTCTAGTTATTTCCCCATATCTCCATACAATAAGCCAGATATTGATTTGATACTAATACTACACTTGGAATTGATGTAAGTCCTCATTCCCAGCAGAGCATGTCCTCCAGTTCAACACAACAGTAACATGAACTGGGCTGGAGTGTTTGTATCCTTGTGTTTCTTGGTTGGTCTCCAAGGCTTTCCTACAGCATGACCCTGAACTGCACAGCCAGTACAGTACTGGGAAGTTGTCCCTTATCCAAAACACTCATTATATATATTTTTAAAATGTTTCCAGCTACATGACATTCCTATTCCGTGAATAACAGTGTAAGGAACTTGTTGTCCGGAACTTTGTGTTCTATGTCAAAGCAACTTTACTCTTCTTTTTTGGCCAATCTTTTATCAACCACAGAGATGATTACTCCACTGCTGTGTTATCTTGGCAAGAATTTGTTTTGATCCACAATAGCAAGAAGTGAGGCATTTAGGTTAATAAATGCAAACTGCTCAGACTTTTCCAAAGCACAGGATGCAGCCTTGATGTCTCCAGCAGGAGGCTGTGATTTTAAAAATAAGTTTCTTCCGCCCTCTAGTGGACATAGAAAGGAATGTACACGCACAAACATCGTTATCCGTTAAGTGCCGTTGTAAGAACTGTTTTTATTTAAGATTATTTATGAACAAACTGCATTGTATGTTAAATTACAGGATATGTATGTGTTATTACACGAAAAAGCAAAAAAAAAATTGGGCTCGTCCGGGATTTGAACCCGGGACCTCTCGCACCCTAAGCGAGAATCATACCCCTAGACCAACGAGCCTCTGTGTGACTCTGAAGGTTTTCTTAGTATAATCTTCATAATAGATTCTTAATGTATACATCAAGTGTAATTTACGTGGGGAGGAACCGTAGTTTCCACGAAGAACAGCTGTAGCGACACCATATTCGCAATTTGGTTTATAAACACTCAATATATTAGATATTTTCCATTCAGCAACTAACGTGTTCTATCTATTAAACCAATCATATGTAAGGACACATCTGGAAGGTGCAGCATCTTAAGAAAAATACAGAAAAATATTTTTTTTCAAACCAGTTAAGCTAATGTCAACGGTAAAGGATGTGGTGAGTATAAAATATTTCAATAAAAACAACAACAGATATATGCAAATTTTATTATCAAGACAATAGGCAATAAATTACAAAAGCTCAACATGAAAGCCACTGGAAGACAACAAAGTTATCATTTTTAAGTCTGTTTTTTTTTTTTTACCATCATCTCCCAAATGTAAAATTCTATGTAATTCCCTTTGGTGATGCTTGCAGGGTGATGATAAAGGGATGACCGTTATTTGTTGGTGTCCATAGCGACGATGGCAGACATGGAAAGGGCAGGGTGGAGACATTTATTTAAAACAAAAAAACAAAAAAAAAACTGTCTCACTGCAGGCAGCCGAAGCAGGAAGGGTTGGCACATATCTCACAGGGGTCCGAAGACACGAGGACGTTCACTTGAAATGAAAACAGATAAACATCATCATGAGAATGTTATTAAGTGTTTTATTTTGACGCTTTAGTTCATTTTTAATTACCTAGCCTGGAGAACACCATGGCGGCCCCTTGGCTTTGGCACACGGAGTGGAAGACCTGCGGTAGGACGGGGTTGGAGCACACGGCCGCCGCACTGGTCTGGACGAGGTGTGGGCTCACATGCTGGTCCACATCCATCAACGCCTTCAGCTGCCTCACCGCTTCCAAGGGGAAGCTCCTGTCTCCATCCTGGCATGGAGGACAAGTCGAATAAAGACGAATATTGAGAGGGGTGGGAAGGGGGGGGGTACAATGGTAGAAAAACAGGACAAAGCTTCAACGTGAGGACAGCACGTCTTGTTTGGAATGTCAAGTTGACTTAGGTTCGGACTAAAGAAGTAAAGGTTGCCGCCACGGTGCAAACAAGGCTTGAGTATATTTGTTTTCTATGTGACATCAACCTTTGGACCCTGGACATCAACACCCACATTTTCTCGATATTACGAGTATCTGTCTTTGTAGTGGACGCTATTTATGGGACAGTCAAGTCATAGGTTGTATATTCCATATATCTGCTGTATTCCTAAAAAAATTGTGACATAAATACAAAAGAAAGCTATCATTGTACCGGAAAAAAGTAGACATTTAGAGCTAATAAAGTGGAATAAAATAGATTACTTTTTGAGAATTTAGTTTAAAATTACCTAAAAGCCGTAACTAGGAAAATTAAGTAAAAATATTATGAGAACAGTTATTTTATTAAAATATTTTTTTTTCAATTTTGCAATGTAGAAAATAGTAAAATAGTAATATATAAAAGGCATTATTCTTAGAATCAAGTCGAAATATTCTAATAATAAAAGTCTGGATTTGACAAGAAAAAAGTACAAATTTTACAATATTAAAATACTGCAATATTACAAGAAAAACAATTGTTCTTATGAGAGCAAAAAAGTAGAAATCACTGAAATTAATAATTTAAGTTAAATTATTTTGCAAAACTAAATTGCACATTTTACAATAATAAACCAGATATTTTATAACAAAAAACTGTTGAAAATTTACAATAATTAAATCAAAATTGTAATGTACAGAATGTTATTATCATGCACTCACACTATTGTACATTCTTTCAAGCGGCTCTCGGATTCCATGTCTTTCCATTATGGAGCGTACCTAATGTTGTGTCCTGAGAGTTGCAAGAGGTCACACTCACCTTGACCTGAACACACAGGCTCCTTCCACACACACACAGCAGCAACGCAAACGCCAGGACCCTTTTCATGGTGAGGCTAATGTGCTTGTAGCCCCTGCAGAGCCGCCGTGATGCTTATATAGGGAGCGCCTTGAAGGACTGGTAATAAATGATTTATGAGCAGTGAAGGTGTGTGCATGACTGATTTAGATCCTCTATTTTTTTTTGCTTAAAGTGTAAAACTAATGTCTTTATGGCATCTCTGTGTGTGTTTTCTCCATCAATGGGATGTCGCACTGTTGACTTTTGAAGCTTAACCGCCATAGTGGACGTTTAAAAACGTCACCGCTCACAGATAGTCGTCACAACCAAGTGAAATTGGGGAAGTGAAGCGAGCGGGTCATTTGTTTTACTTCCACATGAAAAATGAAGAAAAACATTTACTTTTAAGATTTATACACTTGAGAAGCAGACCAGCAGTGAGATAATGCTTACTAGGGATGTACATATAACACGCCAACTGTATTTATTGTGTACACATTGAACAAAAAACATGTATACAACTTTTATCTATATATTTCTAAACCTGTTACATTTGGAACATTTAAGTTTTAACACGTCTTAAAGGAAAACTGCACCTATTTTGGGGAGAGTTTTTTTGTATGGTCATATCACCTCGTAATTCGGTACATGCCAAAAAAAAAAGAAATAAAATAAAAATAAAAAAATAAAAAATAATAAATAAAAAAATATATTAAAAAATTATATTAGGAAAGCAGGAAGTGAACAAATGTAACAGTTACTGATTGTAAAAGTACCAGATGGAGGGGTAAGATTTAATAAGCTTTGCTTCTTCCTACTCCTTTTGGACATGTGGAACTGTGTAAATTATAAAAGTTAAAAAAGTAAATCAAAAAACGAAAAAAAAAATTTATGAAAAAAAAAAAAGAGAATAAAGATGTCATTTTACAAGGACAGTTGTAATTTTATGACAATTTTGACAGAAAATGTTTTTTCAGTATGTAATAATGCAATATGCAATAATCCTTTTGCCGGCAGTTTAGCCTTAAAGTTTGAAAATCAAAATATAATTAAAAAATAGTCAAAATTAAAAAAAGTAAAGCAGTAATTAATGGCACAAAATATTAATCTGAGAAAATAAAGACATAATTATGACACTTTAGTAATGTACTTATAAAAATAAGGTTTCACAGTAGGCTGAATTACAATAAATAAAATAGTAATAATAGTAATAAGAAGTAGTAGTAATAAAAAAGGTGCAAAACGTGAAAGTCATAATTTTATGAAAATAAAATATTTTGAAAAAAGTGGCAACATAAGACTAAATCAGAACTAGTAACCAAAATTATCATATAAAGTTGCAATATTCCAATCATAAACGTTTTCATGTGTGCCAACATGCATTTCGTGTCGTTGTCGTCTAAATAGTGCTAAATCCTTTTGAGCTGAAAAGACCTGTCGACTCTAATTGCCTTCCATGATTGACTGATTGGTCGTCATAGAATGGAGCCAAGGTTTCTATTCATCGCTATTATTAGTATTGAACTCTGCTTCCTGGTGGTGATGCTCCGTGCTGCATTTATGAGTCATCATTCACGATGTGCCTCCAATCAACATACTTGACTGCAGGAAACACAAAGAAATGGTTCATGAAAAAGAAAAATATTGAAAATGCTTTGAATTATTATTTAACTGAAAAATAAGGGTACTCCGAGGAAAATGTTCGTACTCCAGTTTCCTCCCACAGTCCAAAAACATGCTAGGTTAATTAGCGACTCCAAATTGTCCATAGGTATGAATGTGAGTGTGAATGGTTGTTTGTCTATATGTGCCCTGTGATTGGCTGGCCACCAGTCCAGGGTGTACCCCGCCTCTCGCCCGAAGACAGCTGGGATAGGCTCCAGCACCCCTTGTGACCCTCGTGAGGATAAGCTTTTTCCAGCCAATCACAGGGCACATATAGACAAACAACCATTCACACTCACATTCATACCTATGGACAATTTGGAGTCGCCAATTAACCTAGCATGTTTTTGGAATGTGGGAGGAAACCGGAGAAAACCCACGCATGAGAACATGCAAACGCCACACAGAGATGGCCGAGGGTGGAATTGAACCCTAGTCTCCTAGCTGTGAGGTCTGTGCGCTAACCACTTGACCGCCGTGCCGCCCTAGAAAATGAAAAAATGAAAGAAAATCATAAAATGTGGATAGTAGTGGATAGTATCTGTATCTGTTTACCCATCGCCCAAGGGGCGGGGCATACACCGGAAGTGGGCGTGGTTCACAAACTTTCTGTCATCCATTAATACATTTTCTATGCCACTTTGCCTCACTAAGGTTCACAGGTATGCTGGAGTCTATCCCAGCTGTTTTGGGGCGAGAGGTGGGGTACACCCTGGACTAGTCATCAGCCAGCCAATCACAGGGCACATATAGACAAACAACCATTCACACTCAATTTGGAGTCCCCAATTAACCAAGCAGAGAATCAAACCCAGGTGTCATCATCAATCATTCCAGGTGATTGTACAGTGGCATCCTGCTTAAAAGTATCAGAGTACTATTACTATACACATAAACAATTTCAAAATACACATAAAATATCTGGTGTTGATTAACGAGCGAGGTGGAGCTAAGCTCAAGCGAGTGCAAACATTCCCTCCGAGTGTCTTTGTTCCTGCTGCTCCATTCTTCCAGTCTATTGATGCTGCGTGTTTGATGTATGAAACGTGAATGAATTTGAACACAAACGTGACTTGCAATGCACACATTTTATTCAAAACATGATGGAAAAAAAAGACATTTTAAATAGAAACACAAAGCCTGCTCAGATAGAAATGTAACAAAAAAAAAACAAACAATAGAGAAAATTCCAAATATAAAACCAATACCAAAAAGGCGGCAAATGCTTTTTTTAAAGTAACAGTTTGCGTTTATAAACTTTCTGTTCTCCTTTTGGCAATTTTTTTTTTCAAAGCTACAAGAAGTGGAAAAAAAGGAAAAATGCAAAAAAAAAATAAAAATAATGTTTGCTGTGATAGCTTAGCATCCGGTGCAGGCGGCAAAGGCGCAGATCTCACAGACGTCCATCGGCACCATGGCTGCAATGAAGATGCACAATTAGCTCTCATGCATAATCATAATAATAATAATAATAATAACATATTGGATTTCTACACGCTAGCGTTTCTTAGGTACTCAGAAGACCTGAATAAGAATTAACTCATTTCATGAAAAGAGTCAAGATGTCCAACCTAGTCTGGCAAGCGATGCTGACGCTCCCCTTTGTTTGCAGAGGGGCAGGAGCTCCTGTGGGAGCATGGGGTCCTCGCACATGGAAGAGGAGCTGGACCTGGAGCGGGGGTTCTGCTGCACCGTACCGCGGCTCTCAAACATCTCCTGCAGCCTTTTGACGGCCTCCAAAGAGAAGGACAATCCGTTCTCCTGCAAAGAAACAGAAAGAACTTAAAGATCCTGCTCCCATCTTCTATCACAATCTGGTTCACGTGCAGTTACCTGGACCTGTATGGCCTCAGAGGTCCAGCCCAGAACCAGAACCAGTAGAGCGATGGTGGCGAGTGTGGTCTTCATTGTGGATCTGAAGCTTTTTTCGTCGTCTGCTTTCCCCTGCGGGTGCGAACCTCCTTTTGAGGTCCAACCTCAGTCCCCTTGGCGTGGTCATGTGACCAAAGGCGCCGCAAATGGGAGCAAAGTTTTCTCACGGGTTAATGAGTACTGATGTTGTTTTACAGGCTCGTAAAAAAGGACAATTCATAAATCCTGCTGTGACCTCATCATATACTGTCTGATTGGTTTTTATGGATTCGTGCTAACTTGCACATCAGCTGGGGGGTGTTAAACTGTCGGCGACATTCCTTCCTGCAGCACACTCCACGCTTGGTGGGAACTCCCCTTGGGTAAATAGATGAGCGGCATCAACGCACGTCTGAACTTCCGTGTCATCAGGACATGGATGTGGCTTGTTGGGCATTGTCGTCACAGGATCATAATGATCATAATATAAAGTCATATTTCAAAAGAAAGTTCACTTTTTAAAATGGATGAAGTACAAAAAAATATATAACACAAGAATAAATAAAAAAAACAATGTAGCAGAAAAATATTTCATATTTCTCATGATGAAAGTGCAATCTCATCATTTTATGAGGGGGGAAAAAGGCCACTTTATGAGAAGAAGGAAGTATTTTAAAAAACTAAATAAAAAAACGAAAAACAAAATGTAATAAAAAAATTAAAATCGAGAATAAAGATTGTAAAGATTGCAATTGTCATTTTGCAAGGAAAGTTGAAATTTTATGACAATCTTGACAGAAAATGTTTTTTCAGTATGTTGACGAGAACACCATTATATTAAAATTTTTTTTATTTTATTTATTTTAAACAAAATTAAAACTGTTACATTTGGACCATTTAAGTTTTAACACGTCTTAAAGGAAAACTGCACCTATTTTGGGGAGAATTTTTTTGTATTGTATATCACCTCATAATTCACCCAAAAAAAAGAAATAAAATAAAAATAAAAAAATAAAAAATAATAAATAAAAAAATATATTAAAAAAATTATATTAGGAAAGCAGGAAGTGAACAAATGTAACAGTTACTGATTGTAAAAGTACCAGATGGAGGGGTGAGGGGTGAATCTGATACATGTTCAAATGAAATTAAACCATTAGCATTACCATTAATGTAACTAATTAATCTATGTAATTGATTAATTAATTTAAAAAAGTTTTCTTTTTTTTGCAGAAAAAGTAGTCTTTCAAAAGTAAACACTTTAACGAGCAGTAATGTTCCAAGACCGGTTGTCATTTCCACATTGTCACGATCTCTTGATGGCAAAGGCAAAAAGGCTTTCTCTCTTTGAGCGTGGGCAGATTGCCGAGTTGCACATGGAAGGCTTCTCGCAGGTTGGATGCAATAAGAGTCATTTTAAACTTCTTAAAAGATCCTAAAGCTTACGAAACAACAAAGTCAAGTGGTAGGCTGGACTTCACAATGCCTGCCTGATTACTAAGTCCTTTTTTGAAAGTGTAATTTCTATTTCAGTTTTTTTTTTAGCTATTACCTCAAAGTCTATTATGCTTTTCCACTTGTACTTTGGTTAGGAAGCTAGGAAATCCATGGAACCGCTGCAGAAAGAGGTACAGAATCTGGAAGATCTAGAAAGCTTTCTGTGTGCTTTATTTATGTAGCTATTCTATTAGGAACAACTCAACACAAACGGCCAAAATGAGCATAATAGGTCACCTCTAAACTTTTATACAGCTGAATATAAGACAATTTAGCATTTTTAAGTTAACGCAGCATAATTATTGACAACATACTGGGAAGCCTTTTTTTGCCGTTGTTAGCTGCAAGCTGCGTGCATCAGCTTATTTCTGCATTTGCTGCAAAAAAAAACCCCTCCAGCAGTTCTACATTATTAATTTGTCATGAATGTAATATACGCTTTTTGCATCTGTGATTTTTAAGTATGATTCACTTCTTCGTCTTAAGCTCGCTTGTTTCTTGCTAACCGAGCCTGTTGTCATTTGCTGTTCATTTATTGTTAAATGTTTCTTCAAATTCTATTTATTTAAGATTTTCACTCCAGACAACACATGAATATTATGGTGCTCAGACATTTAAGACACTTTATGCAACATACTGGTCATGACATCACTCATGACTACCAACAATAAAAAAGGAGGATTTGGCTTCCTGTTACAGTCATTATGACAAACAGGAAAAGATAATTACACGATAATAATTACACATGAATATGACCGTCTGACTGAGCATTGGCGTTGATAAAAAAGCCATTTTTGCAGGATGTGTAATGCTTGCAGATGTGAGCCAGTAAAAGATATCTTAACTTACTGGACGTAGTGTAGAGATAATTCGCTTAGTGTTACTCAGACTGACTGGTGGGAGTGTCCTGCTTATAACAACCCTACCTTTCCTGGCTCGGTATTCGGTGTCAACAGCACCGACATGGAATTGGGTCAGGGGCTTGGGGGAAGAGCATGAAGCCAAATGCAGCAATGTCACACATTATTGGGTTTGGTGTGAAAGACAGTTAAATAAATGCAAGATCCTGTTATATAGAATTGAATTTTTGTGTGAATGATATGTGATAATAATTCCTAATAATATTACAAAAAATTAAAAAAAAATGTATTAAAAAAATTTAAAATATTAAATATAATATATATATATAAATAATATTTAAAAAAATAAATAAAAATGTTATACAGAAATCAAATGATTAGCTTTAAAGTAAATAAGAGTGAACTTCAAACAGTAAAGAGTGATGACAAACAAACATGGCTTCTGGCAGGCACGTCAATCATCATGATTTGACTTCCTGTCACTTATTGTCAAGTGGCTTCGCAAACATTTCCTTCTAAAAAAAACTGTCAAGGCATCATTTCCCGACAACCCATGAACTTTGTAAACCCGCACTACTCTTTTAAGACACTAGGGGCACTGCAGCAATAAGGGTGAATGGAACCATAGAACAGGGATCTTTAATTCAAATTCGATAAGTACCGTTTCACATTGAAGGTCAGATCCTTATTCATTCATTTATTTTCCTCACAAAGGTCGCAGGGGGTGCTGGAGCCTATCCCAGCTGTTTTCGGGCGAGACTGGTGGCTAGCCAATCACAGGGCACATATAGACAAACAACCATTCACACTCACATTCATACCTACGGACAATTTGGAGTCGCCAATTAACCTAGCCTAGCATGTTTTTGGAATGGGTGAGTGGGATTGAACTCGGGTCTCCTAGCTGTGACACTAACCACTCGTCCAATGTGCAGCCGTCAGATTCCTTTAAAATGCACACACTAAAACACACATGAATATAGAATGGAATGAACCCCTGAACATCACAAAAACCAGTACTTCTAAAATAGTGGAGTGGGCTGAACTGTCAGGGGCGGCGTGGGAGTCTTAAATCCACATGTTGTATTTACAACTTACAAGGAACGGTCAATACGTGAGCAGGGAAAACCAGACAAGGATCGAACACCAGACAAGGCAATAACAAGTAGTACTAGGGCGTGACATGGGAGTACAATGAACTTGCAACAAACTGGAGGAACCAGACGGTATGAATAGGAATCAGGTAATCAGGTGACGAGGAACACCTGTGTGGAATCAGGCATGGGGGAAGGCGGGAGCTCCGAGATGAAGGAGGAGGGGCCAGCATCACTGCTCTCCATTTTGTTTCATTTTGCTGGTTTCGTTTTTGAGTTCCGTCTGTACGGTACAGATAAATAAAAATGTATGATCAGTTTCTTAATAATATTTCAAATATTTCTATATTTATTTTCTATATATATTGCGACATACTGTATGAGATAGTAGTACTTTTAAAAAGTAATTTTATGACAATCTTGACAGAAAATGATTTTTCAGTATGTTCACAATAATGGCATTATATTAAAAAATCCTACAAAATCAGCTGTCAATTTATTTAAAAAAATTAACTTAAATTATGTTAGGAAAGCAGGAAGTGAACAAATGTTACTGATTGTAAAAGTACCAGATGTGATGCACTCAATTGTAATCTGATGCATGTTCAAATGAAATTAAACCATTACCATTACTGTAACTAATTAATCTATGTAATTGATTAATTAATTAAAAATAAGTTTTCTTTTTTTTTGCAGAAAAAGTAAAAAGTAAATAATCGAACGAGATGAATTGCGACATACTGTATGAGATACTGGATTCTTGGTCTTGCTTGGTTTTCTCCATCAACTGTTCTTCCTTTGAGCAAGGCATTGTTGTCATTCGAAGATGAAGTGACATAGTAAAGTGGCAAGTAAAGAAACAATTTCAATGCCGTCACTTTAACTGTAATAACTGATATCATATTATATTTCCCATTCATTTTAATTGGTCACAGGTCCTTAAAGGGCCATAGAAATGCAGATTTATTTTACACTGAACATGAGTCACCATACAACCACTATTGTCCAAATAAATGGCAACACAAGTGACTCAACCACACGGTGAGTTCAAAGTCCAAATCGTGGTGTTGTTGTTGTTCACTTTCAGGTTCCTGAGCAAGGCATTTGTCACCTTGGAGGTGTGTCTGTGCTCTTTATCATCTTGGAAAACTGCCATGCGGCCCAGTTTTCCCAAAAGAGGACATCCAACTCCGCTCATAATGTTACAGTACATGTTGGACTTCATCCTTTCCTCAGTAAACCACATCTCCCCAGGGCTGGCGGCACTCGTGCAACCCCAAGCTGTGACGCTATCACCAATCAAAGACACCTCTACACATTATGCCAAATGACTGCATTTAAAGGTGAATAAAAACGACAGGAATCTGTCAGGAATGCCGACATCTTATCAGACGACAACTTTTTTTTTACAGTCCAAGCTGTAAACTGGACATATTATGTCATGGCCTTTAGATATATTTTACTACTCTCGCCAGTCCTTTATCAGATTTCATGTTTATTCCATAGGCATCCAGGTATTTCATCAGATTATCATTCAGTCAAAGTAACCATATGGAGTCATTTGTATCTTGACAGCTTCACCATCATGTTGAGGCTACGCTGCCACAGCATCCACGTATGTTGTTGTTGTGGAAACCGTGGATCATGTTGTCGTTTTGATGAGGAAGCAGTGATTTGGGACACAATGGTGGTGTTTTCTCCTATCACTGGAGAAGAGGTTGGAACCTACAATAATACCATTCATTCATTCAGGGTCGCTGGAGCCTATCCCAGGCGCGGTACACCCTGGACTGGTGGCCAGCCAATCACAGGGCACATATAGACAAACAACCATTCACACTCACATTCATACCTATGGACAATTTGGAGTCGCTAATTAACCTAGCATGTTTTTGGAATGTGGGAGGAAACCGGAGTACCCGGAGAAAACCCACGCATGCACGGCGAGAACATGTAAACTCCACACAGAGATGGCCGACGGTGGAATTGAACTCGGGTCACCACTTGGCCTTAATTTTAATTTTAATTTTAATTTTAATTTTAATTTTAATTTTAATTTTAATTTTAATTTTAATTTTAATTTTAATTTTAATTTTAATTTTAATTTTAATTTTAATTTTAATTTTAATTTTAATTTTAATTTTAATTTTAATTTTAATTTTAATTTATTTTTCATCATAAGATTAAAACAAGCAAAACAGGTATCGTTTATTCATGTTTTTGGAATGTGGGAGGAAACCGGAGTACCCAGAGAAAACCCACGCATGCACGGGGAGAACATGCAAACTCCACACAGAGATGGCCGAGGGTGGGATTGAACTCGGGTCTCCTAGCTGTGAGGGCTGCATGCTAACCACTCGTCCACCGTGCAGCCCAATCACAATCATACCTGTATTTAATTACTTTTAAGGTCAGGGTGATTCGGGTGAAGTATGTCTTCCAATGTCTTTTTTGAAAGGAACTTCTATATTTGATAAGTGCCTATTTCTGAATGCATCACTTGCTTTGTTAGACTGGGAAATAAAATATAAGAAGAAATTAAGTTGTGCATGAAACATTGAAATATTTTCCTCTAATTAATCCACCCTTGCATATAGAACAAAATAGCACTAGGCGACTTTAAAATATAATGAAACTTTCCACAGTTCTAGCATACTGAAGAAACATATTCATTTTTCATATTTGGCAATGGTGTATGAAAATGTTTCTTGACACTTTCTCTTCCATAAATAAGACACAAAAGAATCATTACCAGCTTTTTATATACTTAGTGTTGTAACGGTTTTTATAGACAACACTGCATAGTAGCCTTAGCAAATGTGGGTTAAAATAAATCATGTCGTCCTATAAAACATACAGTATAATGCATTATTTTTATTATTTGGTCTTGGTTACAATATTTAATGTCTAAATAACATAACAATTGTCAGGCGAGACGGGCAATAATGTCAAGGCCAAGTTATGATATGAGCTGATCGTTCTCATGCCGATGTTCATATTTTATGGATGCCACTAAACACACCATCACATTTGGCTTGTTGGATTTTCACACACTTTGCCTGTACAGTAATGTCAATCATCACCTCCGAGACCATAAGAAATGCAGTCCCTTCTGATTTATATGTCAGGTGTATATTTCAAATCTTGTCAAGGAGACCTATAAAAGGACGTCTGAATAGTAGAGTAAAGTTATGGATGCGTGGAGCTCAGATATTTCACACAAAACATATATTAATTACAGTGGATGAGACATGATCTAATTTTTCAACCCTTTGCCTTGACTTGCGGACTCCTATAGAGCAGCTCCACACAATAACCAGCACAGAAAACATTTTAGATCTCCCAGAATCTGCACCTATTCCAGCTGTATTTCCTTGGCTTTTCAAAACGGTCTCTTCTAATTTATTCTACCCACGGCCAACCTCCGTGCATGCCCACTCCACTGTGATTGAGTTTCCTAACCCCTTTAAATAATAGTCATTGTAAGTGGACCAAAAGGTGAAGCTGAAATTAAATTCATTCAAAAGTGAAGGATGCCAATATCAGAGTGGAATAAAAGATAACTTATCTATTTACCAGTGCTCATGTCAAACTTTAGACTAATGTCATCTTTTTAACCCAGAATTACTATCAAATTAATGAACCAATGAAAGTGTGCAGCAGTAGGGGGGACATGGCTTTGGGTAAAAAGTCTGAAGGGGTTCGCCGCTGTAAAAAGTTTAGGAACCACTGCTCTTTATAACAACTACAGTATACGGTACGGTACGTGACAAAAATAAATAAAAAATATAAAATAAAAAAAACTTCAACTATATTAGGAAAGCAGGAAGTGAACAAATGTAACAGTTACTGATTGTAAACGTAATAAGCTTAATAAGCTTTGCTTCTTTTTACTCCTTTTGGACAAAAAAACTAAAAACCTAAATAAAAAAAATGTAGCAGAAAAATATTTCACATTTTTCATGATGAAAGTGCAATCTCATAATTTTATGAGCGGGGGAAAAGGCCATTTTATGAGAAGAAAGTAGTATTTTAAAAAAGTAAATAAAAAAACGAAAAAAAAATGTAATACATTTTTTTTTAAACAAGAATAAAGATGTCATTTTACAAGGAAAGTTGTAATTTTATGACAACCTTGACAGAAAATGATTGGGAATGGCATTATATTAAAAAATCCTACTAAATCAGCTGTCAATTTATTTAAAAAATACTTAAATTATATTAGGAAAGCAGGAAGTGAACAAATGTAACAGTTACTGATTGTAAAAGTACCAGATGGAGGGGTAGGATTTAATAAGCTTTGCTTCTTCCTACTCCTTTCGGAGATGTGGAACTGTGAACTGATTATGTGATGCATTCAATTGTAATCTGATGCATGTTCAAATGAAATAAAACCATTACCATTACCATTACCATTACAATACTGCAAAATGTTAATCAAAGATTGTATATGGCCGGTGCAAAAACACCAGTCAACGTGTCAATGTGGATTCTACTGTTTTTATGATTCTACTACAAAAACATGGCAGCAATCTATTCACACCACAATGGGGCCGCAGGATGTGTCTCGTTGTACGGTATTTAGCAGTTGGGAGTCGTCCAGGTCTCCCTTGGAGATGACACATAAACTGCTGTTTCATTACACATGTGCTCATCAACTATGGACCAACAATATGCCATTCACACACACACACGCACACACACAGAAGGCAGCATCCAGTGATGGTAAATTACTGGAATGACACATTCCACTCCTCGGGAGGTCAATGCTGTTGCAATTAAATGCACAGTGGCTTCATTAGCATTTTCATAAATAGAGTAAAAAAAATTAGATTGTCGTCACATTGGTGTTTTAGGTTCACTCTCTGCTTTCTATTCTATCCTCAGGAAAACACTATTGTTTCCGTCCAAAAACAGCTGCAATTTGTAAAGGACGGTAACCTTGACAACTGCAATGTGTGACCTTTTAGCACACTGATAAAACACGACTGGACAACAAAACATTTTCACCAATTATTTACATAACCTACCCATGATCATTCTTTATTTCTTATTTCTTGTTCCATTCAGAGTCACATTGCAGCTGATCTGAGGCTGAACCTGCGACTTTGTAGAGTAATAACATTAAATTATTTTTACATCTGTATGAAGGTCTAGAATGTGACTGGAATTGAATAAACTTTTAATATGGATTTTATAATAACAGTTTGACCCTGGAACTCAGATTTTTCAAAGATATGGATTGCGGATTATAATTAAAGTGCTTTGACTGTAAAATAAGTCTCTAGAGGCTGTTTATTAGTACCAAATAGCCCCCGCCTCTGCACACTCACGTTTGCTCCAGTGGCCGCACGGTGGAAGAGAGGTTTGTATGTTGGCCACGCAGTCAGGAGATCATAAATCATCTCCGCTTGGGCATGTCTGACTTTGCATGCAGGTTATTTGTTGACTCCAAATTGTCCATAGGTATGAATGTGAGTGTGAATGGTTGTTTGTCTATATGTGCACTGCGATTGTCTGGCGACCAATCCAGGGTGTACCCCGCCTCTGCTCGGCAAGCCACACAAATGGTCGCGTTTGAAGTTACATCCAATACATACAAATGAGGAGCAGAGGCGGTGAAACAAGAAAGTAAAGGTGAAGGGAAACTGAAAGTAACAGAAAATAAATCCAAAATATCAGCCTGAAACCGGAACTAATACACAAAACGGTAAAATAACCAAGTACATGATACCCCCATTCTGCACGTTGGATGAGTGGTTAGTGCGCAGGACTCACAGCTAGGAGACCCAATTCAATTCCACCCTCGGCCATCTCTGTGTGGAGTTTGCATGTTCTCCCCGTGCATACGTGGGTTTTCTCCGGGTACTCCGGTTTCCTCCCACATTCCAAAAAAAACATGCTAGGTTAATTAGCAACTCCAAATTGTCCATAGGTATGAATGTGAGTGTGAATGGTTGTTTGTCTATATGTGCCCTGTGATTGGCTGGCCACCAGTCCAGGGTGTAACCCCGCCTCTTGCCTGAAGACAGCTGGAATAGGCTCCAGCACCCCCGCGACCCTCGTTGAGGATAAGCGGAAACACCAGCATAGACTAGCTACCAGCATAAACCAACATTCGTTGTGTTTACGTTTGGAGAACTAGCATACTAGCACAAAAACCTAAACATATGCTGGTCATGCTGGTTTTACGGATCTTTAAATGCCACCTAGACATCTGCTAAATACCCACCAGTCACCTACAAATATGTGAGTGTAAATTTGATCATTTAGCACCACCTAGCTTAATGTTTCTGTTAAAATGTGAGTGTAATGGTAGCACTGAAGCTAACATGTTAGCAACATTTGTGACCTCCTGTCCTACTCCTTAATGTTACATATTTTTAATGTGATATATTTTTTCTATTAGGTTGGACAAGTGTTACAGTGTATATGTAAAAAGATATAATTCTTGAAGAATTCTGATACTCAGAAGCAGACATTGACAAAGACAGCACATTAGCATTAAAGCTAATGATTAAAGCTAACCCTAACTCTTAAAGCTAAATCAACTATTGACAGCATCAAGGCTAATTCACTATTATGGGACTTCTAAATTCTCAAAAAATAGCCTTAAAAAACATAAATAGTTTGCATGTATTTTAATAAAAAAATACCATTTTACAGTAGTTTAAACTGAAAATATGTTATCCTGTTCTTATTGAATGAATGAAAGCCTTATTTTATTCATCTGTGTGGATACCTGCGGCAAATCCCACCCACCATCTCACACTCTCTCCCTCCATCGTACATTGAAGAAGGGATGCGGCTGCAGCCTGGTTGCCATCCATCCTCCTCTGCTTCGACTGAATCCATATTTCTGCAAGAAAGGAGGAAGAAGCTGCGGCATCAAGGTGAGTCTTTTTGTTATTAAGTAAGTTATTTTTTTATGCATATGTAATGTTTTCTTTCATTTATCGGCACTGAAAAAGCATCTCTTAATGAATATAATTACAGTCTATATAAAGGCAGTGACTGCTTCCTCACATAGTTGTATTGTACTTTCCAGTGGAAATATACGTAAATATAAGTTTCACATTCAGATTATTGTGGCTACTAATCAGCTCATGACCTTGAATTTGCAGGAGATATGGTGAGGTAATTAACCTCAAAAGGAGCGAGTGATTGGCATTTAGTGTGTCTAATTAAAACGATCCTCAAGTTGATACAGTCAGCGAGGCAGTGAAGGCATCTTTTAGAATAAGATAAATCGTGTGTTTGTTTTTAAACCTCCAACATGAGCAACCATAAAAAAAAAAGCTTTCATTTCTGTCATCAGCTACAATTTTCCCAGTGACATCTCATTGATTTACAAGCTAGGGAATAGCGCACGCTCCGCACTTGTTGATTTCTCCAAATGGAAAAAAAGATGAGGACAATAAGTACTTGTTTGTTCAATGAATATCTGTGTTTTCAACCAATAAGATCATATTTGGGTGTACAACAGGTCAGATATTTTTAGTAGAACCTCCAATGCTGAACAATGCTGCTTTGGTAGTTTTCCTTTTTAGAAATAATGTCATGGAAATTCCAGATTCCGGATATTTCACAGTATGAGAAACAGTATTTCTCAGTATGGAAGCCCAGACTTCCTGGTCCCCGGCCACCTGCTCCAGCTCCACCGGGAGGACACCAAGGCGTTCCCAGGCCATAATCCCTCCAGTGTATCCTAGGTCTGCCCCGGGGCCTTTTCCCGGCTGGGCATGCCCGGAACACCTCACCAGGGAGGCGTCCGGGAGGCATCCGAACTACATGCCCGAGCCACCTCCGTGAATCACCACCTTATCGTGATGGAGGGGTTTGAGTACCCGAGTGATCCGAGGAGCTATGTTGTCTGGGGCTATATGCCCCTGGTAGGGTCCGAAGTCTGAGGTGACGGGACAGACCAGACCAAGAGTGATTCAAAAGACCCTTATGACTAAAACCAAAAGGGGGAACCGCACATTGCATGTGGGATATGAATGTGGGATACCGGGGCTTCACTGTGGAGCCACGCCCGGAGGAGGGGCTTGCAGACGAGCGCCTGGTGGTCGGGCCTTAACCCGTGGGGCCCAGCCCAAAGAAGCCACACGGGAACTCCCCCTCGTAGACCGACCACCTACGGGGGCATTGTGTGTTGGGTGGCGGTCAAGGGCGGGTGCCTGGGCGACCTGGTCTATTTCATGTTCATGTTCATAAAATGCCGTGGGAAATTCCGTTGACAAAGCTTGTTCTGTAAACGGACAAACAGAGGGGGAGGGGCGCCTACAGCCACGCCCATAAAGAAGCTTGCTCATCTGTGACATCACAAAAGAACAGTTTAGCAACGCCCTCTGAAACCGAGCGTTTTGAGCCATCCCAAACTTCTTTCAGGGCTCACTTCGTTATTGTCAGAAATTTTGTCATCGTTTTTTTTTTTACATTAATACAACATTCTAACTACATTTATGGGTCAGATAAAAAACATAATTAGTCCACTTAAAAAATATCTATCCCATTCATTTTCTATTCCGCTTGTCCTCACTGGGGTTGTGGGTATGCTTGAGCCTATCCCAGCTGTCTTTGCAGGTTACTCCAATTCCGATTCCGATTTTTTTCAGAGGTAGGATCATAAAGAGTTTGCATGGTTTGGACACCCCAGATGTAATGAAAGCATTAATGGTAAATTAATCTAAAGTACGTTAAAATGATTTTTGTGTTCACAGGAGATTCACTTGACTGACAGATTGATTTCCAGTCCTTCCTCCAGCCGCATCATGGAGCCACCTTGTCAAGGCTGCTCATCTAACACCTCCACTTCCAGCAACACCACCGACCTCAACACTGAAATGAATCTCTCCGACATCCTGGGACCCAAACGCTCTCCCTTCTTCTTCCCAGTCATCAGCGTTTACCTGCTCATCTTCCTGGTGGGCTTGAGTGGTAATCTTCTTACCTGCGCGGTGGTGGCCAAGCACAAGAAGATGCGCAACCCCACCAACCTCTACCTGGTCAGCCTGGCCATGTCCGACCTCCTCATGTTAGCCTTCGGGATGCCGTTGGAGATCTACGACCTGTGGGAGAACTACCCGTTCCCGTTCGGTGAAGGCGGCTGCTATTTCAAGACCTTCATCTTTGAAACGGTTTGCTTCGCCTCCATCCTCAATGTCACGGCGCTGAGCGTGGAAAGGTACATCGCTGTAGTGCACCCACTCAAGACCCGCTACCTCACCACCAAGCGCCACTCCAAGAGGGTCATCGCCGCCGTGTGGGCCGTGTCCATGATGTGCGCTATCCCCAACACGTCGCTGCACGGTATCTTCTACCTGCCGGGTAGGATGCAGGAGTCGGCCATATGCACCGTGATGAAGCCTCTGTGGATCTACAACATGCTGATGCAGATCACCACCGTCTGCTTCTTTTTCGTGCCCATGATGGTGATCAGCGTACTGTACCTGGTCATGGGACTTCATCTGGGCAGGGAGAGGCAGCGGCGGTGCAGCAACTTCGGAAAGAAGTGGAGCGGCGACTCCCGGGTTAAAATCAACAAGGAGGGTGGTCGGAGGATGCAAATAGTCAAGATGCTCTGTGAGTTGCCTGAATGTTGGAAATATAATATCTGACATCAGTGTTGTCCACTTGAAAATCCATGACGTGTCACGTGGAATACACTGTGGTGGTCTTACTTTATTAATTCTCCATTTTTCATGACAAATTCCATTTTTTTAAGAATCTGAGGACCCTGAAGTGGGTCGAAAATGATCAAATGTTTTTATTTAAAGACATGAAAACATGCAGATGTCCAGTGGGATACATTGTGGTTGTTTTCCCTCATGAATTCTCTACTTTTTACAGGAGTTCCCAATATCAAGAGTCTTCAAGAGACCAAAATGTTTAAGTATTTTTAGTATTTCAATGAAAATAACCAGATAGTCCCAAATGAGCCAAAAAGTAGCACCACTACTCTTAATTGTGCTTCCACTTGAATAATTGAATACCGTACTTGAGAGACTTTATCTGGTGGGATACATCATGCTTGCCTACACACATTAAAGTTAAAGAAAAGTCAAATACGTAAATATGGTGGGCTGCACGGTGGTCGAGTGGTTAGCGCGCAGACCTCACAGCTAGGAAACCCGAGTTCAGTCCTACCATCTCTGTGTGGAATTTGCATGTTCTCCCCGTGCATGTGTGGGTTTTCACCGATTTCCTCCCACATTCCAAAAACATGCTAGGTTAATTGGCGACTCCAAATTGTCCATAGGTATGAATGTGAGTGTGAATGGTTGTTTGTCTATATGTGCCCTGTGATTGGCTGGCCACCAGTCCAGTGTGTGCCCCGCCTCTCGCCCAAAGACAGCTGGGATAGGCTCCAGCGACCCTCCCTGCGACCCTCATGAGGATAAGCGGTATGAATGAATGAATGTAAATATGGTAGACAACTGCATTTACCCAATGTTGAGCGCCTCTTTACAGTAGCCTCGACTTCATTGCTACGACCTTACAATAACGTCCATTCACACCTTTGTCATTCAGATGTATGAAATCTCAGAGCAAACGCGGAAGCAAAGCATTTTACAGCCAGACTGCTGGCTGGATTTCATCTTCTAATCTCTCTTACGGTTGCCAAGACATGTTTCGCAGATGAAAACATGAACAAATGGAGCATGGACAGGTTCTAGTGTGGACCATCGATATGCCCGAGGGTGTCTAATCAAACTTTGTGGCTTGACGGGATTTCAGGTAGCCAATATGACAAAGTCCTGTCTGTTGTTGTGGTTAGGAAGGATGACAAATACTGTGTGCTTCATGAAAGAAAATGGATTCATAATGTCATATAAAGCCCATGTGGGGAAAATAACACGCTGCAGGTGGACATGGGAAGTCAGTCAAGTGAACTACCTCCATCTTGTATTTTAATCATTATACAGAGGAATGATAATTATAGCATTGCATCAATTATATCATAGTTCTCATTACAAGAACGCAAGGTGCATTGAGTGACACTCCGAACATTGCAAACACGACTTTATAAACACGACTTAATAATATGAATTTTAACATGAATTTAGTACATTCATTCATTTTCTACCGCTTTTCCTCACAAGGGTCGCTGGAGCCTATCCCAGCTGTCTTCGGACGAGAGGCGGGGTACACCCTGGACTGGTGGCCAGCCAATCCCAGGGCACATATAGACAAACAACCATTCACACTCACATTCATACCTATGGACAATTTGGAGTCGCCAATTAACCTAGCATGTTTTTGGAATGTGGGAGGAAACCGGAGTACCCGGAGAAAACCCATGCATGCACGGGGAGAACATGCAAACTCCACACAGAGATGGCCGAGGGTGGAATTGAACTCGGGTCTCCTAGCTGTGAGGCCTGCATGCTAACCACTCGGTCGCCGTGCAAGGGGACCTATTATGCTCATCTTCCAGCCCTTTGTATTGAGTTGTGGACTCCTATAGAGCAGCTACACACAATAACCAGCACACAAAGCTTTATAGATCTTCCAGAATCTGCACCTATTCAGCTGTATTTCTTTGGGTTTTGTGGTTCCTGCGAAAACGGTTTGTTTTAATGTATTCCAGCCACAGCCCGCCTCCAGGCACGTCCACTCTGCTGTGTTTCGTCACTGTGTGGGTTATCTTGTGTAGCTGCTCTCTAGGAGGGACGAAAACATTAAGCATGTTTTTGGAATGTGGGAGGAAACCGGAGGACCCGGAGAAAACCCACGCATGCACGGGGAGAACATGCAAACTCCACACAGAGATTGCTGAGAGTGAAATTGAACCCTGGTCTCCTAGCCGTGAGGTTTGCGCACTAACCACTCGACCGCCGTGCCGCCCCCAAACATTTGATTTCTGCAGGGCAAGTCGGTTCCACCAAGGATTGAACTTTGATCACTGGATTCAAGGTCCAGAGTGCTAACCATTACACCATGGAACCTGCGAATTTAGTACATTTAAGTAAAATAATTTTACCTTAACTTACGTGATGTCTTTGAACGCAACCCCTCATTGCTCATAATAACAGCCTTTAAAGCAGTGGTTCCCAAACCTTTTTTTGAAGGGCTCAACCTTTGTCTTTCTCTTTCTGCTGTCCTCTCCAGCCATCGTGGTCGCAGTGTTTGGTGTCTGCTGGGCACCTTTCCATGTGGAGCGCCTGCTGTGGAGTTCCATCCACCAGTGGACTGACCTGATGCACAACATCTACCAGTACGTACACATCCTGTCGGGGATCCTCTTTTACCTCAGCTCGGCAGTCAACCCGGTCATCTACAGCCTGATCTCCACACGATTCCGCGAATGCTTCCGGGAGCTTGTGTGCTCACAGACAGAGGACGGCCACTTGGAACGAGACTCGCCACCGTTCCCAAAAACTTTACTGGTTCACTCCGTTGCCAGGGCCCAGACCGTGGGGCAGAACTCCAACTCACTCATCCCCTTATTGTCTCCTCCTATGACACAAGGCTTTGATGGCACACATCCATGCGAAGACACGGCCTGCAAGACATCGGTGTTCTGACATGACATTAGAACAGATGGTACACTGTCTTGGTAGCGATGTAGCCCTTTTCAGACAGAGATCCTGCAAAATAGGTGAATGAAAAAATACATTACCTTTGCCTTTTACACAGAACCCAGCTCAGATGGGGTATTGCTGCAACAGCTTGACAAAATATGAGTTGTAAAATCAGTAAAAAGCTCTAAATTTCTGTAAATTAGAGGCCGACACATTTAAATAAGAGTCGGGATGGTGCCTGTGTGAAAAGGGAAACCTGCAATGGCGCAACGGGTTGGACTTTTCACACTTGACTGTCACTTTTTACATGCGGCTGTGCGGAAAGTATTTAATTTGATTGCTGCTGTGTGGACGTGTGCACAGTCACAACAAAGACCTGTGAATCAATACCGGATCATCTCGGTTAGATTGTGTTACAGCTTTTACTACGGATATAAAAGATGCATGACCAAGGCTTAAGACGTTTTATAAAGTGAGAATTAAGTGAGACTATTTTAACTGAAAAAAATTTTGAAATGGGTGTCCCGTACGTTTTTATGTTTTTTGTTCAGTGCAAAAAAAAAAATTGTTACGTGTTCTGTACATGACAGTCAAAAAACCCAATGGTACACAGCCCTGGTCATGAAGCATTGATGCATATAAAATGTATCCAGGAAAGTGTTCAATTTCGCTCATTTGGCAACTTATTTACCAAAGCATTTTCCCACTTATCTACAAATGTCAATTAACAGCATTTCAATCAAAAGCATTTCAGCTCCTATCGGACAAACATGTCAACGTCATGATACTCGTTTCTTGTTGGGGTAAAAAGGCCTACAAAGGAAGGTCTTCTTATAGGTCATGTTTTCCTATGAGCTTGTTTTGTCTCGTGATGATTGAAGTGTACACCTTTGTTGCAATTTGGCACCTGATTAAGGGAATTGTGTGGCTGAAAGGCTTCATCAATAAATGTCCATTCTGCCCAAAGGTATACTTTTATGTTACTACGGCTCTTGATTCAACAAGCATCACTGTGAAGTGTTTTGTCGTGGTGTGCCTGACATTTGAATGTAACTTAATTCTATTCTTGTCTTACTGATTGCACTGTGACATTTTGCACGATACAAACAGATCTTGCAAGGAAACAATGAAAACGTTGTTGCCTTGAGTACAGAACATAAGAACAATCCCAACATTTTCAAATCCCAGTACCAGTGGAACAGACAAGGTTAACTGTAAGTGTTTACATCACGGGAGTTATTTCTGTCCTCTCGGGGCTGCCAGTTCTTTCTGCACGGCCCAACCTGTGCAACAGCGTATTATATGAATAATCCCCAGCCGTGTTAAGAGGTCACAATGAATTGGAGTCCATTTTCAGGGATTACGCTGCAAAAAGCCAGAAGAGCGCAAAGGAACCTCGGTTAAATCACCAAAAATGTTCCACACACACAAGCCAGCGGCGTGGTTGTTGACATTCCTGTCATGTCATTTAGCGTTTAAATACTCTTACCGAGATGAGCTGAGCCGCCACTAAAATAATAAACAACTCACTGAGCCACAATATTAGGTACACTAAGTCAGCCGCTTTTGGTGTGAATGTGAAGAGATTCACCTCTCGAGCAGGAGCGGTAATTCATTCATTCATTCATTTTCATCTATTTACAAGAACGCAAGGTGCATTCAGTGACACTCTGAACATTGCAAACACGACTTAATAATATGAATTTTAACATGAATTTAGTACATTTATTCATTTTCTACCGCTTTTCCTCACAAGGGTCGCGGGGGGTGCTGGAGCCTATCCCAGCTGTCTTTGGACGAGAGGCGGGGGACACCCTGGACTGGTGGCCAGCCAATCACAGGGCACATATAGACAAACAACCATTCACACTCACATTCATACCTATGGACAATTTGGAGTCGCCAATTAACCTAGCATGTTTTTGGAATGTGGGAGGAAACTGGAGTACCCGGAGAAAACCCGCACATGCAACTCCACACAGGGATGGCCGAGGGTGGAATTGAACCTGAGCTGTGAGTTCTACGTGCTAACCACTCGACTGCTATGCAGCCCAGGAGCGGTAATTTCTCTCTTAAATTTCTTTTGACACATAATGCCAAAACGTTGTTTCAAACATAAAAAAATACATTTAATGGTCACAGTTTGACCCTGGAACAGATGATATCACTTTACATTATTTCATAATAGATCATAGATCACCATAATAGACAGTGTAACTGGAATAAACACATCTCTGGCATTCCCACTTAAAAATAAGCATTATTATTTTGTAAAGGAACGCCTTCTTGTTTGAATTTACCTTCGGAACACCTTTTTCACCGACACAAACGGAAAGAATAAGACGGAATTGTACTTGACAATAATTATCCAAGTAAGAAAAGAACGTCAACATGCAATCAGCAGAGGTTAAAAAAGACTTTCGTTTCCTTGTGAAGACTCAAAAGGTCAAAGTGATGACAGCAGGAAGGAAATAAAAAGAAACGATAAAATTATGGACAGTGCCGAGCAAAGAAAATGACACACTTTCTTCAAATAACAGCATCCAAATAAATATTTCCATCTGCTACAACGCCTGCTAACAGCGTCTCCTCACCACATTGCCAAAACTCAGCTGGAGAAGGACGGCTTGCGGGCTATCCGCACCACATTGTACGTGTTCAATCCCGGGGCATCAAACCCGGGCGACAAGCCCCGCTTGTCGTACGTGTAGAAATTAAACAATTGTCCATCCTGGGCCTCCAAGGACACAGACGCAGAACCGACTCTGAGAACGCAAGGGTACTCCCTTTCGAAAACCACCCTGAAGATGCGTTCCACCAGGTAGTTGAGTTTTATCGTCCGGTACTTTTCTGGGATCAGTTCTTCAATTTGAGGGCCAAACTGCTGCATGATCAGAACGCCATCCGACCCGGCTTTGATCTCGTAGAAGGTGATGTTGCTGTAGGTGAAGAAGCCCACATATGCTTCTGGATTTGGGGGTGCGACAAGCGCCCTCTTGGCCTCCCTGAAGGCATTCTCTACAGCAGGGATGATTTGCTGGTAAACTTTGGCCACTACGTCCTGCTGCTGGGACCTGCTCCCAGCCATCAGCACCACTAGGCCCAGCTTTAATCGCGGCACTAGTGAGAACGTTGCTGAATAGCCGTCCAGATCGCCATCTTTACGGACCACCTCGTAACCCAACAGCTCATTCACCTCCCACGGCGTCCCAGTGCGGTTGGCGAAGTAGTCTTTATCGCACCTGAAGAGTGGCGTCAGCATGATCTTCAAGGAGTCCGGCTCCAGAAGCTTATGATGATAAGCTCCCAGCAGCATCATAGCGAGCTTGGCCAAATCCGCTGCGGTGGAGAACATCTGGCCTGAGGGCCGGTACCAGCCCAGGTCATAGAGTGGGGCGGGCTTTCCATTGGAGTAGACGCCCACTGCCACTTGACCCTGGAGCCCCGGTGTGATGTCGAAGCCGGTGTCCTCCATTCCCAGACGGTCCAGGATGTTGTCTGTGATCCAGCGCTGGTAGTCCACACTGACCACACGCTCGGCCATCACGTGAGCCAACAGCGAGAAGGCCAGGTTGCTGTAGTGACATCTGGAACGAGGGACATGATGCTGAAGAGCAAACTATGCAACACAGAGGAAGTAATACCATAAATATTGTCATTATTATGAGTGTCATTATTTTTTAACTTCAATAATTTTGAGCGCATAAGAATTTGGAAAAGACAATATAGCTCTCTTCGACCACGTCGGCATGTATTAATAGTCACACAGGCCAAAAAACATGGATTCTGTTTCTCTGTACTCTTCCTCCAGACTCCGGGACCTTGATTTTCAACCAATAGCACAACACAGCACAAGCAGAACCTATACAATACAATACAATACAATACAATGGATACTGACCACTCATGATACTTGAAATGCAGCTACTACCACCTTGTGGAGTTAAAAAAAAACTACAAAAAAAAATTTGCCTACAGCCACAGCTGTTAATCCACCCATCCATCCATTTTCTAGGCCGCTTATCCTCACTAGGGTTGCATGTATATCACAGGGTGATATAGACAAACAACCATTCACACTCACATTCATACCTATGGACAATTTGTGGGAGGAAACCGGAGTACCAAACCAGTACGGAGAATCAAACCCAGATCTTTCCGATCTTCTGACTGTGCTAACAACATGCTAACCACTCGCTACCGTACTGCCCGCCACAGCTGTTAATCCGAATATTAGGGATATTAGGGATGGTCCAATCCAGTACTAAGAATCAGTACTTGACACAAGGAATGTACAGTAACATTCGTAGCCCATATCTAGGACTGGTCTGTGTTTAGTGGTTCTTGCTGTGCTGATTCCAACCTCAGCCCATTCCTTGTAAAGCTCCTCCAAATTTTTGGAGACATGGAATCCACTTCTAGAAACTACCCAAAAAGGTATCAGTAAATCTCACTTGGTTCCGGGGTCGGCCACGAGCACGTCGTCTTGCAGGAGATTTATCGCAGATTGAGTTTTTCCTTTCCAAAGGAGGTTTGTAGCTCTGAGTCTCCTGGGCAAGCCTTGAGTACAAATAAAGAGATATACAAACACATTTGTATGCTTCAGCACACTTCCTGCCAATATAGCATTCTTCATTCTTAAGCCTTTTACTCCTGGGGTCTTCCCCTGGAAGTAGCCTTTCAATATCTATACTTATCAAAGAGCGTTATGGGAACACATACTGTACTTAGTTTTGCCAGCTCTGCAGTACAATGTTTACTACAAAGTATACCAGAGAGCTGGCTGGCCATCCTGCGAAGCGTCACTGAGGAGGAGCGGATGGGAACCTCGCCGCTGTCCAGAAAGATCAGACCGTCGGTTACGTATTTCAGCTCAGAGTCCCGTGTCTTTCCCATGGGGTTCTTGATTGTGAAGTTCTCCACATATTTTTCCAAAGGATCATCCAAGGAGCTGATTTTCCCGTCCTCCCACAGCCGGTACAACATCAAAGTGGGGAAGATTTTAGACAGGCTAGCGATTCTGAAACAAGAGTGTTTTTCTTTAAATGATGCAATCACAGGTGCAGTACAAATGCCCCTATATTTTATTATATATTGTCAAGGAAATATACTACAGAGAGTAACATTGGATATACTTCAGAGTAGTCACTGTACAGCTTATATAGCAGTATAGATTTGCTATCCACTGAAAATTTGTCAATTTTTTTTTTGTGGCGCAGCACAAAGTGGTGGAAGGAAGCGCAGTTTGGTAGACTGGACTGTGCTGACATGGGCGTGGCGGCGCACCAGGGGAGGAGTCAAAATTTTCAGCTTGGCGCAGTGGTAAGTTTGTGACAAAAAAGGTGCGCTCACCAGTTCGGACCTGGTATTTTCTTGGCGCAGGCGAAGCGCAGCCCACGCAGTTGTAAATTGGCTGACAGGTGCACAGTGCAGACATGTCACCAAACCCTCACAGGCAGATTTTTTAGAGTGTCGGGAACATTTCAGTGGGAAAAAAAAATTATAGCAACCGCTATTTAATGTAAGCGTCTGAACCCGCATGTACATTTCAGTCAAGAACTCTGATGGCAGCTGAAAGTATAATGTCAACTGGGGCCGACTCTACACTGGGGGTGGGGGTGGGGGGTGGCTTGTCTGCCGAAATCAACATTTTAGATGTGAAAACTCCCACCCCACAAAAGAGCACAGCTCACCCCTCCCCTTAGTAACCATGAGTGGATATTACTAGCGCTACATTGATGTGGATGCAAGGTTGTTAGAATGTTCCATTAGTCACCTGTAGATGGTGTACTCATTGGGGGGTCCTGAAAATGCATCTGAGCTGTTTCTTTTGCCAAAATTGCCGGTCCACAAAACTGTGTCATTGAGGATAACAATAGATGAAAGAGCAGGAAGGCTGATGGGATTGATGCTGTGGCGAAGCAAAACGTCCACCTGCAGGGCAAAACACATTTAGAAGGGGGGAATAAACAACTTTAATCCTGCAGTGGAGAACAAATTTCAGTTTTTATCAACCTGAGTTATTTGGAACCATTCTTTTACACAATAGAAAGGAGTGATTGCAGCACGGGGATCACTGCCTGCCTGGGCTGCCACTTTCCACATCTTTAATCTCCTTCTGGGTGCTACGGCCACACTGATGATGGTGTGAAGGATTATCAGTGCGGCCTGGGGGATTCAACCACTGCTTTAAAATGTCTTCTTACCTTTTCAAGAGCGTCTTTGAGACTGGGAATGGGATGTTGCAGAGGTAGAGGCTCAGGGAAGCGAGGACACCTCATCTCTGATTTAGAGTTGCGGGCCAGCACCTCATCTGGATGGGAAGAAGGGAAAATCAGATGAACGTTAGTATGTTTTATTATACCCAAGAGACATCCTAAGTTGCAAAGTTTCAGTCTCTCATTCTCTAAATATGTTCTACTTTTGAAAAACTTCTCAAAAAGCGAACCTACCGCTCAAAGGTTTGGGATTACTTGGAAATTTTTGGGCCAGTCTGAGATATGGCTTTTTCTTGGCAATCCTGCATCGTTTTTCTGTCCTTGTTAGACCCAGTTTGTGCTGCTCTCTGAAGGGAGTAGTTAACAGCATGGTAAGAGATTTTGGTTTTAGTTTAGATTTTCAGATGGCTTTTCTAATCATCTATTAGCCTTATAAAATGATGAACTTGGATTAGCAGCCATACCAGGAGATTGATGCAGAGGACTGACAGTTGTTGATAGTAGGCCTCTATGCAAAAATGTACATCCTTCCTTGAAAATCATCTCATTCATTTTTTTGTTTGTGAAATGGAAAAATTTTTTGTGAAATGCATGAAAATGTTTTTCTTTGGAAAACAAAGACATTTGCAAGTGATCCCAAACTTTTGGGCGGTAGTGTAGTAGTCGGTACCAACCAACCAAATCATTGCAGTATAGTGCAACCTGACACTCAGATATGTCACTACTTGCTGAGGCACATTTATCACTATCAGTAAATCAGTAAATATTTCTGGAATAATTTGAATATCTGAATATTTGGTCCAGATCATGCTCCGTTTGCTCCAGTCATTTTGTCAAAGATTGTCCCAGTGTTGTTGTGATGAGATTTCAAAAAGAAAGTACAGTCTGGAATATAATGAACTTTGAATGAAAAAAATATCCTCAGTTGGGAACTTGGAAATCCTTTAAAAATTATGCAAAACTGTAAAAACCACTTTGATGTGATTATAGAATAATCCAATGCCCAAATAATGTGATCTAATGGGTCACTATAATCTGATATACGTATAATCAGTATACAAAACTGTGTTGAGACCAGCCATGTTGTTTGGTCTAGATACAGTGCCACTGAGGAAAAGACAGGAAGCAGAACTGGAGGTAGCAGAGATGAGGATGCTGAGGTTCTAATTGGGAGTGACCAGGATGGATAGGATCAGGAAAGAGTACATCAGAGGGACATTACATGTTAGAGGCCTTGGAGATAAAGTCAGAGAGGCCAGACTGAGATAGTTGGGACATGTCCACAGGAGAGATAGTCAATATATTGGTAGAAGGATACTGGAGGTGCTGAAGGAGGTTTATGGATGTAGTGAAGGAGGACATAAGGGTAGTTGGTGCGAGAAATGCAGAAGACATGGATGGAGGCAGTTGATTTTCTGTGGCATCCCCTGAAGGGAAAACCCGAAAGAGAAAAAAGAAGAAGAATCGTCCAAAAAAATTATCCCATCATACCTTCATTGATGTTATGACATAGAAAGTGGATGAAGTATTATCCAATTTGCATTTTCAATCTGAAGACGTAATAATGAATGGGGCCCATATGGCTCTCATCTTTCTGCATTAACGTCAGCACATATCTCACGCGCATGAGGAGTCATAAGGGGATGACATGAATACAAAGAGCATCCATCAACGGTCTTATACTTCCATGCCTTCATTGCATTGAATTGAACATTTAGCAATTAAACAGAGGTACTGTACAAATAAAGACAGACATGACAGCTAATCAGTGGTTATGTTATGATGATTGACTGCATTTGTAACTGAAACTACAGCCTATGACCGTGCAGAAAGGTGGGACTTGAACAGAAAGTCAAGTCAAGTCAAAGCAAAGTGAGGAATATGTGTTGACCCATGCCAGGAGGCTGCTTTTAAGAGGTTTGAAAAAGTGGGAATGCACTTAGCGATGTTCCGATCAGGATTTTACGCTACTGAAACTGATCCCGATAATCCATGAGTGAAATTGGCCTATACCGATACCGAGTCCGACGCAGCCCCGCACACAACAAAAGTTCCTCCTGCACCAAAAGTGCTACATAGTGTCTGCATGCTGCCAAATCCGTACTGCGACGGTACTCATACCAAAATTTTGCCCACACTTGCAAGTGCAGCGGGTTGGGACGGATTCTTTCGCCGTTGCCTGACGGATGATCACATCGCGAGTCTCAAACTCACCACAACCTGCCAAGTGTTTCGCCACAAATGCCGCACCAATGTAAATGTTTTCAAAGCACCACCCCAGTGAGACATTTTTGAGGAACTTTTTGCGGTGTGCAAAAGACAGGAATCTGTGTTCCTTTAAAGCAAGTATCGGCCAATACGGAACACCCCTACTATACAGTATTTTTGAAAAGCTATGACAGAGCGAAGCTATGAAATTCAAAGAGTGATGTGGGGGCTATTTTTTCTATTTTAAAATGTTTGTGTTGCTCCTTATAGCCATTTGCACTTACCGGGCTGAACCTTTGGAAGCTGATATTGCCAAAAGAAGCATCCTGTCATCACCACCGACAGCACCAGGAAGAACACCAAACCCACTTGGGTCCATTTCACCTTCATCTTCTTGGTTTTTGTGCTATCTTGGAATTGGACACTTGGAGCAGGGGCAGCGGGAGCAGCAGGAGCGACGGGAGCAGGGGGAGCGACGGGAGGAGTTGTCTTGAATGGAAAAACACATCATTTAACTGGTCAGTTTTGGTCCAAATGTCCTGAAATCTCAAATTCATCGCACATTGCACTCACCACCTGATTCTCGAGAGATGAGAGCGGGATGGACGAGATTTACCACTGACACAGAAATCTCCTTACCACTCAATCAGCCTCCTAAACATTATTCCACTCTTAGTCCACCACAAAGGAAAACGCTATACCCAAAGGCAATATCAGTGTCCCATGTCGGTCTTGTTCAGCAAGACAAAAGGCACAAACATGCTCTCTCATGTCTGATTTCTCTAGAACCGTGCTGTAATCTGAGGACCGGCAACGCTCTTCCCATCACAATTCAATTTCCTCTTCTGTGGCTCCAGTCTGTTGACATCATAATCCCCAGATTTACTCCACCAAAGCGGTCAGAGGGGAAATCTTAATCCCTAATCCCTGTGAATCACTTCACTTCAGTCCAGTCTGTAGAGTGTATCCCACAAGATGGAACGCTTGGGCCAACATTTTGGGTTCAGACAGGGTGCCATCAGGCAGAAGATGTGCCAAAAATTGTTGAGGCCAAAAAGGGAATGAAAGAATCTGACATAGCAAAAATAATAAAGTACATGATAAACCCATGAATGTGTATAGAATACAAACCTCATATCGTAACCTCCAACCACAACTACGACCAAGGCATTTATTATTTTGCTGTCAATTTTCTTATATCCTATCCAGGATTTGGTGCCCATATCTTGTTAGTCTATGGTAATGGTAATGGTTTAATTTCATTTGAACATGCGTCAGATTACAATTGAATGCACCACATAATCAGTTCCCAGTTCCACATGTCCAAAAGGAGTAGGAAGAAGCAAAGCTTATTAAATCCTACCCCTCCATCTGGTACTTTTACAATCAGTAACTGTTTTACATTTGTTCACTTCCTGCTTTCTTAATATAATTTAAGTCTAACGAACAAGAATCACAGTTTGGCTCAATAAATCAAATATCCAACCTTTGACCTCAGCCTCTTTTGGTATCTTATGTCAGATATCCAAAAACAGACTGCACAATAAATCCTAAAAAAAATCTTCAGAAATTGCACCAGTGTGTCGTACTGACAAGCACTGATTGAAACCCTGGCTACTGATGTACACCGTAAGTGGGTCAGTCCTACAATTTGTATTCTCATCACATTACATGGTGTCATTTGTGGAAAAACAATCACATTTCAATTTGAAAAAAACAATCACAGTATGATAAAAAGGGATGAATTAATAAAGGATGATTGAGTTAACTTTGGATGTCGGAAACAAAGTCATGTTTGTTTCCGACATCCATTTTCGGTGCCACTTATCCTCACTAGGGTAGCGGGTATGCTGGATCCTATGCCAGCTTTCTTCAGGTGAGAGGCGGGGTACACCCTGTACTGTTTGACAGGGTCAGATTTTTTCTAGTAGGCATGTTTGTGATGCAAATGTATTATGATTTTGAACGCATATTGTTTTTTAGAAGCCAAACTCTTGATTTAACTGTCCTCATCAACTAGCTGGAACTACTTTCTAGCACCAAAATCTGACCAAAACTGTTGACGGACTTCACTGCTTATGGGGGTGTCATACACCTTCAAGTCAAAAGATCCGAACTATCCCTTTAATGTGAGTGTGACATCATTATCCAACATTAAACATATTGGAGAATATTGGACAATATAATATCAGAAATGTTATATGGGAGGGTCTTGCACGACTCGGTGAAAGGTGCTTGTCACTGCAGTATTTCCATGGAAAAGTAACATTCCTCAGAAAATATTTCCAGCTCTACTGCGCTTCCGGTCTCTGTTGCAGATGGTCTGGATGGGAATGGATGTTATTCATGGTTCTAAGCCGGATTTAAGTGACCAGCAACGATCATATCTGTCCTGAGATGATTTATGTGGCCCCTCTGCTCGCAGTGTTGATAGAAGATGACGTGACCTGCCATGTAATTAATTCACAAAAGTGTTATCAGCGTTAAAAATCTTGGTATTATATTGAATTTTCCTGTTGCAGCGTGTTGGCTCGGGCTTCATCACAAGATATTAGTGGTTTATGCAAAGCACGCTCATATAAAAAGTGTTCAGACGATTAAAAAGGTAGTGCTGTGAGATGGGTGGGAAATGAAGTGAAAAGCAAGCAGCTGCTGATCGGGTTACGTAATCTATGATAGCATACCCGCACACACACACACACACACATGCATGCAGATTCTCACACACCTCTTTACCTGCGCTTGTAAGCCATCTACAGAGGCCTCCCTGAGGACTTTACTCCCGGCCTTGCCCATGCTTCCAACTCAGCAGATGTTACCTGGCGCACAAACACACAAAAAGTTCCCATTTGCATGCATTTCATATTGTTGTGAGATGATGCGTTGACAGACTCGTGAACACCCGGCACGCATCACCCTGGATCGAGAAACACGACTGGAGATGGTTGTCCTCATCTGCTATCAAACACAAGCGACTATATGAGTCACTGTGTGGGAACACACAAGGTTGCAGAGCTTTGGAAAAGATTGTTAATACAGTAAATACTTCCACAGTTGCGGTGTGCAACAGGGGTCCAATACTGACTCATTGAAGCAAACATTAGCTTTTTATGTTATTACTGGGGAGTTAGCGTTTCCTACTTTATTGTCAGGAAAACTGGCTGTTCAGCCACAAATTCCTAATGGGAAATCTGATGTATTAATTCCCAATTATCGTGGAAATGTTTCAACCAAAGCTCCAGAAATATGCTTGAATGTTTGTCATTAAATTATGCTAATTTTCATCCCTTCTAGAGAGCAGCTACACAAGATAACCCACACCGTGACGAAACACAGAGCACTAGACGTGCCTGGAGGCAGGTCATGGCTGGAATACATTAAAACGGACCGTTTTCACAGGAACCACAAAACCCAAAGAAATACAGTTGAATAGGTGCAGATTCTGGAAGATCTATAAAGCTTTGCGTGCTGGTTATTGTGTGTAGCTGCTCTATAGGAGTCCACAACTCAATACAAAGGGCCAAAAAATGTGCATAATAGGTCCCCTTGCACGGCGACTGAGTGGTTAGCATGCAGACCTCACAGCTAGGAGACCCGAGTTCAATTCCACCCTCGGCCATCTTTGTGTGGAGTTTGCATGTTCTCCCTGTGCATGTGTGGGTTTTCTCCGGTTTCTTCCCACATTCCAAAAACATGCTAGTTGTTTGTCTATATGTGCCCTGTGATTGGCTGGCCACCAGTCCAGGATGTACCCTGCCTCTTGCCTGAAGACAGCTGGGATAGACCGCGGACAACAGAGATGCTCAAGTGAAGAATCAAACCCACTTCTGATCTCCTGACTGTGTGGCCAACATGCAAACCACTTGGTCACCGTGCGGCCCCTGACCCAGTGCATTTAATTTTAATGTATCATTAAACATTTACTACGTTCCAGTCAGATCTTGCCCTTGATGAACCCACAATAGAACATTGCTCCATCCATAAAATGTGTTTACTAATGCAGACCACACATAACCTCATCCGTTAGTCACATAAACAATGATGGCATTAATGAGATCCAGAATTACTGGTAATGCGTGCAAAACTGGGGTCATGATAATAAACAAGATGTCAGATGTAAACACAGCTGTAATTTACAGGACAATAATTCTACATGATGGCTATAGAGCTAGAAATCACAATGAAACAATCACAATGTGCTTCCCCTTGTCCAAATAAACAGTAATGGAGCACAAGACTATTTGCAGCCGTGTTATATAAGCATCAATGAGTCAAATGTCTTCATTTTAGGCCACAATGTGCCCGATAGCCATTAGCTCCCCGTGCACCTACCTCAGGGTCAATCAGTCACGCTTGTTTCTACTCCTGATCGACACGGTCGAGGTAAAAAAAAAAAAAGAAAATCGAATTTATATTCCGTTTTGCTTCTGTTCTGATGATGAGAGCTCGGGATGCTCTCCTGACAGATGTTGGTATCATAGTTATGACTAAATCCGACTTGTATCAAACCCAGCATTCTGGATTAAGCAGCACAGCCAATGGCCACATCTGCCATTGCACTAAAATGTGTAGCGCCCTTTTCCTGTGTGGCTTAACAGCGTGTGGGTTTTTAGTTCACATTTTGGAATGACTGAATGAAAAATTAAAATGATATGATTTTGTTTACATCCTACTAAGCACACGGAATAAAATCTTGGTTTCATCAGATCAGAGAATCTTTTTTCTCACAGTTTAAGGTCCATTAGCTGATTTTTAATATCTTTTTTAAAAAATTTTTAAGTAGTCTTGTTTTCACAGAGATTCTTACTGCAAACAGTTGCCCCCAGTAACAAAAGTCCAGAAATATGCTTGGATGTTTGTTATTAAATTATGCTAATTTTCGCAGCTACACAAGATAACCCACACCGTGACGAAACACAGCAGAGTGGACGTGCCTGGAGTCGGGCCGTGGCTGGAATACATTAAAACGGACCGTTTTCGCAGAAACCACAAACCCCAAAGAAATACCGCTGAATAGGTGCAGATTCTGGAAGCTCTATAAAGCTTTGTGTGGTGGTTATTGTGTGTAGCTGCTCTATAGTAGTCCACAACTCAATACAAATGGCCAAAAGATGAGCATATTAGGTCCCCTTGTGAGTGGTTACTGCGCAGGCCTCACAGCTAGGAGACCCGAGTTCAATTCCACCCTTGGCCATCTCTGTGTGGAGTTTGCATGTTCTCCCCGTGCATGCGTGGGTTTTCTCCGGGTACTCCGGTTTCCTCCCACATTCCAAAAACATGCTAGGTTAATTGGCGACTCCAAATTGTCCATAGGTATGAATGTGAGTGTGAATGGTTGTTTGTCTATATGTGCCCTGTGATTGGCTGGTGACTAGTTCAGGGTGTACCCTTGCCTCTCGCCCAAAGACACCTGGGATAGGCTCCAGCACCCCCCATGACCCTCATGAGCATAAGCGGTAGAAAATGAATGAATGAATGGTTATAGGAACATTTCATGCTGTCAGATGCACACAGATAGGGGACTCGGGTTGGATCTAATCGCCCGTGGCAACAGTAATATTCATGTCCGACATGCTGTAGGAGTCACTTTAGGAGCATGACACTTTGGATTTAGTCTAAAAAAAAAAAAAACCCAAACTAATTGACTGGTCTCTTGCACTTTCATCAGAGATGGGTGAGTGCGGATTAATATGCAGGCAGGCGACACACTTAAGTGCACATGGCTTAGTATGCAGAGTCGCAGGCTTAACGCAAGCTGTTGTGTTCACTGCCTCTCATCCACAAGATCTCCAGTGACATGTCTGATAGCTTAGTTCAACCATGGACAGCATTATCACGTACACACAACAGTTACTATATATAACATTAACAGCATATTAAACGTGTACAAATATGATACAAAGAACTATAAATCCCTTTCCATTTTCTCATTCCATATGCGACACATTTACCTCCGCTCTGCCGTCTCCTTTTAAATATGGATCCTGCATAATGTATGATCGTATAAGACCTTTTCCATTATTGTAGTAGCCCCCTGTCGATAATCCTCTCATGAGCAAAACTGACTACTAGCATTTGTTTTATATCAACAAAGCAAGCCTGCTGTGCTTTCAATATTAAGAGGATGTTTTGAGTCCAAGCACTTAACACGGACACGGGCCGTTTTGGAAATCCAAGGAACTATAAATAGTTGCAGATTCTGGAAAACCTATAAAGCTTTTTATGCGGGTTATTGTATGTAGCAGCTCTATAGGAGTCCACAACTCAATACAAAAGGGATAGAAAATGAGCATTATAGGTCCCCTTTAAGGTAATGTAATGTATGATAATGTGTCATTATTGCCGCCTAGTGACCGGAATACTGCATGTCACTATTTCTAAATGTTTTGACTAATTTTAGACCATAGTCATTTATTAAACTATTATGGATACCGCATAATTAAACTGCAATATTGTACTTGTAAACATTTAATTAAGCTGTGCAGTTGTGCATAGTTAAGGTGAGTGTAAATAACACTTGAATCAACCTGAAGGGAACACTGCTTTGGTAACAGTGGCCTCTAGTGGACAAAGTGAGCAACCACAACAGTGTATCTCAAATCAAGTCAGTGCAGTTTTATACTGCAGTTTAAATATCAGATGACAGCATAGATACATGGATGTACAGTATATTCTTAGAATTAACATTTATTCACACTGACAAGAATGGATTCATTAAAATGTCATTAATTTACTTAATTACCTTTTTTTTCTCAAAATGAATATATTTACATGTTTTCCTCATCAAATAGTATCATATTGTGTTCATGTTGAAATCAGTGTAACTGTGTATGGACATTTAGGACCATACACAAAGGGAGTGCTTTTAAATGAGGGTCAGTGATAACTTTCTGTCAAGGCAGTGCCACACCCTCGCCACTAGGTGGTGATAAAATTGCATTAATGTTTTTACATTCATTTTGAAGCTCATTCTAGTTTAAATGACAGGTCTTAATGGGAGAATGTGGCTGAATTACAACAATTTTGCAAAGATGAGTGGGTAAAAATTCCTTTAGAGACCAATTGCAAATTATCACAAACGTTTAATTGCTGCTAAGGGTGGCTCAACCAGTTATTATATTTAGGGGGCAATCACTTTTTTAGGTTTGGATTCATTTTCTCTTCTTATAAGAAAAAGTTTCAATTTGTTTGATGATCACAGAGTTTTTCACACCAGCGCCCTTTCCTGCAATATGATACTATATAAAAGTTGTATCAAACAATAATTGAGTTCTAAATTTAATTTCAGTTAGGTTGCAAATTCTAGCTAAAACCGGCCGATTGCAATCAAACCACAAACGCCATAGCAGAGTGGTGCAGCATTCATGGCAAGAAAGCTGTCAGCAACCCGACTCAGAGGGGAAAAGCGGGTAAAGAACCGATCACCAGAACCTACTCGCGCATGAGGAGCTGTCATGTGACATACAATTACAAAATCACTCTAATCCGCCATGTTTTTCTCATTTGCTTTTTTGGAAATGTCTGGAGTATCCTCTGAAGGTCAGCTGGGATATTATAACTATCACTCTAGTCTGAGGCCTGTTATTAGGGCAAACGCTCTTAAGCCTCTCAAACCTCAAACCTCAAGTTCAAGAGGTTTTTTTTTTAAAGCGAAAAGAAAGAACTACTAAAGAGGAGCTGGAATTTCAGAAAAGTTATATTCCCCCTCTCTTGTTCAAAAGGACTTTGTTATTATTTACTTTATACATTTTACCAAATCAACAATTTTTTTTTTCTCTATAACCAGTATTTTCCTGAGTGAAGTCCAGTCACAATCACATCATTGATACTCCACCTCTGCTCTTAATCATCCACCCATAATTTGTGACACAATCTGGTCATTGTCACTATTTTGCTTCTTTAAAACATCCTCTTTTTCTGCCAGCTCAGTCATTTAGTAGTCATACTTCATTTCTTTGACTGCTAACAGATTATTTTGCTCCCTGATATTTACTAAGTTCTACTTTTGCAATTGAACGTCACTATTTTCCTGGCGTCTCTTTTGCATTTGAAACAACAGAAATATTTAGCATTTTCCCTTTCTATTGGTGCTCAATAATTTTTGGACGTTAGCTTGTTTTTTTTTTTATCAAAATGAAAAATTAAAATGTGTTCCTCAGCTGCTTTAGGGAAAAATCCAACTTAAAACACTTATACGTATGAACAATGCTAAAAACAGCATATTAGTATGTATCAAATTATGGAACAGATTGAGCAAAGAAAGAAAGAAACCCATCAGTGTACTAAAATAAATAAAAAAAAACATTTCACATAACGATAATCAGGCTCCAAAAACACATATTAATTCATTTGATACCAAACACGTATTGATATGGTTTTTTTTCAACATGACCACTCACTGCCAAAGACGTATTTATACGTCTTTTACGTTTTTTTGCACGAGAGGCACAAAGATGTGATGATGCAACTGCACAATAGAAGAGATTAAATTTGATGCAGTTTTAAGCCAAAAAATAGCCACAAGTTGGCAGAAGTGCTTTTTATAAAGAGCTTGCCATGCTTCTTTACCATTGAAATTCATGCTCCCAAACAACCAGGAAGTGAAAAGGCAACAATATTTAAATATTGGTAATGGTAATGGTTTAATTTCATTTGAACATGCATCAGATTACAATTGAATGCATCACATAATCAGTTCACAGTTCCACATGTCCAAAAGGAGTAGGAAGAAGCAAAGCTTATTAAATCCTACCCCTCCATCTGGTACTTTTACAATCAGTAACTGTTACATTTGTTCACTTCCTGCTTTCCATAATACAGTTTGAGGTTTTTTTTATGGGTACCATAGTACCATAGTAAGTGTCAATATAGTGATATATATAGCACATCATGACTGGTTCAAGACTCTTCATCCTTGTATTTAGCAAACATCAACTGCTTGTATTGTTTCTTGAATTGGCTCATCGTTGTGCATTGTTTGACTTCCTTACTCAATCCATTCCATAGTTTGATTCCACATACTTGTGCATTATTTTAGCTGTTAAAAATTAACTATATCAGCAAGTTTAAGTATTTGTGATTTTAGAAATAAGGAGTTAGTATGTTCTCTGCAGGCGGCATTATGAATTATCCTTACTGACCTTTTTTGCAGTACATTTAGCGAGTGAAGATTGCTTTTATAGTTATTATATTGCCAATATTGAATGAGTTAATGTTGGAAAAACATTTTAAAAAGTCACTTGAACATAATAGAGAATCAATACTATCAAGTGTAGCACACTTAAGCATGGATTGGAGCGAAGGAGACCAACTGCGGGTGTACAGGACTGGCCTTTTGCTTCTTAATTTCACTGATCCAACTGGAAGCGCAATGTGTCAGAACAACCATTTCACATTATGAGACCTTTACTCGTGCTTCCACACGTCAAGAGGCGTATCTCCCTCCACGGTGAACGTTTGTTTGCGGTGTCATAAACAATCAACGGGTGTCATGTTGTATTCCACTGTTGGCAATGCCGATTGTGTGAAAAGCTCATCCTTTGTCGCTTCCCCACCTGACCTCTGACCTTAATTGCACTTGGGGGGGGGGGGGGGGGTTTCGGGGCATGTGGACAGGCCGCTGCCCAACTGCCATCTATGTAGGTCAACAAATGTCCGTCGACGTCACTGGCATGCCATTAGTTGGAATGTGTGTTTGTGTGCGCTCGTTGTCTGAATACGACTAATTGTGTTTCACGGGATGATGCCTCAGTGGGGGCAAATTACATCTGTTGCCAAAGCTTCTTCATGCTTCATGCCTGTTTAGCTATTCATGTGCTTTCTGTTCATTATTTCTTTCCTGACATGCATTACACAACCGCCATGCTAATACAGGCATTGACATGACAGCCTCGACCTGAGGAGACTTCGTCTCAAACTTCTTCAACTTGATGAATATTGTTTCTCGTGTTTTTGGAAAAGATTTGCAAGTATTCTTCAGCATCAGTTTAAAGACAAATGATGAAATGGTGCTTTTAATGATACAGTACGTTAGAATTGAACACATTGAACCTGCATGTTAAGTGAAACAGACACAAAAGGCCGGCATAGGCCAACTAGACTTTCTAGAATTTTTTTTTTTACATAATGTGGTTATAAATGGGCTGCACGGCGGTCTAGTGGTTAGCGCGCAAACCTCACAGCTAGGCGACCAGGGTTCGATTCCACCCTCAGCCATCTCTGTGTGGAGTTTGCATGTTCTCCCCGTGCATGCGTGGGTTTTCTCCGGGTACTCCAGTTTCCTCCCACATTCCAAAAACATGCTAGGTTAATTGGCGACTCCAAATTGTCCATAGGTATGAATGTGAGTGTGAATGGTTGTTTGTCTATATGTGCCCTGTGATTGGCTGGCCACCGGTCCGGGTTGTACCCCACCTCTCGCCCGAAGACAGCTGGGATAGGCTCCAGCACCCCCACGAGCCTCGTGAGGATGAGCGGTAGAAAATGAATAAATTAATGGTTATAAATGTGGCAGCACGGTGTCCGAGTGGTTAGCACACATTCAGGAGATCGGAAAGATGGAGTTTGTATGTTCTTCCCGTGTGTGGGTTTTCTCCGACACATTCCAAAAACATGCTAGGTTAATTAGTGACTCTAAATTGTCCATAGGTATAAATGTGAGTGAGTCAGAGTCAGCTGGGATAGGCTCCAGCATACCCCTGCAACCCTAATGCGGATAAGTGATTTAGAAAAAGGATGGATGGGTTATAAATACGAGATTCGAATCAATACGAATGACAACATTGTCTACCTTTACCATTCATTCATTCATTTTCTACCGCTTGTCCTCACAAGGGTCGCAGGGGGTGCTGGAGCCTATCCCTGCTGTCTTTGGGCGAGATGCAGGTAACACCCTGGACTGGTCGCCAGCCAATCACAGACACATAGACAAACAACCATTCACACTCACATTCATACCTATGGACAATTTGGAGTCGCCAATTAACCTAGCATGTTTTTGGAATGTGGGAGGAAACCGGAGTACCCGGAGAAAACCCACGCATGCATGGGGAGAACATGCAAACTCCACACAGAGATGGCCGAAGATGGAATTGAACTCGGGTCTCCTCGCTGTGAGGTCTGCGTGCTAACCACCTTTACCATTACCCTGACAAAAAAAATCGGAAATTGTATGCAGACAAATAAACTATAGGCAGAGTTCACCAAGTCAAGATCAAACCTTAACCTACAACATCAGAACGCGACTCCTCTCTCCATCGAGGCCTATCAGGAAGTAGCTGTGACAAGGAAGTGACAGCTCAGTGAACACACAAGGTCTCCACTCCAGAGAAGCGTTGGAACGTTAATGTGTTGACAGCAATCAATTCCCCTGTCAGCGGCTTTACATCGCCCTCTCGAGGGCCTCCACAAGTGGCCGGGATGACTGTGAAGCCACTTGGAGAAGAGACAAGTGCTCTAATCTTCACCATCACAAGGTGACGCCGGGCAAGAGGCTCAACAGGGGGACGAGTCAACGACCTCTACTTCAGAGTAACATTATAATAATTGATTGGATTTATATGGCGCCCAAAGTCCGGCTTTTCACCGAGAACCTATTATTCATTCATTCCAGTCACACACTGGAGGACGTAAGCTACATTTTGTAGAGCGAATTGTCTTGCCCAAAGATAACAGAAGTGGATAGAGTGGAGGAATTTGGGTTTGAACCGCCAACCCACCTCCTGAGCCTCACAAAGCTAAAAAAAACATTCAAAAAACAACATTGGTTCAGCAATGCCACATGCATTCAACAGGCACACAGTACAGTGTAATAAAACTACCTAATTTAGTACGTTTACATGATTGTAAAGTACATTTGTGGCACACCCTATGGAGTGTGGTGAATGGTCATACATGGTCAATGACTTGTGGTCAATGACTTCTGCCCATTAGTTCTTTTTCACAATTGGATATACTGTACAGTACAGTATGTTACTAGCATAACAAAAGAATAACCATTCATTCATTCATTCATTTTCTACCACTTATCCTCACGAGGGTCACGAGGGGTGCAGGAGCCTATCCTAGCTGTGTTCGGGCAAGAGGCAGGGTACACCCTGGACTGGTGGCCAGCCAATCACAAAGCACATATAGACAAACAACCATTCACACTCACATTCATACCTATGGACAATTTGGAGTCGCCAATTAACCTAGCATGTTTTTGGAATGTGGGAGAAAACCGGATTACCCGGAGAAAACCCACAAATGCACGGGGAGAACATGCAAACTCCACATAGAGATGGCTGAGGGTAGAATTGAACTCGGGTCTCCTAGCTGTGAGGTCTGCGTGCTAACCACTCGGTCGCCGTGCAAGGGGACCTATTATGGTCATCTTTCGGCCCTTTTTGTATTGAGTTGTGGACTCCTATAGAGCAGCTACACACAATAACCAGCACACAAAGCTTTATAGATCTTCCAGAATCTGCACCTATTCAGCTGTATTTCTTTGTTTTTTGTGGTTCCTGGGAAAACGGTCCGTTTTAATTTATTCCAGCCACGGCCCGCCTGCATGCTAACCACTCGACCGCCGTGCAGCCGAAAGAATAACCAGTTAATTGATATTCTGTTGTGTTCCAATTAACGCTGTGTTCATTGACCATTGTTATTGTGAAAACACTGACCAATAGAAAACTACCAACATTGCTTACATCAGTTTTCCACCATGGAAAAGTCTGCACTCCACTGAACGCAAACCAAAATGGATGCACGGCGAGTGACATTGCAGCATTGCATGCGCCTGAGGGGAGGCCTAAATCTTTCAGGTGCTACTAAGGCTGCCTTGGACCAATCATGGGTCTTCCCATTTTTGTCTTCTCCTTGCCGGATCAGCGTCTATCCGGGCCAGCATCCTGAGTGCAATGCGTGCTCTCGTTCCAGATATTAAATTACTCATGAAATATTTGCCCGGCCTCCAGGCCTTGGCTGCAGCTTGCTGTTGCGAAATCTCCATTTAACTTCCTAGATGTCTCCAGGAGCGGGCTTGTGTGACCTCAACCAGGAAGGTTAATTCTTCTAACATAGGAATCAGACATTACAGGCTGTTTCAGCTCACATCAACGTCAGCGCTACCTGTCAGCCTCGCCTCGACCAGAGGAGCGTTGCTCTTCTACAAAGAGCAGCCTGAGAGCTCCAACGTTGTACAGTACAAGGCGGAGTGAGGAGGGGAACAAGGATAAAAAAAAAAAAAAAAAAGGAAAAATGCTGCTTGTTCATGGCGTGTTCACTTGAATGAACCAGAAAGCTCCACGCCAAGCTCAGTGAACCCTGAAGTTATTTTAAAGATACAGTGGGACAATATGAGAAGTAGAGACCGTCCGAGAAATTGGACCTGACGGCACTTTTCCACGCTGTTTTATTTAACTCCTGTAACTTGGACGGTACCTCGTTCACACGTTCATTTTCATCATCTTCCTTATGTGCTGCACCAATATTGTTTATTTATCCATTTATTCCACTTTTTATCCAATACAAAAATGTTTACATGTACTCTAATTAGGGCTGTCAAATGATGAAATTGTTTAATCAGATAACGGTTTTCAAAAATAATTTATCATGATTAAGCACCATTTGCAACTTTGTCTGGAATATTTTATTGAAAGAAACATCAATGCCAGAACAGGATTATATAGTCATTTTATAGTCATTAAACATATAAGTCATTTAAAAGATGGTAAAAGTTAGCACCCGTCTCAGAAAATCTATTAACGTAACACCCAGTCTCTTTAATAAAACTTTAACTGTGTTAATTTAAGTTGGAATCATGTTTTGAGTGTACTTTCTAGTATTTCCGAGCATACTTAAAAAGCAGCAAATCGTACTTCTGTATTAAGAGTTACAAAGCGAGTGATTACAATGTACATTTATTATTTTTCTTTGTATTTCTGTTTAGTTTTCAGTTTTAGAGTGTCATGAAAGAATTTCACAGTCGTCTAATGACAATGAGGAAGTGTCGTTCCGATGCCAAAGGCACGAGAGATGTGTTTGTCAGTTGGAGATACAGATATGGTGTTAAAAATGCACTGCTTGCTGATGTGTTCAAAAGTGTGAAAAAAGTTAGGAAAGTATCAGACTCTTTGTTATATTGTCATAAGAGAGAGGCTTGAATTACACATGAAAGTTTTACACAATTAATAAAACATATATGAGTTAATACTGTTAGCATGCTATTTTTGACAACCCTACATATAATATATGCATATATTTAATCATACTTTCTTAATAATAGCATTGAATTTGCATGATATAATAACATTTAACAAAAAATCCTAATAGAAATAGATGTTGCCAAGTTTTGTTGTTTTTGCCTATAATTTACAAATAGATAATTCTTTTTTATACAATGAAATAATACAATTACACTACCAAAAAGTGTATTCAGTGTGAACTCCACTTAAATGAATATATGAATACATGTCCATTCTTAAACCTAACTGGAATGGGATCCTAATTAAATGCAAGCCAACATTTTGTATCTGGCTATCCTTGCATTATTTCTACAATTATTAATTATTGTAATCCAATTAGAAAATTGTTAAAAAAAAAGATAAAAAAAAAAAAAAGCTATGACATTACATTTACTACAGCACTGTGTATAGGACGAAAAAAACCTGATGCCACCAGTGTTCTCCATATGGCCTCTGAGGGCCCTCGCCATCGCCGCTGTGCCATCACTTATGGATCACAGCAACAAAGGTGAAAAACCAGTCACCCATAGTTATTATTAGTTGACTCATGAAATCTCCGGCGGTGCGGCAACAAGCGGCTACATGGAGACAGTCAAAGGTCCTGAGATGTTTGCTGGTATGGGGGGGAGTGGTTGGCCCATGAAAGTATTTGGAATAGCAAAGTCATTACTGCATTAATTACTGTTGTCCATGACTGATATTTTTTGTTATTGTTGCAGATTATATTGAGGTACAACAATGAAAATGAGAGTACCATAAAAAAGTACTATATGTTTATATAATGTTTACTATTGCACAAATTGATGCTTAATAAAATAATTGTAAACATTTTTTGAGCCCAAATAACTAGCTAATATAATGATGATATATAATGTTTGCTAAATACAAGGATGAAGAGTCTTGAACCAACCATGATGTGCTATATATATCACTATATTGATACTATGGTACCCATTATGTCATTGGATGGGCATATCACCTCGTACTTCGATACGTGATAAAAAAAAAATTAAATAAAGTAAAAAAAAACAAAAAAAAACTTAAACTATATTCGGAAAGCAGGAAGTGAACAAATGTAACAGTTACTGATTGTAAAATGCATGTATGTTCAAATGAAATAAAACCATTACCATTACCATAATAGTAATAATACTCTTTGATAATATATCATAACTATAAAATGTTTCCTCCAGTATGTCATATTTCTCAATATGTCAACTTTCATTTTTCTCCCTTAGACTTATGCATGGCTTATGATTTGTCTACTTGGAGTTGCATTACTGTTTAATTCTCAATGAATAATGCACTCCCTTCATGTCTTACATCTTAGTAGAACTTGCACTTTTGCTGCTTCATAACCTTTTACTGTACGTCACATTGGTGACTCAGTTTAAAATTCATAGACTTTTACATAACAATAGAGATCAAATAATTCTGTGTATTTTGTTGTTGATTAAACGTGTCTTGAAACAACCGAGACAAAACGGAGCAACCGGCAGCTGGCAACTGGGAGAGGTGGTGGAAGATTACAACACTAAAATCCAACACTCAAACGGTCAAATTAGAAGAAAAAAGTCGAGAACCCTCATGAAAATACAAGTAGCATTTGATGTATCTGAAACATAAACTTATGTTCTGATACATACAAGTCATGCATGAGAGGCATGGAGTTTGCGCATTCAGCTCAGCTCTGCGGAGGTATCATGGTGCAGCTAAGCTATTGTGTTCCCCGGCCAAAAGACACAACATACATTTGTTGACATATACATTTAATGGGTCAGCTCACGTTTGCCGCTACAATCCCGGCCATTATCATACGGCGGAGTCTGCTGATGGGATAAGCCAGCTTCCCCCGTATAATTTATGACCCACAACTCAAGCCAGATTAGGCCTGATTGGATCGCTGGTGCCATATGTGACCTACAAAACGGTGCTCCGCTTGTGCCGCATTGGCGGGAGGGGTCAGTGATCTCCTTGGGCAAAGGTTGCCATGGAAACGACCTCTGGATGCTCGGCTTCCTGCGCGCGGCACTCGCGCATCTCAGGGGCGGAATCATGCAGGATTTCTTTATGTCAGGCCGCTCTGTTTTCTGATCTACTTCCTTACTCTCTGCGGCTTCCTCGGCCGCGGCATGCGTGCTGACACATACTGTGCAAGCGTGCTGTGCATGGATGCATACAGTGACAACCCCTGCATACATACAGTATGCATGTACGCACACACACACACACGAATGCACGCAGCATGCACACACACAACCGACTCAAACTGCTATTTAATGTTTTAATCGCTGAAATATTAAAAGTATGTTTGAAAACTTCAATTGCATCACTGAAGCTGAGAAACCAAATATGGTAAGACAACTAAACTTTCACAGTGAAAACCGGTTTACTTTCAAACATGAAAATCTACTAATTATTAGCCATTTTGGGATTTATATTTCCAGGTATGGGTCGCTAAATCTGCCCCATTCCACTGGCAGATGTTCAGACAGAAGTTCCACATCATAATCAAAAAAAGCAATAAAAAAGTGCCTAATTTTTTTTTTTCACGTCAGTCCAAAAAGTCCAAAAATAAATGTGTACATTAGCATTCTTAATTTTCAAAAAAGTTGTTTCTTGCAGCTGGTATGAGAATAAAGATTGGAAAACACTACTTGATATGTTGATCAAAGACACAGTTTGAAAACATCGCTTCTTAAAAGCGCCAACCTCCTTCAAAGTCAAATTCCTATCAATAAAAACTTTATTGTGTTGTAAATTGACACATTTTTGTCATCTGTTCGCCAGTTTCTTTGTGAGCAAACTACTGGTTGACGAGGTGTTACGAATGGATGGAAGGTGCCATAATAAAACCCTTACTCCTCACATTTATTCAGATCTTTGTTAAAAATGTATATTTATTCTTTGACTAAGCGTCGCCCCTCCACAAAACAATGTTCAGTATTCGCGTCATGCGGCCAAATAACAACCAAACAAACAAAAGGGCGATCAGTCCATACTTGTCCTACTTAGGGATTTTGCTTGGGAGTAAACAAGTAAATCAAAAAGAGATCCAGTTACAAAAGTTATTACATTGCAAAGACAAAAATAATTGGATCCTCGTGGAGGTTCTCAGTTTTCTCCCCATGTTTCCTGTCGGGGTTGAGGTTAAGTACAAAGGAAATACAATAAAGAGCCAACATCCCTCCAAGCAGCAACAACGCTGAATCAACCATTTTTATTATTTCCAACTGTGAAAGTACCTCCAAATCGTGTGTAGTCATTAGACAACGTCGGGAATTTTTATGGTATCTTTATTGATGTGTGCACATGTGAAATACTTCATGGTGCCGCCATATTCCTGTCTTGATGTTAAAATGGCTTACACAGCAAAGATAGATGAATGATGACAACACCATGCTACAAGAAAAAGATATGGAACTAACATGGAAAGTACTGAACGGCTTTAAGTTTACAGTTTACAGTCTGGAAAAGCTTATACAGCCATTTCTAAAGGTTTGGGACTCCAGCTAACCACAGTGAGAGCCATTATCCACAAATGTTGAAAACATGGAACAGTGGTGAATCTTTCCAGGAGTGGCGGGTAAACCAGAATTACCACAAGAGTGCTGCGAGGACTCATCCAAAAGGTCACAAAAGACCCCACAACAAAATACAAAGAACTGCAGGCCTCACTTGCCTCAGTTAAGATCAGATACTGGGCAAAAGTTTCAAGACAAAACCACTGTTGAACAAAAATAACAAACAGTTGTTGCTTCTAAGGGTGGCCCAATCAGTTAATTAGGTTTCATTTTGTTTGTTTCTTTCGGCTTTTTCAAAATAAATAAATAAAAATATTCATTAAAAATGTATTTTGTGTTTGGTTGTGTTGTCATTTATTTTTATTTTATTTTATTTGTCATTGATTTAAATTGCTTTGATAATTTGAAACATTTAAGTGTGGCACATGCAAAAAATAAGAAATCATGAAGGTGCCAAACTATTCACACCACTGTATAATAGCAACAACAACAACAATAGTAATAATAACAACAAAATTATATTTATAGGGTCAAGAAAGCCACAGCTGCCTGACAAAAACATGGCTACCAATTTGCCAACAGACTCTCTGATCATCACCTGGCTTCCATAATGCTGAATCTATTCTAGTTAGGTGTACCTAATAAATTGTTGAGAGTGTATATACACTGGAAAAGGTCAGTATGATATACGCAAAGGGGAAAAAATGCTTTGGCGCTTATGAAAGGAGTCATGTTGTCGCCCAGGAAAATTTTGAGCTTTCGGCGTCAATGGTCTATTTCCAAGGACAAAACACTTCTTCGGCGGTAAAAGTGATAAAAAAGCAAATCCTGCAAGACTGCCGTGTCAGCACGTAGCTAAAGACCATCATCAAGATTTTACGCACATCAAAACACCACCAAAAACTACATCAGTAAGTAAAAAAGCTGTATATTTAGTTTTTGCAGATGTGTGCCACTGGTGATTTGGAAAGAAAAAAAACAATAAAACGTTCCTCAAATGTCAGGGGCTTCTCATGACGCATTTACATATATGCTGTAGTTTTTAATGAAACGTTCATGATCAACAATGAACATTCAATTAACGATACATTATCCTCATCTTTACATTTAATTTTATCCCTTGTTTGATTACAAGAAACCATCTCTCTTTAAAAGCAACTGTATCACCGTGGTAACCTGATCAGACTTAGACAACAAAGTACTAGAACTTTGCATATAGAAAAGAAAAGGCTAGTACTTCATATACAATTAAAATTAAAGAACATAATTTATAGAAAAAAAATAATAAATGGATCTAAGAAGTATCTGAAAACATCTTGAAGTCAGTGCCTCACCAGCCATGCACAATTACAGAATTACAGAAACAAGCGACTAGCTCTCTGAAAAGAAGCATTTGCAAGCGTCTTTACAAAAGCAAACCCAAAACAACCGCAAACTTGGGAATTTTCAAGCATCTTTACTAGAAAAATGAGACCAATACTCTGCCTGGGATGCTCTGTTTATATGTGACTGACAGGTCAACCAGAAAGGCCAAACATTTACCTGCGCTGAGAGGCGCATAAGTGCCATCTAGTGTTTTGGGAGGCACACAGTGTATGGCCAATAATGACACTGGAAAACAGGGACATCACACTGAGGTGTGGAAAAATAGATATAGCAAATTATTTCAGTGATGTGACAAAATTAGTGCATGGTTAAAATACCGAATGAAAAGCCAATTCGGCTGTACCCACAGCTTGTGGGGAAATAATAATACTATAATAGCACCACACAATAAAACCACAACACTTTGCACGAACACAGTGCCAGTCTGAAACATTAAATGTGCCGTGACCTTGTCTACTTTATTGTTCCAATATTTATCAGTGCAAATAAGAGAAATGTAATTATTTACTTTGCATGTTCATTTCTGGTGTGTGCTCCTTGCACTGCTAAAATGTTAAGTCGGAGGGTACTGTTAAGACTGGAGAAACGGAACGGCATTGGGAGCTGAAGCTCTGAGCTAAATAGATTTACATTCAAGTGGTACTGCTGTGATCAAGATCGCTAGTCAGCGTTTTTGTTGTAAGCCTTTATAAAAAGCAGAGTGCTCCTAGCTGTAGCGCCTTAACAATGGAATAACAAAGTTCTACTGGAACTTTTGCAACCTAGTCTGAAACAGCTCTGAAACATTCAGTACAGTAGTACTACATTCATACACATTCATACACATTTATGTACAGTAGCAGTACATTCCAAAACATTAAGATTAAGACAAAAAAAGCCTAAACGTGGCTCCAGGGCCATTTTTTTGACCCATAAGTTTGTTCAATTAAACAGGAAAACAATGTAATGAAAAACAACTTCAAATGCAGTACAATGTACTTGTGTAAACTGTGATTTTTCTTACTTATAAATGTAATATTTTTGCAGTTAGAGCAGAGAATATGTTTATGACCTTCTAAATAAGTCTTTAACAATATGAGAGCCCTCTAGACATAATATAACACCCCTATAGTCACCTTTACACTGGTATTACCCAATCAGACTGTAAATGTTTATGACCTTCTAAATAAGGTTTTAACAACATGAGAGCCCTCTAGACATAATATAACACCCCTATAGTCACCTTTACACTGGTATTACCCAATCAGACTGTAAATGTTTATGACCTTCTAAATAAGTTTTTAATAACATGAGAGCCCTCTAGACATAATATAACACCCCTATAGTCACCTTTACACTGGTATTACCCAATAAGACTGTAAATGTGTTCTGCCGGTCGGGAAGCTGAATGGGAGGCAGACAGGAAAGGTTGTCAGATAATTCAAACCTGCAATAAAAGCCTGTTGTCTGGTGAAAGAGGTACCACTAAATGGTTTAACGGTATTACTACACCACTCCTGAGATGTGTAAACCGGACACCAAGTCACCCCCCCCCCCACACACACACACACATGCAGCTGGCATGTAGCTTGCAGTTTAAAATTCAGAGACTCAGGACTTTCTAATCCCGCCCGGCTGCTTTTTTTTTTGAAAAATGTTGTTCACAGCGATCTCCTCCTCCAAGCAAGGATTCCTGTGTGCCAAGCAGGTCGACATGGCAAGCTAGCGAGGGCTTAAATGACAAGTCTACTGCGAGTTGGGCGACCAGGAAGGGCCTGTTCTCATAAAAAAAAAAAGATGGGCAAAAAAAGATGAATCCTCTTAGTAGTAATGTCCTGTTGTGTACCTCCATCTGTTGCTCTGTGTGACGGACCACAGCTTCGTGCTTCTTTTCCACTGTGCCATCTGACTTGCGACAATTACAATTTTCAATAAAGTTCCTCAAACGTAACATTTTTTTTTTGTTTATGATCTCTGCCATAATTTCTTGTTGTATTTATTGCGTGTTTTTAGACGGGCTACACAACAAAGTACAAGGCACATTGTTTTTTTTTTTTAATTAAACTTGTAGATGGAGTGATGTAACATGATGCAACTAGACTGTGGAGATCATTCAAATTGAAGTATTGGGCTTTGCATGCAACAGAAGGATTACTTTATTTTTATTATAAAGATAAGAATATATGAACAATTTTTTTGAGCAGGATTACTTGTTGGATTGAAAATCAAGTTTTGAAATTTTGTTACATTTTATATTGATTTACTTAACAATAGATTGTAATTTTTTGGAAAAGGTTAAACAATGAATTTAAAATACATATACAATTAATATAAATGTATTACTATGAAGGGACTTTTTATGTTTTTAAATTGCGTTTTTTTTCCCCCCGGGTGCTGACAGATCGAAATATAAGCTGCAAAACACAAAGGCATTAGGTGTACTTTATATTGTTTTGGCTAAGAGTATTTTAAAATGTATTTCCCATCATAGTCATACATTTTTTTAACATTTAATGCAACTAGATTCATGTATTTTTAAGCAAAATAAAATAATTAACGCATATAATAAGTCTCTGAATTTAATCTTTCCAATAACCTTGTTATACTGAAGCTAACCAATAATAAATAATATACTTCTGGTGCTGCACGGTTTTGCACCGTATACTCTGTATCATTTTCTTTCCGCCATCTTCAATCTCTAAAAAACGACCACTGAGGGCATTTTAAGACACAACAAAAACAAAGACCAAGCAGGACATACTTTTGGTACAGCTAAGATTAAAGAGGATGCCACAATCATGCACTGCTTCTGTTTCTGCTGTAGTTCTTTTGGGCAAGGGAAGCCGAGCAGAGCAGCAGGTCCACAATGCATAGCAGCTGATTGATGTGAATAGTTCTTATCAATTAGAAAAAAGCACAGAGTGTAAAGTTATTGGGTTCAAACCCAAAGCCGAGACCGATGACTGTTATTAAATCATGAATCATAATGATGATAAAACATGCTTGCATTTTTAAACGACCATGAAAACTGGTGGAGAACCCTGAATCCGCTTCAGATCATTTAGTAGAAAAAACACAATTCAGAGCTGATAAATGGCCTGCTGTAACTTTGTAGGTCCTGAGTTTGATACCACTTCAGAAGAAAGTGCATGAAATCATCTCAAGGCTTCCTGGCTCATATAATCAAAGCGATTGAATTAAAAGTTTGGCAGGGCTAAAACAACATGCCAGGAGGGCGGCACTGATGACCGGGTGGGTGGTGGACTATTTATGAAACGCAAGCCGTGAAAGAATCTCTTCTCTTGGCTCCATTTCCTTCTCAAAACAGCTAACGTTCCCTTTGTGTCCTCTGCGGGATTGCTTCTTTTTCATTTATAGCCACACAGATAACATCAGTAACTTTCCTCCGGGAAGTCACGTCAAAACAAAACGTGGATTATCCCAGTAAAAGTCGGGTTCCGACTCTATCCTGACTTCCCGTGAAAACGTCCTCACGGTGGAGGTTAATCCACGTGCTCAGGTCTGCAGTCCTTTCCCAACGGAAGGTTACTGATACGACACTTATACCTCTTAAAAGACAACACATTCTGTTTGCTGGCCTTTAGAGCTCCCAGGTGAAAATTAACTCCAGTCTAAAGTGGCGCTTATGAATAACTTTAAAGATGAAGCTAAAATTCCACAGAAAAAAAAAAAAACCTGATGACCTGCAGAAAGTCTGGCATTCCAAGAGTCATTCCAAGAGTCATTCCAAAGCGTTTGTTTAACCTTAACAGGGTTCACTGATGAAGGAGGAATTTATTAAACTATTTGAAATAATAGTTTAATAATAAATAATAATTTAAAATAATTGAAAATTAAATATATACATCTATATATATTATTATAATCTTGTCCTATCTCATCATTGGCAAAATGGTTTCAATTTACAAGTGATCAAAATTGCTATTGCCCATTCACATTCTCACAATTACACATCGTGCAGTTCCACTTTTAAACTGTAGGTGTCAGTGTGGGCGCAACGATACTTCAACACTCGGCTGTGGGGGCTCACATTGGCCCATTCGTGTTTGTTTACCCTCACACTCGACAAGAACTAAATAAGAAGATTTATAAGAATAAAATCATATATTTATGCCAACATTTCTGGAGGTAAATATTTAGTAACTGTTTGTTTTAAATCTTGTGCTTTTGTGTTTAAATTCATTAACAAGCATTAGATAAATAACACATTCCTGTACATTGCCTTTATATTTTATTGATATGAATACATTTTTAATATGTACATGGAAGCTTTGACATATTGTATGAACACTTTAAAATACTGTTTGGCTATTAATATAAATGCTTACACACTGATTTGAGTTTGATTTAAAAAAAATCACCAACAATTCTGAATTAAAAACACATATTTAGAATGACTGTCAACATATATAGTATTTATTGAACTAGTAAGAACATTGATAATAGCAATAAATCAAGGGAATTATCCATTTATAAAATATAAAATGGAAGCATGCTAATAATTATCAATGCATTATAACTATTTGCAATTAAATAAATCATTTCATCCAAATGGCATTTCATTTATTGCAATCGTGGTGTGAGCCTGATTGTATCGACTGATTGAAATAGTGATGTCTTAATTTGATGTGACCATGCATACAAGACAATACACTGGAATACATCATGTGATTTAATAACACAAAGGTACCAGGAAATGATGGACAAATTGTGATTTGACAGAAAGCAATGGGATTGAAAATGGGATTACCGTTAAATGCTTGTAAAAAAAATACATTAGTGCAGGTAATACTTTGAAATCATATTGAAATCATAATTTCATTATAAATACCACAAGGTTTACTTGGTATTGTCAGTTTGTGTCATCTGTGTTTTGTTTTTGCTGTATCAAGAATACGAGCGCTTTGATGGCTTTTGCACTATATTTTTTTTTATTGCCGCGCTGCACATGAACTCAGCATGGAAGAAATATGTCTTCGGGCAACATCAGAAGCGCATGAATGTCATTTCTTCAACATCTTTCACTTCTCATTTGACTCAGGTCGATATTGAGCTTGTATGGAAGTTATTATGGAGAGCAGAGGCTGCTCTCCCCCCCCCCCCCCCCATTTGCTTCCATCTGTATCATAATCACCTGAATGCCACACCAGGTCAAGCCAGTCAAGTGACTTCAATCAACTTCAATCAATAAAATACAATTCAGAGGAAAAAAAATAAATCAAAGCGGCTCAATTAAGAGTGCTGCTGCACAGCTACACAAAGCAAAATTGGTGTGTTTGATGACACACTGGTACAGCTAAACCGTGACCTTATATGTTCTTTGTAGGGATGGCCATAACAAGTGATCAATTCATCTTTCAGAATAAAGTGCATGTGTGAAATTATTGGTTAATCGCATTTTAAGGCACAATTAAGTGCACTACATGGCTGCAACCAGCAGAGGCGCTTTTGATGTATAGAAGAGAAAGTATGTGAAGTCATGCAAACCTCCACTATGGAAAAACAAGCACAACATTAATCTGATTACTATACATAAATAATATATAAACACATTAATATAAAAAATGAGGACCAATGAGGAAATCTTTTAATTCAATTTTTTTTAATTATATAACATAAATCTTCGAGAACACCAAAATATATTTTTTTTCAGTTCTTCTAATTCAATTACCATTAAAAACAACAACATAAAAATTAATAGTTGTTTTTAGGTTGGAATAATAATTTCTTACAAATCTTTTCCTCCAGTGTTCCAATAAGACCACTCAGTTATATAACTACGCCAAATTAACACAAAATAAACCCACACATAGCAAATACAGCGCAGTTTAAATAATTAGTTATACTTAATGTGCTACAGTACCCCAAGCCAACGTTAAACAAACTGAATACGCTTTTATAATCAATCTTACAAGATTCCTCAGTCAAGCTTTACATTTCTTAATGGGCAATGATTCAGTCTCATGATGTGTTCCATATGATGAAAGGAGCTGCTCAATGTACTGCTTTTAAAAAGATTATATACATAGTTGTAGACGTAGTTATATAACGATAAATTCAACAATCATTTTTTTAATTATTGTGCAATCATTGCAGCCCCCTAAGACATTTACTGTCATGTGCATTAGCAATGTAACATTTAATGTCTCAGTACAAATCCATTACCAACCACAATTTATTCAAATGGTCTGTAAAAATATATATTATTATTCTTTCATTCTTACAAATGAAATATGCTGTGATATTAATTCTAAACCTACTCGACTATTTTAACCTAATAATTTAAATTTAGGTCTTCAAACACAACATACAATACAAGGTAACTGGATACAATTCCTATGTGGCAAAACAAAGTCTAAATCCTGGAGTATAAAGTGTATGTTCAACATAGAGTAAACACATTGTTTAATAAGTCAAAATTACTTACATGTTAATTTTGTTTGATTGTAATTAGTTATTTAAAGTACTGTTGCTCCATTGCTTCAAAGGCTACATTTCACTTTTTAATGATAACAAACCACTGCTGCCTTTTACATATGAAAATAGAGAAGAATAAAACATTGAATTAACCATGGTTATTTAAACAAATCGTTATTATTACATATCTAAGAATAAATAGACACCAAATGTGATTATTGGAGGAATAGCCATTAGCTAAAACAGAATATGTTGCCTTTACTTACATTAGCATGATGGTCACCTGTTACAGTAGCACACTTCCCCGCAATGAATTCTCCTTAGAAGACCACTTTTTAAAACGTGTGTGTTTCTGAAAAATGAAGCAGTGGCCTCTTGTCTCTGGCTTAACAATGGAGAATAAACTTTTCCCCAGTCTTAAAAACGTCCCGCATGATGCCAAAACACAAAACTAGCAACAAGGTAAGGCAGTGAGGACGCTCCATTTCTGGTTGATTGACAGCTGGCAGACACAAACCTGCGATCAAGCGGGGGGGATTCGGTTTCTCAATAGCAATCATCCTGTCATTTATTCAAATATTAAAGCTATTTTAACATAATTTTGACATTATTAATGTCTAGAATATTAAATAAAATAACTTAAAACAAAGATGTTTCCTCAGCACATCTCGACTGTTATTATATTTCAGAACGTACTCCCCTCAGTCTGTGGCTGTTTGGTTTGATCCAAACTTGGTCCAGATTTGAGTGGCTAGTGTTTGCTATCCGAGCGCGCTCTGCTGGAGGTGAAGGATCGCCTGTGCCCTGTCCACGTCGGCTGTCAATGGCTTTCTGGACCTATTTTATTTAAATGTCTGGGCCTTTTTTGCGCGACCAATGATGGATATTCTATGGATATTATGGACCCTACCGGCTGTAATAGCTGTTGAAGGTAAGATAATATTTCCAAGGGATTTAAAGAGCCTCGCATCATCATGCCGGCATGCAGCACCCTTAGCCCTATTCTTGCTATATAAAAAAAAACAAGAAAACACATATTAGTTAGTAAATTTCCGCTTTTTTTGTGATGAACCGTGCAGTTTATGTATAGCGATTCAGAATAAAGCAACATACTGCGGTTGATGGTGATGGTGGCGGTGGTGGTGGTGATGATGATGGTGATGATGATGGAGGGACACAAACATTCTCCAGCATCCTCATTTAAAGATACAGCTCAGCTTTTAAAATGAGAGCTCTTTTTGATGGAGAGCTCAAGGGGATCGGTGGAGGTGTGTAAAAATAAGGAAAACACTAAATTGTGCCCCATGCATGCATTACAATTGTCGCTGATGTTGAAAACATAAACACATACTGTAGCAGATTTGCTCTTGTTATTATTATTATTACATACTGTAGTCATTTTTGCTCTATTATTGCAAACTCTCCGCCATCCATTGGGTCTTTAGACATTTTCGCTTATAATTCTTGAAGGTCACTTAATACCATATGAAATAATGTCTAGAATAACAAGTAAAAAAAAATCTCATCATAATAATGCATGTTGTTGACAAACTAGTTTTCTGACTTTGTATACTTGAAAAGTTAATCACTTATCAAAATAATGCTACTGTACTTTGTAATTTACAATACAAGTCCGTCTAATTCCAATGCAAATATAATGTTGTGTATGGCGCATAATACTATTAAAATCAAACTAAATTGTGACTTTCTAGTGTACTTATTTTATATAAATTAATTTATTTTCATGTTGTACTGACCAAAAGCTAAGGGAAAATAATATATAACAAAAACTTTCCATCAGTTCTATTAGATGAGCGCGTATTTGACGACACAATGCTGACAATTAGTGCGTAACAGCTCAGAGGTTCTGTACGGGCCTATGAGGTCCCACCACAAGGAGGGTTTTTCATTTGGTACCCACAGCGAGTGCCACCACCAATCCGGCGTAGCCTCACCCCCATTTTATTTCCACCAACAGATCACCCTTGTCGACGGTCCAATGAAGTCGCAAGGAGGGCTTACGTATGAGAAATAAAGGGTTGAAACAGAGGTCACTGGAGCTGTAATCCGAAAAAAAAAAAAATCCCAGCATGCAACAGAAGCGACCTTACTCCTCGATTTTCTTAACATTATTTTTCTTTTTACCTCGTTGGAATACTTGAAGCATTTCCGTCACCGAATATGTTTGATTTTTATTCAATATCGAGTTTGTTGTGTTGCAAAGCAATTTTGCGATTTACGGATGTAGTTCCTCATTTAGTTTTCCTTCTTAGTTCCTCCGTGTAACCTTATCTGTTCCAGGAGTGCAAACATATGAAAGGTCAGCTTCTCCTATTAATCAAAAAGCCATTATTATTATTTAGTTGTTAACTTCAATGCAACGTAGTAGTCCGACTAAGGTGTAAAACCTGTTCTTTGTTCCACATCAGCATCTACAGATGCAGTACATTCTAACCTTCTCTCTCAAAGACGTTTAATGTATCCCGCGGGACGAGGAACAGCACTAAATTGTTGATTAGCGCTAATGTGAAAAGCCGCTGATACCGTCTTATTGGTTAAGCCCACAACAGGAAAAGGACTGGCTCTGTTTTGAAGATTAATGGACGTGGAACCGCAGTCAAATAAGGCAAGCTTTGTCAAAGACGTGTAGATTTATCCCTTATTGCTTCGACCGTTTGTCATCATCAGCGCTTACCTTGACAGCCGTACTAACAACGACAACTCATCGAGTTATGTTGAAGTGGAATTCTGATTTATACGCGGTCATAAAACCGCAGTAGCACATGTAGTTCTAGCAAGGGTTGGTAAATTCTCTTTAGGTGGATCGTTTGTGTTTTCCAATTTGTTACCGCCTTCTGTTGCAGCGCTGCAGACATTTTCTGGTTGGGTTGTTGTTGCCGTGATGTGGTAGCGCTCTCTTGAAGGGAAGTATGCAAGTTGTTGTTGGGTCCACTGACCAGACTCCCCTTTTTTCTTTGACAGAAACATAATGGGATAGAAAGGAAGCTCAATAGTTGACATTTTGTCAAAAGCGTGCACTGATTTACTTTTTTTTTTTTTTTAAAGATGGCAGTTTGAATTTTTCTGTTTTATTTTGCTGTTTTTAACTAATTCCAGTTTTTTTAAATTAATGAAAGGCCTAATAACTGAGTAATTGATCATTAAATTTCACATAATCAATCATGAAAAGTCAAATGTCATCCCTTGTTGTGCAGGGCCCTATGATTTCCGCTTTCACGGAATTGCGGATGGAATTAGGGAATTGGCTAATAAAAACAGAATTTACTGTTACACGGAATCTGGTTGAAATTGACATAATGTGAATCTATGCTGTCATCGTAAGGCGATTGAACGTTGGTGTAAGGGAATATGTCCCTGGTGGATGGCTCAATCGTGCCGGATACAAACACTAACCAGCCCCAGTGGCGAACGCTTACGGAATCTCCTTTTACAGAGCGTGAATGGAAGCTAGCCGGGGTTAGCTTAGTTTAGCATGCAGGTGTGGTTTTGTGTGTATGAATGTGGCAATATTTCCCCGATGGATGGCTCAATCATTGCGGATACAAACACAAAACAATCCTTTCCCGACTTAAACACAACATGTGAACGTTAGCTTGCCGGAGTAAGCTTAGTTTAGCACGCTCATGTGGTTGTGTGTAAGCGACTCAGATGAGTATATTATGGATGATTATATTTTCACCACATTGTCATTTACGGCTTTAATGAAAGGAAGGTTTTAAAATGCCCGATGATGATGATGATGTGGAGGTTCTGAGTGAAAAAATATGAGAAGCATGTTTATTTTTGAACACAGCCATAAACAGACACGGGTCACAAGAACACACTTCTCTGACCGACGTATGCAGACGAAATGACATCTGTGACTACATCTTGATTAATCACGAGCACAGTTAGTTTGTTGAATATTTTCCAGCAATGTGTGCAGAGGTTGATAACCATTTAGAAAAGCTAGCCGAGCTGTATCGATTTTTCAATTGCTGGACAAATTTGTCCACTGATGCATTGAATCAATACATATAAGGATTTTTGCATTTATTTAACTGACATTTTATTCACTAACCCAAAAAAGCGGACACCCTATGCTGGTAAATATAAGTGTAAAATGCAAAAAATTACTGAAAAAAAAAAATGCAAAGGATTACTATGCTAACCGAGAAAAGCCCATTTAGTTTTGGAAATAATTTTTCAAAACCATGTATGAATTAGTAGAAAAGATAATACCTGTATGAGAAAAAGCAACAAAAGATGGTGTAGACATTGAAAAAGTGGATGAAAATAAATTTCTGGGGATCTCAATTTTTATCTCAATACTGAGCAAAGCAAAATTTGTTCTCGATCAAAAATCACATGCTTTATTGCAATTTGGTTTTACCATATCTAACTTATTGTGTGGCGATATGGGGTAATAACTATAAAATATTCACCGGCTAAATGTACAACAAAAAAAATCACCATTACATCACTACATGGTTAAATTACCTAACATTTCTTTATGTATTAAAAAAACACATCGGAAATACAGAAAGTGTATAAATGTAATAAATGTATTGTAATAGTAACAGTTTGGGGCAGTAGGATTTAATAAGCTTTGCTTCTTCCAACTCCTTTCGGACATGTTGAACTATGAATTGAATTGTGTTATATTTTCCATTGTAACGCGATGCATGTTCAAATAAAATCAATCCCTAAATACCTTACCAATATTATTTTTTCCATAATTTTCCTTAGTTTCTAAGTGATGTGCCATTGCCATAACATGGAATCTTTATCCGGATAAAGCCAAGCAATTGTGTGTCTGTGTGATGAACAATAACATAACATTACAGCGTTTTACCAGCAACCCAATAAAAATGTATAATTTTGATCTCCACTGCGGTCTACATTATTCCGCTGTGTATGGCACCCTGCTGCTTCAAGGCACAATATGATAGTTAATCCTGCCAAGTTTGGTAAAGAAGCTTTCACATGCAAATATCTGCTATTGTTTTTTGACCGGAATTGTTTTGTAAGGAATAGACATGCAAGTGTAACATGAAAGCATTTTGTTTTGTGTCACAGTGACAAAAAGCCAACGGGGGCGGTGCTGCAAAACAGGATTAGATGAAGGTAAAACGAGCAAGCGTATACAATCCAGTGTTTTCTCAGTCGGCCCAATGAGCAGATGCAGGGGAAACTGGCCTGTATGCCAACCAACGCCACAGTAGGCTTTCACAAAGAATCTGTCTCTATTGAAGCCCTAATCCAGGCTGCACAGGGCTCGGGCATTGTCACTTTGCATGCACAATCTCAATTAGCGCTGCTAGCAGTTGTTATTTCACTTGAAGGAAGGAGGTGTGTTGTGTTTCAGAGGCATCCTTTTTCTACCTTTTTCACTCTTGAGATCAAACACGAGTATCACCGTTTTAACACTGCACATCATCACCGACTCCACTCCTTGGCCTTGTTTGTTGTATGCAGGAGACCTTTTGTCTGATTCCTCCCCGTTCTGTAGTGTATAATCAAAGCAGAAAAAGAACGAAGGTAGGTGTGCTTGTTGTGAAATGGTTTGCCAGAGAATTCTGATCCCATAGGTTTTGTCTCACCAGGATAGGATGCACTGTTTGGCAGCAATTCCGTGCCTTCAGCTGTCTGCTGCTGACTGTTGCAGTCTGCACTCACCAGCCAAGCCTTCGGGCTTTTGTACCTTTAACTGTTCCAATCCACACAGATTTGCCCTTGAGCGCTGATGCTAAAATTACTGGTAAGCATACGAGTGATGGAAGGAACTAAATATTACATTTAAAAAGTGTGTCAGAAGGGCCTATACTGACTTTTTAGAACGATGGTTTCATCCATCACTAACAGTATAGTAATAACCCCTAATAATACTAATAGTGGGCGGCACGGTGGTCGAGTGGTTAGCGCACAGATCTCACAGCTAGGAGACCAGGGTTCAATTCCACCCTCGGCCATCTCTGTGTGGAGTTTGCATGTCCTCCCACATTCCAAAAAACATGCTAGGTTAATTGCCGACTCCGAATTGTCCATAGGTATGAATGTGAGTGTGAATGGTTGTTTGTCTATATGTGACCTGTGATTGGCTGGCTACCAGTCCAGGGTGAAACCCGCCTCTCGCCTGAAGACAGCTGGGATAGGGGACACCCCCGCGACCCTCGTGAGGAAAAGCGGTAGAAAATGAATTAATGAATGAATACTAATAGTAATAGTAATAACCCCTAATAGCCAATAACATTGGTTATTAAGTTTCATAGCTATTATGATGCCATACTGATAAGTCCCAAAACATCCGTGAGGTGCTGCAAACCGCTCCTAACTTCCTCTGAGCTCACTCGTAAAGAAACATGGCATAGATTGTGTAGATTCTGACCAAATGCTGACAGCCATTAGCATGTATGGAGTTTGTTCAAGCTGCTGCTTTAACGATGTAGCCTCTTCTGGAAGACATCGTAATCAATACTGTCACTCTTCTTCACATGGTTTAGTCCGTTTTTGTTTTTTTTGAGTTTACTACTTGTGTTTAGTAAAGAAAACCTTTTGTATTTGAGATAAAAACACATTTATTCAGCATACTGTATTTTATGCAACTATTAGTCAGGTTGTGGGACCCAATAATTTGTATATTTAAAACAAAAAATATAGTTTAACATGATTAAATGGTTGATAAACACAATATGCATAAATGTTGTAGTACTTTTTTGTCTTTTAGTTTAAAATGAGATGGTAAAAATACTAAATACCTGTGTGTCTGAAGCTGTAATTCAAAGATTTGTCAGATCAAAACACATAAGACTTTACACCGTGATGTTTGGCGTCCACTTGACTACTTCCTGTGTTGTTCAGGTCGGCATAAATTAGCCACATTATTGTTAGATTGAAAGCCTGAGAAAATCAGTTTGTAGTCCATAATTTACAGTAATTATTGAAACTTGTCAAATACATAGTTTCCAAGTCAAAATATGCATCTTATAAAATGAATAAAAATAATAATTTGACCCATGTGTGATACCGTGAAGTACTGCTATCTTCTTTTAGTAACATTGTCTTTATTTTTTTAATGATTACATTTTTTTTATATAACAGATGTTTAATTTTTTTCCTCTCAGAGACGCCATCAGACCTGTTGACTTTGCAGATACCATCCGCTTGTTGATACAATCACAAAGAGGCAACAGGTGTTTAAGATATTTAGTCAGTCCTTGACTTGCGCCTGAAAATATTCAGATATTATGCCAATATTTTTATAGTCCCATATGATGCACATCAGGACATTTTTACACCACAAAAAAACAAAGCTCAATTTTATTTACCAAGATTACGCCGTCCTGGTATACGCCGATGTAGCAGCTGTTCCAAGCTGTGAAACATTTACCAATTGTATTCATGTTTTATTCGTGTTGGCAGACGCCCTCTGCCATCTTAATTTCAATCACCCAATGTTAAACACGCACAGCAAATGCAGCGCCTCTTTCACACTTTTCACTTATTATCAGGTCATCTTTAATAAATTAGGTCATCCAAAGTCAAACCATGCATGGATTACCATTTCCTCCTTTTACTAGATCCTTTTTGATGCATCGGAATGATAGATTGAGAGGAATATAATAAAGATAAGAGGAAAAAGTGTTTTGATTTGTTGCTTTGATGAGTGTTGCGAAAAGATGTGACTTTCCTTTTAGAGCGGGGGTCTCAAACCCGCGGCCCGCGGGCCACATGTGGCCCGCAGGACACTAGTTTGAGGCCCCTGCCTTGATATGAAAGTTTAATGCAAGTTTGATATGGATGCTGTATGGTATCATGTACCCAGAAAACATTATTACGTTTGATTAATGTTCATGTTAAAGGTTAAATAACTGTTAATAGTTATCCTCCCTATTCGTGTGGAAGTGGTAAGTTTTTGGCTATTTAAGTTTAAAGGAAATAACTTGAAGGCTACCGTTTAGGTCGCTAGCTCTCTAGTTTGCGAGTTAGCATGTGTCTCAAGACCCTGCAGTTGCGCAATATGTTGTAAATAAAAAGAGTATAAATGTGACTATAGTCGTGTTTTGTCATGTCTACAGGGCTCTAATAATGCTTTGTTCATTTTAATCTGAAAAAAATAATTTGTCTACCCACCAACTATATGTGGTTTCTTAAGTTTTTATTATTTGCTGTTTTATTATTATTATATTTATTTATTACTGATTGATTGATTTTCTTTATTCTTGATTTGTTTATTTATTTTTCATCTTATTTTGTGTAGAAAAATAAAAAGTAGAAAACAGTGGAATGTTTTATCAGAGATTTTCTTGTAGAAAATTGGAACCAAAGCGAAGTTTTTTAAAAAAAAATGTTTTTAATAAATTCTTTTTTTTTTGGGGAAAACCTGATGTGGCCCAGTCTCACCCAGACCCGAGCTCCAGTGGCCCCCAAGTAAATTGAGTTTGAGACCCCTGTTTTAGGGGCTAATTGTTCTAGTGTGTTCCAAAATGTATGCTCATGACTAAAGCTTTTGTCACCCTGTTAGAGTGCTTGATATCTTTATTAAGCACTTCATTAAATGCACCTACACAACAAGGCAATTCAGTACAACTCTCCATCTGACAAATTCCACTTTATTTTTATCACTGAGGTCAGGCTGGTGTATGTATTTGTAAAATAGGTTAATGGGTTGGTACCAGGGCTGCAACTAAAGATTATTCTGAAGCTTGTTGTTTTGATGAATTGAGTAATCAGTTGGGTCCTAGATGGGCTAAATCGGTATATGAACCAAAAACAGTTAGTTCCTTGGTCCGGAAAAGAGACAATAATGTTGAGCTTTGCCCAAAGCACAAAGATAACACGCTCCTTGTGAAAATTTCAAGACCAGTTGGAAAATTGCAAGAATTCCCATTTGGTACTGTTGACTCCTAAGGATTATCCACATACTGTATAGCTTCAAAATGCAAAAAGGAGAAATAGGAGTCAGACATTTATTGCAAAGAGGCATTAAACTCAAATAGGCTGTTCATCCTCTGATCGAAAGTTTAAGACCACAGCCTTTAAAAGCCAAAATCTTTGAAAAATGTGGATTCAATATCATTTTATGTCAGATATTCACACTGTCATGGTGTCAAATGATGGCAAAGGCAAAAAAAAACATTCTCTTTTTGAACGCAGTTAGATCGTCCAAGGATTGACCTTTCACAGCTGAGTTTGGACGCAGGAAGACTGTCATTTTAAACTTCTTAACAGATCCTGGAACAAAAAAAAAGTTATGTGTCAAAAAACGGCCCTGAGCTGTGGGGTCTGATTGGCTCCCTGTCAAAACACGGGATGATTCTCGGTCCAAGGTTGTTCTTGAAGGTCGATACTGGTGCCGTCCAACAACTATCAGAAAGCATCTCGCAAGAGAAAGCTTTTAAGAACAAACACATCCGTAAAGGCCTTGTCGCCTTCAGAACTCCTTGGAATTAACACGAGAACACCAAACATGGGAATGATGAAAGTATGTTTTATTGTGTGATGAAGTAAAAGTCTAATATTAGCAGTCCTGATGGCTTCCATTGACAAAGAGATACCATCTGAGATGTTTTCCATAGTGGCACAGTGGAGAGGACGCCATCATGATTGGTTCTAGGTTGCTTTTTCCTTTTAATGGAACAATGGAGCTTCAGATTGTGCAGGAGCGTCAAACGGTAAATGTCTATATGGAGATGTTGCAAAGCCATTTTTAGGTCATTGTTTTGTGAAATAGGTTGTTACAGGTCCGGAGAGATCGCAGCAGAGAAATGATCACAAACAACGACTGTATGTACATTAATGATATTTAATGGTAAAACACACAGCAGTTCACAACACTTCCCCTCAAGTTATTATGCTAGACACAAGCTGATCACCCCTATGCCCCCACATAACACTCCATCATGAGTTATGCTAGACACAAGCTGATCACCCCTATGCCCCCACACAACACTCCTTCATGAGTTATTATGCTAGACATAAGCTGTCACCCCTATGCCCCCACATAACACTCCAATCAACACAGTTCGAATCCAGAATAGCATACCTTACCGTTGACAGAGGGCGGAGAGCCAAAAACCCCGGTAGAGTAATCTGGAAACCGAAAGCTGGACACTCGTGCACAGTTCACAGCAGACTCTCACCGGGATTGAGAAAACAAATGCTTTATATGCTCGCTCGTGCGAAAACAGGTGGCCAGCCTGTCTCCGCAGGAGGGGAGTCATCGCCTCCATCCTCTGTCTCAGGCACCTCAAGGTAACATTTTTCTCACAACCTTCTAGTTCGTTTCTCACAACATTCACAACATTCTATATGGGCATAATATTTATCCCGTTGCCGGGACCAGTGAATATTTAAGTGTGTGAAGTCAAAACAAGTCAAAAAGTGTGCAAAGCAAGTTACATAGCTGTAATAGCTGTAATAGCATAGCTGCAAAAGTACAAAGTTATATAGCTGCGAAGCAAGTTACATTCAAAAGTACAAAACAAGTGGTATAACCATTGGTATATAACCATGTGGTGGGTCAGCACAGGACAACACACCTAAAAATCTCTTCCTTCACTCCACCCTGTGGCCTGAGCTGAAACCACCACTTAATTGATAAACCGTTCAGGTAGATCATCTTCATTTTCAAACATCCAATTAACATAGGCATCCCCCTGGAGCAACAACACCATGATGTCATGATTCCCGTGTAACATGTGCCCAATAACAAAAAACGTAAAATGCAGGGGGTCCGAACGCCTTGGCCACCAGGATGCATGATGACCCGGAGGGTCAGCTTTCACAAACATCTTTGTTACTTCCCTCCCAAACGGCCCCAAATCATCGTATAGTTCTATTTTCATAATTCAAGAAACTGCGTTATAAATGCGTCGCGACAAAATAGCTCGGGTGCGTCTAATATACCAAAACATGCAGAAGTTAAGTTAAAACTTCTGATGTTGCATCCCACATATCAACGTTCCAACCCAGAAATGTGTCTACTACATGAGCTCCCCCTTTCTGTATTTCTACAGTGGTAGGCATCCATTGTGCCACCCTGCGGAACCCATGAGCTGTCGCCTGACCTGTAGATGATAACATAGATCGTGTCACTTCCCCATCAATGGTGTTGAATATTCCTAACAAAGTTCCTGTTCCCCCTAACAGTGTATCATACCACGCTCGTTTGTTCCTTCGTGGCTTGCAGGTTGGTATCGATGGTAACCTTATCTCCCAATGAATCTCATTATGTGTCGCCTGGTAAGCCATGTGTGTGCATGATGTCACTATTGGCACTAACGTAGGGTGTGTCACCTGCTGATGTGGTGGTACTACCAAGATGACCCAGATTGTTGACCTGCGTCCCGTGATCTCAGTTGAGTTTGAAATCCAGATGTCAGTGTCGCCTGACGTTACCGTCCATTGAGTCCCCTTGGTCGATGAGCATGATACGTCCTCACGAAGTGTGAAGGGATATTCCGTCAGGAAGGGATTTCCCGTTAATCGACAGAGGCTTACTTCAGCTTCAATGGTAACGTTGCATCCCGTTCTCAGGATCATGGACCACGCATGTGGTCCTGGGTAGGGGTCGCAGTCCATGGTGATGTTTGCAGTCTGGCAGACGGACCACGCAGGGCAGCGGAAGTTATCCTGCGTGCGATTATTGGTGCTGTTCTTCCATCCCACTCGAACCACGCGAGGCAAGCGAGGAGCTCCTTCCACCGGTGTCCCCCAAGAGTGGGCGTTCCTTGGGCCGCATGCAGGCAGGACAGCCAGGAGAGTGCCCCAACAACCGACATGGCCATCTCCTGGGTGGGACCCCGTGGTACGATGATCCTCGGGCCCCTTCTGCCAGACGTCCCACCAGCAGCCTCAACATCCACACTCCAACGCTCGCCACCAGGCTGTGACTGAAAAACAAAACACATGCTCCTCCCAGTCCAATCATGGATATTTTCGGTCCCTTGAATTTAGCAGGATTGCCTGAAATTATCGTGGGCTCCGCCCTTGTATCAACTAAAGCTCTTACTTCCTGATCTGAGCTTTTCCAATGAATAATCATATTTACATGAGGCCTAGGGTCTTCTTGTGACCAGCGGGGTACAAATTTGGCCGCTGCCTCCGGGGCTTGACCCCCATCCTATTCAAACTTGGCTAAGGAGGGGTAAAGACCACGGCCTTCCGAAAAGGGGTTCTTATTCTGCCTCCCCTTCCGATTCTGTTTTTTGGCCTTACTCTTTTCTTTTCTTTCTTTGCATGCTCGCTTTAATGCAGCTATTTGATGCTTTTCCCGTTCGCCTTCTGATGTAGTTGAGTCTGAATCGGAATCATCAGAGCTTCTAACAGGCACACCAACCTCCTCCTCCCTTGGTGGCGGATTGGCACGCATCCATTTACACAGTGCATCATACAACTGCTGACCTTGAGCATCGGTCACCCTTTCCTCAGCAGGGGGCATCGCTCTTTGTACGCGTCGCCGACGCTGTACAGGTCTAGCTACACGAAGCTCACCATCACCCTCCCCCTGCTCTGGGTCAGGATACAGATCAGGGAAAAACTTCTCCCAATCCTCCTCTCGATCCCAGGCATCGGGATTATCCTCCCCACTTATCACAAAAGCTCGTATTTTCACCTCATCACCCCTGAGATTTTTCCTCTGCTTGCGAGTAACATGCCTCGTGCTAGCAACAGCCTTCTCACACATCCGCTGTAAATTAGCTTTTTTGCACTCCAGCAATGTTATTTTGGTTTGTAACATCTGATTCTCTATTTTTACTCTATCAACTTGTTCTCTTAGTTTCAACGTTTCATGCTCCGGGCTAGTATATTTTTCTGGCTGAATTTTCCATGCCTGCGCGCATGCCCACATGCACTTAACAGCTCCTCCAAGCGGAGCTTTGGGTTTCACCACAACCCTAGGAACACCAGCGGTATTTTCTGTCCATGCTTCCGGACCAGAACTTCCCGCTTGCAACAACTTATCAGCTACCGTCTTAACAGCTCCTCCAAGCGGAGCTTTGGGTTTCACCACAACCCTAGGAACACCAGCGATATTTTCTGTCCATGCTTCCGGACCAGAACTCCCCGCTTGCAACAACTTATCAGCTACCGTCTTAACAGCTCCTCCGAGCGGAGCTTTGGGTTTCACCACAACCCTAGGAACACCAGCGGTATTTTCTGTCCATGCTTCCAGACCAGAACTCCCCGCTTGCAACAACTTATCAGCTACCGTCTTCCACGGCGCTGCCCCCCACCCCGGAACAACTCTGCTCTCCGCGGCGGGACTATTTTCCTTTTTCCTAAACATTTCTCTCACTGAGTCTCTCCTTTTCAAAAAGTTCCAGGTTCGTGACGCCAAATGTTTTGTGAAATAGGTTGTTACAGGTCCGGAGAGATCGCAGCAGAGAAATGATCACAAACAACGACTGTATGTACATTAATGATATTTAATGGTAAAACACACAGCAGTTCACAACACTTCCCCTCAAGTTATTATGCTAGACACAAGCTGATCACCCCTATGCCCCCACATAACACTCCATCATGAGTTATGCTAGACACAAGCTGATCACCCCTATGCCCCCACACAACACTCCTTCATGAGTTATTATGCTAGACATAAGCTGTCACCCCTATGCCCCCACATAACACTCCAATCAACACAGTTCGAATCCAGAATAGCATACCTTACCGTTGACAGAGGGCGGAGAGCCAAAAACCCCGGTAGAGTAATCTGGAAACCGAAAGCTGGACACTCGTGCACAGTTCACAGCAGACTCTCACCGGGATTGAGAAAACAAATGCTTTATATGCTCGCTCGTGCGAAAACAGGTGGCCAGCCTGTCTCCGCAGGAGGGGAGTCATCGCCTCCATCCTCTGTCTCAGGCACCTCAAGGTAACATTTTTCTCACAACCTTCTAGTTCGTTTCTCACAACATTCACAACATTCTATATGGGCATAATATTTATCCCGTTGCCGGGACCAGTGAATATTTAAGTGTGTGAAGTCAAAACAAGTCAAAAAGTGTGCAAAGCAAGTTACATAGCTGTAATAGCTGTAATAGCATAGCTGCAAAAGTACAAAGTTATATAGCTGCGAAGCAAGTTACATTCAAAAGTACAAAACAAGTGGTATAACCATTGGTATATAACCATGTGGTGGGTCAGCACAGGACAACACACCTAAAAATCTCTTCCTTCAGTCATTTACAAGAATGACGCAGGTGCAGAAAGTGATATATTCAAAATGATAGTAATATTCACTCATATTGTGCTGTGAGGACACCACTGTGATGGTTTTACTGGCAGTGATAGCTACAACAGACAGTATATTGGCTGCCGAGATCGTGAGTCAATTAGGAATCCACATTAGTCACCAGCACTAGCCTAGCGATGGAGTATATTAGCAAGAGAAATGTGAATTGATTTACTGCCACCTTGGCACGCTCTTCCATTCTCTTCGAACGTCTAGTGGGTTTTTGACTTATTATTTATGTCTGCAGGGAATGGAAAAATGTATTCCGCAAAGTTTGCCAATCATCTGATGAGGCAAATGGTGTTTTTTTTTTTTTTTTTTTTTTTAGAAATGTGAAGAAGCTTACTCTTGTCTCCTTGAGACGGTAAAAGCCGGGATTGGATGAGTTAATTAATAAATTGTGCTGTGTTGTTGAATCAGGCCTATTATTAGTGAAAATATTAGTCAAAAAAGTTACATATAGAAGCAAATTTGCGTTTTTTGTCAAACATAAAAATAGTTTAAGCAAATAAAATACACTTTTTTCAGTTTCGAAATATGTCTACACTATATTGTTACATTTTACTGCACCAAATTCTAGAATGGTGTACTTCCACTATGTGTCGGCGACTTTTTCCTTTGTGAAAAATGTTTAATTTTTGTTAGAATAAACAAGCGGTGATGCCTCAGAGTGCTTATTCATAAGGGACTGAGTAGTCGCTGCTGTGACCTATATCTCTGCGAACATTGGCTAAATTAAAATTTCATGTTGAATTTTATTCCTGATGTTTGACTCAAAAAGCGAGCAGGTTAGCATAATATTCCCTGGTCTTAACGTCAACATCTCTTGTATAGATTTTAATGAAGGAGTTTTAGCGTATCAGCCGCTCCCGTATTAGTCTTGGTCCCACGTCCATCGATTTCTCAATAAATTGTGACACCGTCAGTGAAACAGTTGCATAGTACGAAGACTAATTCAAATAAACTTTCTTTACCTCCCCGTAACCTCACAAAGGAATCTAGATCGAGGCTATCTTCTATTCCGATATCTTCATTAGTGCATGCTAATTTGCAACACGCAGTCTCTTGGTGAGTTGTGTTCATTGGGTAGAGTCTGATTTATATGAACCTGCTGGGAACTGATATCATTTGGGAACAATGCATTGTTGCTGTAGACTTTCATAACACGGATCACGCTCAGTACTCGCAGTAATATGTATTGTCCTAATTTGCAGTCTTAATTGTGTCAGGAGTCTAACTCATTTGGTAATGGCAATGGTTTTATTTCATTTGAACATGCATCAGATTACAATTGAATGCATCACATAATCAGTTCACAGTTCCACATGTCCAAAAGGAGTAGGAAGAAGCAAAGCTTATTAAATCCTACCACTACATCTGGTACTGTTACAATCAGTAGCTGTTACATTTGTTCACTTCCTGCTTTCCATAATACAGTTTATAGTGATATATGTATATATAGCACATCATGACTGGTTCAAGACTCTTCATCCTTGTATTTAGCAAACATCAACTGCTTGTATTGTTTCTTGAATTGGCTCATCGTTGTGCATTGTTTGAGTTCCTTACTCAATCCATTCCATAGTTTGATTCCACATACTGAAATGCTATGGCTTTTTAACGTAGTCCTAGCATATAAGTGTTTCAAATGTACTTCTTCCATGAGATCATATTTCTACTCTCTTGTAGAGAAGTACTGAATGACATTTTTAGGTAATTGGTTATTTTTAGCCTTATGCATTATTTTAGCTGTTTGAAGATGAACTATATCAGCAAGTTGAAGTATTTGTGATTTTAGAAATAAGGAGTTAGTATGTTCTCTGTAGGCGGCTTTATGAATTATCCTTACTGACCTTTTTTGCAGTACATTTAGCGAGTGAAGATTGCTTTTGTAGTTATTACCCCATATTTCCACATAATAAGTAAGATATGGTAGAAGATATGGTATAATGGTAGCTATGGTAGATATGTAGCTGTAGACTTTCATAACAGGGATCACGCTCAGTACTCGCAGTAACATATATAGTCATAATTTACAGTCTTAATTTTGTCAGGAGTCTAATTCATTTAAGCGTTATGTAAAAAGATTGGTGTTGATTTAGGCTGAAGCACAGTCATCCCTCACAATTTAACGATAAAGCCGTAAACATCGTGAAGCTGGGACTGTAGAGGAAAAAGTGACAGCGGGGAATGGAGAAGGGAGCTAGTAGCCTGAGAGAGGTCAGACCTCGTTTTGGAGAGCCCCATCCACACACACACACCCCAGGTACCCGCACGGCGCCTTTATGTGCGCCCGGAGAACACATACCCAGCGGATTAGCAGTCGGACTCTCAATGTCCCTGGCAGCGGAGCCCGTCGGCCCGAGACAAAGCGGGACTGATTGCGTCGCCATCTGCATGACAAAGAGAAGTCTTTTCTACCTGAAATCGCTGCCTCGGCACACATGACGCCACGCAGTACATTGATCAGCGACTCTACACCCACGTGACAACCGCCCTTTGTTTTTGCTCTATCTCGGTTCACCCCGCAACCCCTCTGTCCCCTCTCTCTGGCCCATATGGTCTATCCACCATGACCCATATCACCATGACCCCCTCCCTCTCATGACCTTTCGCACTGGAAACTAGTCTGCGTCATCACTGATTGATCTCTGCCAGTAGTTATATGCTTGGTGTCATTTCCTGGCTACCAACACACCTTTTTGGGCAGAACATAGTCCTGCACAGTTTGTGTAATATTCATCAGTGATTACTGCAGTTTATTTGAAGAAATACTGTCTTTCTGCTAAGAAATTGCCATCGCAGTGTGGACAAAACCCAATGCTCCTGAGAGATATGGTAATGGTAATGGTTTAATTTCACTTGAACATGCATCAGATTACAATTGAATGCATCACATAATCAGTTCACAGTTCCACATGTCCAAAAGGAGTAGGAAGAAGCAAAGCTTATTAAATCCTACCCCTCCATCTGGTACTTTTACAATCAGTAACTGTTACATTTGTTCACTTCCTGCTTTCCTAATATAGTTTACGTTTTTTTTTTCTTTTTTCACAATGACAATGACATACTAAATGACTGTTTCAAGACTCTTCATCCTTGTATTTAGCAAACATCAACTGCTTGTCTTGTTTTGTATTGTATTGCATTGTAAAATTGACCCACAACCAATTTTCCACATCTTTTTTCACTACTTTCGAACTTTGCAGCATTTCCAAACAGAGTGAAAAATGCCCTCAAAACCTTGATATGTTAGCTCATTGCTCAAGATCTCAGTTGACATAATGAAAGGATTAATGATGCATTCAACACAATCTAGGAAATTGGAAACCTTCAACCAAACCAATTTTTTTTTTATTAATTTTTTTTTTGATAATGTACCTCGTACCGAAGTACGAGGTGATGTGACCCTACAATGACATAATGGGTACCATAGTAAGTGTCAATATAGTGATATATATAGCACATCATGACTGGTTCAAGACTCTTCATCCTTGTATTTAGCAAACATCAACTGCTTGTCTTGTTTTGTATTGTATTGCATTGTAAAATTGACCCAGAATTTTCCACATCTTTTTTCACTACTTTCGAACTTTGCTGCATTTCCAAACAGAAAAATGCCCTCCAAACCTTGATATGTTAGCTCATTGCTCAAGATGTCAGTTGACATAATGAAAGGATTAATGATGCATTCAACACAATCTAGGAAATTGGAAACTTTCAACCAAACCAACTTTTTTGATAATGTACCTCGTACGGAAGTACGAGGTGATGTGACCTTACAATGCCATAATGGGTACCATAGTAAGCGTCAATATAGTGATATATATAGCACATCATGACTGGTTCAAGACTCTTCATCCTTGTATTTAGCAAACATCAACTGCTTGTATTGTTTCTTGAATTGGCTCATCGTTGTGCATTGTTTGAGTTCCTTACTCAATCCATTCCATAGTTTGATTCCACATACTGAAATGCTATGGCTTTTTAACGTAGTCCTAGCATATAAGTGTTTCATATGTAGTTCTTCCCTGAGATCATATTTCTCCTCTCTTGTAGAGAAGTATTGGATGACATTTTTAGTTAACTTTATTTTAGTTGTCCTGTGAACTAACAGGACAATGTAGCACAGTTCTGCCTAATAATATCTGGTGACCCAGTCACATTTGTTCCGTAACAGCATGAGATTTCTCCTTTTTGTCTTTGCTGCACTACATCATGAGAGATATCTTTCACTAGATTTAGATTTTCAAAATATAAAAATAGGTCAACACTATCTCAAGCATGATGGATGAAATTGAAATGTACATTTTGTGCCATCTCTGATGTAATGAAAGCCAGAAATGTATAATTCTTACAGAAGAGGTACAGGCAAAAAAATTTTTGATGTCCTCCAGTGTCATCATTTGTTTTTATTCACGGCTAATTGCATTAAGTCGGCAAATAGGGAATTAATTAGCCAATTTGAGCTGTGGTTGCGACTTCTGGAATTCATTCGGGAGTCACATTCATGCATGGCCTTGAAAAGCACCCAGCGGGAGATGTTACTGCTTCACGGAATTTAGCATGTAACAAAGGAAACAGCTTTGCAGTAGCTGCATTTGAAGGGAATGGTTAGAATCCATAAGATTTATCTATCTCTGCATGCGCTTTAAAATGTCCGGATGGCTCCTCGGCTTGTTGTGTGTTACATTTTTGCGGTATTAGGGTGTATTATTTCAAACTGAGGAATAATTATAATTCTTTTGTTGTCTCAGCTTACACCACTTCAATAAAAAAAACAATTTTTTTTGGCGCTCTAAATATGAACTCAGCAAAGATTAAACCTCAGTGATTGTCTTTTTTTTATGGGTATAATAAATTAACTCCTCACTGTTGTTGTTTCCCATTCAGTAAATGATGATAAATGCCCCATTTGGTTGCAGAAAGATTCAGCAGATTTGCATAACCACTTATCTGAAAGTGGAGCAATCAGCAGCTTCTGCCACGCTTGTGAGAGTTGATATTGATAATGCACTCTTGTCCCCCCCGCCTCTTGTTTAAACTGTCCATGGCGAGTTTATTCTCATTTCCATGCAATGCAAATGACTGCAACTGGTGCAAGCAACTGTCAATCGTGCCAACGCTAATAGAGAGGGTTGAAATTAAACCGTAGAAGGGCTAACAAGAACAATGTCTGCAATCAAACTACAGTCATGAAGTAATGCCCCTTCGGAAGCAGAAATCAGGTGTACAAAAGAGGTGGGGGGTTGTGAAAGCCTGTCTGTTTTCTCCATCCTTCCCTGGCAGGGCTTTTCACCGAGTAATCACAATGGATCGTTTGGGAGGGCAGCTGGAAAATCCATGGAAAACCTCAGGAGACCTGCTGCGGCTGTGAAATCAATAAAGAGATCCAGCAGAGACTATTAAATGGAGTGAATGTTGTATGATCGGGCTAAACATTTAGAATATTATTCATTGCGTATAAATAGACTTTTCTTCTTCACACAGTACAAGTAACCACGGGTGTCAGTGAAGGCATCACTTAATGCACATCTTGTTTCTGAGTGATTTAATCGTATACAAGTGCATTTTTAGTCGGAAATGTGTTATTGCAAAATAGTTACTGCGGACATGCACATATTCTTGCATCAATACATGATGCATTTGTGACATTTTTTATTTTAAAATAAATTTTTCTTACATTTGATGTTTTTACTTCAGATATTGTATGCAAATGCAGATTATTTAGAGTGTTTACTAAACAGTGATATCAGATGAAGGTCACAAAAACACAACTTACTGTACATAAAGTCCACTATTCAGCATGCTTCCATTCTACTGTACCACAAAGTAATTACAGTAATCCCTTTAGTTAGTCCCAGACCTGATCTTAATAAGTAAAGTAGGATTAATGTTTTAATAAATTGAATATTTTTGTAGTTTTCCACCTTCTAAATATTGTTTTTTAGCATTATTAGAGCCCTCCAGACATGAAATAACAGTCACAATAGTCACTTTATATTTGTATTACCCAATATATAGGTATTAGTATAGAAAGTAAGACATCTAGAGCATGTACCACATCATTTATGATAATAATAGTGTGCCAATAATAGTTCACCTTCTTCTTCTTTCATTTTGGCAGACAAAAATGTACTGAACGTAATTTTTCTAAACTTCAGCTGGTAAATTTGTTTTTATGTGGACATATGGCCTTTTTTTAAAAATTCACTCATTTAGGTCGGATTGGTGGAAATGTGCAATGGCGACTCCAAATTGTCCATAACTATGAATGTGAGTGTGAATGGTTGTTTGTCTATATGTGCCCTGTGATTGGCTGGCCACCAGTCCAGGGTGTATCCCGCCTCTTGCCCGAAGACAGCTGGGATAGGCTCCAGCGTGCCCGTGGCCCTTTTGAGGATAAGCAGTACAGAAAATTAATGGATGGAACTTATTATTTGTACTTTTGTGGTCACCTTGCATCAGTAATGTTATGACATGACAAGAAAAGGTTCTCCTCTCATTCTGTGTGGATGTGGTAAATTAGAACATTTTTCTTTCTTCCCGACACCATTTCAAACACTTTCTTAAGTTTAGACTAAAGTAAATTGAAAAGTCTACTGAGTCAGCTACCCAGCTGACTATTGCTTGCTATGCTATCAGCGGCCATCTGTTATGTCTCTGCAGTGATCCGGTAGCTTGTGCTGTGTGATATAAACAAAGAATATCATGGTGTATTTCATATGCATTTCATACACAGGGCTCTAATAATGTTAAACCTGTATTAGAGTCATATTTAACATTAAAAAGCCCTTCAGAGTTGAGTGCTATCTGCTTAATATCTCTCCTCACATTCTGTGTGGAAGTGGTAGATTTTTGGCGTCTTCCTTTGTTAAATTCAAAGAAAACAGAGTCAAATTTAACATTAAAAAGCCCTTCAGAGTTGAGTGCTATCTGCTCAATGTCTCTCCTTGCATTTCATACACAGGGCTCTAATAATGTTAAACCTGTATTAAAAAGTCATAAGTTTCTGTGCTCTAACTACGAAAACATTCTGTTTCAATATTGACTCCTGCTTTGTTGAAATTCACATATCGTGGTCAGGTCTGGAAACAATTAACCGTGATAAACGAGGGACGGCGATATTGCTAATGAATTCATTAATATTTGGAATAAGGGCTTGCCTTTGTGGTGCCTGGGAGATTCTGAGATGGAATCATTGCATCGCCATCTATTATGAACACTCAGTTCCTTCCCACATGGCAGCTCAAGCGATTCCAGTCAAGATTTAACACACAGGGAGAGAAAATGGGAGTCTTTGCTTCAGACGGCCCTCGGGCACACTGACTCTAACAGTTTTAACACAAAGAAAAGGCTATATTTTGCATCACCGAGCAAAATGGAAAGGCTGTGGGTTGTTTTACTATACGCTTTAACTCGTCTTGCCGCAAGATCAGAGAAACAGCACGGGAATCCTTTTGATCAGGGCGCCTCCAGTAATATGTCCTATTTTTTTTTTTTTAAATCCGAATTAAGTTGCAAACTATCGCTTAGTGGTTTTTTAGTGCTGTTCTCTGAATTTAAGCATGCGCTTGGATTAATTTCTGTTTTACAGCAACACATATTCACAGCTTGTGAGAATACCTGCAGGCTTGAGTTGTGAGGGTGTTTTTTTTTAAAAAAATAGAATTATGGCATTAACATGGAAAACCAGGGGGCATGGAAGTGGGATTACTGGCTTGGGAGGTGTGAAGAGCAGGTCAGGACAGTTTACTGTATATTTACTTGTGCACGACACAACAAAACAATACAAGTACTTACACTACCGCTCAGAAGTTTGGGATCACTTTGGTTTCCAAAGAAAAACACATTTTCATGCATTTCACAAACAATTTTTTTTTTCCATTTCAGAAACATTTTTATCCATTTCACAAACAATTAAAATTAATCAGATGATTTTCAAAGAATGATCTAAATTTTTGCATAGATGCCCAACTGTCAGTCCTCTGCATCAATCTCCTGGTATGGCTGCTAATCCAAGTTCATCATTTTATAAGGCTAATAGATGATTAGAAAAGCCATCTAAAAATCTAAACTAAAACTAAAATCTCTTACCATGCTGTTAACTACTCCCTTCAGAGAGAAGCACAAACTGGGTCTAACAAGGACATAAAAACAACACAACTGTGCAAGAAGACAAATATCTGAGAGTGTGTAGTTTAAGACAAAGACTCCTCACAGGTCGTCACCTGGCAGCTGCACTAAATAGTAGCCGTCAATCACCAGTGTCAGTATCAACTTCAGGATGCTGGACTTCATAGCAGGACTGCCAAGAAAAAGCCATTTCTCAGACTGGCCAAAAATTTTTCCAAGTGATCCCAAACTTTTGAGCGGTAGTGTAGTTCTTGGCTTTTCTGGACATTAACTCATCCTATGCCTATAACCACAACAAAAACACTGGAGGAGGTAGTATTACTGTTCTTATTAAGAAGAAGGCAATCTTGTCAACTGTGAATTTTTGTCTTTGGTATTTTCAATAGAGAAATTAACATTGGTTACAATGGCCACAACTTTAAGCAATTTGATAGGCAGATTGGCTGAACCATGGTCATGGAACCCGTTTATTTAGGGAACAGTGATTATAATAATAATAATAATAATAATAATAATAATAATAATAATAATAATACATTTTATTTGTATAGCGCTTTTCAAAATACTCAAAGACACTTTACAGAAGAATGGAGTTGAATAAAGCAATTAAACAGAATAGAATACAGCATTAATTGGTTAATACACAGTTAAAACATGAGTAAAAGCGGGGCGGGGCACAGCAGTCAGAGATATAAAAAGTTAGACATTAAAAACAGATTTAAAGAGGTGGGTTTTGAGTTGTTTTTTGAAGAATTTTGAAGTGAATGCGTTGGGGAACGGGAAGCCAGTGGAGGTTTTGGAGGACAGGGGTAATGTGTTCACTATGGTGTACTCTTCCACCCATTTCGGAACTAACAACATGAATGCCACTTAAGTGTCAAATAATGTTTTTGCAAACCTTACTGCTTGTTTCATCTTCTTCACAGTGTTTTGTAGCAATATTGCAATGCAGTACTGTACGTCATTGGCCTTTTCAAGAGGGTAAGAGTGCAAATCCGCAGCCCAAAGGAAATACAACTTTCACTCACTAGTGTTGTTGTTGTTGTTGTGTACACTCATGTAGCTTGAGGGCCCTTTGCAATCGCTCGCTCTCATTTTTAAACATCACATTTGCCGCTATCTTTATGCTCTTTGTCTTCTGCTTCCGAGCGCAATGAAAAGCAGCCCCCATTTTGCTGTCAGGCGTCCAGCACCTGTCTCCCCACCCCCCACTACACTCAAAAAAAAAAAAATGCAACACTTTGCGTAAATACGCTATATCTGTTATTCTGCCTTTGGATTGTGTCATGTCACTTAGGCCATAGCTGTCAGCATTGACATGAGTGTGCTTGCGGCCATTAAGAGACATATGCCATGGCTGCACCAGATGTGCTTACTGAATGGTGTTGGATTTTTTTTTTTTTTTCTTCTCGCACTTGAGCGGCGGTGTCAGACGCTGTGTGCAGCTCCAAACAGGAAAGACTTATGTCTGTTTCACAAGGAGGTGACAACTACAGGGTCTAACTCAAGTACTTTAATGGGTTGTCTAAATCCATTATTCTGGCCAGATTTTCTCTGATGTGAATGCCGCCTATTGAGAAGGCCCGTGCAGAGCCCATCAGAGGATCGAGGAGGCTATAAACAGTGCTTAAAAAAAACGTGTGTTGTCCTTGAGATTTTGCACAGCACACATCCTTTTATGTAGAGCCCAATCCAGACTGCAGCACCTTGTCTTTGTCTCGTCTATTCCCTCAAGACTCTTCTTTGTTTTCTCCGCAGCTCCACAACTTTCGTTATTTTTAACCATTCTGGCGAATAATAAGCATACTTTTGTCACTTTCTGTGGCAAATGTGTTTAAAAAAAAAATTACAGAGAAGTATTGAGAAAGAAAGCACACCACAAAGCATAGTTTTGAATAGCTTTAATAACACACATGTAAATGTATGTGTACTGTACGTACATTACATTTTAAACTTATGTTGACTGAGTTGTGGCTTTTTTGATATTTGCCAATATTCTACCGCTCAGCTAATAACATTCATTCATTTCGAGGGTCGCTGGGGGTGCTGGAGGTGGGGTACAGCCAATCACAGGGCCAATCACAGGGCACATATAGACAAACAACCATTCACACTCACATTCATACCTATGGACAATTTGGAGTCGCCAATTAACCTAGCATGTTTTTTTGGAATGTGGGAGGAAACCGGAGTACCAGAAGAAAACCCACGTATGCACGGGGAGAACATGCAAACTCCACACAGAGAGATGGCCGAGGGTGGAATTGAACCCTGGTCTCCTAGCTGTGAGGTCTGCGCGCTAACCACTCGACCGCCGTGCCGCCCTCAGCTAATAACAATGAGTCTTTAAAAAAAATGCATTTCCAAGAAAACACATATTTCATTCTCGTTCCTGTGCATTCCGACTAAAGAAAACAACATCAGCTAGCTAACAATGCACATTATTAGGATGTATTTCAACTTCGAATTTCTCTAACAATGTTCATCATGCATTAACAAGTACATTGATGAAACTTCTTTCTGACGCGCATCGATTTGGCCCAGGAGCTTATGCTACAAATGGCTACAACACTCACAATGTCCACCTCGTTAGGATGGCTGTGTCTTCCAGCACAAGACTTCATCTCCATCTGTTTTTCATGTTAGCTGCTACAATAACAATATTGCTGTATCTTGGTTAATATATAAGTCAGTTATGTAAATGTAACACTGTTAGCTCATTTTTTTTAGCTTTTTTGTTAGGGCTTTAGCGTCAAAATAGGTACCTCCCCATGACGTTTATTGTTACCTAGATCAAACTAATTGAAACTAACACACAGAAAAGGGAATATGTGTTCACGTTTCACATAACAACTGTGAATAATCGGTAAAATTCCCTCAAAAGTGCTGTTTTCCTTTAAGTTACGACACGGCTTTGAAAAACTTACCATCAGGAAAGCATTGTATTGATAATTTATGTTAAAATCAACGTTATTTAGTTTAATAATTAATTTAGCCATTAAGTTTCAACCTGGTACCTCAGTTTCATCAAGAATATACTCATGTCAATATTTTTTTAAATTGATCTATTTTTAAAAAGTGATAATTGACCTCGTATTGGAGGTTTCTTAAAAGCTGAACATGATAATAATATAATAATAATGTCTTTGATGAGTCTTTGCTCATCTTAGGTCGTCATTAAAACAAAACAAATGGGAGAGGTTTCAACTGAAGCGCTTATATGTATATGTAATTTATAGACAGTTATATGTAATTTATAGACAGTTCAGGAATATTTATTACAAGCACGGACTTATAAATCATGTTTCCATTTGTTGTTTAGCTCCACACTTCCAGTACATGCAGGAGATTGCCGATACTTGTATGAAGTAGAGATACAAGGTTTTCATTGGCGAGCAACAGTATACTGTACTTCCCAAGTGGAGATCGGTGAGACAAAGAAACGGTTCTTTTCCTGGTTTCCTGTTTCAGTAGAATCCCCAATGGGAGCGAAACTACATTGAGAACTACATACATTAATAAAATAATTATCCGCGCCGCACAAACTTGTTTTCACTGGAATGTCCCAGCAATAGCTTATGTATTTTTTTTAAGCTCTCCCAGCCTCATTCCAACTTTGCCCTTACGGTCCAAGCCCCATTCCTCTCTAGCTGGCCGTAATCCCGACCCTCTTCCCTGTTCCTCCCGTTGTGGCCACATCCCAGATTCCCTGCATTATAATCCAAAAACAAGCTTCATGGGAGAAAGGATTTATGCACACACACACACACACACATGAAAAAAAAAAAGGCCAAGCGGTTTTATGCAGAATTTAATCGCAATAATCATTGTCTTGCTCAAGGACATCTTTAGCAAGCACAGTGGCAACTGTCTGTGAGGGAAGTCGAGGTTTGGGATGTGCGGAGAGGGCGTGCGTGTGTGTGTGGTATTCAGCATGGCTGACATCGCTCATACCCTGGAGAAGGTGCAAGTTTGTGTCAGGCGTAAAGTATGGTTGGATTGAGAGAACAGGCATCCATTATACGGTGGCTTTGCAGTGATATCATTGACTTACCACCGGCGCCATCAGCTTTGCTGTGAACCAATCTTAGCGTAACATTTCTAGGCCTGCAATTAAACAAAACCATGAGATACCAGATTACACTCAGCCTGAGTGATGGTGGAAATCAAAATAGTCCAGTTAATAATTAGGGTTTTCTTTTTAGCTACATCTTTGCTGATGGATAATAAACCAGAAAAGCTGATCTTTAATAAGAAAAATAAGCAGCCTTTTGACTGTAAATGAGAATTAAACTGATTAAACATTAAAAGTCAGTGTCATAGTGTGCATCCATTACATGGGCTGAGCGGCCATCATCATCATTCTACACAGCATTTCCACGTCTAGATATGGCTGTCAAATGGCACTACCTGAGGATTTTTACAATTAATTACAGTTAATTGAAAGCATGGCCATTGGCAAGCTTCGGATCTGGTGGTGGCGTTGATTCGTCCCAGCCAAAACGCTGCATGAGTACTCAAAAGTTCATTCATAGAATCTCAACACTGTAAGTGTTAAATCCTGTTTTACTTTGATTTTGTGTCTATTATACTTGTTATTTCTGCAAAAGTTTTTCATTATACTCGCAAACTACCTTACCACTTCCCATGGAACTTTGTGGTGAAGTGTGGCGTTTTTCTTTATTTGTACCTTTCTGTTATAGAGGGCCTTTGGACCGCTTGGTGCTCTGGGCCCTATTGAAATTGCTATGATTATCCATCCATCTATTTTCTATGCCACTTATTTTCATTAGGGTCACTGGAGTATGCTGGAGCCTATCCCAGCTGGAGTACACCCTGCACTGGTCGCTAGCCAATCACAGGGCACATATAGACAAACAACCATTCACACTCACATTCATACCTATGGACAATTTGGAGTCGCCAATTAACCTAGCATAGTTGGTACCCGAAGAAAACCCACACACAGATGTCAAGCAGAGATCTCCTGACTGTGTGGCCAACATGCTAACCATTCGACCACCGTGCAGCTCTATGATGATGATTATTATTATTATTCCGCGACTTTTCTCCCATTTTTGAAGGTCTTAACATGTGCAAAAACTCACAAACATTTGCAAGAAAATTAAAGATCTGGCAAAAAATGTTATATTTGAATGGTGCCAAACACAAGCTGCTAAAATCCACTCAGTCGCCTCCTTTAAAAAAAAAAAAAAAAAAAAAGGACCCCCTGCCACCAGTTTCATGGATCATCACAAAACATGATGGAAACATCAATTATGACAAATCTGCTTGAGACACCCCGATTTTTTTCAAACCAGTGATACTGGTGTTGAATCCTGCGTCTGCGTGTCTGCTGAGTTTAATTGTTGTTATATTTGTTTGTGATGAACCACATTGTTCATGTGTATCCATGTGGACCCATTTGGTTCCTTACCTTATAAAGCGCCACATTCAGATTTCATAATTTAACAACAAAAACCCTTCATTTTTTTTTGTTGTTAAAAAAATAAACAACCAGTAAACAACAATCTTCTAATGTACTTTTCAAGATGCAAGAACCACCTGGTAAGATTGTTTTATCTGTGTTATGTTGCTTGCTTAGCTACCACAGTCGTCTACGACGTTCATTCTAGTTTTCAGCAAAGACCATCTGGGTTTCGTGCAACATATGTCCGTGTATACATGCAGATAACACGGCTGCTGAACATGCGTGAATTAACCTTCTTTGACACACCGCCTGTCGTCCACCATCTTGGTCATCTTTGTGACAGTGAGGGGTTAAATCTTTAAACCCCCCCCCCACCACTCCCTTTCCACCATTCCCCTGTCAAACACACACCATTTCAAACACACTGCGCCGATCCGTCAGCGGCACATGAGTCATTAGTTCCCCCTCAGCTCCTGATCCTGTGGACTCAAGCAGATTGCATGTAGACTCGGGACTGGAATGGCTGTGGGACTTTCTGCAAACAGTAATCACATATTTGTGTTGGAGCGCACCGGCTGCCTTTTTCTTGTCAGCAGCAGTATTTAATGTGCTGATTGCTCTGACCGGGCTTGGCAAGATAGAGACCAAACTCACACACACACACACACACACACATGAGGATGCAACTTGAGGAAGGAACATCATACTGTATCTGTCGCTGGTTAAATAAGTCTGATTATTCTTTTGTTACTTATATTTACTTTTTGTGCAAGTTGTCCAAAGATTGGAATATTCCTTTCCATGTATACCATTGTTTTCGGAAAGAGAAAAACTCCTCATGTTAAACGTGGCTTGATTCTCTGGGAGGCACAGTGGTCGAGTGGTTAGCGCGCAGACCTCACAGCTAGGAGACCAGGGTTCAATTCCACCCTCGGCCATCTCTCTGTGTGGAGTTTGCATGTTCTCCCCGTGCATGCGTGGGTTTTTCTCCGGGTACTCCGGTTTCCTCCCACATTCCAAAAACATGCTAGGTTAATTGGCGACTCCAAATTGTCCATAGGTATGAATGTGAGTGTGAATGGTTGTTTGTCTATATGTGCCCTGTGATTGGCTGGCCACCAGTCCAGGGTGTACCCCGCCTCTCGCCCGAAGACAGCTGGGATAGGCTCCAGCACCCCCGCGACCCTCATGAGGAAAAAGCGGTAGAAAATGAATGATTCTCTGCTCTGATTACTTACTTTTTGTTCAGGAATTTTCTGTTCAAGGTTTTTACAGAGCAGTGTAATTTTGTTGGATTTTTTTTTTCCAAGCAAATCTCAGAATGTCAGTAGAAATTTCAATGTTTTGTGATATGATAACATAGCAATTTACCTATTGGGTAAGTTCCTAATGGTATGGAATATATCATCTTTAAATGTCATGTGTCCCATCATTGGCAGACTAAACAATTACAATCCTCCCTTGAACAATGTACTTTTAATGAGCAAAACGGTTTCTTCAGAGAGAAACAGTATTTCTTGGCCGTCTTTGGCATGTCTTTGTTGCTGGGCTCCATTACAGATTCAACCTGAAGTGGCTTTTTGGCAAGCTCACACCAAAACACTCATAATCAAATATGCAACCAGTGCATAAAGAAAGCCATTAAGACAAATAAGCCGCGTAAAACCTTCAATGACGCCTGATATTTATTGGCTTGCTTGTGTATTTGTTCCACAATCAGTCTTAAGTGGGGGGTCAAGGATTCCTTTTTTGCTGGTTTTTATTTTGCAGTAAAGACACAAAGGAGTCGTACCAGGCTGAATGAGCTATTCCTTTATATACGCCTGATTGGCCTCTGCAGTTTAATAGTAAACACAGCAATTAAGTTTATTTCTGCATCAATCACTTTATTGCACGAAAGGAAAAGAGTAGAGCTCAAAACACAAAATTGCTATAATTTGTTCAAAAGTTACGGTCGTGTAATTCAATCTGTGGACTTTTACACAAAATAGGTTCGGTCGTCATAAAGAGTCATCTTGTCCAGCAGATAACTGGTGAGTTTAGCCAAGATCCGCTGTTATTTTAGTTGCTGCTCACTGAAATCGTTGTATGTCCACAGCTGAATGGCTTGCTGATGAGCTCTCTGGGAATGCTGCAGTCTTGAGTGCAGCTGCTACAGATGGACTCATCCATCCAGGATCAGCAGGAACTCGCACAACATAAAAGACCATCTCGGCAACCGCTGAAAAAAAAGTAGCGTGTCTTTCAACAGTCACTACTGTGGATCAGAGACTCAAACTCTGCTTGCTATCCGTACATTTTCTTCAGTTTTTTCTGTTCCGGGAAAGACATGATGGGAGTCAATAGCCACGTTTACATGAGGAGTTTTTCTCTTTCCGAAAACAATGGTATACATGGAAAGGAATATTCCAATCTCTTGTCTACATTCATTCATTCATTCATTTTCTACCGCTTTTTCCTCACGAGGGTCGCGGGGGGTGCTGGAGCCTATCCCAGCTGTCTTCGGGCGAGAGGCGGGGACTGGTCGCCAGCCAATCACAGGGCACATATAGACAAACAACCATTCACACTCACATTCATACCTATGGACAATTTGGAGTCACCAATTAACCTAGCATGTTTTTGGAATGTGGGAGGAAACCGGAGTACCCGGATGCACGGGGAGAACATGCTAACCACTAGACCGCCGTGCCCTCTTGTCTACATACGCCGCTATAATCAACCAGAATAGTCAATGGTGCATTCGCAGTAAAACGTAAACATCAACATCAAGCGATACCGACTTCCCTGAGTTTTTCTTTGACTTTTTGGAATAACTCCGTATTGCCAGTTTTTCGTTTGTCCAGTCTTGAAATTTAGTTTGGATCCAAAACTTGCCTCCAAAACTGAAGAATGTCTCGAGCTGCACGTTAAGTCATATCTGAGCTGAAAGAACGCACCCGGGATAAATTTAAACAGGATAAAGATCAAATTCAATCTTGCTAATATTTTATAATTAAACTCATGACATGTTTTATATGGATATGTATTTTCTTTTTGAATGGCGTATAGAAGGGTTCAGATTCTGTTCCACAGATGGAGGTAATGCACACGAAAGCTGCTTAACAACCGCCAATAAACAACAGAAGAAGAAAATTTCGACAAAGAAGAACGCACCCTGACAACTTTCCGTTTGAGCGATTACAAGATACCTCAATCGGATCGGGGAAAGGAATATTCCACCTCCGTGAATCCGATTATATATTCATTCAGATTGGCACTTTTCTTTCGGAATGAGGTTAACAAAGGTTAAATTCTTTCCGTTTGAGCAAATAAACCGAATGCAATTGGAATATTTGGGTCCATGTATACATGGCTACTGACAACGAATTCTGCAGTAAAAGCTGGCTGTCAGACATTCACCTGTCATGATCGCATGGCAAAGACAAATGAAAGCTTCTTTCTGTCTCGGAAAGTGGCTGTATTTACAGTCCGGTTACAATCCACCGCTCAAAAATCCGATTACTTGTCATTTTCTTCCCGGTTTTAGGGTTCTGTTCAGGAGTGTATTGAGTCCGGTATTGACTTCATCTAAAACCAACATTAGCAGAGACTCCCTACTGTCTGTGAATGATCTTGCCAGACTCTTTTACACGCTGCTCCCTGTGATGGTCTGCAGAATGAGGGCATTTAACTCCAATCAATGGGCTTTACTGCTTCTTTAAAAGGCAAAGGTGTCTTTTTGGTCTTGAGAGTGAAAGTGCTATTTTGGCTTCTGTCCAGATTTCCGTGTATGATGAATCTAACTAAACGTACTTCTTTCCTAGTTTGGACGCACTGTGACATCTTCTGGCATTAAGCACTACGGAAGTGGATTTAAGTTGTACCTCAAGCATATGTCAGATCTTGGGCTACAAGTTAAACATAAAACTGCCAGATTCTGGGGGATTTATTGGGTGACTTACATCCATCCTGTCCTTACGTTCCCAAGACTGTGCCCTGTATCTTTTACAGATTAGCTTGCACAAGCAGAATACATTAGGGTAGAGTGTACTCTCTGCATTAAGAACCCATTCTCTCCGTGTTCCCCTCGCAGAAGGGGACACAATGTACATTAAGGTTCAAGCTAAGAAAACAAAGAATCGTTATATAAAAATGGAAGAGTACTATTTTAGGTAAGATTCCCCGCTGACAAGCTGCAGTTCACATTTAATCTAAACCTAAACCATATTTGAATACATGTTTGACATTTTCTGGCAAGACCAGCAGATGAAAATGTACTGTATATTTTTATACGTATATTCTTCTGTGGTTGTCTGTCTGTCTGTCGTGGATATGACAAACGGATATTGCCGCCAATATCTTGAGGCTGTCATTGCAGACTGTTTTGAATATGATATAACAGATCATGAAAGGTTTGAACTTTTTATTCACATCAGGGAAATGTTATCTGTACAAAAATAAGCAATATTTCAAGTTGAGACAGGATTTAAAGCAAACAGCACAGACTGAAATTTGCAATGAAGTCTGTAAAATTAAATAATAAAAAAAAAAATCCAAAAATTGTTACAACTATAATGATGAAAATGGTAATATTAATGATGATTATAATAATGGTGCTAATAATAACAATAATAAGATTAATATATGCCTTTATTCGTCCCTCAGTGGGGAAATTTGTATTGCACAGCAACAAAAGTACAGAGTCAGTTAAGTAGTACAAAATACACAATATACAAAAAAAAACAATATAAACAACCCAAGTATTAACAAAAATCAACAGTTTTTTTCAGAGTTATATACAATACAGTATGTAGATAATATGATAATATAATGGTAATAATGATAAAGATTATAACAATAATGATAATAATGATAATAATAACAGGGGAAAACAAGACTGTAGCATGAAAATGATTATATCTTGCATTTATTAGTTTTTGCTTCAGCCTACTCCTTTTGGGCTTGTGATCAGATAGTTGAATACAAATATAAATAATGCAAAGTTATATTTTGATTGATATAAGAAATGCACTGTAATGTTTCATATATTTGCCCAATAAAAAAAAAAATTGATGGCCAAAATAAATGACATACATACTGATCACAGTACCTACTTGACCTTTGTGTGTTGTTGTAGCCTTTGTTGTACTCACCTTGTTTAAGTAATACAAGGGTTTAATATTTGAACGATTAATCCAGCCTGGAAAGCAGATGAATATTCTACCAATCCAAAGATCAATTTGTCTTCTCTTGAATGACAAGGAGACTCTCAAAAGTCTCACCCCAAGTGGCCTCTTGCGGACCTATGACCCCATATGAGCTGATTCGGCCTTCCCGCCATGGCCACAGGGAATGAAAGCGGACGGGGGTTAAGTCTTATGGATGACCCCCATAGAGCTGTAGTCTGTGGCTGTGGCTAAACGCTGCACATTCAACGTTACTGTTTTTTCCTGGCCGGAATGTTGTCAGAAACAGCCAGAAGGAAGTTGTGAATATCAGATTTCATTATTTGATAAGGAGAGATTGGACTCTACCAGCAAATGAATCCATTGTGCTTGGGAAGGTAAATTGAAAATGGAATGCCTCCACCTCAACAAATGAATGCATGGCCAATGGAATATGGACAATCTTTTTCCCTATCGGGGAATGCCGCTGTCCTTGGCCTCGTCTCCTCTGCTCAGCGTTCCCTGGATTTATCAGTTATTACAAAATATCTATGAATAGAGACAAAGAGCCTATATTGGAATGGATCCTGTAAAAGGTACCCGAGAATGCAAAAAATACTTTTTTGGTGATGTAATAACAGTGATATGTCGATCACCAGCTAGGAGACCCGAGTTCAATTCCACCCTCGGCATATCTCTGTGTGGAGTTTGCATGTTCTCCCCGTGCATGCGTGGGTTTTCTCCGGGTACTCCGGTTTCCTCCCACATTCCAAAAACATGCTAGGTTAATTGGCGACTCCAAATTGTCCATAGGTATGAATGTGAGTGTGAATGGTTGTTTGTCTATATGTGCCCTGTGATTGGCTGGCCACCAGTCCAGGGAAGACAGATGGGATATATCATCTCCTTGCTACCCCTTAGAAGAGTTATAGTTGAGCTTTTGAGGATGTTATTCCTTCCTACTGTATACCTACCTACCTTCCTACCTCGGCACTAATTTGGTGAGCTTGCCATGTGTATATGCCCAACACTTAAAGGCGACCTAGTATGCTTTTCCGACTTTTCCAACCTATGAATGTAGTAACAATGTTGTATTCTCCAGTCAAATGCTGCCAAAGTTGCCAAATCATGTGGAAGTGGAATCTGAAAGAAGTTTGGGATGGCTCAAAATGCTTGGTTTCAGAGGGTGTTGCAAAACTGTTCTTTTGTGATGTCACAGAGGGTGGGCGTATGGCTGTAGGCGGGGATTCGCTCTCTGCCCTCCCACAGGCGCTGCATCCCCCACCCTCCCCAAGTTATTAGAGTTGGAGGTTCCCAGCAAGAGAAACATATTTTCATCTGTCAATCTGTCATCCGTCACACGAGATTGTGTGAACATGAAATATCCGCCAAACGGAAAAGCGCATTAATGTCCGACACGCTGTGCATCCACGGAGGTGGACAGAACCAAAGTGCTCACCCATTCTTGTAGTACCGCAAAAAAAACCATGTAATGATCATATTTCCACTACCGATGTTTTGCCAAGATTGTTTGAAGTTGGTAAACGCATAGACGGAAACACAAAGTATGCTGGTCAGACATTAGAAACATCCTTTAAACTCAACAGGAAGTGGTTCGGTCGATGCCAAATCACGTTTGCATTGTTTGTGATGCGCTTTGTTCATTTAGTCATCTGGGAAGGGGTTTGCTCAATTTGCATTGTTATTGATAGGAATGCTCATTCTGAGTGATCCACCCCCCCCCCCCCCAAAAAAAAAACAAAAAACTGAAAGGAAGTAAAATGTGGCCCCTTGCCTTGTGTTTGTGGTTGAAAATGAAGTAAGTCCGAAGTTTTTTTATTATGTAAGGAAGTGAAATTGCATGTGAGCTGTAATTGAGTGTCAGCATTGATATAGAAAAGAATGAGCGGGGTTCAGGTTGTCGTCTATAGACTTCCTTGGGGGCTCATTTGCCTAATCTTGGGAACTAGAGTGGAAGCTGTGTATAATGAGGACTAAGGCTTGTCTGGGCTGGTGATGCAGGCTGGATCGGGGGACTGGGGGGGAGTTCTTTTTGAAAGACACCACAGTATTAATCGGACAAAAGGGCAACCGAGAAGTTTATTAAGGGGGAGTCGAACGTAGCCCGTGGAATGGTCAAGCATTTTTTTTTTTTTTACATTTTGATGGCTTTTGTGCTAGTGTAAAATCAAAAGACACGGAAATGGTCAGGGGGGGAACACAATATAGGGATGCTTTCAGGTTTTCCTGAGGGTCCACTTAAAATCCTTGTTTTGTTGTTGTAGCTGCAGGAAATGTGGACATTTGCACAAAGAATGAGTCTTTGCAAGATGCTCAAGATCCATTCCAAGATGCTAGCTGAAGTTCTGATTTCAAAATGAATTAAACATGAATTATCCAACAGCCATTCACACTTGTCAGGGTGGTTGACCATAGTGAAATCCATGTAAATAAAACTACAAAAAAGCAAAACTACTCGCTTTAAAAAATACCTAATGGAAACTTAACAGAAATTACCGTATTTTCTGGACTATAAGTCGCTCTGGAGTATAAATCGCACAAGGTATAAATGCATAATTAGGTAGAAAAAAAAAAATATATAAAAATAAAAAAATACATAAGTCGCACTCCTCCCACATTCCAAAAACATGCTAGGTTAATTGGCGACTCCAAATTGTCCATAGGTATAAATGTGAGTGTGAATGGTTGTTTGTCTATATGTGCCCTGTGATTGGCTGGCGACCAGTCCAGGGTGTACCCCGCCTCTTGCCTGAAGACAGCTGGGATAGGCTCCAGCACCCTAGAAAATGAATGAATGAATGAGTTAATTTATACATTTATATGCTCGTAAGTGCTTAATTTAGGCAAACAAATATACTCAAATATGCATTTTTTCTAATGGGCATCCGAGACAATGTTATTTATTAATTAATATATGTTACATATAATAACATTGTAATAACATAATAATTATTGAATCATGCTATTTGACTTTTGAGGCACTTTGTTCCCCAAAAATCTTGCTTGTACTCCAATTGTATCACGTTTGAGGTGATTCAAGCTTCTACTCTAAATATACTGTGCAATATACTTCCATCCCTAATTATGCCTCGGGAAAAATGTTTTTAAATAGCTTTGTTTTTCTGTATTATTACGTTGCTATGATACAATGTGCATATTTCTGTGAAGACCAGGCTACACATTAGTCGATGTATACTGTATGTGGTTGTATGAGACTGTCAATATAAATCATAATTCCCCCTTAGTAAACATCTCCTCCTCTGTTTAGCTGTTGCTGTATTCTTATGCTAATTACTGTATTATTATGCAGCTATATTATTACAGCAGCGCCGCTCAAAGGCGGAGGCTTTCACACCAAATGTTGGGTTTTTGCCATTGTGCTCAGACTGTTTTGTTTCAGCCAGTTATGCTGTTGAGCAGAACGTGTGCACAGCTGTTTGGGTTTAATTAAAAACACATCTTCGGCTTTTCCAAAGCACCTGAGAAGCACGTGTATGCGCAGATATCCTTTACAGCCGTGACCACCATCAGCCCGATTCAACAATGACATGGACATTATCCAGTGTAATCTTGCAGTAAATTAATTATCATTCCAATTAACCACAATCCCCTGCATATCCCCCCCCTAGGAGTTGACCGTGTTGGTGTGTTATTGAGTATTTTATTCAATATGTTTGTCATGCAGTAGCATGGACGCAGTGTTAGCTGTGCTATAAAAAGGATGTACCATCAATGCGTCTTCCAACCGCATAACCTTGACGAGGAAGAACCTGATCAAATATTCATTTCACCGTTCCTTTTGCATAAAGTCTGCCGAAGGTATGAATGTATTACTGTGTTGTGTCCTGCAGTCAAGGTCATTGTGCATTTTCAAAGTAACCAACAGAACTTTCTGGGAATGAATTCTCCCTTCATAAATAACAATTAATGGCATGGAAGTTTGACTTTGCTGTAATGAGTTCTAAACGAAGCCAGCAGGAAGTAGAAAGGCTGTTGTTTAAACATGAGATTGGCAAGCTCATGAAAGCCAAAAGGGTGAACGTGTTCCTTTTAATTGGCGAAAACGTTGCTTATAATCGCTTTCTGGACTGAATGGATACGTGCTGTTGAGCATGAGCCGAGTGTCCTTCAAACTTAAAAAGAATGAAATTTTTTTTTGAATCTTTTGGTGATCAGGAAGCTACTTTTTCTGCACGTCTCCCTTGTTGTAGGCGCTGTCATGAATACAGTGCATCATGTCGAACGCTGTCGGTGAATTTGTTGTTCAGGGGTTCTCTAATGAATGTTAACATGCATCAAGCTGACACATAGCAGTCACCTGAGCTGGGCAAGTAATCCACGATTAAAATGTATACAAAGCAGCAGCCTCGGCCAGACACCCTCAGCATGCTATTTACACACAGACACAAGGTCACAAGCAGCGGGATGGCAAAATTTGCACAATGTATGCAGACACACACACCAACAGAGAAAATACACAGTAAAATTAATGCGGATGCACATTCACTCATAGATTAGCGGTGGCAGCTCATCGTCAAGGGAATTTGTCCTTTCACATCCTTAAAGAAAAACCAAGGCTCCATTAAATATTAAATCCCTCAAGAGGTGAGGCTTATGTACTATGATGTATTTGTAATGTATGTTATGTCCAAAGAATATAATCCTCCCACCCCTGTATGGTCGGCACCTTTGGCACCTTCTCCACACAAAGACAACACAGCTTTGCTCCCTACAAGGTTCTCACTTCACAAGACTGATTGCTCGTGGAAAAAAAAAAAAAAAAAAAAAAAAGAACTGTCTGACAGTTTGGCATAAAAGAGACACAGAAATAATCGACACCGGGAACGGTGCCAGTCGTCCTGAGGTTGACAGGAAAGGGGTGTGTGTGTGTTTGGAGGGGGGGTGACAATTCGGAAGATTTGCTTTGGATGTCACAATTCTTCTCTCTTGATATAAAGCCTGTCAAAGTAGTCCCTACTTACAGGTGGAAACTTTGTGGTACTTAATCACGAGCATCTCTGATATAGAGGAGTGATGGTTCACCTTTGATTTGTTTGGATTTCAAAAGCAAGAATGGACACCATACCCCAATAAGGGGTTACAAATTTTAAATGAATGGAAGATGCTAAACATCAAAGATCAACGGCTTAATAAAACAATGACTTTTCAGTAGGGATCGACCGATATGGGTTTTTTTTTTTGGGCTGATACCAATTTTTTTCCATCACCCTTAGCCGATTGCCGATTTGTGGCCGATACTGCTTTTGCTGCCTCAATTTACATGAAAAAATGAAAATGGTCTCAATTTTAAACAAATATTTATTGAAATGTAAACACTGAACACAATGGGATTCAGCTTTGTTAAACACACATTTAAACTGCATTATCAACTTTAATAGAATAAATAGAGGAGTGATGGTTCAACTTTGATCGGTTTGGATTTCAAAAGTATTTTTTCTACAGCAAGAATGGACACCATACCCCATCAAGGGGCTACAAATATGAAATGTATGATACTAAAGATCAGGAATATTTGGCTTTAAATGTAATTTAGCAAAATAAAGAGTTTTCAGTAGGGATCGACCCATATGGTTTTTTTTCCGGCCGAAACTGATTTTTTTCCATCACCCTTAGCCGATTGCCGATTTTGCTTGAGCCGATATTTGTGGCCGATACTGCTTTTGCTGCCTCAATTTACATGAAAAAATGACAATGATAACAAATATTCCAGGTCTCAAGTTTAAACAAATATTTATTAAAATGTAAACACCGCATCTCTGTGTGGAGTTTGCATGTTCTCCCCGTGCATGCGTGGGTTTTTTTCCGGGTACTCCGGTTTCCTCCCACATTCCAAAAACATGCTAGGTTAATTGGTGACTCCAAATTGTCCATAGGTATGAATGTGAGTGTGAATGGTTGTTTGTCTATACTATGTGCCCTGTGATTGGCTGGCCACCATTCCAGGGTGTACCCCGCCTCTCGCCCAGAGACAGCTGGGATAGGCTCCAGCACCCCCTACGGTAGAAAATGAATGAATGAATGAGTTTTAAGTAGGGATCGACCAATATGTTTTTTTTGAGCCGATACCGATTTTTTCCATCACCCTTAGCTGATGGCCGATTTTGCTTGAGCCGATATTTGTGGCCGATACTCAATTTACATGAAAAAATACAATGATAACAAATATTACAGGTCTCAAGTTTAAACAAATATTTATTGAAATGCAAACACTGAACACAGTAGGATTGATGATGAGAGAGGAGAGGATGAGAGATCCTCCGGCAACACAAAGCTGCCCGGCAGATGCCTGTCTGTAAATCATGTGGCAGAAAAATACCGATTCAGGTAAAGAACGCAAATATCGGTCCGATATATCGGTCGATCCTTAGTTTTCAGTATAGATCGCTGTTTTGGAATTAGTGGCTAAATACAGTACTTGTTCACAGTCAAGATATTTCCGGGACATCTAAAGGGACCTGATGTTGAGTCTCGGCAGTCCCGCATAGGTTCATGCAGATGCAGTTAATTGGGTTCTGCTTGAGACAGTCGGCAAATGAGTCCGACAATAACCTTCATGCATTAATCACAGTAAATTACACAGAGGAAGGTGCGGCTCAGAGGTCCAATTAACCTTTTAGCCTCCTTCTGAATGTGAACGGATGGGTCTGGTTTTTCCAGCCAAGGCCCCCACTGCTATATTGGGTCACGGGAGACACGTAGAAGACATGTCCACACAGCCCCCACTACCAGACACTGTCCCCACCAGGCCTGGTCCCCCACCTTTGGGAGTCCTGGAGCTATCTGGAAATCAATGAGACCTTTGTGCCTTGTGGTTTTTTCTCCCAGCTGTTAGTGGCGTTTATTTCCAAAGGAGTCCTACCAGATCCACCCCTGCTATTTATTTTGTTTAATTTGGTTGAAGCTGACCTTGTGATAACCAGCAGCTCAAGCCGTCAAGTCTCTAAGAAATCAGCACCAAAGCCTTCGGGATTTAAACGCCTACATAGACTTATCTGTCTAATCTTAAACTAGCGGGGATTGGATGAAAGTATGAAACCTTGCTGTCATTGGTTTCTCCAAGCAAAGTATTATTTTGTGGCTTGTAAAATGAAGTGATAACCACAAAGTAATGCATATATTTGCTGTTTTTAATGCTTGGCTTGAGATTTAGCCTGCAGATATCTGGACTTTTGCAGTTTCTACTTATATATATATATATATTTAATAAGTACCGGCCCACATTTGCAGCTTCCACTCTTTTTCTACAAGAGTTTTGTTTGTGGGAATTATGCGCCATTTGTCACTTATGTTGTTCTAGTCCAATCAATAATTGATACATTGATTAGTTGATCCAAGTGGTGGCTCGGTGCTTCTGCCCAAATCAATCATTCATTCATTTTCTACCGCTTATCCTCGCGAGGGGTGCTGGAGCCTATCCCAGCTGTCTTCAGGCGAGAGGCGGGGTACACCCTGGACTGGTGGCCAGCCAATCACAGGGCACATATAGACAAACAACCATTCACACTCACATTCATACCTATGGACAATTTGGAGTTACAGATGGCCGCTGCTAGCATAGCAAGCAATAGTCAGCTGGGTAGCTGACTTTTCAATTTACTTTAGTCTAAACTTAAGAAAGTGTTTAAAATGGTGTTGGGAAGAAATAAAGAAAAAAACATAATTTACCACATCCACACAGAATGAGAGGAGAGCCTTGTCTTGTCATGTCATAACACTACTGATGCTTGGTGACCTGAAAAGTACATATAATAAGTTCCATTCATTCATTTTCTGTACCGCTTATCCTCACAAGGGTCACGGGCATGCTGGAGCCTATCCTAGCTGTCTTCGGGCGAGAGGCGGGGTACACCCTGGACTGGTGGCCAGCCAATCACAGGGCACATATAGACAAACAACCATTCACACTCACATTCATACCTATGGACAATTTGGGGTCGCTAATTAACCTAGCATGTTTTTGGAATGTGGGAGGAAACCGGAGTACTCGGAGAAAACCCACGCATGCACGGGGAGAACATGCAAATTCCACACAGAGATGGGAGATGGAATCGAACTCGGGTCTCCTAGCTGTGAGGTCTGCGCGCTAGCCACTCGACTGCCGTACAGCCCGCTTAAATGAACAAAACTACAAATATAAGGAATTAATAAGACACATTCAAATTGAGAATGTAGTCATGTACATTGGTCACTAGGTGTCAGTAAATGCTCACAAGACAAGCACCAGACTTGATTGCAGGAATAGCTTCTATGGCTGAGGATGGAATTGAACCCTGGTCTCCTAGCTGTGAGGTCTACACGCTAACCACTCAACCGCCGTGCATCCCTCCCAAATCAATCCTTTATCTATTTTTAGCCTTATTATGGTCATATGACCTCCTTCCTGTCTCTGTACTGACTGCCAGACATTAATGGGACACACTCACATTCCCACCTATGGACAATGTTGACTTTCCAGTTAGCATGCATCCTTTTGGGATGTGGGTAAAAAACCCACGTAAGCAGCAGAATATTCAAACTCTCCACAGGGATTCCCAAATAGAGATCCCAACCCTGTATCTCCTGACGGCGAAGCCCGCATGCAAACCACTAGGTCACCATGCCGCCCTCTCCCAGTCATGTGCTTTCTCTTCACGGCAAGCCATGAGAAACAGAAACAAGGCTTGAGACAACAGACGAGGCTCACAGACAGATAAATGAGTGGCAAATACTTTGGGACACCGCTGAGTCGGTTCCCAGACTGAAGCTGGCACAGTGCTGCCTCTGTCCCTTGCAGTCCAGTCAGCGCATGAGTCTTGATGTGGAGCTTTCAGGACTGATTGGTCCTCATTGAGCAGCAAGGCTCCCTGAGCAAACAATGAAAACAGGCTTGTGGCCCCAACACGCTGCCCTCTTGTTTCTCGCTGCCCAGTGCCCTGTGAGAACCAGTTGTCACATGACCCGGCCAGTCATGGACAAGAAGAAGAAGGGGGGGGTCTTCTGTTCCGCCTGCAATCCCTCCACAGCTTCCAAACGTTGCTGTTACTCACACATGCAAAACCATTTAAAACAAATGCCCTTTTATTTGTCCTCATAGCACACATACAAGTTATCAGTGCAACACACATACACACTCCGCCCACCGCCCTTTGTGCGGGGGCACATGCGTGGCCACCCACGTGCACAACAGCCACGACCGACAGTAAAACACAAAACCTCGGCTGCTCTAATGCCCAAAAGAACACGACCCTTTGTCATCCACACCGGGACCTTTTCCCTCCCTGGGGGGTGTTGGTGGGTACTGGGGAGGGAGGAGGGTTTACTATTCAAGGTCGAAACATGATTTTAGCCCCTTGAGGTTCTTGGTGAGCGTCTAAAAGGGCCTCCCACAGACACGCTAACAACAACAAGCCTTACATCCGCTCCTTTTATCTACCTAATGTTCTTTACCACAAAACACCACCACACAAAAAGTTCCATAGACTTCTAGAGAATATGGAAAATGGGGATAAAATACAATTCAAATTTTTAAATAATATAATATAATATAATATAATATAATATGATATAATATAATATAATATAATATAATATAATATAATATAATATAATATAATATAATATAATATAATATAATATAATATAATATAATATAATATAATATAATATAATATAATATAATATAATATAATATAATATAATATTGGCTGGCGACCAGTCCAGGGTGTACCCCACCTCTCACCCGAAGACAGCTGGGATAGGCTCCAGCACCCCCTGCGACCCTCGTGAGGAAAAGTGGTAGAAAATGAATAATATAATATAATATAATATAATATAATATAATATAATATAATATAATATAATATAATATAATATAATATAATATAATATAATATAATATAATATAATATAATATAATATAACATAACATAATATTGGCTAGCGACCAGTCCAGGGTGTATCTCGCCGAAGACACCTGGGATAGGCTCCAGCACCCCCGAGACCCTTGTGAGGATAAGCGGTAGAAAATGAATGAATGACTGAATAATATAATAAAAAATATATAATATAATATAATATAATATAATATAATATAATATAATATAATATAATATAATATAATATAATATAATATAATATAATATAATATAATATAATATAATATAATATAATATAATATAATATAATATAATATAATATAATATAATATAATATAATATAATATAATATAATACCACCATTATTTTTATTACTATGTGAGAGACTAAACATATTGTTCAGTACTGCAGTATTTAAAAACTGCAACACTAACTTTACTTAAAATACTTAAGTTTTTTTCTCACTTTCATTTTGCTGGTCTTAAAATTTTTAATCAGGAGTGTATAAATAAATATATAATAAATATTGGCAATATTCACATGCTTCTATTGCCTTATTTTGAGTTATTTTTACAAAAATTAAATTTTCCGCTTTTAGAAATATAAAGTTAGAATTGCAGTATTTTTTTTCCAGATGCATTTTAAGTTATTTTTAAAAAATGTTTTTAAAAATGATTTTTTTTGTGAAAGCACATTACTCTTAATTCAAATGTATAAGCGACAGACAATACGCCATCACATGCTACATAAAACATTTTGTTCGGCAGCAGGAAGTTTGGACCAATGAGGGGTAATTGTGAGAAACATGAAAAGGAAAAAGGAAAGAGCAGCTTTTTAATAGGCGGCGTTTTTTTTTTGGGGACTATTTGCCACCTCGCTCCACCCCCCCCCCCCCCCCCCTTCACCCAAACACTCTTGTTGCTGCTCAACTGGAATTCCTCGCGGATCACTGCCTGCGCCCTCTTTATTCCCCTTCTGTGCCTCCTCTGACACCTGGCCACAGACCCCCCCCCTCCCCTCCCTGCCCTCATAGCCTCTCATTAATCGGGCCTGATATTGATGGGAACTGAATGCTGGCAAATGACTGCCTGTGAAGACCCCTTCCTACAGTCGCTTCTCACCCTGCTGACACACACGCACACACACACACACACACACACACCGTCCTGATTAGCATGCCAGCCATTCACCACGCCAGTGAATCAGCTCCTCTGTGCTTCAGCTGTCCTTAGCCCTCACCGTCCTCCTTATTATTATCTCATCTATGTTTTACTTTGCTGTCCCCCTGGATTATTTGGAATTTGTTCGCTGGTCACAGCACTCGGTCTGTGGCATCTGTGCACGGGTGGAATTCAGAGACCGGTTTCAGCACTTGTTTGCATCTGCAGTTTTTTTTTTTTTTGTTGCTGTAATCATAATTACAAATTATTGTTTTGCTAATGAAAGAAATGACTGAATGATGTTCTGAACTCGGGATATTCAACTGGTTTCGAATGTGGTCTGCAAATGACATCAGTCTGGTTTGCTTCACCGCTTCACCGATATCAAAAACATGTTTTTTGAGTAATACCTGGAATATGAAATGATAAAACATTTTCATTACAAAGATATGTCAAGAAAACAACCTGACCGGGTCATTTTTGACCCACTTATGGAAGGTTGGGGTAGTAACGCAAAAACTAAAAATTCTTGAAATGTATAAAAGGTAAGTTAAAAAATGTTCATGGCATGATATCAAAAACATGTTTTTTGAGGAAAACCTGAAATATGAAATGATAAAAAAAAATTTTATTACAAAGATATTTCAAGAAAACAACCTGACCGGGTCATTTTTGACCCACTTATGGAAGGTTAGGGTAGTAACACAAAAACAAAAATTTCTTAAAATGTCTAAAAGTTAAAAATGTGAATGGCAGGATATCATAAACCTGTTTTTTGAGGAATACCTGGAATATGAAAATGATAAAACTTTTTAGATATTTCAAAGATATTTCTAGAAAACAACCTGACCGGGTCATTTTTGACCCACTTATGGAAGGTTGGGGTAGTAACACAAAAACAAAAAATTCTTAAAATGTATAAAAGATAAGTTAAAAAATGTTCATGGCATGATATCAAAAACATGTTTTTTGAGTAATACCTGGAATATGAAATGATAAAAAAAAAATCATTACAAAGATATTTGAAGAAAACAACCTGACCGGGTCATTTTTGACCCACTTATGGAAGGTTGGGGTAGTAACACAAAAACAAAAATTTCTTAAAATGTCTAAAAGTTAAAAATGTGAATGGCAGGATATCATAAACCTGTTTTTTGAGGAATACCTGGAATATGAAAATGATAAAACTTTATAGATATTTCAAAGATATTTCTAGAAAACAACCTGACCGGGTCATTTTTGACCCACTTATGGAAGGTTGGGGTAGTAACACAAAAACAAAAATTTCTTAAAATGTATAAAAGGTAAGTTAAAAATGTTCATGGCATGATATCAAAAACATGTTTTTTGAGGAATACCTGGAATATGAAATGATGAAAAAATTTCATTACGAAGATATTTCAAGAAAACAACCTGAGCGGGTCATTTTTGACCCACTTATGCATCTAAGGGTTAACTTAAATTAATCATGATACAGTTTCTCTGGCAATGTCTGGAATGTGTCTCATTCTTTGGTTTAGGCCAGAGGAAGTGCGTCGTAAAAAGATAAACTATCATGACATAGTTTATATGAAGTTCATAACATGGCGGTACCACGGGTTAATCATATCTCTGATAAACAACTTCCTTAATGACGCCCTGTCCTCCTACAAACCGACGTTATCGTAACATGGCGGAAAAGGAGTCATTCCTTATCGTTAATGACATGCTGTACTGCACACACCTCAGCGCTGACCTGTTACCATAGCAACAAACAGTGAGTATTCTCTGTTGAGATTGAGCCACGTAAACCCGCTTCCCTGCTTTCTCCTGGGCTTCGACCATCTGCTGGCGTTGGTGGATGTCTTTTTGCATGTCTCACCTGGAACTTAACATAAATGGAATCAATGGTGGCGCTTTTTTTTTTTTTTTTTTACCGCTTGAAAGCAATCTGTCTTTGATGTGTGTAAACATGCTGATAAGATGCTAACCTGCAGACAAGCAGATCCTAAACAATAGGATAATGGGGGGAAATGTCGGGTTAAGTGGTGGCAATGACCTGAACACAAACAGTGCAGTGAAAGAAGAACTTTGCATTCCACAGAGAATCCACAAAGCATCTCAGGATTTGACCTGAGCCAGACGTCTGCTAGTTTACCTTAGTAACGGCCAATGTTAGTTAGGCGTGGTATGAGCCACTCAGTTGAGCTTGGGTCTATGAGATCGAGGCAAGACTTGAATAGAGATTTTAACGTGACTTTTAAGAAGTACAGTGGAAAAAAAAGGGAAATATCCGAAATATGTTGGAAAAATTTCATCCAAATTCATTCATTTCAAGTTATTTTGAACAGACCAAAAGTACAACCTCCGCCCTGCACATAGCGGAGGTAAACATACGTATAGCCATATGTTGCAATCTGCTAATTTACGTTCTGCTACGTTACACTCTTCAGCACGCTGCGTCTTTGCTACCGACCAAAATAATTGCCGGCATTTTTTTCTGAATGAGAAATCTTGTCGCATTTTAGTCTCCCCAGCACTTGTGATACCCCTACTGACCACTCATGGTACTACAAATGCAGTTGCTTCATCTGTTGCATGTATTTAAACTTCAACTTCAACCCAATCCCAGGTTCGTAATACTTACAAAGAAAAACAATTATACACAATTGAGAAGACATCTAATATATAACCATCCATTTTCTATACTGCATATCCTCATTAGGGGTATGCTGGAGCCTATTCCAGCTGACTTTGTGTCACCAGCCAATTGCAATACTGAAAAGATAACATCAAATAATAAGAATAATATCAGCAATAATAATAATGTCTGTGTGCATTAATAAAAACGACATTATGAGGTTGCCTACAGCCACATGTGTTAATGTTTTTTGACCTGGTGCTAATTAACTTCAGCGTTAATTCGTTTTCTGCTTCTTATCCTCATGAGGGTCGCGGGCGTGCTGGAGTCTATCCCAGCTGTCTTCGGACGAGAGGCGGGATACACCGTGGACTGGTGGCCAGCCAATCACAGGGCACATATAGACAAACAACCATTCACACTCACATTCATACCTATGGACAATTTGGAGTCGCTAATTAACCTAGCATGTTTTTGGAATGTGGGAGGTAACCGGAGTACCCGGAGAAAACCCACATATGCACGAGGAGAACATGCCATCGGAGATGTCCGAGGATGGAATCGAACTCGGGTTTCCTAGCTGTGTGGCCTGCGTGATAACCACTTGTCCACCGTGCAGCCCTTAATATTCTTTATAATTCCAATGTTTAGCCAACAATAACAATGTGATACAGACATAGATTGATATTGTAAAAAAAACAGACAATTCCATTTTCAGACGACAGATAATGGTGTCATTTTCAGAAACCTTCATTTTGAGACTTTTTTTTTTTTAGAATGCTGACCTTCGTGGGATTTGTGAGATCATTGAGTTCTCATAGCTCACAGCTTTAAGTGCCACCACCAGAACATTTGTTTTTAAGAGTACTGAGTATAATAAAAGATATATTAATATGGCGCTTTGCTTATGAAATATTAATATGTCTGCCTGTAAAAGTGTTTTATTAAACAAGGGCTCAATTAACAAACATAATTCAACATGGCTCATAAAATTCATGATTACGTTGTTGTTGCTATTCAATAATTGAGTTGTTACAAGCTTCAATTAAAATTTTTATAGTTGATTCTTCTTGATTGTTATAGTTGAAATGGCTCTGTTTAGTCTTAGTTCAAGACTGACTTTCACACAAAGGAATCTAACTTGCGTGTGACTGTAACCCAGCTTTGCTTTAATGACATCGGTGTTTGTCGTCACCCTCTTGCTGTCTTCACTCCATCTTGCTCTTGTTCTCAGCTGGCCACCATGAAACCATTAGACGCTTCTTTAAGCTCCACTCCACACAGTATCTTCCAGTGTATGTAAGAAGGGGGGGGGGGGGGTCAACAGAGGGCTATAAAGGTGCCTTAATGGCCCGTCAAATCCAGTTTCCATTGCAGTGTGATCATTAGTACATTGATTGCAAGGGGGGGGGGCTGTATTATAAATGATATTTGGGTTATTCCAAAGACTTCTCTTGCAAATGTTGTCTCTGATGGAGGTGCTGATGGTCCCAGCAGTGCAGCAAGCAGACATAAGACTACTGCTATTGGCTCCCTTTCTCTGCTTTATGGACCGGCAGGGAGGGGTCGTGAACCTATAACTCTTCCAGAGAGCAACTGTTGGCCTGGAATCTCCCTGTGCGCTTGAATTTTCGAGGTAGAAATGTATGAATACAGTATTTTTACTTTTTTTATTTTTTATTTTTTGGGGGGGGGGGGTGTGGTTCTACCTTGTGTATTTATTGTTGACTTAGTGCTCCGGTAGTTGAGATAATGATGAGTTTCATGTGAAGAGGACAGGAAGTGATGGCGGAGGTTCAGAGTTGAGTTTTATCTTGTCATGGGTTATGGACAGCGATGATAATTATTGTTATGATTATTACATCATTATTATTGTGCTGGTTTAAGCCTGTAATAAGTCTGTTATTACAGCGATCAAGTCCGGTGCTTGTCTCTATTACTGACCAATTTCCAATACTTTAGTCACAATTTGGTAATGGTAATGGTTTAATTTCATTAGAACATGCATCAGATTACAATTGAATGCATCACATAATCAGTTCACAGTTCCACATGTCCAAAAGGAGTAGGAAGAAGATAAGCTTATTAAATCCTACCCCTGCATCTGGTACTTTTACAATCAGTAACTGTTACATTTGTTCACTTCCTGCTTTCTTAATATAATTTAAGTTTTTTTTTTGTTTGTTTATTTTGTTTTATTTTTGTCACGTACCAAAGTACAAGGAGATACGACCATACAATGACATAATGGGTACCATAGTAAGTGTCAATATAGTGATATACAGCACATCATGACTGGTTCAAGACTCTTCATCCTTGAATTTTAATTTGAATTTGTCTTCACACACTTTTTTACTCATATGCTATGCTATACTGCGTAATTTAAACCGTGATCTGGTGAGAAAGACTGTAGCAGTAAGCAAACCTCACGTAGCACAACATTTAAAGCGCATACAGAGGTAGATAAAATTGTTGGATTCTGCCCACTTGTGATACTTCCAATGATAAACAAGGAAGAGAACGTATTGAGAACATATTAAAATGTAAACATTTCCTGGAAATACCAGAACTATAAAATACACATGCAAAAGTAAAACTAAATTAAAATACATTATCATTATACTATATGTAAAAGGGATTACATGAATCACAAGATGGACATAAATCTTATTTTAGTTGTCCTGTGTTTCCACACTATGCCGCTGTAAATTCCGTTACATCCAGCCATGCTGTAAGCTGATTATTCCAGCAGACATTTTCCTCAGGAGAGAAGCACGGGAGGCTCGTTTGCATCACTGATTGCTTGTAATCACAACTGAGCTGCAGACAAAGACGCTGCGAGCGGTGACGACTCATTAATACAGATGCCGTGAAACATTTACGGCCGCGGATAATTCGCACAAGTATGTCGAAGGATGTTTTCCTTAGCTCGCAAACCTGGAGGATGATGGGAAAAGTTGCATGTGAAGTGTTGCCACTGCTGTCAGTTGTCATTTGCTGTTGCGGTGCATTCACTGAATGCTTCTTGATGCTGGAGCAGCCCAAGTGTAAGCTTTAAAGGGCCTCATTGCAAGCCAGTCTATTCTAATTTAAACATATGATGATTTAGATGGCAATTTTTTCTTCTTTTTTTATCTTGCAAGTGGAAGTGTCTCATTCCGTTTTGTAAATATTTGCGCTATGTGAGGCGACATTTGGACGCTTCTGCAGTGTTGCAGAACAATGTTTAGATTCTTCCCATTGGATTCTCCAACATGTGTAGTAAAGCGATCTGTTTGTATTGTCAAAATATATCAAGTTCATAAATACTGCATTTGTTGACGACAGACTACAACAAAAATTTACAACCTAAACCAAACAACCTTGTTGGGACCATAAATCCTTGTCGGCAGAATCACATGGTTTGATTCTGGACAGGTTAACAGTCCCTATCACCAGATGATAGGACTTTGCAGCAGCTTTTAAAGGATCTTTGAAGAGGATAAAGAGCTCTTTAAACAGATGTAGAACGAGTCATAAACCGGGACTGTTTGTCTGGTTTTAATGGCTTGAATTGGTACGTCCTCTGTGGCTCTAAGCTGCTCACTCAAGTACCAGATAGCAGGGACTTTTATCAGCGAGACAAGGACGGGATGGTTCCAGGAACCATTGAGAGATGATGGCTCAGTCTGTTTGCAAATGAACCGCAGTTTGGTTACCTTGAGTTCAAATTTTAGCGCTAGACATGGACCATAGACACAGATCAGCTTTACATCCATTCATTCATTTTCTACCGCTTATGCTCATGAGGGTTACGGGCATGCTGGAGCCTATCCCAGCTGTCTTCATGCAAGAGGCGGGGTACACCCTTGACTGGTTGCCAGCCAATCACAGGGCACATATAGACAAACAACCATTCACACTCACATTCATACCTATGGATAATTTGGAGTCGCCAATTAACCTAGCATGTTTTTGGTACAAAGTACAAAGTACAAGATTTATTTACCTTACCTGTAAATAAGAGGAAAATGTGTGTGCGTGGCAAAGGTACTGTTTAGGGGCGTAAAAAAAACCTTTTTGCGAAATCTAATAGGGCAAATCTAACAGGATACAAATATAAACCGTTTTTTCCGGACTATGAGTTGCACTTTTTTTCATAGGTTGGCCGTTCCTGCAACTTATACTCCAGAGCGACTACATAAACACTGGACACCTTTTCTGTTCATGTTTATTTTTTGTGTAGCTGAATAAGCATTGTGTTAGCATATCTTACACCTATTCAGCCTGTTCTCTATTCTTTTATTGTTAGAACTTGCCTTCCAAGAGGACGTAATGTCTGTTTTGGTCAAGTAGTTTGGAAAATAAATTACCCGCAAAAAATGCGACTTATACTCCAGTGCGACTTATGTGTGTGTGTGTGTTTTTTTTTTTTACCTAATTATGCATTTTTGGCCTTGTGCGACTTATACTCTGGAGCGACTTATAGTCCAGAAACATCCAGAATTTTAGGACAACAGGACAACATAGTCCAGAATTCAAAACATATTCAACACAGCAGATAACATTTTGGTTTTGAATATTTGATTTAGATCACATAAAACGTCCCAAAAGCTCCCCAACACAGCCATTGCAAAAATACCAATGTGAAAATTATCTTTTGATTAATAAAAAAAAATAAAAAATCTGGTGCAAACGAGCACAGACCTACAAGTCTGATGGCAGCCTAAATGTGACTCTTCATAGTTGGCTTGATAAAAACCGCCCAGTGTGCTTAGAATAGTTTTCGGTATTCATTCATTCATTCATTTTCTACCGCTTTTCCTCACGAGGGTCGCGGGGGTGCTGGAGCCTATCCCAGCTTTATAGAGGACCGGCTTATTTTTGTGTCCTGAAAAGGCACATTCATAGTCAAGTGTACTTTGTACTTTGGGGAGCATTGAAGCAGACCTCAAAATCTCAGCACCGCATCATCGGGAGGGGGGGGGGGGCGTATTGTGGCGAGCTTTCCGAAGCAAAGGAAAAGACAGGGGAGGAAGCTGGCTAGTTGGTTTTGGCACAAGAGGTCAGTGTGATGTGAAATACGGTATTGCACACACAAACACGCAAAAGTGAACGCACAGAAAGTGGATCTTTCTCCGGAGAGCTAACTGTTGACAGAATGATACAGCATGGCGTTCCCTCGGGGGCCTCGAGCAGGATGTACAAGAGTAATCCCTACACGGGCAAGCTGTGTCATCAGTCAGTCTAACTTAAATTGTCGGTGAGACGCAAAAAACAACAACTTCTGTATGACTGAGAGTCAGGAACCCGGCATGTTTGATGACGAAATTCAGATACAGATGAGAACTTTGATTGATTTGCGGGAGAAAATTTAATTAAAAAAAATACAATGAATATATCATTAAATAGTAGAATAAACTTCAAGACAGTAGGAAGAACCATTTAGTTCAGTTCACCTTCATGCATCAACGATAGTGCCTTGCTTATAAACAGGAGTTACTCCTGAGCGGCACATATTCCATGGAAGACAAATTTTGCAATACAAGAAGAGCTGTATAATTCATCCGGGCAATATTTAACTGTGTGAAAGAAACCTGGCTGAAAATGGACACATTCTCTATTTCCCTAAATCCCAGCTCACTTGAGAGCGGTCAACACATCACAGCAATGTGGATGCCGCAGTGGAAAACTCTATTAAAGTGGATTCTACACACAGTAGCAGCATAAGTGAATATGGTTTAAAATATACATCATTGGATGGTATTAACGTATTCATGCAGCGTGATGAACGAGCATCTTGGGACTACAGATGACACCAACACTAATTGTCTTGATGGAAACAATCAAGGGCACCCTGCCACACCTTGCCTACAAGCCATTAGTTAAATGTGCGCCATTAGAAATGTATAAAGCTCCTGGAGGAATGACATATTGCCTTATTGCTTGCTTCTGCAGTCCTTTCATTTCCTTTCCCATCAGGTCCCTTTTCTATGGCTGTGCTATGTAGGGAATACTGCACTGTAACACTATATATACAAAGTAAGTGTGGGCGCAAAGGGACTCATTACCACATCTTAGTTTCTCCAACATAACACTGGTAATATCTGGTAATTAAACGGCCAGAAGGGTTATTCAAAAACTGGAATAACCGGGAAAGTGAGTAACTCGATTATGGAGGTAACTGACCTTAAAAATTAGCGTTTACATGAAACAAACCGAAAAATAGTCTATATGTGCCCTGTGATTGGCTGGCCACCAGTCCAGGGTGTACCCCGCCTCTCGCCTGAAGACAGCTGGGATAGGCTCCAGCATTCCCGCGATCCTCGTGAGGAAAAGCGGTAGAAAATGAATGAATGAACACAATATCTGGTAATTAAACGGCCAGAAAGGTTATCCAAAAACTGGAATAACCGGTAAAGTGAGTAACTCGATTATGGAGGTAATTGACATTAAAAATGAGTTTTTACATGAAACAAACCGAAAAATAGTCTATATGTGCCCTGTGATTGGCTGGCCACCAGTCTAGGGTGTACCATGCCTTTCGCCTGAAGTCAGCTGGGATAGGCTCCAGCATACCCCTTGTGAGGATCCAGATCTAATTACAGAACACAACTTATGTCTGTCGGATTTAAATTTGTGTGATCATACCATTCATTCATTCATTCATTTTCTACCGCTTTTTCCTCACGAGGGTCGCGGGGGGTGCTGGAGCCTATCCCAGCTGCCTTCGGGCGAGAGGCGGGGTACACCCTGAACTGGTCGCCAGCTAAGTGATCATACCAACTTTTCCTTAAAACCTTCATTCAAAATGTGCCCCAAAATACACACACTGTCACCCATTGGTGAGAAGAACAGTCTTGTAGAAGCTCACCCCCCCCCCCCCGCTGTCCCCCTGTGTGTCACTTCAGTGGAGAGCTCTCTCTCAGATCAACACTAAACTGCCTCCGTAGTCTCGGCGAGTGTTGCAGGAAGCACTCTCAGCGTCGTGGTCTTAGCCTTCCAGTGCTCATTGCATATTCATGGCCCCCCTTCAGCACTCCACGGTATCAGCTTATAAAAAGAAAAAAAAGACATATAAATGACATTCTCACTTGAATTATTTACACTCGCATTGTTAACACTTGTGAATATATTTGAGCTTTGTGCATTAATGTTTTATATTTTAAAAAGAAAGAAAATCTATGCTTTTGTAGGCGGTAAAGTTTTTTCGGAATGCCTTTGGCCGATGGCTCAGAGGCCACCTTCTCATGAGCCCGAGCGGTTATTTAACACTTTAATGCATCACTTCACCACCGCACAAAAGCTGTAAAGACACTTAAGCATCACAAGCAGGAAGCTGAGGGGCTGCGGTTTGTCTTTGGAGTGGAAAACACGGCAGCGGGGCAGAGTAGCCTTCTGAACAATGGCTGAGATAAAAATCCACTATGCTACATTGCGGCCGCACGGCATCAAGCTGTAACCACCGGAACCCTTTTCATAAATCAGGAAGGAGAACAACAGTAAGTCAGTGATAATATGTTAGGAAAAGGCAAACAAATTAGAGGCAAATTTAAGTCAATAAATTGTGATTTTGCAGGGTCTCTACATTAAAAACAAAAATGACTTGCCCATGGGGAATCCTTAAGGTGAGAACTACTTGCCCGAACTTGCCCCATGTAAAATGAAAAGACTGCCATAATGATATCTAATTTTTATGGCATCACATGAGAATCTCAAATAAAGATGAAATGATTATCATGTTTTCATAAAAGTTTTAAATAAAAGTACATTCATGATTGAATAAACATTGGGCTTATTCATTCATTCATTTTCTACCGCTTTTTCCTCACGAGGATCGCCGGGGTGCTGGAGCCTATCCCAGCTGTCTTCTGGCGAGAGGCGGGGTACACCCTGGACTGGTCACCAGCCAATCACAGGGCACATATAGACAAACAACCATTCACACTCACATTCATACCTATGGACAATTTGGAGTCGCCAATTAACCTAGCATGTTTTTGGAATGTGGGAGGAAACCGGAGTACCCGGAGAAAACCCACGCATGCACGGGGAGAACATGCAAACTCCACACAGAACGCCATCATTTGATTTGCCGCCGCTAATAAAATACTTATTTAGGAGGCGCTGTTTCATCACTTTTTGCCGTTTTTCTTCAGATGTTGTTGAAGAATTAGACGATGTTGGCAAGGACGCCATGATCGATGTTTTCGTAGTCAAACCATCGCTGATTGGTTGATCGCGAACAAGAACGGGTGTGGGTAAAACGCCGACTGTGGTGCGGATCGCGGTCTAAATAAACGATTCTGATTGGTCCATTTCAAGATTTGCAAGGATTGGTTCGCAAATTAGCACCGGAATTACGCAGTCCGTGTTCTTTACCAACACCCAACAAGAACCGCTTTAAAAAAAAAAACTCTTCACAGCATGGCATGCCAAAGTGCAATTGCCCGACGGATTGGATTTACTTGCCCGAATTTTGTTTTAACTTGCCCCAGGCCATCGGTACATCGTTATTGTCGAGTCCTGTTTAGCGTTTATTTAATACTAACTTAATACGCTCATGCTGGTTGTTACCAGATTCCTCTTCCACTCCTTTGTGATGACATCACGTTTAAGGATGACCCACAGGTGCCCACAGATTCAGATACTTGTCCACTCTATCACCATTCATCTTTCTTTTAATGAACCGCAGCTCTCTAGTGAAGGCGGCACTTGTGCAGCCCTGTAGCGTGACGCTCCCACCATCATGCTTGGCTGCAGGCAACACAGAATTATATTGCTGGTCACTTGTTTTGCTATCTATGTAGACAATCATTGTGTTGAGTATTTTTCCGTGGATAGTATATAGTCCATCTATACCGCTTTCAAAATGCTTACATTATTAAAGGTTACCTGCTGCGTGACACACACACACAAGCCGTCCCTGCGGTTGGAATCCTCTGAGCATCCATGTACTCCTGCTCTGATTGAATAGCCAACATGCTCCAACACAGCTGGGGAGGCGAGATGTAGGCCGGGGCTGACAGCGGCGATGTGCTGCTGGGCTCCACGGGAGGGGGGGTGCAGTGAGCTGGCAAGCCAACAATGGGGTGTCGAAAGCAGGGGGGGTTGACAAAAGTGAGCCGTTTTTAAGCATGACCTGCTACTTGGTTTGTATGTGTGATGAATGCAGGGATGAAGCATTGGAGGCGGGGGGAAAGTATTACTACGGTTGCTGCAGTAGAGTTTATGGTAATGGTAATGGTAATGGTTTAATTTCATTTGAACATGCATCAGATTACAATTGAATGCATCACATAATCAGTTCACAGTTCCACATGTCCAAAAGGAGTAGGAAGTAACTGTTCCATCTGTTCACTTCCTGCCGTTCTAATATAATTTAACTTTTATTTATTTTTTTATTTAATTTATTTTTGTTTATTTTTTATTTATTTTATATTTATTTTATAATTTTTTTTTAATTTAAAATTTTTTTATATATTTTTTTATTTTCTTATTTTTTGTCATGAGGTGATATGACCATACAATGACATAATGGGTACCATAGTAACTGTCAACATGGTCATGGTAATGGTTTTATTTCATTTGAACGTGCATCAGATTGCAATTGAATGCATCACATAATCAGTTCACAGTTCCACATGTCCAAAAGGAGTAGGAAGAAGCAAAGCTTATTAAATCCTACCCCATCCATCTGGTACTTTTACAATCAGTAACTGTTACATTTGTTCCCTTCCTGCTTTCCTAATATATATTTTTTTAACTTCAGCTCTGATTTGCTGTTCAATGTCATCGAGGTCATGTGATAGTGTCACATACACTTTTGATTTGAAATGCCCCCACAGACAAAAGTCCAGCGGTGTCAAATCAGCTGACTTCTACTGCATATAATGCAATGGAAATATTCATATTCCATATCAAACTGCATGTTAGAGCTATGGCGTTAAATCGCAACATAGCCAAAGATAGTTAAAAATGGGGACGACAAAGGACAAAAAGGTTTTGGTGTCATCTATGTATGCGCATATTATTTGGGGAATCTTTCCCGAAACCTCCACAGAGGGTGTTCATTATCTGCACTGCTCCTCCACTAATTATTCTTATGGTTATAGGGGATAATTACCATTTCGCCGCCTAACATCCACGCTGCCTGCTTGGCTCAGAATCACTCACAGGGCTGTCAATGGCTGCTCTATTGCAGTCTCATCAGTCTAATTATAGGATTTCCAACTTGTGAAAACTGTGAATTCTCCCATTATGTCTCGTGATTGTGGCTGAGATGCTGAAAGTCAGCAGGAGCCTTTGCGTGCCGGGACTGTTAATTTAAAGCTTTGCCTTTAGCGACGTAAATCAGAAGAATTCCAATCTTGTGAACCAAAGGGAAGTTGTAAAAATAGAAGCGGGTTGGCTTCTCACTGTGTGTGCATAAAAAATAAATATACAATATATACAGTATAGATCAGGGGTCTCAAACTGGAGCTAGGGTCTGGGTGAGGCTGGGCCGCATCAGGTTAAAAAAAAATATATATATATGTAATCAAAAAAATAAAAATATAATAAAAATATGAATAAATATTAATTATATTAAATATTAATAAATGTATATATAATATAATAGTCTTCAATGCTTCTGCTATACCCTCCACTTTTTCAGTGCTTTGGTTCTTTGCAAAAGCTCTGATAAAACATTAAATTATAATAAATTCTAATAAATTATTATGAATTCATTTTTATTCATTATTAAATTATTAAATAAATGTTTAATGTTAATTTTATTTTTTGACACAAAATAAGATGGAAAAATAAATAAGCAAATCAAAAAACAAATGAAACAAATGAACAAATTAATTTTTATTAATTATTAAATTATTAAATACATGTTTAATGTAAATTTTTATTTTTCAACACAAAATAAGATGGAAAAATAAATAAGCAAATCAAAAAACAAATTAAACAAATTAAACAAATTAAACAAATTAAACAAATTAAACAAATTAAACAAATTAAACAAATTAAACAAATTAAACAAATTAAACAAATTAAACTTTCATATCAAGGCGGGGGCCTTAAACTAGCGTCCCACGGGCCGCATTTGGCCCGCGAGCCGTGAGTTTGAGACCCCTGGTATAGATCCACATGATTTCCCTACTAAAGATGATTAAATAGAAAACAGCTGTCACTTTTGACTTGTGCTAAACTTGGTAGAATGTGTCAAAGTGGGGTCACAGCCTGCAGCTGAGCAATGTTGTTGTCGTCTGGCGAAGCTTTAGACTCGAAATCGAAACAACCTCATCAGTAGACGATGTTCATAACTGCTCCAAAAAACAAGGAGCCGTGGCGCTGTTTTGAAGTCAGCAACAGCAAAGAGGGTCCAAGGGCCGAGGCTCTAGGGAAGGGGGGGGGGGGGGGAGGTGAGCCGGGTGACAACATGAATGGTCTGAGGAGCATGTGACAGACAGCCGGGTCAAGCTGGCGGAATGCGGGCCACAGAGGAACTCATGACGGATAGGATGCACGTTCTCTTTGACCCCAATTACTGGAGGTGTTTCTTTTCACCAGATAATCCACAACGTGCACGCTGACCCCCCCCCCCCCCCCCCCCCAAAAAAAAAACACACACACATACATACATAAAGGTCTTATGGGACTGTCCATCTGTTTCAGAGTTGACTGGCATATACTGTAATTCATACGTACAATATCTCACTCCTCTGGGAAGGTTGCATAGAAAATAACGTATCATTCATGAAATCATAATTTTATGGCGAGTAATGGTGAGTAACAAAGATATCTGAATGTGACTCTCGATGACCTCCATCTTGGACACGGGTGTCTGATGACTGGCCCGCCGACCATTTGCTGCCTGCTGCTCATGTTTCTGTAGCTCGTGGCATATTCATTCATTCATTGAATGGTCTGTATTCTGTATTCTGTACAGCTGCTATTCGGGCGAGAGGCGGGGTACACCCTGGACTGGTTGCCAGCCAATCACAGGGCACATATAGACAAACAACCATTCACACTCACATCGTGACAATTTTGAGTCGACAATTAACCTAGCATGTTTTTGGAATGTGGGAGGAAACCGAAGGGCCCGGAAAAAATCCATGCATGCACGGGGAGAACATGCAAATTCCAGAGATGGCCGAGTGTGGGATTGAACTCCGGTCTCCTAGCTGTGAGGTCTACACGCTAACCACTCGACCGCTGTGCAGTTGTGGTATATTGTTCATTCATTCATTAATTTTCTAACGCTTATCCTCACGGGGGGTGCTGGAGCCTATCCCAGCTGTCTTCGGGCAAGAGGCGGGGTACACCCTGGAATGGCGGCCAGCCAATCACAGGGCACATATAGACAAACAACCATTCACACTCACATTCATACCTATGGACAATTTGGAGTCGCCAATTAACCTAGCATGTTTTTGGAATGCAAAAATGCAAACTCCACACAAAAATGGCAGAGGGTGTGATTGAACTTGGGCCTCCTAGCGGCAAGGTCTGCGCGCTAACCACTCGACCACCGTGCAGCCGTGGCATATTGTAAAAATTAAAACATATTTTCAAAAGTAGACATACTGATATTAGAAATCACTGAAATGGTGATGTGTTCAGGTATATGGAAATCTGGGAGGTGACTGTTGTTTTCAAACTGAAGATAATCTCAGCGTCCGTGCTAGCATACCAGGATGTTTTTAATTTCGAACGAGATTGATAGTTCCATAGATAGCAATCTGGCGGTTGGAGTAAATTCACGTTTTCCTGACCTCCGTCTGTCTGTCTTTTCCACAGAGATGCTCATGGACTCCACCACAGCTACAGCAGAGCTCGGCTGGACCGTCTATCCGGTGTCAGGATCCAGTGACAACAGTGTGAGTGCCATCATTCATCCTTTCCAGCATCATTTCCACCAAAATGTCAAAGTCTTATTTTAGGCAACATGTGTGGTCGCCCTCTCCATTTTGTCAGCACAAGCTTGTGCACTCTTGTGTACTTTTCTTCAATCCCCGTGACAAATGCACTTCTTGCTCTGTGCCACTGTTTGGGTTTCTCACTCTGAGGTCAAAGTTCAACTCATGAGCCCGGCACCGAAGAATAAGCCCAGTGGGTGTCACTGTCATGTCCCTTTTATTATTTCGACACAGTTGTTGTTTTTAATATCATTTGGAAATCCATTGAGTACAGTCGTATATTGCCACATCACGGTTATAGCTCTGCAGCTTCACTTCATCACATTTTTTCAAAAATATATTATTATTATGAATAAATAATTCTGTTTCGTGGTTGAATACTAAATATTACGCTTTATTTAAGCAGATTTGATATATTTTAACCTAAATAAAAAATTTCCAAGTATTAAAATGATGGCTGAATGAACTAAAATACAAACATAAGGCCTGAGGAAGGCATATTCATATTGTAATATGCAGTATTTTCACTAGGTATCAGTAGATGAAACATACAAGTGGAATAACAGGCTTTTATTGCACTCACAATAATGATAATAACCATCGATCCTTTTTTTCTACGGGGATATTCTGGAGGCTGTCTTTGAGCTAGTGGTGGGGTCCTTGGATATTTTCAGGAATGCGGGATGAAGCCAGAGTACCCTCAGATAACCCACACATGGCGAGAATATGCAAATTCCACACAGAGATGTTCCAACGAAGATACAGTATGAACCCAAAGTCTCCTCAATGTGAGGCCAACATGTGGCCCTCATAATAATATCCATTTTCTCGTATCCTCATTAGGGTTGCGACGGTATGCTGGAGCCTATCCCAGCTGACTTTGTGTCACCAGCCAATTGCAATACTGAAAAGATAACATCAAATAATAAGAATAATATCAGCAATAATAATAATGTCTGTGTGCATTAATAAAAACTACATTATGAGGTTGCCTACAGCCACATGTGTTAATGTTTTTTGACCTGGTGCTAATTAACTTCAACGTGTATTCGTTTTCTGCTTCTTATCCTCATGAGGGTCGCGGGCGTGCTGGAGCCTATCCCAGCTGTCTTCGGACGAGAGGCGGGATACACCCTGGACTGGTGGCCAGCCAATCACAGGGCACATATAGACAAACAACCATTCACACTCACATTCATACCTATGGACAATTTGGAGTCGCTAATTAACCTAGCATGTTTTTGGAATGTGGGAGGAAACCGGAGTACCCGGAGAAAACCCACGCATGCACGGGGAGAACAGAGATTCCCAAGTGGAGAATCAAGAATCAAACCCATGTCTTCCCGATCTTATGACTGTGTGGCTAACATGCTAACCACTTCTGCAACCTTAATAATAATATTTATTCATTCATTCATTTTCTATACCGCTTATCCTCATGAGGGTCGCGGGGGTGCTGGAACCTATCCCAGCTGTCTTCAGAGAGGCGGGGTGCACCCTGGACTGGTCGCCAACCAATCACAGGGCACATAATAAATAATAAATAATAAATAATAAATAATAAATAATAAATAATAAATAATAAATAATAAATAATAAATAATAAATAATAAATAATAAATAATAAATAATAAATAATAAATAATAAATAATAAATCACAATCACAATATAATAATAATGATAATAATCATCATCATCGTAATAATAATAACAATAGTATATATATATAATAAATAATAAATAATCACAATAATATAATAATAATCATAATAATGATCATCATTGTAATTATAATAACAATAATATATATGTATGAATAATAAATAATAACCATAATAACAATATAATAATAACAATAATAATCATCATCATAATAATAATAATAACAATTATATATATATTTTTATATATATATATATATAGTAACTATAACTAATTACAGTTTTAAAATAAATACAGTAACACTGTAAATAAATAATAAAAAAAAAATAGGTAATGGTTTCAAAATCAGTCCACTCCGCCTCCTAAATATGTGTGATTAGCTTGTTAGTCATGTGTTGGGTTCTTACATCAATGATGCTGCTGTGACCCATTGAACCATCACAGACTGAAAGCTAAATAGTTAGCGTATGTGCGAGCCGCCAGAACGTGAACGTCTTCAGGCGATGGCGTTGTTTGATGCGCAGCATTTCCACCGAGTCTGCCAGGACTCTCATTCTTCCCGGCCACATGCAAGACAAGCCTGTGCGAATGGCGGGCCAAAACCAGCGTCTCTGCCTCGCTCGCTTCTTTCTGCACCATCACATTTCCACTTCTTAGGATGAGACCAAACCAGGGAAAACACGTAGTAGACTCATTTGTTGGAGACCTCCCAAAAAAACCCACTGCCAATTTGACTCAATTATTTATGCTTCTGTGGTTGGTAATAAAGATGGTTTGAATTAGCCCCCATCGTGCTATGTCTTGTTGGAACGACTAGAGAGCTCGCCGTCAATAGTTCCGTGATACAGCTTTAAAGATGTCTCCTCCATCCTGAGGGTCTGCTGTCGCCTTCCTGACGCTTCGTACGGCGCTTCCTTTCCTCTCGCCGCCTCTGGGGTCGGTCTGTAAACACACTAACTATAACTCATCCCCTCAGACCTCAAGTTTTGATGTTAATTACAATATTTCCGCATATTGTGGCCAGGAAGGCTTATTTACTCAACTGCAGAGAGTACAAAGTCTATCAGGTGTCTTTATTAGTGGTTGTTTAGTGTTCATTAACAGAAGACGTATGATTTTCCATAGATAATGACACTTCATTTAGATTATTTATCATTTAGTATAGAGTTTCCTTAACTTCCTTAACTGTTGTGTACCCTTGTAGAACCTACTCCTGCTCTTTAATCTGGAAATATGAAAGTGATTAATTGGTTAATTAATTTATAGTAAGAGGGGCGACACGGCACGGTGGTCTAGTGGTTAGTGCGCAGACCTCACAGCTAGGAGACCAGGGTTCAATTCCACCCTCGGGCATCTCTGTGTGGAGTTTGCATGTTCTCCCCGTACTCCGGTTACTCCGGTTTCCTCCCACATTCCAAAAACATGCTAGGTTAATTAGCGACTCCAAATATTCCATAGGTATGAATGTGAGTGTGAATGGTTGTTTGTCTATATGTGCCCTGTGATTGGCTGGCCACCAGTCCAGGGTGTACCCCGCCTCTCGCCCAAAGACAGCTGGGATAGGCTCCAGCACCCCCCGCGACCCTCGCGAGGAAAAAGCGGTAGAAAATGAATGAATGAATTTATAGTAAGAGACCCGGGTTCAATTCCACCCTCGGCCATCTGTATGGAGTTTGCATGTTCTCCCCGTGCATGCGTGGGTTTACTCCGGTTTCCTCCCACATTCCAAAAACATGCTAGGTTAATTGGCGACTCCAAATTGTCCATAGGTATGAATGTGAGTGTGAATGGTTGTTTGTCTATATGTGCCCTGTGATTGGCTGGCCACCAGTCCAGGGTGTACCATTCCACTCGCATAAGACAGCTGGGACAGCAACCACTCACAGGGCACCTAATAATAACATAACTTTGGAAAACCTCCGGTTCTGATAAAACCTCCTCTTGGGATGCAATGCAAAGCAAACCACAGCTTAAGCGCTTGAATTTAATCAGGTATGGAAGTCCTTGAAAGTTTATGGTTTTACGATAATGTGACTGAGCTTGTCCACGGCACAGCGAATTAGAACAAATGAAGCGTGATGCACATACGTAGCTCGTCTGGCGCAACAGGTTTCCTTCATCGTAGCAGCATGAGGTGCTTTACAGAAGCTATTCTTTTACACACGGATACAGTATATAAACTTTATGCCAGGTTCCACAGGCTCGGCCTGCAAGCGGAACACTTTGCGAGCTTCATGAAATTTATCGCTACATGACACCAGATAGTCTGCAAACACCATGGAAATCCAAACAAGTATGTGTAGAACCTGAAGTCAAAATGTTATGGCAGTTGGCGTGATTCAACTGTCGCTTTATGATATATTAGAATGTCAAATTAGTCACGTAGGAATTTTCCTTCCTGCGCCCACAAAGCTCATCTCATATGAATCTGGTCTTGCTTTTAATTCTGAAAAAAAAAAAAACGAAAAACGTAACCTAACCAGTGGAAAATGTGCATGAAGCGTGATTTGTCTCCGGGCTTAGTGACACCCACGCTGGCTAAGCGGTGCAGACATCATGTTTGCGCTATTGCATACTTGTGAGTGTAACTTAAGGAATGAAGTATGGAGAATTTTAGTTTTATGAATGTAGGGTAATTTGTTATATGGCCACACAATATTTTGGAAAAGTCTAAATTATGCAGTTTTTTATGCATTTTTTTTTTACATTTAACACAATCTTGATGACCAGTCCAGTGTGTACCAAAGACAGCTGGGATAGACTCCAGCATACTCTTGACTCTAATGGGAATAAGTGGATGAGTTTCACACCAACAGTTGAGTGGCGCGTCCAACATTTTAAAGTGCATGTAGAGCTAGATAAATGGTAATGTAATGGTTTAATTTCATTTGAACATGCATCAGATTACAATTGAATCAGTTCACAGTTCCACATGTCCAAAAGGAGTAGGAAGAAGCAAAGCTTATTAAATCCTACCCCTCCATCTGGTACTTTTACAATCAGTAACTGTTACATTTGTTCACTTCCTGCTTTCCATAATACAGTTTAAGGTTTTTTTTATGTAAAGAAAGGATTGTGGGCATGATAATGCCAGTTGCAATGTTTTAGACCTGGCATGAACTAGACAACAACAGTGTTTTTTTGTATAAACTAAGTAAAATGAAGAGAAATTTCTAATTATAAAGTTAATAAAACAGTAAAAAAAAATGGCTTTATAATGATTTTAGCGTTCAAAAAACAGATGACTTAATCTGTTGATCCACATGTCCTAAAGTACCAGCGAGCATTACAAACTTAAGTGGCCACTGCCCAGTGTGTTTTCTTCTCAAGTGGACCTACTAAGAAATGCCATGAAGATCAGGTCCGACCTCGTGACCCACTTGCCACTACATTCAAGTACCGTTAACAGCGGCCACTTAGAGAGAGGCGTGCCGCGGCAGGGAGCCCCAGAACTGGTCTCCTGGTTGGGCAGAGAAACACGGCGTGACGGCGTCTTACGGTTTGGTTTTAATTACAGCTCTATCGTAATGTGCTGTAAGGTCATAAATCTTCTCTGTCTCTAAGGGAGGAAGATGATATATACATAAGCAGAAAGAGAAATATTTGATTGGGCAGACATCTTTGGACTATGTTATATTATGAATGACCGTTGTAAAGTCATATCAATAAAGGCACAGAAGGTAATGTAATGTTAAAGTTATACCGCTATTATCACACATCTGTTGTTTTGACGCCATCCCAAGATATATTTCTTCAGTTTTTAATGTTGGTGGACCAGCCAGGACACCTCCCATGTTAGTGCCAATGTCTGTGTGCAGTGCTTGTACAACATAACTGTTCATTTTAAGATATCGATGACAGTTGATGCAATACTCTTTGCAGTTAAATGTAAACACGTGGTTATAATTAGAGAATTTACAGTATTTGTATTTACTACAGTGACACGTATACATGGTAATGGTAATGGTTTTATTTCATTTGAACATGCATCAGATTACAATTGAATGCATCACATAATCAGTTCACAGTTCCACATGTCCAAAAGGAGTAGGAAGAAGCAAAGCTTATTAAATCCTACCCCTCCATCTGGTACTTTTACAATCAGTAACTGTTACATTTGTTCACTTCCTGCTTTCCTAATATAGTTTACGTTTTTTTTCTTTTTTTTTTCTTTTTTCACGTACCAAAGTACGAGGTGATATGAGCATCCAATGACATAATGGGTACCATAGCAAGTGTCAATATAGTGATATATATAGCACATCATATCTGGTTCAAGACTCTTCATCCTTGTATTTAGCAAACATCAACTGCTTGTATTGTTTCTTGAATTGGCTCATCGTTGTGCATTGTTTGAGTTCCTTACTCAATCCATTCCATAGTTTGATTCCACATACTGAAATGCTATGGCTTTTTAACGTAGTCCTAGCATAGAAGTGTTTCAAATGTAGTTCTTCCCTGAGATCATATTTCTCCTCTCTTGTAGAGAAGTATTAGATGACATTTTTAGGTAATTGGTTATTTTTAGCCTTATGCATTATTTTAGCTGTTTTTGTGATTTTTGTGATTTTAGAAATAAGGAGTTAGTAGGTTCTTTGTAGGCGGCATTATGAATTATCCTTACTTATAATTTCTAATAATTATCCTTATATGTCATTTAAATTCCAGATGTGCATCAACACCATGCAATAAAATAAATGACATCTGCCCATTTGAGCATTTATGCTGCAAGAGAAAAAAAGATTTGTATATTACTTTACATAGCTGCATCCACCAATAATCCACAGTTGTCCTCCTCGGGGATATTTATTCCACAGAATGTTACACGGAAATATGTTTTTTACTATTGGGAGGAAAATAAATAATTTAATTTTCTCAGTGCAAGAACAATCAGAAAAAAATAACCACTATTTGCAGCCGAATAAGCCAATTTGTGTTCCTCTCCTCATCTGAGAGAACTTTCCCGGCTATGGCTAATGTGTGGTGACGTGCAGCACCAGCGCTACCTCCACCTTCAGCGCTTAAAACACATGACCACCCTCTTGCAGCACTCCTGAGCAAAAAGCTGTGAAAATGAAGACGTTTCTTCTAATTTCACACTCGGCACTTGATCGTTAGGCTCTTATTATGCCCCATTTGCTTCCCTCCACTGGCTGTGATGAAAGCGGTCCAAAGGGGCCGTGACAGGACAAAAAGGGGCCCTCCATCACAGCACATTTTGTTTGGGGTCTTTTTTTTTTCTTCCCCCAAAACCTTTCACCCCCCCCTCACACATTGCCGCCGCCACTGCTGCCCCCCCACCAGCAGCCCCCACCTGTCTCCGTATTAGTTTGGCTCAAACTACCAGTGTCCAAAGCTCTGCAGATGGTCCGCTCTTGTTTAATTGGCCCTCAGCTTCCCCACTGCTCTTCAAGCAAGTGGGAAGGTCAATGGCTGCTCATGACCTACCATGATGATGCGTGCCAGAAAAGGCCAGAAGATGACTTGATCCTTAAAATGTACAATTAAATCCTGGGGCATCTTGGTCACAGGATTTGGGACCAAATAAGTACTTCATTCAAGTCAGTATTTATTAGTAGTGTGTCACGCTTGGATAAAATAATGTTTGGTTTTTATCCAAGACTGCAGTAGTCTTGATGTTCCCTTTAGCAGAGAAACACCCCAAAGCGGAATGTTTTCACGTCCATGTCAGGCAGTAGAGATGGTGTTATTGGGGTCATAGTCAGCATTACCAGAACCTCTTCAAGGCCGACCGAAAGTCATGCTCCGTGACCTCATTGAACATCTCCCACCCAAGTTTTTGCCTCGACTACCACTGAAGCCGTGTGCTGTTTGGCCTGATGGTACCTGTCAGCTGCTTCAGGAGCCTCACAAGCCATCCATGCTGGATTGGAAGTCTTCTTCAGGCCTGACCTCTGGTGTCCGCCATTGGGTTCGGGGCCCGCCACCGACCGACAACGTTGCAGCTGCAGCTTGGTTGACTCATCAATGGAGGCACGGAATATGGACTATTCGGACTTAATATCCTGGTCCTCCCATTGAAGACTTGACGAGCGGTTGACTCTGACAGACGTTCCTAGTTTGGGTCGTTTGGGTCTCCCTGGTCATCCTCGACCGCCATCTAATCCAGGTAGTGATCAGTTGAAAACTGAGCCCCTCTCTTCACCCGCGTGTCCAGAACATGCGGTCGCAGATCTGATGATACGACTACAAAGTCGATCATAGCACTGCGGCCTATGATGTCCTAGCGCCAAATGCACTTATGGACATCGAACATGGTGTTTGTTACATGGGTACACTACATGGGTTCAGATCGGGGCTGCACGGCGGTCTAGTGGTTAGCACTCAGACCTCACAGCTAGGAGACCCTAGTTCAATTCCACCCTCGGCCATCTCTGTGTGGAGTTTGCATGTTCTCCACGTGCATGCATGGGTCGTTTTTCTCCGGGTACTCCGGTTTCCTCCCACATTCCAAAAACATGCTAGGTTAATTGGCGACTCCAAATTGTCCATAGGTATGAATGTGAGTGTGAATGGTTGTTTGTCTCTATGTGCCCTGTGATTGGCTGGCCACCAGTCCAGTAGTGTAGTATACCCCGCCTCTTGAATGAATGAATGAGTTCAGATCGGGGGAAGCCATTCCTGCCAATCCCGCCCCTCCAGGTCACACTGTCATTACCCACACGAGTGTTGAAGTCTCACCAGATGGAGTGGTCTCCAGCACCTCTCTGATAGACTCCACCCGGGTACTCCGAACTGCCGTTTGGCACGTGTGCACAAACAACAGTCAGGGCACTTTTCCCAACCCAGAATCCGAACTCTGGCTGGAGGTGAGTCCGACTATATTTCTTCGGAATGTCTCAACCTCTCACACAAGTTCAGGCTCCATCTCTACCAGAGAAGTGACATTCAATAATCCAAGAACCAGATTTGTCCGCCTAAGACCAGTTTGTCCTTTTTCTTTCACAGTGAGGTTGTTACCAAATATGTTCCAAGCCAGACAAAGCTTTTAAAGTTCCAAGCGCTCACTAAACGAATTAGTTTGTGTCGGTATTTGTATTACTTATGGCTGCAGGTGTCCTTTTGTTTAGTTTGGGCCTTGAAATGGTTTGGGCCAAACCAAGCATCACACTCACAGTGATTAATTAGGACATGGGAATAAAGAATTTGAGCTGCTCTAATTAGACAGAGAGTGTTTGATGGAATGCCAGTTTTTGTAACAAGAGGGCTGACTTTCCCTCCCCGACCCGTCAAAATGTGTCAGGGTCCTCGCTAAGTGGGCTCTAATTTGAGAAATTATATCAGCTGTGAAGTGGAGCGGGTGCAGCTGATGCAAAGCGGCTCTCTGGGGTTTAGAACACTCTGTTTTTTTCCCCGAGCTGAGATGTTGAGGTCAAGGTCGCGACCTGCTTGGTGGTTCCAGTGCATGGTGTTTAAAGTTGACGCCCTTGATCCGTGGCCAAAGGAGCCTGAAGGCATCTGGAGCTTCTACACAAATAGTCAAGTCTCACATCGGTGTGTAAAATGCGGAGCGGACTCTGTTTTTTGGAATCAATAATTCTTTATAAGATCTGTATATTCTCGACTCTGATGGATGTTTCTTAGCTTGCCTAAAGTGAAAGGAGCTTTCACTATGCCAGTAAGCCATTACAGTATGTGCTACCAATGTGCCCTATTTAGATACAAAGACGAGCGCTCACTCAGGGCACGACAATAACGGTTGCAAGGTCGCCCGCAGCAAGGAGAATGTCACATCAGGCTTGCAACATGGCCTTAAACATACAGATTTTTTTTTTCCCCCCAGAAGTGAGCCATCTTTTTTTAGTATAATATTTGCTCTAATTTGCAGAGTTGATGAGACATAAAATAAATAAATAGAATGTACTTTATGGCAAGTGGAAGTGATGGTAGGCATGACTGACCCACTTCCTCCCGACTCTGACGTAAAGCACAGTGACCTCAAGTTCAGCTTCTCTGAAAGATTACAGAGGATGTGAATTCACCAGTAAAAGCAACATTAAACATTAGTACTCAAATAATAATCATACTACTACTAATAATAATAATAATGATAATAATATATTGTATATATAACACACTTTACATCACAAAAGCAATAAAAAAGCCATACACTAATGTGGGTAGTAGCTATTTTAGATGCTAATAATATTAGAAATACCTAAATTGCATATGTATATTTAATCAAAATAAGCAATTTAACAAATACCTAATTTTTCATTTGTTCATTTTCTACCGCTTATCCTCACGAGAGTCATGGGGGTGATGCAGCCTATCTCAGCTGTCTTTGGGCGAGAGGCGGGGTAAACCCTGGACTGGTCGCCAACCAATCACAGGGCACATTTAAAAATTAAACAAATGAAACAATTAAAAATTAAAAAATTGAAACATTTAAAAATAAAACAAGTAAAACAATTAAAACAATTAAATTAAAATTAATAAAATTCATAGAAAAAATAATAAAAAACATTAATTATATTAGAAAGCAGGAAGTGAACAAATGTAACAGTTACTGATTGTAAAAATAGCAGATGGAGGGGTAGGATTTAATAAGCTTTGCTTCTTCCTACTCCTTTTGGACATGTGGAACTGTGAACTGATTATGTGATGCATTCAATTGTAATCTGATGCATGTTCAAATGAAATAAAACCATTACCATTACATATAGACAAACAACCATTCACACTCACATTCATACCTATGGACAATTTGGAGTCGCTAATTAACCTAGCATGTTTTTTGGAATATGGGAGGAAATCGGAGTACCTGGAGAAAACATGCAAACTCAACACAGAGATGGCCGGAGTTGGACTTGAACTCTGGTCTCCTATCTGTAAGGTCTGCGCGCTAACCACTCGACCGCCATACAGCCCGGATAGTGTAATCCTTGGTATCTGCTCTACCTTTGTTTCCTTGTTTATGTCTTTATTTCCTGCTCTCACCAAAAGTGTTGAAAGTGACCTTATCTTCTTGATCATACTAATGTGTGCAAGGTTCAAAAATGCGAAAAGGTCCAAGTAAACGTGCCAGCAAGACCTCCAGGCTTAGAAGCACAAGCTGGTTCTCATTTTGGTCCTATTTGAAGTGACTCTCTGTAATGTAGAGATGTGAGGTTTCCTCTGCACCGTGTAATCAATTTAATCACAACATTGCCTTAAGCTGATTACACACACATAATTACATTTTTCAAAGTGTGCACTACAACATGCGCATTATTACATCAGCAGGGGGTTTGTTAATAATGAGCACCATGTTGACCTTTTACTTTCTTATGAGAGGGATGCATTTCAGTATACATGTTCATAAAATAACTACTTAATTGGACATTTTTATATTTACCAGCTTAGTCGGATTTCACAGAAAGTTTCTAAAATATACTTATAAAGAGCGGACTGCATTTGTGTTGCATTCAAATTTGAGCTTGTGTGACCCCAAACCACACCAGAGTCCACTTACAAACGGACCGAGACCCTCACCGGTGTAACTGTAACCACGCCCTAAATGTTTCATTTTATGTTTCAGTTTAGTTTTATTCCTAATGAAACTAAAAAAAAAGGCGTTGTGTTTCTCCAACAGTGGGAGGAAGTGAGCGGTTACGATGAAAACATGAACACCATTCGGACCTACCAGGTCTGCAACGTTTTCGACAACAACCAGAACAACTGGGTGAGAACCAAGTACATCCGACGCCGGGGTGCGCAGAGAATCCATGTGGAGATGAAGTTCTCTGTGAGGGACTGCAGTAGCATCCCTAACGTTCCCGGTTCCTGCAAAGAGACATTTAACTTGTACTACTACGAATCTGATGCCGACACGGCCACCAGAACCTCGCCGGCCTGGATGGAGAACCCTTGGATCAAGGTGGACACCATAGCGGCGGATGAGAGCTTTTCCCAAGTGGACCTCGGTGGCAGGGTGATGAAAATCAACACAGAAGTCCGCAGCTTCGGCCCTGTATCCCGAAACGGCTTCTACCTGGCGTTCCAGGACTACGGTGGCTGCATGTCGCTCATAGCCGTTCGGGTGTTCTACCGAAAGTGCGCTCGGATCATCACAAACGGGGCACTGTTCCAGGAGACACTGTCGGGGGCTGAGAGCACCTCGCTGGTGGCGGCACGAGGTGTTTGCATCCCAAACGCGGAGGAAGTGGACGTGCCAATCAAGCTGTACTGCAACGGCGACGGGGAATGGATGGTTCCCATTGGACGCTGCATGTGCAAGGCCGGCAATGAGGCGGCGGAGAATGGCACCGTGTGTCGAGGTATGTTTGTGTCTATTAACTGTTTAAATTGTTAAAATAGTATAAAAACAAAGAGAAACGGACATCGGACACACTTAGCGGAGTTCTAGCCGCAGCGCCACTAAAGTGTGTGTGTAATTGTCATGATGGCTAAGCCTCCTCATCAGCGGCTGCTAATAAGGAGAAGCTCCTCCAGGAGTGCAGGCCAATAACACACACATGAGGATACTCAATCTGCCCCCCCACCCCCACCCCCCGCCCCCCAGCAGTGCATCCTCGCATAATTACACCAATCTGCTTGTTTTGGTGACCTCCATGTAAGTCATTCTGTGTCAGGATTTCAAACATCTCAGGGGTCGCCTTTAGTCACGCTGCTCTTTTTGCGGTAAATTGGATTATACACATGATTGTTTTCCGTGCGGCGGTGTAACGCCATATTATGTAATAATGGTGCAATATGTAATAATGTAAGAAATGCTCACGTCATTATGTAAAAACGCTGCATTTCGTAATAACTGACACATTTTGTTATAAAATTGTTATAAAACGCCGCACGTTGGATGAGTGGTTAGCATCGAGGCCACACAGTCAGCAGAATCTCCACTTGAGTTTGCATCCCACATTCCAAAAAACATGCTAGGTTAATTAGCGACTCCAAATTGTCCATAGGTATGAATGTGAGTGTGAATGGTTGTTTGTCTATATGTGCCCTGTGATTGGCTGGCCACCAGTCCAGGGTGTACCCCCGCCTCTCGGCTCCAGCATACCTGTGACCCTGGTGAGAATAAGTGGCATAGAAAATGGATGGATGGACAAATTTCACCGCATTTTATAATAACTTGTTACTGTTTACAAAATGCGGAAAAATGTATGACAAATGCCAATTTTGAAATAAATGTTGCTGCATTTTCCTCAGCCTCCCTGGGAAAGTTATTACAAAACAATATTATTATTATTATTATTATTATTAAAATATAAAAAAAATATTACAATTTTTATTACAATTGTTACTACAATTTTATTACAATTTTTATTACACATTTTATTACATATTGTAATATAACAATAACTTTCCTCAGCCTCCCTGGGAAAGTTATTACAAAATAATAATATTATTATTATTATTATTATTATTATTAAAATATAAAAAAATTTACAATTTTTATTACAATTGTTACTACAATTTTATTACAATTTTTATTACACATTTTATTACATATTGTAATATTACAATAACTTTCCTCAGCCTCCCTGGGAAAATTATTGTTATTGTTATTGTTATTGTTATTGTTATTGTTATTGTTATTGTTATTGTTATTGTTATTGTTATTGTTATTGTTATTGTTATTGTTATTGTTATTGTTATTGTTATTGTTATTGTTATTGTTATTACAAAAACTTTCCTCAGCCTTCCTGGGAAAGTTATTACAAAACAATAAATTATTATTATTATTATTATTATTATTATTATTATTATCATTATTATTATTATTATTATTATTATTATTATTATTATTATTATTATTATTATTATTATTATTATTATTATTAATAATAATAATAATAATATTACTACAACTTTCTTCAGCCTCCTTGGGAAAGTTATTACAAAACAATAACTTATTATTATTAATATTATTATTATTATTACAATATTCTAACTATAACTTTCCTCAGCCTTCCTGGGAAAGTTATTACAAAAAATAAATTTTTGTTATTATTATTATTATTATTATTATTATTATTAATAATAATAATAATAATAATAATAATAATAATAATAATAATAATAATAATAATAATAATAATAATAATAATATTACAACTTTCTTCAGCCTCCTTGGGAAAGTTATTACAAAACAATAACTTATTATTATTAATATTATTATTATTATTACAATATTCTAACTATAACTTTCCTCAGCCTCCCTGGGAAAGTTATTACAAAAAATAATTTATTATTATTATTACAATATTATTACAATAACTTTCCTCAGCCTCCCTGGGAAAGTCATTACAAAATGCAGTGAAATTTATTCCAAAATGTGGCCTAATTACATAAGGACGTGAAATTGTATTACATTATTACATATTGCACCATTATCACATTATGTTACAAGCATAAAAAAGCAGTTGATCCATGTCATATCCTGGGAGTGAAACCGCTGCTCCATCCATGTGGCTGGGATGTACTGACACCAGCCTAGACGCGTATTCCTTACACAAGCACACTTTGCCGTCACCCTGTCTCCGGGCCGTGAGTGAATATTAAAGCTTTATGAGAAAACGCATTATCTGTGTGAGTGTGGCCCGAGTGGATGTGAAGTCTTTATGCAATAGTCATGAACCTCAGCACGCTGTCTTATACAGAAACAGAGCTTAAATGTGTTTTTTTCTTGTTCCTTTTTTTTCATTTTTTTTGGGATGCGAAGCCGCCACTATTCGCTCAGCTCAGTCTTCCCCTGCCCCTGAAAGCCGATCTCACCGCTTCAAACCGCGGTTGGTCGCCGCCTCTGCCGCGTAATGAATTGATCCATGAAAGATGCGTCGTGGCCTGCCGATATTACGACATAATGAATTGATTTGCAAGAGGTGCCCTCGCAGGGTTTTTGGGAGGGATCCTCTTTCATAGCCGGATTACCGAGCCACAGCGACCGCACCGAGCACCCGAGATGAAAGCGACTATTTGTACTGTAATATTTATAACCCAAGCAAGCCGGTGCTTTGTCCCAACGTTCCCGCAGCTTAACGTACAATTATGGGTGTTACAATTAAAGTCTTGGCTGGATCCCTGGCAAATAATTATGTTGTCAGGAAATCTGTCAAAACATTGCTGTACAAGGGGGGGGGGTGCTTGCAACAAATTGCTGGGACCTTCCCTCAGTGATTGCCTTACAAGTGAGATTAGATTTCCCCTTTAAAGAAGTACACCGAGTGCCGTAACCACACCGAAGAGATTTCCCCTCGCGGCCTCCAGGGGATGGTGCTCTGAAGAGAAACACGGATTTGTGTTTGCCCTTGCCGCTCTTAGCATTCCCGTCACGTGGCTACAAAGGAGCCATCGTGTTCATGGATGGAATTGCAAACTTAACAATGCCCATGTGTGCCTTTTCACTGGAATTTCAGCATCTTTGCCTGGGATGTTGTGAGTTCAAGGATCCCAAGAGTGGGAATGACGCTCATTTTATGGGCGAGATTCACATCATGGTGACAGTAAACACAGCAGAACTGGACGCAATGGAAAAGCACATTTCAAGATCACTCATTTCTCTTTCGGCTACGCGGTGGACGAGTGGTTAGTGTGCAGGCCACAAAAAAAAAACCTTAAACCATATTCGGAAAGCAGGAAGTGAACAAATGTAACAGTTACTGATTGTAAAACTACCAGATGGAGGGGTAAGAATGATTTCAATTGTTATATGGATGGAAAATTAATAAAAATTAAAAATTAAAATAAAAAAAAAAACTTAAATTTTATTTGGAAAGCAGGAAGTGAACAAATGTAACAGTTACTGATTGTAAAACTACCAGATGGAGGGGTAAGAATGATTTCAATTGTTATATGGATGGAAAATTAATAAAAATTAAAAATTAAAATAAAAAAAAAACTTAAATTATATTTGGAAAGCAGGAAGTGAACAAATGTAACAGTTACTGATTGTAAAAGTACCAGATGGAGGGGTAGGAATGATTTCAATTGTTATATGTATGGAAAAATAATAAAATTAATAAAAATAAAAATTTAAAGAAAAAAAAAAAAATTATATTAGTAAAGCAGGAAGTGAACAAATGTAACAGTTACTGATTGTAAAAGTACCAGATTGAGGGGTAGGAATGATTTCAATTGTTATATGTATGGAAAAATAATAAAATTAATAAAAATAAAACATTTAAAAAATTAAATAAAAATAAAAAAAAACTTCAATTATATTAGGAAAGCAGGAAGTGAACAATGTAACAGTTACTGATTGTAAAAGTACCAGATGGAGGGGTAGGATTTGCTTCTTCCTACTCCTTTCGGACATTTGGAACTGTGAACTGATTATGTGATGCATTCAATTGTAATCTGATGCATGTTCAAATGTTTGATTCCCTGCTCGGGCATCTCTATGTGGAGTTTGTATGTTCACCCCGTGTGTGTGTGTGGGTTTGAGGATTAAATAAGCTATTTTATAACAGCAAATTGCAATCGAATTTGCCAAAGCGTGTTACATTTTGTGCATTAAGTCTAAATGTGGACCCAATCCAGATTTGACTCCTCCCTATTTTCATTCAAATTGGGTGTTATTTCACAATCTGATCATTTCAAACAATAGGATTTCTCAAATTGCAAGGTAATTATAATGCAGATGAAAAGAGTCAACACGTTCAGATATACTGCCATGATATGGAGAATAGGATGTGAAGAAAATTAAATCCCTATTATTGAAATCTCTCCATCTGGAGAAGATTTGAAGGAACGAAATCAACGCTGCATCCTACACAATTCCACACAGCCTCCTTTATTTCCCCGGGTGCTGCTGTCTCATAATGGCACCTCTAATTGACTAACAGCACACGAGAGGGTGGGAGGTAACTTGCGCTGATGACTGGATGATTGTCTTTTGTGTTGGAAGATAAAGAAATGCAAATCAAAATCGCCCTTCAGACTTTTTATGCACTGTGTAAAAAAATAAAATAAAAAAAGTGAAAGACAGTTGGTTCAGCGACGAGACAATAGACCAGATTTTAGGTGACACAGTGCGTTCTGGTTTCTGTTCCGGTTGCTGCATCTCTGGACTACAACATGCATGGTTGTGAAATTGCATATGAGTACTTTTGGCAAAACAAACAGGTGTGTGTGCGGTTAGTCATTTAAACGATGTTGACAAGAGAGAATCACATCAATCACTGATTAGCATGACGTCTGTGCGTGTGTGTTTGTGTTTGTGTGTGTGTGTGTGTGTGTGTGTAGCTTGACGACAAGCCAACATTCAGCTTGGCTGCTGATGGCTTCACGCATGCAGCCTCTGCCAGGCCTTGTTTGTATTCAGATCATTTGTGAGACTGTGACCTCTCTGTAGCACTGCTGTCCAAGTGCAGGTGTTGCTGGAGTGCCAACAATAGTAAAAAAAAAAAAAAAAAAAAAAGGGGTGGGGGGAGTGAGACATCTTCCTGGTTAAAATATCATTTATGTCCACAGTTCAGGATTATTTGATATGTGGATTATCTAGATCTACATGGCAAATCTGTTACTGTGTAAATATCTACACTTGCAGTCAAACTCTGTGGAAGCTAATCTTGGATTGGGAATTGGGCCAGTCTTCACTGGAAATTATGGGCTATCCCTTCAAATTCATTCCTTCATTCATTCATTTTCTACTGCTTTTCCTCGCAGGGGTGCTGGAGCCTACCCCAGCTGTTTTTAACATGTTTTTGGAATGTGGGAACAAAACCTGGGGAAACCCGGAGAAAACCCACGCATACACAGGGAGAACATGCAAACTCCACACAGAGATGGCTGAGGCTGGACTTGAACCCTGGTCTCCTAGCTGTGAGGTCTGTGCGCTAACCACTCGACCGCCATGCCGCCATCCTTCATATTAGAACGTACAAACTGCAGGACATCATTTAAAAATAAAAATGTGCAATAATACATTAATAATACATTAATATGAATGCAATAATACATTAATACTGATATAGAAGAGACCTGTGCAAAATAATTTTAGTATAGTAGTTATTATTGTGTATTAATTATTTAGCATTATTAATAATTGTAATTGTTTTAATAGCGTTATTTTATCAAAATAATACATTTTTAGGGCTGCACGGCGGTCCAGTGGTTAGCGTGCAGACCTCACCGCTAGGAGACCGGGGTTCAATTCCACCCTCGGCCATCTCTGTGTGGATTTCGCATGTTCTCCTTGGTTTTCTCCGGGTACTCCGTTTTTTTCCCACATTCCAAAAACATGCTAGGTTAATTAGCGACTCCAAATTGTCCATAGGTAGGAATGTGAGTGTGAATGGTTGTTTGTCTATATGTGCCCTGTGATTGGCTGGCCACCAGTCCAGGGTGTAACCCGCCTCTTGCTTGAAAACAGCTGGGATAGGCTCTAGCACACCCCCTTCCCCGTGACCCTCGTGAGGATAAGCGGTAGAAAATGAATGACTAGAAACGCCTCATTTTAATGATTACGCCCTTTCTGTACAAAATAACACCATCGAGAGGCATCGAGGACAGCTGGGATAGGCTCCAGCACCCCCGTGACCCTCGTGAGGATAAGCAGTAGAAAATGAATGACTAGAAACGCATCATTTTAATGATTACGCCCTTTCTGTACAAAATAACACCGTCAAGAGGCATCAAAGACAGCTGGGGTAGGCTCCAGCACCCCCCTACGACCTTTTGTGAGGAAAAGCGGTAGAAAATGAATGACTAGAAATGCCTCATTTTAATGATTACGCCCTTTCTGTACAAAATAACACCGTCAAGAGGCACCAAAGACAGCTGGGATAGGCTCCAGCACCCCCTACGACCTTTCGTGAGGAAAAGCTGTAGAAAATGAATGACTAGAAATGCCTCATTTTAATGATTACACCCTTTCTGTACAAAATAACACCGTCAAGAGGCACCAAAGACAGCTGGGATAGGCTCCAGCACCCCCTACGACCTTTCGAGAAGAAAAGCGGTAGAAAATGAATGACTAGAAATGCATAATTTTAATGATTACGCCCTTTCTGTACAAAATAACACCGTCAAGAGGCACCAAAGACAGCTGGGATAGGCTCCAGCACCCCCGTGACCCTCGTGAGGATAAGCGGTAGAAAATGAATGACTAGAAACGCATCATTTTAATGATTACGCCCTTTCTGTACAAAATAACAACGTCAAGAGGCATCAAAGACAGCTGGGATAGGCTCCAGCACCCCTTACGATCTTTCGTGAGGAAAAGCGGTAGATAATGAATGAATGAATACATTTTTTTACAACTAAAAGGCAGCTTGAGACTCTGAACTAGGCCGTATTCTAATACATAAGATAAAATAAAGTTTAATCAAAGGCAGATGAAAATACTTGAAATGTATTTTGGCAACTTAACCAGTCTTGGGAACCTCACTCCATTTTCCTTTCAGCTGTCTGTGGATTAGATACTGTATGGATGTACTGCTCTATTTACCATATTTTCTATTATTTTTTTGGTTGTAAGTCTAAAATGATGACATTACATATGCTTCAGTGGCTGTGACGGACACGGAGAACCGCCTGAGCAGATGCTCATCTCTGCCAGTATTTGGCTGCAGACAGGCCAGCACAGGCGATATGACATAAGTTCAGCATCTTCTGGTGACATGACCGCCACGGTGTCGAATTCTGGAGTGACAGCAGGCAAAGCAGTTAGCGCTTAGACATGTCCTTGAGTCCACGGAGGACCCTGGAAACATTCCCCGGCTTTTATTCTTTCTTCCACACTCTGATGAGATTTCAACATGGCCAGGTGTTTTTTTTCTCTCTCTCTCTCTCCGCTGTCAGTCAGTCTTTCACTGTCTGTTCTGCATCTTGCACACATCCATACTGAGCCTGACAGCACACATTCTCTCCTGGATCCTTTAACTTGAAGTGAGTGCAGAAAATCCCGTAGCGGCACACATATGTGCTGCTACGTACACACACACACATACACACACATTGTAATGTTTTATACACGTGCACATATACTTTATCATGCTCCTTTTCACGGCCCATCCATCATACGTTGATGCGATAACGTGGCCTGTCGTCCCCACGAATCACGCCCACCCTCCTCCACAACCCTAAAGATCACGGCCTGTTAAGCCCCTAACGTTTTCCACATGTTCCCGCACACACAAGTCGTGTTCTGCTCCATAAACCAAAGCGAGGTTCACCCTCCATGTCACACGTTATCCCACACCATCTTTTGCATCTCAGGTTCCGAGAGGACATCCTTTTACACATGATCAGTCATCTTATTTGCCAAAGAGGCTCCAATGCGGGCCCCTGTTGCTGGGTCGGATGCCAATCCATGTCTCACCCTAAAGACCCGAGAATGAGGACGCCTGATAGCATCAGACAGTGGGGTGGTGTTTGTGAAGAGGAGAAATGTTGGGTGACAAGCCTGGAAACTGATGGTTCTGCTTCATGAAGCCTGGACAGACCATCATGAGAGCTATTCGGTTCCATATGTGCCTTTGTCCAAACATCCACATTTGCCCTCTCAGAGGTCCAGGACTCAGGTCTGCTTGAAGAATTCATCCCTCCCTCTCGGCCATGGAAGGCTGATTGATCAAGCATGTGTCTGGATCAAAGATGGGGAGCAACGCTTTAGAACGAAAGTCTCGATCTTGAACAAAGCCAAGGGGTGGACAATGTTCCAAATATTTTTGGAGTTGAGTTTTGAGTTGGAAGACTCACTTTAAAATCAAGGACAACTTTTAAGAAGACATTGTTTGGAGTGGGCTGTAGAGGTAGCTCTTGACTGGTTGCAACTGAAGCTCAAGTGAAGTTCTTTTATCGTGTTTTTAAGATGTATCTTCACACTATGTGCAAATCATAGCAAAAACGATGTTGCTTCATATCCATACGCATCAATCTATTTTTTCACCAATCATTTCTGTAAGATTTTAGTTGTAAAAATGGCCTCTTACTAGCCCAGGATAGCCATAGCCTCTGAAAGGCAGACCTTTTACCAGTGAAAGGCCAACCATAATTCCCCAATGAGAGGGTGAGGTAATTTATCTAAAAGGTGCCATATTTACACTTTCAACATCCTTCCTTTAGGTTACAAAAGCCTTTCAATATTACCACACTTAAGTAATGTACTTCGGAAAAAAAAAAAAATCCAAAAACACCTTAAACTGTATTATGGAAAGCAGGAAGTGAACAAATGAAACAGTTACTGATTGTAAAAGTACCAGATGGAGGGGTAGGATTTAATAAGCTTTGCTTCTTCCTACTCCTTTTGGACATGTGGAACTGTGAACTGATTATGTGATGCATTCAATTGTAATCTGATGCATGTTCAAATGAAATTAAACCATTACCATAAGTTCCAATTTCAATCAAGGTGATCATATGCCTCTGACCTGCACTCACATGGGCGCGCCCCGACCAATCACCTCAAAGGGTACACCATGGACTGGTGGCCAGCCAATCACAGGGCACATATAGACAAACAACCATTCACACTCACATTCATACCTATGGACAATTTGGAGTCGCCAATTAACCTAGCATGTTTTTGGAATGTGGGAGGAAACCGGAGTACCCGGAGAAAACCCACGCATGCACGGGGAGAACATGGAAACTCCACACAGAGATAGCCGAGGGTGGGATTGAACTCGGGTCTCCTAGCTGTGAGGTCAGCGCGCTAACCACTCGTAAAAGTAACTAAAAGTAACTAACTAAAGTGGCAATTAAGCAACTTAAATGGCAAACAAATACAATTAAAGTACTAACCAGAATGTCTATGTGTAAATAACAGAAACCAGAGTGTGTAGGTGGGGCATACACCTTGATTGGCAGCTCCCTCACAATTTCATTTGGGTCCTCTTCTGGGATTATCTGACTGAACATTTTACTGCCAGTTCCAAGTCTTTAGTGGAACCGACGACAGTCCGTACTTCAATTATTAGCCTCGATTCTCCATTGCAGGCGATCACCACGGAGTGTGAAATCTGTAGCGTCACTCACTGCCAGACAGACAGTTACATTCTACATCCTGTCATCGACTTCTTAAGCGTCACCGCAGTATTCTAACATTAAGTGTTTTTGATCCAGCCTGCATGTGGATCTGGACGTTGCACCAACGCTTCTAGTCGAGCACCTTCAATGCATTTTGACTTTTCAATTACTTTAGTTTTTTTTTTTTTTTTTAGGGGGGGGGCGTGACAGGTTTTTCATAAACCTCTCTCAGTGTTGACATCCAGATGGGCTGGAGACAGACTCATTGATGTTTGTTGCCTTCACTGTTCAAGACATTTTAGAACTGACATGCATTTGTATTTTTGTGCATATGCAAGAGATATTACTTCCTGTAGTTTTTCATTCATTTATTTTCTACTGCTTTTTCCTCACGAGGGTCGCGGGGGTGCTGGAGCCTATCCCAGCTGTCTTTGGGCCAGGGTACACCCTGGACTGGTCGCCAGCCAATCACAGGGCACATATAGACAAACAACCATTCACACTCACATTCATACCTATGGACAATTTGGAGTCGCCAATTAACCTAGCATGTTTTTGGAATGTGGGAGGAAACCGGAGTACCCGGAGAAAACCACGCAAACTCCACACAGAGATGACCGAGGGTGGAATTGAACCCTGGTCCCCTAGCTGTGAGGTCTGCGCGCTAACCACTAGACCGCCGTGCCGCTTCCTGTAGTTTATAAAAAATGTGATGTTCAACGGAAACATCTCCCAGCGCACTTCCTTCGTCTTATCCACTTGACTTTGTACGTTACGGCCATGAAGGTCAAGTATTCCCAAACAGTCGGCAACGGAAAAGAGAGATTTCAAGCTTGGCTTCTCCTCGAAACCACCACCAGTCCCGTTGTGTTGAGTTGATGTGTGACGGTGGGCAATCCCGACAATCCCATAATACGCTGTTCATATTGTATTGTTAGACTCTAAACACTATGCTTATTATCGTGCTTGGAGTTTGCATTGGTGTGAGCAGATGGATCCACATTGAGGTTTGTTAACAAAGATTTGTTTTCTTGTCCCGTCAACAAATATCTCATCGGCCATCTGCCCGCAAAACCAACAACAAAACAACGAGTTGATAATAAGATGTTTATGTCTTTCTCCGTTGGATTCTGATGTGTTTTCCAGTCATTTTGTCAACACAGCTCTGTTGTGTTATTGTTAGCAGTAGCAAATATTCCCACACCCCCGGTGCTTTGTGTTGCTTGCACTCATTTACCTCCGTCATTGAGCGGGATGAGCACACTTGATGCTGAGCAGGACAACAAGATTGGCTCCAGTGACCTGGTTTAATTGTGGAAGCCTGTTTGAGGGGGCGGCTGGTGGCGGCGGCGGCGGCGGCGGTGGCGAGGGGGATGGTTTTTTTTTCCGTTGCTGCGGGGAACAACTCTGCTTTGTAAATGGACTACTTACAGAATCTGGATGTTAAAACTTTTTTTTCTTTTACTATCCCCCTTGGGCAGTTACTATGCTAATAAATAACTCAATTTAATGAGGCTGCCTCGTTCTCTGGTGGAATTCCCGGGATTTCAGGGAAAAGATACGCGTTGACATGATGTTCATTCTTGTATTCTGTTAAAGAAGAGTTCATCCAAAGGATAGATTTGTTTTTTAAAGCACACTCTGGGAGATGAAAGGCATAGCAGAAAGTGCCGGAGTAATCCTTATCTATTCAGTCCTGATATTCCTCACGGGAATTAGTAGTAGCAGAGCTTCACGTATTGGGAATAATGTTCCACCTCTCCGCATAGAGGTCTCTCTGCTGTCATTGCTGCTGCTTTCCCCACAGGTTGTGCTGTAAAGGCCGCAGGGAATCTTCGTTTAGACTCGGTTTTTATGGAGCTGGAGGAGGTGAGAGCAAAGCTAATAAGAAAGTTGCATCTCGTGACATTTAAAGTTGTACAATTATGGGATATCAGGGACATCATTCATTCATTTTGGTGCTGGAGCCTATCCCAGCTTTCTTTAGGCGAGAGGCGGGGTAAACCCTGGACTGGTCGCCATCCAATGTGACGACCTGTGAGGTGTCTTTGTCTTAAACTACACACTCAGATATTTGTCTTCTTGCACAGTTGTGTAGCGTTTTTCTGTCCTTGTTAGACCCAGTTTGTGCTGCTCTCTGAAGGGAGTAGTTAACAGCATGGTAAGAGATTTTTGTTTTAGTTTTAGATTTTTTTAGATGGCTTTTCTAATCATCTATTAGCCTTATAAAATGATGAACTTGGATTAGCAGCCATACCAGGAGATTGATGCAGAGGACTGACAGTTGTTGATAATAGGCCTCTATGCAAAAATGTACATCCTTCTTTGAAAATCATCTGATTCATTTTTAATTGTTTGTGAAATGGATAAAAATGTTTTTGAAATGCATGAAAATGTGTTTTTCCTTGGAAAACAAAAAAATTTGCAAGTGATCCCAAACTTTTGAGTGGAAGTGTATAGACAAACAACCATTCACACTCACATTCATACCTATGGACAATTTGGAGTCGCCAATTAACCTAGCATGTTTTTGGAATGTGGGAGGAAACCGGAGTACCCGGAGAAAACCCGGGGAGAACATGCAAACTCCGCACAGAGATGCCCGAGGGTGGGATTGAACTCGTGCGCGCTAACCACTTGCCCGCCGTGCAGCCCCAGGGACATCATTTACTTATAAATTTCTTTATTTAGTTAAATTTATTATGCATTTAATTGTTCTTTCCCATTTTTCCACTTTTCTTTCCATTTAAACACGGGAAGTAAACAAACTATCTGTAATTACTGAGATATGAAGAGGGGGTTTGATTTAATAAACTCGGCTACTTCTGTGGAATTGTGTATAAGTATAACCATTTGTTATTATTATGTATGCTCCAAACTATTAAAGTATGGCAGAAGTATTGTGAATCCGGGAAAAAGTTTAGAGACACGAGGTGCCAGAAGCATTAGAGTACTTAATGTCAGAAACTGATCTCTTCTACAGTAAACAGCCTAAACAGAACATCATGTCCAGAAGTCCTCAGGGCCCATCTTGAACCAGTCCCCACTGAAGCCTGGGAAATGCACACTTCCTGCCGAGACCAGTGTTCTGGATTACCGCAGCCATCTCAAGGCTGCATGGTCTCCGCTGAGTATTTCAGCGGTTCAGTCAGCCCTGCCTCGATGCACACCAAGAGCGCTGCTCGATTCCCCGCCGGCTCTTCTCAAAATGATCATCCCTTCTGCTGTGAGCTGTCTGGAATACATTAGTCACGGTTATTAACGAGATTGTTTTGATGCCTACTTCCTCTTGTCTTGGATTTTGGATATGCTCCGCTGTCAAAATAGTAGTGATGATGGCTTAAATGGGATTTTTTTTTTCTTTTAAATGCCAACTCAGAGACAAATCTACAAAGCTTAAAAAGGAAGAGTCTTAAAGATCGTGCATAACCTTTCTTAACCACGCGGCGTGATGGTATGCTCTTGGCAAAGTACTTTTTAGCTCTTTCCTCTTACCAACACATATGATGACTCTACTGAGGTTTGCTCGTAAAAAGTGGTAAAGGCAAAAATGCCTTAGAAAGGACAAGGAGATGCTCATTAAAGCGTCTGAAGAATGCATGCACATATGTATTGACAAACTTTGGGATTCAGTAGCAAATTGTTCTGTTCATAACATAGTCATTCAAATGGCTTGGTCCTTTTGATATACGTATATACGTATGTATTCATGTATATATTTTGGGCTTGAGCCCTTTATATTCCGGATGCTCTTCCTGACCAATGAATACCGATGATGCCTACTAGTGGAGATTCAAACCCAATGTGTCCACTCCAAAGTCCAGAACACTAACCACTACACCACGGTGGGCTCATAGGGATTCAGATGGCGAAATTCGATATTTCAATACCACCTCATTATCTGACTTTTTTTTTTTTTGCACTTCCACGTTTCATGGGTGCTGGAGCCTATCCCAGCTGTCTTCGGGCAAGAGGCGGGGTACACCCTGGACTGGTGGCCAGCCAATCACAGGGCACAGACAAACAACCATTCACACTCACATTCATACCTATGGACAATTTGGAGTCGCCAATTAACCTAGTATGTTTTTGGAATGTGGGAGGAAAACGGAGTATTATTATTATTATTATTATTATTATTATTATTATTATTATTATTATTATTATTATTATTATTATTATTATTATTATTATTATTATTATTATTATTATTATTATTATTATTATTATTATTATTATAGTAATATGTAAATTAAAAAAAATACCCTATGACCTTAATGCTCTGATTAACACCTCTCATTAATATCCACTGTTTGGTTTACAAAATCAAATAACTGCCAATCTCTAATTAGTATCGTGGCAAAAAAACATGTGCATTAACGACAGTGGCTGTAGGCAACCTCTGGGTATCGTTTTTATTAACTCACAAGATGGCTGTAAATCGCTGTAAGTATCTTGAGTGTTCAACATCCAGCAGCTTGCTCTACTTCTGCATGCTGTAAAATGTTGGTTTGGCTAAACAGCTGTTAGTGTGAAACTCATGTTAAACGTTACCAGATTTTTAGATTTGAACAGGTCTTTACCACAATTACAACATCGGTCCTGTTGCTGCTGTGTTGTGCAATGCGGTCTCAGTTCGTTAATAAATGTGCATTGTCGTCAAAGAGGGTGACATATTCAGTATAAATGATGAAAAGAAGATGGATGATTGACTTGGACAGGATAAACGACGGCTGCGATAGAGTGACCCTCTGTAAGGCTTGGGGGGGGGGGTTTACAAGGCTCCTAAAATACTTAAATAAACATTCTTAACCTCCAGCAGAGCCAATGTGTGGATGTCAGTCATTCCTTGCCCTGGCTCGATAACTCCGCCTTGTGACCTTCTTGCTAAATATAGCGCCTTGCGTATTGATTTGGGGACGCTGTGCATTCAAAACGTGCCTCCGCCATAAATGACCTATTTTAACAGATTGCTGGCAATTATGTGGCTTGTCGTGTACTCTTTTATTCCAAAGCTGCGGGAGGAAGCAGATGTGGTTGGATGCTCGAAGCAGACACAACACAGCTCTTTTATGGGGCCAAGAGACAGTCATGTATTTATTATAGCGTCTTGACAACATACAGTCACTACACATGTATCTTCTATGCAGCCCCCCCACCACCAAGCAAGCAAATTCATATTAAAGCATCGCTTAATTCATTCATCACTGCGATGAATGGAAGTGTGACTCTCCTCTCCCGGTTGTCTGAATCCTACACAAAGTTGTGAGATTACCAGGATCACGCTGTAGTCACATGATTAGGAATGGCTCAGTCACAGTGCCGTACCTCGCCTCTAATAAAGGGCAGCAATAGGGAAAGCAGCCAGCGAAAGCTTGGCAAAGAAACATTTAATTCCATCTGTGTGGACGCGCTGCCAGCAGGCAGGCTTCCCACCTCTGAGTGATTGGCTATGATTCCACTTGTGCCTCCAACATGCTTCGTTATCTGTCAGCGTCATTTTTTTTTGGAGCCTCCACAGGTCTCTGTTGTGTTATCTACTGGTTTCAGGAATTATGTCATTTCACGGGGAAACCAAAATATATAAAGCAAGTTATACTTAAAAACAAACTTTCCTACTTATGATTTTACACCTTCACTGATTATCTCTAATGCCTGCTCTTTGAATATTTTATTATTGAAAAGATTTATTGGTTTATTGAGAATTTGAATGTCACCCACTTCAAAAAAAAATGACTTTTTAATGATCCTCCAAATGTAATAAAAAATATATTTAATCTATCATTCCACATTTGTTTGCTCCGCTATTGAGAGAAGAGGCATTGAAACAGTCACTCATGGACAAAAATTTTTAAGAACTCGCTAATTTTGCCGGCCTTAAAGGGATAGTTGTGATTTTTTGACATGAAGTTTTATGACACCCCCACAAAGAGTGAAGTCCGTCAACAGCGACTGAGCTGTGTCCTGAGCCGAGTTCTGGTCATGAAGTTCATGATTTTTTTGTCTATATGTGCCCTGTGATTGGCTGGCCACCAGTCCAGGGTGTACCTCACCTCTTGCTCGAAGACAGCTGGGATAGGCTCCAGCACCCCCGCGACCCTTGGTGAGGATAAGCGGTAGAAAATGAAATGAATGAAATAGTTGGAAAATTAAACAACAGCTGAAAAACATAATGAAGTAAACATATTAAGAGAAACACATTTTTTTAATGAGAATAAATGAGATAATGAGAATAAACTCAATAATATGATGAAAATATGTCATTTTAGTGGCATAGCATTTAAAAATGTCAGAAAATTTCATTTTTATTTTTTTTAAAAAACAAAATAAAGTTGTAATATAACAGGAATAAAATACAAATATTAAATAATATAATAAATTAATAATATTAATATAATATTATTATAATTTAATATTATTGTTATATAAATATAAATATAAATATAATAAATAATATAATAATAGTCTATACTATTATATAGTATAGTGTAGTATGTATACTATATGTATATAGTATGTATACTATACATAATACTTTTATATATAATAATAATAATATATAAAAGTCATAATATTCCAAGAAGAAATTTTACACACAATTTTTTTAATGAGAATAAACTCATAATATCATTAAAAAATGAATATTTAGTGGCATTGCATTGAAAAATGTAAGACAATTTTTTTTTTTTAATGATTACGCCCTTTCTGTACAAAATAACACCATCAAGAGGCATCATACAGTCAAAAATGATTATTTTAATTACAGAAAAGCATGCTGGGAAGTATGTAATCTGCCCCTCCCACAACTCCAAACTCAAATATTGAGAGAATGAGAAATTTTAAGCCGGAATGAAAAATATTTTTAGGAATGCTCATTGTCCCCACTCACACCGATGATGCATATGTGTGTGTTTTTGGGGGGGAATTTGTCCTTTTTGGCCCCTTGAGTTTAAGTACGACACCCCTGTGTCTCCGTGGAAGTTCCCAAAGAGACCCAGTCATATTCCTATCAGTGTCATTCCTAAGAAGAAGTCCCATTGGCTCTCTTTCCAAGGACTGCCACAATCAGGTCTTTGTGAGTCTGGCTTCACTGTCATCTGTCTGGTTCTGCTGATATGGACCATGTGCAGATAATGTGGCCCAGTCTTGGACTACACTAAGCGCCAGCTAATTGAGCTTGTCCAAGCAGAACCTGTTAGTGTGCTGATAAGAAGGTATCTTACCCCTTCAGAGGCCCCTTGTGGTGCAGGATACCTTTGTGGTTGCTCCATGAAGTGGAGTTACCCAGTATCTCCATCTAGGTTGACCAAAGTGTTAGAAAGTCAGGGTTGACTTAATACGGAAAGCATTCTGGATGGAGAAGATCATCTCTATCGTGCAAACTCTGAACTTTGTTGATGTCATCTTAGAGAAGGTCCGATCTGCAGCTGCAAATAAGACGATATATCCGTAATTAAAGACGTATGTCTACGGATACAAGTGAGGTTTCTCCCATGTTCTCAAACCTTCAGGTTGTCAAGCAACTGCTGTCTTTTGTCTCCATCTCTACCAGACCTGATAACATGTCTTTTATTACTCCCCCTGTCTGACAGTCCCGAACCCTCACATTCCCCGAACCCACACCCCACACACACCATCTATTTGGTATTCAAGCCACGTTCAAACATGCGTGGAGAATTTCTGCACGCAGCATTTCATCCAAAGCCTGCCATGGACGGGGATTTCAGTCTGAGTAGCACTGACGTGACCCCCACTAGCCTCCCTGCCATAATCCCTCTGCCTCCAGGAGCCCAAAACTAATCTGCTGCAGCCTCCTCATCACAGCCCTTCACTCCATTCCAGGCTACTGCAGCGGCGCCGCTTGCGTTTATTTAACCACCGAGCGCCGTTTTAACGTCACCGTGCTCGTTTACAGGCGTAAACGTACATTTAATAGTTCCTCTGAATGAATTGCTGATGTACAGTAAAGCCTAACGGATGCACTTGTAATGATTTATGCAACAGTCATCCAGATCCAAATACACGGCAGCCCTTCTCCAGAAGCTACAAGTGGAAATATGAGTAGTGGAATGCGCCACGTGTAAAAACTATAGGTGGCTTGGATTTAACATATGCATGTGCAAAAGAATTGACAGTACTACTGTAGATCATTTTAGTCAAACTAATAATATCTGGCAAAAATATGCGACACTCATGGATTTACACTATATAGTATACCTTGGACCCGAAACTAGGAATGAAACCTAAAATTTTATGTAAAACACTATAATGTCGAAACAAATTTCATTAATTCGTTCATTAAAAAAAAAATAAAGGCTTTGATTGTCATACAGGTGAAAAAGCACATTAAAAAGCATATTAAACTTTTTCAAATGATTTACACTGATTTTTTTTCTCAAATTTTGGTAAAATTTCTTCTTGGAATATTATGACTTTATTATTATATTATTTATTATTTATTATAATAATAATATATGTATTATAAAAATATAATATAAAATTATAATAATATTATATATTTATTATATTATTCAATTTTTTTTATTTTATACCTGTTATATTACAACTTTATTTTGTTTAAAAAAAATAAATACAATTTTAAATTTTTTAAACTGCTATGCCACTAAAATGAAATTTTTTCATCACATTATGAGTTTATTCTCATAAAAAAGTATTGTTTCTCTTAATATGTTTAATTTTCCAACTATTTCATTCATTCATTCATTTTCTACCGCTTATCCTCACGAGGGTCGCGGGGGGTGCTGGAGCCTATCCCAGCTGTCTTCGGGCGAGCATCCAATCAGCATCCAATCATAGGGCACATATAGACAAACAACCATTCACACTCACATTCATACCTATGGACAATTTGGAGTCGCCAATTAACCTAGCATGTTTTTGGAATGTGGGAGGAAACCCACGCATGCACAGGGAGAACATGCAAACTCCACACAAAGATGGCCGAGGGTGGAATTGAACATGGGTCTCCTCGCTGTGAGGTCTGCGCGCTAACCACTCAACCCGACTCTATAAAAATGGTAATGAAAAAAAAAACAAAAGAAGGTAGTTTTTATAGTGTTACTGCTTTTGACAAGACAATTAGCTATGCTAAAATGCTGTTTAAAACAACACTACTAACATATTTTTTAATGACAGTAACTGCATAAAAGTCATTTTTTCCTTTGTTTTGTGAGAGGAAAATTAATCTGAATTTTACCAACATAGTAGTTAATCTAGATAATCACTCGACCGCTATCATTCATTTCGGAACAAATCACTTCAAACAGGAGGAGTCGGGCTTATGTCCTTAGGGTGTAAACTCAGCAGCAGCACGGTTGCCAAGGTAACTGAGGGCCTCCCATCATCCTACCCCCTCCTGCATTGGCCCATTCCATCTCTGTATGTGAGCTGGGTACTTAAATTTAGTGACCTCCCGGGTCTGGCCTGAACAGCCTCCATTGATTTGGACAAATGGAAGCGAGAGCGAGCAGCCAAGGCCTTCCTGTTTCGGGGTTAAGGATGCAGTCAAAGAGGAGGAGAAGAAGCAGATGAATATCTCAGGGATGCCTTGATTTAGATGACTCAACCGCACGTTTAAAGGCTAATTAGTCGATCTCTTCACTTGGTAGACATTTTCTAGCGGCTGTGATTGAGCTATTAAATGCGTTCGGCTTTTAAACGGCATCCATTAAAGCCTCCTGGTGAATCTCATCCCAACAATAGTAGACAGGTAATAGGAGGGGTGTTTTAACGTATAGTACGTTTCTGTTGTGATGCATTCAGGTGAAATCCTGTTTTGCTTGTTGTGCTCCTGTGCCATGTCAGCGTTTGAATGCTTCATGAGATAATAAGTAATGCTTTGCAAAATTGTACACGTTGCAAAATGCTGCCTGGTTTCATGTAGTTATGGTTTTGGAACAGTTCGATAAATTGCCTCGATAAGTTCCACTTTGAGTTCTGTAGTCATTACTTGTAGCCTTCCAGAAAAAGCAAACATAAAAGCCAAAGAACAAGCATAGCACACAGGGAGTACTGATGTCATACATAATAATTTGAAAGGTCCCATATGACCAATACCTAACCATAATTGTTTTATGGTGTTTTTTTGGTAATACAACATTTATGTGTTATGTTGTGGGGGTTTTTGCACGCTAATATTGTCTAGTGACAAATAATTATTGTGAATTATTGAACTTTTTTTGTACAATAACCAAGCAACCAATTGTGAGAACCAGCCGAGGGATGAAGGTATTTGCTCAATTTTGCTAGCTAAAGATAAAAGCTAAAACAAACACATACTCTCACAAATACAGACAAAAGATACTTTTACACGCCCCCACACAAAAAACGACTAACGTGACAACTGAAACATCGAGTACGCATATGACAGCTTGCTTTGCAACAAAGGAAAAGCAGAATGTTCCAGACGCCTTGATGCCCCTGCTAAGGAAAAGATGCGAACAAACGAAAGCAGAAACACCATGAAAGAAGCGGTTCAAACAAGGGCAGTGACGAAACCTGATTGGTCCAGGACTCCGGCCTCGAGTGTATAAAAGGCCGGGCTGGAAAGGAAGGGTGCTTTTTTGCAACTGCGCTGTAATAAGGCCCGCTTATTTGTAGGAATACAGGGACTGCAGATAAGCCCGGACGTCTGTATTAGGTATTATATTCTATAATTTGGTTCTTTAAGATTCCCTTATCCTCTATTTGAAACCCACTAAGAGTCCTCGGGGGGGGGGGGGGGGGGGGGGATTTCTACAGGGAGAACCTAATAACCTCCTCACATGTAAATCCTGTGTCTTCAGTGAGATGTGCATTTAGACTGGTGGTCTACAGACCGCCAATGACACAATTCAGCACCAGCTGTTTCTTGGCTTGGCACTCCCCCATCCCCCTTCAATCCACCATCCACCAAGCACACCCACAAGAAGAAAGAAAGGCTCCTTCAGCCACACCCCCCCCCCCCCCCACACACACTTTATTTGAGATGTCCCGCTCTTGTTGCCACTGGCTGGACAACACGTTAGACACCCATTATGCCACCTGTCTGTCAGTTCGACTGCACCTCGGGGAGTCTCAGTCACGAAGTTCGGGGGGAGGTTGGGGGGGGGGGGCTGTTGCTTGCTGCTGCCTTTGTTTGGATTCTGTAAGACCCGCCCCCTAACTGCCTGCACTCTTCCCTACAAACATAGCAGACACGCCATTGCTTCTGTCATATATTTTATAGAACTACGCCCCCCCCCCAAGCATAAAGACCACCACTGCTGCCCCACCCTCCTCTCCACTGTCACCTGTCCAGATACAGAATAATGGCTGCCGCCCCACAGAGGGAAGATTGAAATCAGCGGGAAACTGATGATATTTTATGAGTCCTGGCGGTGAAGTGAAACCTGGATCAATCCCGCTGTGTGTGGGTCAGCGAGGTAACCGCTCCCTGACTCCGCCTCTTTCCTCTTTTTTGTCCTTTTTGTACCCCCGTAATTTCAACACAACTTTTTCTCCAACTTAAAAGACCAAGTTCACGTGACTTATTGATTTGTTGTGGGAACTTCATTTTTTTTTTAGGTCAAATAACCAAATATTTTTGGTTGTATCAACAATGTAAATCAAGTAATGTCAACTCATTTTCAAATCAGGTTAACAAATTATTTCAATTAATTTCAATTTTTAGACTAAATAAAAAGTGAGTTGAGATTACTTGAGTTCTATTGCAAAATAGATACAACAAAAATATTTGTTTATTTGACCTAATTAAGAAAGTTCCCAAAACAAATCAATAAGTCACGTGAATTTGATCTTTTAATTTAAAGAAACTTAGTTGTAAATTGAAATTACCTGAAATAATTTGCTAGATTTAATCAAAATTTTAAGGCAGCGAGGTTACAATTTTTTTTAAGTTGAGTCAACTTGGATTTTTTTTTTTTTACAGTGTATAACCTCTAGTCAGGAGTGTACTCCATTAACAAGTACACTTTTATTCTTCAGTCTTTGTCTTTGGTACAATGCATAAGAAATAAACGTTAGCCCTGCACTGTATCGTTGTACAGAACCAAACAAAGCACACTACGTAATGCTGACTAAATATCTGTAATTTGATAAAAATTTGCATGGACAATAAATTCCATGCATTCATATCATTTATAATATTTTCACATTGTTTTTTACATGTCAAAGTATAATTGTTCTCAATAAAAAGTATTCTTCTTTATATTTTTTTGGGTGTCTGGAACATATGGATCGGATTTAAACCGACATGCCTCTACTTAAATGAAACCAGCAAAGTAAAAGAAGTTTTATGTGTACACGCAAATACTGAAAACTGACTGTTTTAGCTTTAGTTTTTGTGAAAGATATCCAAAACAGTTTGTGTGCGTGTGACAGGTCAAACGTTAAACGTTGTGTTTATGTGGACAACGTATTCAAGTAGGATCGTTTTTCCAAGTACCGTATGTCACTGCACATCAGTGGGTGCATCTTTCCAGAAATACTTGTCAGTGCACCCTTGGGGGGAGGGGGTAACAGGTGACTTCATATTCTAGTCCTCCGCACTTCTTTTATTTGGCGCGAAAAACGACCCCTGACATTTGATGAGAGTCCAAGTCTCTTCATTTAGCCGTCCTCGGCTGGAAAACAGGGTCCACGCTCCAAGGCTGAGTTTTTAACCCTCCTTCTGGACCCCTCCCAACATCGGCCACCGTGCAAGCACAATGACTGATGCATGTTGTGACAGTGAAAGTCTCTGGTGTCTGCTCGCGTGTTCAATATGAGCGTCAGAGGCCTGTAGAGGGTTTAAATTGCCATTGTACAACTTCCACATGTGAAACTGGGGCAAGTGTCTCCAATGCATCCCCCTGACAAAATAAAGGTTCAAAACACAGGGAAAAAGATCAGAAGATGCTCTAGGGTCCAAGACAAATGGAATCAAATACATGTGGCAGGCAGATTCATCTTCAAGCAGGCAAACACTAGACAGTAAGTGTTTCACCCAAATGCTACTGATGATAAATAAATCATGGATTTGCTGTCTGGATCCACACCAAATTATTATTTGGGATTATTAGGGAGGCAACGGAGCGTGATTTAAATTGTATTATTATAAAATTCAAATTTAAAATAAAAATAAAAATAAAAATACAAATACAAATACAAATACAAATACAAATACAAATACAAATACAAATACAAATACAAATACAAATACAAATACAAATACAAATACAAATACAAATAAAAATATATAATGATAATGATAATGATAATGATAATGATAATGATAATGATAATGATAATGATAATGATAATGATAATGATAATGATAATATACATATAATGATAATGATAATATATAATGATGATAATATATAATGATAATATATAATGATAATATATGATGATAATGATAATATATGATGATAATGATAGTATATGATGATAATGATAGTATATGATGATAATGATAATTTATGATGATAATAATACATAATGATAATAATACATTATGATAATAATGATAATATATATTGATAATGATAATAATATACAATGGTAATAATAATAATAATATATAATGCTAATAATATGTAATAAAAATACAAATAAAAATAAAAATGCTAATGATAATATATAATGATAATAATAATAATAATAATATATAATAACTATGTGTAATAATAATAATATGTAATAATTATAATAATATATTATTATTATTATTATTATTATTATTATTATTATTATTATTATTATTATTATTATTATTATTATTATTATTGTTATTGTTATTATTATTATTATTATTGCTGTACAACATCTCTTGCACAACAGCACGAGATGGAGGTTTTTGCATGATATTTTACTTTGCTTTGCTGCTATATTTTTGATATTTTTGCTCTACTGCATTTGCTATTTGTACCTTATTTTATTTGATTATTTTACTTTACTATACATATACTACTTTACATAATTCCATTCCCCTTATTTTTTTGAATCCTGCATGCCCCCGTTTTTTCCAAATCTGTAAGCTGCTGGATCTGTGAATTTCTCTTGGAGATGAATAAAGTATCCATGCATCCATCCATTTCTGAAGTGGAAGTGATGTAGGGACTCGGCTTACTTGGATCTACATGTCCATATGCAGATGAGTGAAATAAATCAGAATTGAGCACTTAGGCCTGCAGTGTAAATCCAGCCTCACGCAAGCAGTCACAGAGTTTGAGTGAATTAATTACCCGGAAGAAGCTCATTTGGTGTCCTGATTACTGAGGACGGTGTCGTATTTTCAAATTATGTTCCATTATCTGCATCAAGTGACACCCCCCACCCCCCTCCGCTAATGATCAGTCATTAAAAATAATGGAATATAAGCTGTAGCCCTGACAAGCTCTCCGTAAATGGAGTTGAACAATGACAAAAGGCCACGGCTCGTGCCACGCCCCGGCCATCTGCGGGCTGCCCGCTCTGCCGCCACCCTGATTGGACCTCAACATCCTCCGGAGAATACGCTGTCATCTATCAGCCGGCAAGGAATGGTGCTTTATTCCATCTTCAGGTCTGGAATCTCGTCTGTTTTCCAACACCGTGTGCATATGTTGGCTCACATGCCTGTAATTTCCCCATTCCACATTTGTCTCTCCCGTCTCCCGTCTCCCATGGCCAGGAAAGACATGGGGGTTTGGTGGGTGGGAGAGAAAAAGGAGTTCTGTAAAAATTCCAGATGTTATTGCATTACTCCTGAATGGCTCCACTGATACTCCACTTTCATCTCGGCTTCCTCTCTATTGACAGATGGTAGTTATCACACACTATGGAAATACTGCCCCCCCCCCTTCCCTTTGGTGTTTGAAAAGACCTGTTGAACATCACGAGAGCTTTGCGACCACATCGGAATAATTCATCGAAAAACTCTCCCGAGGCTAAGTCCTGGAAGTGAAACAGAGAGTTTTACGTTGCTGGATGATGTATGGAATAAATGCACTAATTAAAAATTATGATTTGAAAATTGAAAAAAATGAAACAAATTTAAAAAATATATTATTTTACAATATATATCAAAAAAACTTAAACTATATTAGGAAAGCAGGAAGTGAACAAATGTAACAGTTAGCGATTGTAAAAGTACCAGATGGAGAGGTAGGATTTAATTAATATTAAATAATTAAATAATTACATTAATTAAATTAAAATAATTAATTTAATTAAATAACGATTACATTAATTAAATAAAAATAAAATAATAAATAAAAATAAAATAATAAATAATTAAATGTAATTAATATTAAATCCTACCAAAATTAAATTAAATTAAATTAATTAAATTAAATTAATTAATTTGCTTCTTCCTACTTCTTTTGGACATGTGTAACTGTGAACTGATTATGTGATGCACTCAATTAATAATCTGATGCATGTTCAAATGAAATAAAACATTACCACTACCTTCAAATTAATTTTAGCAGAACAGAGAAACGGTTATGAAGTACCAACTTAATTAGCTGTTTATCTTAAAGATGGCCTCATTTCCCATTACTGTTCAACTGCAATGGGCAGTGGGTGATACTGCTCACCCCCACCAGTCACTGAGAATCACTGATATAGTACACAGAAAAATGTTAAGCTGCTAAACTTGCCTGCCTGCACCACTGTTAATGCTGTAATTCATGGCCCAAAGTTAAGAAGCTCATGAAAAATAAGCCCAGATGCTGGAAAGTAATGTTGCACCTTTTTTTTTTTGCATGACCAGTATTTCATTAAAAAGCTTTCTAACCAGCTCCGTGTTGCTTTATGTCCATGTTAATATCATCCCTGGAAGTGGTGGAAGTCGGGGGCCTTATATGATACATTATACGTAAGCCCAAAAAGAGGTCACAGGGTTAATTGTTATCGGCAATGCGTGTAAACAGAACACATGTTTTTGTTGTTAAAGGTCCCTTAGTATTTCAAATATACTTTTTAATGACGTTGTAACATTAATAAGCACTGTTTTATGAGCATCAAATATGGGAAAAATCTATTATCTCACATCTGTCTGAGATGTTTGCAGTTGAATTTTTTGAATTGATGATACCGCCTTTGAGTTGGTATCATGCGCTCACCCAATGTATACGCTCATCACTTTGTAAAAAAAAAAATTTAAAAAAATGTAATCGGAAGTTTGATAATTTTAATCATCAGTCAATAGCTTAACCATGCATGATGTTAAAATAATTAAATATATAAATAAATAAATAAAATATGAGTGCTATTAAGACACAGTCGTGGGAAAATGCTATGCTATTTATTAGCATTAAATATACAGACACAAAAAATGGTATGTTCTCAGTCGGCCCAACTAAAAGCAAAATCCAGTGGCTGCAGAAGACTTTTGAACTCACTGCTGACTTTTAGTTTTGCTCTTGCACTCCGTGAGCCTCCAAGGAGCCTGCACCCTCGGGTCCCATTTCCCAGGTGTCCCACATTTCCTGCTAATCTGCCTCTGCTCACTTTGGCTGCTAATGTGCCTCAGAGGAGACTGCTGAGGCCGACTGGGACTGTGAGCTCTGTGACAGCTGCATCAGGAGAAGCTGTTTAGGGACGAGAAATCACAGTTTCAACTTCCGACTCATCACGTCTGCTCTTGTGCATCTTATGTTATCTAATGCTTACATACGCAAAGTAGATTCACATCACATGAAGCAAGATGAGGATTGTGGTGCTAAAGACACAAAAAGCAACAGTCTAGTATCGAAGAGATCGACAATTTTTGGCACAGTAGCCACGTTTACATCAGTTTTTCGCTTTCCGAATGACCTTTCCGAAAGCAATGGTATACATGGAAAGGAATATTCCAATCTCTTCTCTACATGCGCCGCTATAATCAAACAGAATAGTCAGTGGGGCATTCGCAGTAAAACGTAAACAAGTTTTTCTTTGACTTGTTGGAATAATACCATATTACCAGTTTTTCGTTCGTCCAGTCTTGAAATTAGTTTGGATCAAAAACAAACTTTCCGCAGCACATGTTGGCCTCCATTTTTAAAACTGAAGAAGGTCTGGACCTGCGTTTTACGTCATATCTGAGCATTCGCTGAAAGAACGCACCCGGGATAAATTTAAACAGGAAAAGATCAAATTCAATCTTGCTAATATTTTATAATTAAACTCGGGACATGTTTTATATAGATATATATTTTATTTTCTAATAAAACTGGACTTGTGAATGGCGTATAGAAGTGTTTAGATTGGAGATGGAGGTAATGCACACGAAAGCTGCTTGCCAACCGCCAATAAACAACAGAAGAAGAAAAACACGATGAATAAGAACTTTCCGTTTGAGCAGGTTCAAGATACCTCAATCGGATTGGGGAAAGGAATATTCCACCCCCATCCGATTATATATTCGTTCGGATTGGCACTTTTCTTTCGTAATGAGGTGTATACAAAGGTTGCATTATTTCTGTTTGAGCAAATAAACCGAATGGAATTGGAATATTTGGGTCCGTGTATACGTGGCTAATGTTTTAAATTCTGTGAAATGATTTAACTGTGCTGTTCCAATTAAAATCAGTAGGCGCACATAAACATGCAGGGAATCAAACGTTCCCTGCCTTTTGGTGGCCAGCATGACAAAATTCTGCATGTCAAACCCTGCGCTTTTGCCGTGTTAAAATCAGTTCCAATGACAGCGTTCTGCTTGGGAGCAGCTTGATTCACACCTTGCAGGTCAATAGCACTCGCCCTCTTTCTCAGCTCGCAGCGGGACCAACCTGCAGACCTGCTGACTGCTGCAACCAACCTTGAAGCCAAAAGGGCGAAATGAATATCTCATTTGTGTGCACGCTTGTGTGTGTGTGTGTGTGTTGGGTGAGGTGATGCTAACACCAGTTGTCGAGTAGCTTTCAGTCGAGCGTGACTGAATTAGACGATGGCAGGATTGGGGTCCTAATTGAATAGAAAAGGTTGCAAGCTCCTTTTTCTTGTGGAAGGGAGAGTGGTAATGATCGATAACACAAACACAACGCAGTGTATGTACACAACAAATACAAAAAACATATACTACATATCAGCATATACATTTTCCAGTCAGCATATGATATGGTCCATGTCTTGTCGTGTTATTAACATACTACATGAGTACAACTGTGTTCTTAACGTGTATCTATCAGAAAATGTCATACTAGCATTCTTAGCTAGCAAAATGGCAGCTGGAACCAGACATTAAAAAAATCATGTGTTAGTTTTACATGTATGAAACACCTTCACAGAAGACGTGACAGCTCCCAAAGACACAATGTAGCAGTGAGATCAACACCTTCCGCATCAGCACCACCTTCATTTTATTTTGTTATAAGTTTATTCAGTATTGTTTTTCACCTTAATTCATCAAAATGTTGGCACTTGAAACTTTCATTGGCTCCATTTTGGTTTTACTACGGTGAAGACTTGGTGGTGTCTCGCTGCCATATCGTCTCTTTGGGAACGTCACGTCAAGAATCACATTTTCCGTGAAGTTAAAAGTGACCTTAAATTCATTCATTCGTTCATTTTTTACCGCTTATCCTCACAAGTGCTGGAGCCTATCCCAGCTGTCTGAGAGGCAGGGTACACCCTGGACTGGTGGCCAGCCAATCACAGGGCACATATAGACAAACAACCATTGACACTCACATTCATACCTATGGACAATTTGGAGTCGCTAATTAACCTAGCATGTTTTTGGAATGTGGGAGGAAACCGGAGTACCCGGAGAAAACCCACGCATGCAACGGGAATAACATGAAAACCACACAGAGATGGCCGAGGGTGGAATCGAACTCAAGTCTCCTAGCCGTGAGGCCTGCGCGCAAACCGCTCATCCACTGTGCTGCCTTTTTATTTGTAAATAGTTGCATCCAAAACAACAGTGTGGACGTATTTTTTTTCAACCCAGAAAAGAAAAAAAAAATCCCGGTAGTTTCCGTGTGGATAGGACCTAATTGTACTCTCATAAAAGCAACATGTGTTTCCATCGGCTTCTCTTCTTCCCAGCAGCAATTAAACCTACACTTTTATAGCAAATTGATGCCCAAGGTTGTTGTGCAATGTTCACAAGAGACTACAGTAGAATTCTGGGAAATACCCGCCACCCGAACACACACATACACATACAGTACACACACATACACATACAGTACACACACATACACACATCATGTGACGCTGGGCATTTTCACTGCTTTCAGCACTTTTTTTTTCTGCAGTGTTCACAAAAGGTAACACCTCTGATCCACACTTTCACCCCCACCAGGCTTTTCTCTTTCACACCATGACCGACACACAAATACACACACGTAAAGTGGAACCAACACACATACACACACACACCTTGCCCGTCTTTGTCTCCCTTGTGTCTTACTGTGTGTCCATTAAGTTTTGAGGAAGGAAGGCTTGAATCTGACCGTTTTGTTAAAATAGGAGTTTGTGCCTTACGGCTATGACAGCATTGGTTCTGTTGTTGCTGTGTTGTAAAACATACCGTATTTTCCGGACTATAAGTCGCACTTTTTTTCATAGGTTGGCTGTTCCTGCGACTTATACTCCAGAGCGACTTATAAATGAAAAACGTGTTACATAAACACTGGACACCTTTTCTGTTCATGTTTATTTTTTGTGTAGCTGAATAAGCATTGTGTTAGCATATCTTACACCTATTCAGCCTGTTCTCTATTCTTTTATTGTTAGAACTTGCCTTCCAAGAGGACGTAATGTCTGTTTTGGTCAAGTTATTTAAATTAAATGACCCGCAAAAAATGTGACTTATACTCCAGTGCGACTTATGTATGTTTTTTTCTACCAAATTATGCATTTTTGGCCTTGTGCAACTTATACTCCAGTGCGATTTATATATTTTTTTCTACCTATTTATGCGTTTTTGGCCTTGTGCGACTTATAGTCCAGTGCGACTTATGTATGTTTTTTTCTACCTAATTATGCATTTTTGGCCTTGTGCGACTTATACTCCAGTGCGACTTATGTATGTTTTTTTCTATCTAATTGTGCATTTTTGGCCTTGTGCAACTTATACTCCAGTGCGACTTATGTATTATTTTCTACTTAATTATGCATTTTTGGCCTTGTGCGACGTATGTATTTTTTTTCTACCTAATTATGCATTTTTGGCCTTGTGCGACTTATACTCCAGTGTGACTTATGTATGTTTTTTTCTATCTAATTATGCATTTTTGGCCTTGTGCGACTTACATATACTCCAGTGCAACTTATGTATTATTTTCTATTTAAATATGCATTTTTGGCCTTGTGCGACATATACTCCAGTGCGACTTATGTATTTTTTTTTCTACCTAATTATGTATTTTTGGCCTTGTGCGACTTATAGTCTTGAAAATACAGTACAATACCTCATGCACCCCAAATCATGACTTTTTACAAAAATAACATTCGCTAAATTTGAATGTTAATACTTTTTGTATAACTAGTAATTTCTAGTTAGAACATACTCGATCTAATATTTTTATTTCTCCCCATAGTGTTGTTGCTCAGTGCGTGCACACACACACACACACACACACACATACATACGAGGACCAGGTGGTTCCAGCTGCAGGTCTCATCTCCAGCGTGTCATAAATCTCCCCGGCTGTGAGAGCCAGGAAACCTTTGAAACAAAAAGGAGCAAATGAGCTGCTGTAAAAATGTGATTTGCACCCTGACTCACAGTCGTGTTTCCATGCAGTCAGTCTAGTAAAAAGCCTAATGAAAGAGCTGGCGTCACAATGTGTTATTAAAAGCCATAAAACACCAGCAGCGTTAAAATAGGTAAAGTTTGTGTGTTCATGTGTGTTAAGATGGAAATAATAATAATAGGTTTTCTTACCGTGATAGGAATGAGAGAGGAACATTTGGTCTGAGAATATCAGGACCTTTTCACTCAACCAACTTTTGAAATGAAAAGTGAAATATTTATAAATTCTTTAAAAGCTGTTTCCGTGATGTTCTTCTTCCCTGCGGCTGCTCTGACAGCACATCTGTTCAATGAAATCTCTTTGACAATGTCTTTTTTTATTAAACGCACTCACAACAAAAGAGGAACTGTCATTAGGGAATATTCTTTACATAATTATTCCTTCCGCTAGGAAGATTTCTAAAGTTGGACGAGACATCCGACACGGGCAAATTCAAAAGACTCCAGCGTTGCAGACTGGGACATGCAGACTTAAACCTCTGATGGGTTTTTTTTTTTAATCACCGCCTAGCTGCATGTGACATCAGACAACACTTCCAATCTGTCATCTCGCCAGGAGGGGAAATTACCCCTCAAATAAATGACAGAGAGGTACGCATCCTTTTAAACGGGATTTGATGGCTCGGGAATCATTGTTTGGACAATCACATAAATATTGTAGACTCCGTTTTATTGACACCATTACTGAGTTAGTCGGGTAATGATAAGATAATGTTACATGTTACAACAAAAGGTGGCTAGAAATATTTCAATATTGAACAAAGCAAAATTTCAAATTTCTGATTCTCAATCAGAAATCACTCCACACTTTTTATTGTTCTCTACCATATCTTACTAATAACTATAAAAGCAATCTTCACTCGCTAAATGTACTGCAAAAAAGGCCAGTAAGGATAATTCATAATGCCGCCTACAGAGAACATACTAACTCATTATTTCTAAAATCACAAATACTTCAACTTGCTGATATAGTTCATCTTCAAACAGCTAAAATAATGCATAAGGCTAAAAATAACCAATTATCTTAAAATGTCATCCAATACTTCTCTACAAGAGAGGAGAAATATGATCTCAGGGAAGAACTACATTTGAAACACTTATATGCTAGGGCTACGTTAAAAAGCCATAGTATTTCAGTATGTGGAATCAAACTATGGAATGGATTGAGTAAGGAACTCAGTGTCATTGGATGGTCATATCACCTCGTCCTAAGGTACGTAACAAAAATTAAAAAAAAACCAAAAAAAACCCTAAACTACATTAGGAAAGCAGGAAGTGAACAAATGTTTTTAAAAAGAATTAAGCTATTTGAAGTAATTCCCAATTCATTCACAAATTTGATACAGAATGCCACTAATTAAAAAATATTAAAAATGAAACAAATTTCACAAATTTAAAAAATAAAAAAATTTCAAAATATAAAAAAAATTTATAAAAAAAAACAAAAAACTTAAACTATATTAGGAAAGCAGGAAGTGAACAAATGTAACAGTTACTTATTGTAAACTCCTTTTGGACATGTGGAACTGTGAACTGATTATGTGATGCATTCAATTGCAATCTAATGTATGTTCAAATGAAATAAAACCATTAATAGTTAATAGTAGAAACCAATAAACGGAAGCGACACACCACTAATTATGCGGAACACATAAAGTGAACAATTTATAATTGTGCATGTAAATGTTGGATTTGTAGATCATTCTAAAAACTTGCACATATTAGTTGAAAATAAAGAGGTTCGTGGAAAAGTTGTTTCTTGAATGTTTTATGCCTCGTGGGAGCTATTCGTCTCCCGGCAGCATGCCAAGCAGCTCTCACAATATTTGAATAAAATCCCCGTGGTAGCAAGGAGTCATGGAGTTTTATATGCGCTAATCCATTGCCGTCTTTCATTTGCCTTCCCGTGCAAACGCTGGAGTCATTGTTCCGATTGTCACTATTGCGCCACATCGATCAACTGGTCCTAAAGTAACGTACTGAATTCCCAAACATTGTCGATCCCGGCCTCTCGCCGCTCCAGTCTTTGTCCACCCCTTCCCATCAACATGTCTTTATTCCACTTCCATTTGGACTTTCATACTGCTTCCATGGAGCTGTGAGGTTTGATCCCAATTCCCCCGCCGAGCTGTTTGGAGGGCCTCAGTGAGCCGGTCGACTGGCGCTTTGAATGCTCATGCCTCACGTTTCACTCGCACATCAATCATGGCAGAAGGAAAACATGTCAACGCTGCTAAGTAGTGGTGACATGCAGAGATGGCTTCATGTTGAAATAAGATAACATGTTGTCATAAGTGCAGCAAACGCTTGGAGACTCTCAGCTTTCTAGTCCTGCGCTTTGTTTGATTATGTTGTGCATCTAGCACGCTATCAATAAATGGTTAGCACGCTGGCCTCGCAGCTAGGAGACCCGAGTTCAATTCCACCTTCTCGGCCATCTCTGTGTGAAGTTTGCATGTTCTCCCCGTGCATGCGTGGGTTTTTTCCGGGTACTCCGGTTTCCTCCCACATTCCTAAATGTTAGTTTCATTGGCGACTCCAAATTGTCCATGAATGTGAGTGTGAATGGTTGTTTGTCTATATATTTTATTTTATTTTATTTTATTTTATTTTATTTTATTTTATTTTATTTTATTTTATTTTATTTTATTTTATTTTATTTTATTTTAGTTGAGTTGAGTTGAGTTGAGTTGAGTTGAGTTGAGTTGACTTTAGTTTAGTTTAGTTTAGTTTAGTTTAGTTTAGTTTAGTTTAGTTTAGTTTAGTTTAGTTTAGTTTAGTTTAGTTTAGTTTAGTCTATATGTGCCTCTCGCCCAAAGACAGCTGGGATAGGCTCCAGCACCCTGCAACCCTCATGAGGATTGACTTGGCTTGATTTGACTTGACTTGACCTGAGTTGACTTGAGTTGACTTTAGTTTAGTTTAGTTTAGTTTAGTTTAGTTTAGTTTAGTTTAGTTTAGTTTAGTTTAGTTTAGTTTAGTGTACGCCACCTCTCGCCCGAAGACAGCTGGGATAGGCTCCAGCACCCTGCAACTCTCATGAGGGGTGACTTGTCTTGACTTGACTTGACCTGAGTTGACTTGACTTGACCTGAGTTGACTTGAGTTGACTTTAGTTTAGTTTAGTGTACCCCGTCTCTCGCCCGAAGACAGCTGGGATAGGCTCCAGCACCCTGCAACCCTCATGAGGAATGACTTGTCTTGACTTGACTTGACCTGAGTTGACTTGAGTTGACTTGAGTTGACTTTAATTTAGTTTAGTGTGCCCCGCCTCTCGCCCGAAGACAGCTGTGATAGGCTCCAGCACCCTGCAACTCTCATGAGGGATGACTTGTCTTGACTTGACTTGACCTGAGTTGACTTGACCTGAGTTGACTTGAGTTGACTTTAGTTTAGTTTAGTGTACCCCGTCTCTCACCCGAAGACAGCTGGGATAGGCTCCAGCACCCTGCAACCCTCATGAGGAATGACTTGTCTTGACTTGACCTGAGTTGACTTGAGTTGACTTGAGTTGACTTGAGTTGACTTTAATTTAGTTTAGTGTACCCCGCCTCTCGCCTGAAGACAGCTGTGATAGGCTCCAGCACCCTGCAACTCTCATGAGGGATGACTTGTCTTGACTTGACTTGACCTGAGTTGACTTGACCTGAGTTGACTTGAGTTGACTTTAGTTTAGTTTAGTGTACCCCGTCTCTCACCCGAAGACAGCTGGGATAGGCTCCAGCACCCTGCAACCCTCATGAGGAATGACTTGTCTTGAATTGACTTGACCTGAGTTGACTTGAGTTGACTTGAGTTGACTTGAGTTGACTTTAATTTAGTTTAGTGTACCCCGCCTCTCGCCCGAAGACAGCTGGGATAGGCTCCAGCACCCTGCAACCCTCATTAGGATAAGTGATAGAAAATGAATGAATGAATAATTACAAGGTCACCATACACTCAAGATAAATAATTGCCTCATAGACGTCAACCAAAACAGCAGCGCCTACCAAGGAATGTACTGTTCCTCGGATCAATGTACCGATCTGGCTGCCACAAGTTCTCAGCATCGTCTTAAAGATGATCCCATGGCAACAAGGTCTTTTCTATAGTGATTCATTTCCCAATCACCTTTCAGGAGCTATGCCGCCTTCATATTATTCCAGTATTTACTCAAGACATCATTTATTGTTTGAAATATACTGTACAGTATAAACAAAACAAAAAGCATGACTCTCACTCATGACAAAGCACAAATCCAAGAGAAAAGCGTTGATCAGTAGAGTTTTGATAGAGGTTTTGATGTCGGTGCTGTGTGTTTTTTTTTTTTGTGTGTGTGTGTTAGGGGACTCTTAAAAGGGCTCTTCCAGAAAGCGGGCCACTTCAGATGTACGTATGGTGGGCAAGCAGAGCCAAGTGAATTATTCAAGATACAGCATGTTGCGCTGAGAGCTGCATCACATGCGAGCCATCACTCCTTGGTGTTGTTCATCGTGTGCATCGCTTGTCTTCTGAGACGGTTACTTAAAATGCTGAGGTGTCAGGAGCTCGATGTCGCGTATCCGTCCATTTGTTTATCCACTGGTATTAAAGGGACCGTATTTGGTACGTTCCTCCAGCTGGTATTGGGCGTCAACATTCAAATGACCTGCCAGCATTGTTTCCTGCCTCTTCCTGTTTTGAGTACACTGATGTAACACACACCTTTGCACTAGTTATATTTGGCAAGGTTTAGCTACGTAGCTATCATTGTGAATGTAAATGTAAACATAAACGTAAATTGTTGTTGCTTTTGTGTGTGTCTGTGTGTGTGTCCGTGCCACAATTTTTATGCGGTTTAATCCATTTTGGTCACTAATGCTAACATATGCTAGCTGGTGTTTTGTTTTTTGTTTTTTTTTAAATGTGTCTGAGAAATTTACTCCTTACCACTATTATAACATTACTGCCATGTTGTGCAATATACTTAATAAATAACCATTAGGTCATAGCTGTCCACTTTCTCATGCACTCCAAATCATTATTACAGTTAAAACATGTCAATATACTTGTTATATATAACGCGTTTTACACAGCATCCATTTAATGCCCTGCCATCCTTGCATTTTAGGCAAATAAACACACTGAAGTAATTAGATATTATTGTAATAAAATATAAAACAATTATTTTCCTTAATTGTGGTTATTACAATGTACATTGAAAAAAACAAAATGCTGCATGGTTGAGAGTGGTTAGCAGGTAGGCCACACAGCTAGGAGACCTGAATTCAATTCCATCCTCAGTCCGGCCTCTCAGACTTTTTAATGTCTTGTAATGTCCCTCTGATGTACTAGTACCTGATCCTATCCATCCTGGTCACTCCCAATGAAATATGGCCAGTTAACGCGCAAACCTCACAGCTCGGAGACCCGAGCTCGATCCCACCCTTGGCCATCTCTGTGTGGAGTTTGCATGTTCTCCCCGTGCATGCGTGGGTTTTCTCCGGGTACTCCGTTTTTTTCCCAAATTCCAAAAACATGCTAGGTTAATTGGCAACTCCAAATTGTCTATAGGTATGAATGTGAGTGTGAATGGTTGTTTGTATATATGTGCCCTGTGATTGGCTGGCCACCAGTCCAGGGTGTACACAAAGGGGAACTTACTGACATATAGTGAAATTGAAGTAGTAGTATTTCATAATGCATTCTACTATGAACATCCATAATTCCAACTTTGTATCTCATCTGTTTCCAGCTTGCCCGTCGGGTTTCTTCAAGCCGACACAGGGAGATGAGTCCTGCACACAGTGTCCCATCAACAGCCGTACCACCAGCGAGGGCGCCATTAACTGCGTCTGCCGCAACGGATACTATCGCACCGACTCCGATCCCTTCCAGATGCCCTGCACAAGTATGTATTGTAGCCACCTTGTTTTATGTGGACTTAATTGGAAGTGTTGAACATGTAGCACACAATTGTGTCTTCTAAAGACTTGGGTGTCACGTGTGTGAACCCTCACATTTCACACACGCAAGCAGAAGAGCCGAGGGTCAGGGTTCAGTGGCGGTCATTGCTACTCCTGTCAGAGCTGTCCTCCACCCACCCGCCCCACTCCAATGTGACGCTCTCATCCCTATAGTGCAGCTCTCCAAAGATCCCACCCGACACACAAGGCTGGGCCAGCCTGTCCTCAACATCACACGGCTAGCGCTCGGAACCAGAGCAGAGGTTACCGGGCGGCGACGCGGTGCCTTTGTGAGAGGGGCCGCCATGGAGAATGAGTCCGGGCCGCTCTGGCTCTTGTCATGCCAATGAAGCTGTTTGAATTTGAATGTGAATTTGAAGCTGACACCAAACTTGATAGGAAGGAACGCAGGTTCGCGGTGGGGGGGGATTCGCTCGATCTAAAACAAAAGCGAGGGAGGTGAAAAAACGCCCCTTTCATGGTTTTGGTAGCGTTTTTATTTCCTTCACTCCCTCTGTGTGTGCTGAAAGGACGAGATGATGGCCTCCAACAAAGGGGATTTGCATAAGCCCGGCTCTGGGAGTCGAGCAGCTGTTGTGAATGAGAGCGGCAGCGTCACGTCACTGGCATTAAGCACAGCACGATCCGGCCTGATTAAAGCGGGGCCCACCAGAGCCACCCGCCTAAGCTAATGGGGGTGTTTTAGTCCTCCTCCACAGGATGGAGACGCTGAAGAGGAGCTCTGTTTCACAACCAAGAAGAAGGGGCTTCCTTCCAGAGCCGGAGGTCTGTTAATTACTGCCTTTTAAAGGAGGTTAAACAAGAAGTGATCGATTCAGATTCCGGATATTGTGGGAGGAGTGCCGTTGTTTAACTCATTAGTCTCGCCGTCCTCCACGTGCCTGAAAAAGATAAACACTTCTTATATGTCTGGATTCCCAGTCAACATGTGTAGCTCACATGTGTTTGCTCCTCTTTGGGGAAATTGGGAAGAAAACACTTCAATGTGGGCACTTGCTTGGAAAATCGGATCCAGTGAATGGGAATTCTGTGAGGGGCGATTGTCAGCCAAAGCCTTGGAGAGCTGTAGTGTTTTCCTGAGAAATTATGGTAATGGTTTTATTTCATTTGAACATGCATCAGATTACAATTGAATGCATCACATAATCAGTTCACAGTTCCACATGTCCAAAAGGAGTAGGAAGAAGCAAAGCTTATTAAATCCTACCCCTCCATCTGGTACTTTTATAATCAGTAACTGTTACATTTGTTCACTTCCTGCTTTCCTAATGTAGTTTAAGTTTTTGTTTTTTTATTTTTTAATTATTATTTTTTTATTTTTTGTTTTTGTTTTTTGTTCTTTAATATTTGAACTCTATGGTAATGGTTTAATTTCATTTGAACATGCATCAGATTACAATTGAATGCATCACATAATCAGTTCACAGTTCCACATGTCCAAAAGGAGTAGGAAGAAGCAAAGCTTATTAAATCCTACCCCTCCATCTGGTACTTTTACAATCAATAACTGTTACATTTGTTCACTTCCTGCTTTCCTAATATATATTTTTTTCTTTTTCTTTTCTTTTTTTAAAATTAATAAGTATGTGAATGTTGTGGTTTTTTATTTTTTATTTTTTTTATTTTTAAATTTCGAAAATTTTGTCATTTTGAAATGTTTTTTAATTTTTTTAATTTTTAAATTTTTTATTTTTTTAAAAAAAAAAAAAAAAAAAATTCTGTATCAAATTTGTGAATGAATTGGGCATTACTTCAAAAAGCTTGATTATTAAAGCTTGATATTAAGATATGCCTTTATTCGTCCCTCAGTGGGGAAATTTGTATAATAATATTTGTATATTAAGAACAACACTAAGTTGACAAACATCTCTTACGTCGTTTTTACATGATGAATATTAAATTATGAATATGAAATTAAGACTATTAAAAAAATAATAAAATTATCAAATCAGTGGGAATATCTGAGAACGCTAGCTCGCTATTTCCGTACCGACTAGCAAACCAGTTCCTTGACCAGAATTAGTCTTTCACTTGGAGGAAATATAATCCTGAGCCATGCAGCCCCAAGTGAGCTTTGACGTCAAGCCAACATAATAGTTGAATATTTCCAGTGTAAGAGCAGTCGGAATTCCAGTATTTTCTCCCAAAATGAACCACATGGAATTCCACAGACTGATTTTTCATTGTGTGAGGATGGTTTTGTGTCTAAATATGAACGTTTTCAAACTTTTGTCATCTGCTTGGTTGTTATGTAAACGTGCCGTTCCTCACTCCCGAATCTGTTCCGTCTTCCAGCGGTCCCTTCCGCTCCACAGACCGTCATCTCCAGTGTGAATGAGACCTCGGTCATGCTGGAGTGGATGGCTCCTCGAGATTCCGGTGGCCGTGAAGACGTGGTCTTCAACATCATCTGCAAGAGTTGCGGCGGCGGGCGTGGCGGCTGCACCCGCTGCGGGGACAACGTTCAGTTCCTGCCTCGCCAGCTCGGCTTGACGGAGCCCCGGGTGTACATCAGTGACCTGCTGGCCCACACGCAGTACACGTTTGAGGTGCAGGCTGTCAACGGGGTATCGGATCAGAGCCCTTACTCCCCTCAGTACTCCTCAGTCAACATCACCACCAACCAAGCTGGTAAGTGAACACCATTATGCTTCCTCTTCATCACACTCCGCAAGCACATAATGCGGAGCGCACACGTTCCTCTCTCGCTCTCCTGTATGCTGATGAATGCAGATTAGTGTCTCTGAGTGCGCAGGCGATGGTGGGACAGACAGAATGGGACGGCTCTCTGGTCCTTACACTCTAACCTCACAGCCATGATTTGCAGATTGTGGTGCTGGCAGGCCTGCTGCTGCATCTCCATTCATTGCTGATTGCAACTCATCCACCCACTTGGTGTCAGCGTTATTTTAAACAATATAAAACACTACCTTTCTCCCAGTCGCTGATTATAGACAAGTATTCCGCTAGAGGAAAAAAAAAGCTTTCCCGAGGGCTGGCTTAGCCTTTTAATCTTAGGGCTTCCATGAAGAAACACCTTAAAGCCTTTTTTTCGATCTGCAAACATTTGCCTCTTTCAGGCTTTGTGATTGTGCCTTAAGTCTCCCCCATCCCTCATGATTTGACTGACGCTAAAGCATTGATTTGCTCTTTAAATGTCTCAATCAAATGCATCACATAGCAAGGGAGGAATGATGTCGTATCCATCAACCCCTCTACTCTGCAGATTATTGTAATGGTAATGGTTTTATTTCATTAGAACATGCATCAGATTACAATTGAATGCATCACATAATCAGTTCACAGTTCCACATGTCCAAAAGGAGTAGGAAGAAGCAAAGCTTATTAAATCCTACCCCTCCATCTGGTAGTTTTACAATCGCTAACTGTTACATTTGTTCACTTCCTGCTTTTCTAATATAATTTAAGTATTTTTTTAATAAATTGACAGCTGATTTTTTAGGATTTTTTAATATAATGCCATTCTCATCAACATACTGAAAAATCATTTTCTGTCAAGGTTGCCATAAAATCTTTATTCTCATTTTAAATTTTTTTATTTTATTTTTTTTGTTTTTTAATTTACTTTAATTTAGGTTTTTCGTTTTTTTTGTCCAAAAGGAGTAGGAAGAAGCAAAGCTTATTAAATCCTACCCCTCCATCTGGTACTTTTACAATCAGTAACTGTTACATTTGTTCACTTCCTGCTTTTCTAATATAATTTAAGTATTTTTTTAATAAATTGACAGCTGATTTTGTAGGATTTTTTAATATAATGCCATTCTCATCAACATACTGAAAAATCATTTTCTGTCAAGGTTGCCATAAAATCTTTATTCTTTATTTTATTTTTTTTGTTTTTTAATTTACTTTAATTTAGGTTTTTAGGTTTTTTTGTCCAAAAGGAGTAGGAAGAAGCAAAGCTTATTAAATACTACCCCTCCATCTAGTACTTTTACAATCAGTAACTGTTACATTTGTTCACTTCCTGCTTTCCATAATACAGTTTAAGGGGTTTTTTTTGTCTTTTTTTTTAATAAAGTACCTCGTACCAAAGTATGAGGTGATATGACCATACAATGACATAATGGGTACCATAGTAAGTGTCAATATCAACTATACTACAATATCAACATCAACTACTTGTATTGTTTCTTGAATTGGCTCATTGTTGTGCATTGTTTGAGTTCCTTACTCAATCCATTCCATAGTTTGATTCCACATACTGAAATGCTATGGCTTTTTAACGTAGTCCTAGCATATAAGTGTTTCAAATGTACTTCTTCCCTGAGATCATATTTCTCCTCTCTTGTAGAGAAGTATTGGATGACATTTTTTGAAGATGAACTATATCAGCAAGTTGAAGTATTTGTGATTTTAGAAATAAGGAGTTAGTATGTTCTCTGTAGGCGGCATTATGAATTATCCTTACTGACTTTTTTGCAGTACATTTAGCGAGTGATTGCTTTTGTTGTTGTTACCCCATATTTCCACACAATAAGTAAGATATGGTAGAACCAGAGAGCAATAAAGAGTATGACTGGGACAAATGTATGACTGGACCTAAAGCACTCTATTACTCAGCTACTATTACACTGGACATGTTGCATTTGTTTAACTACACACTCACTCTCATTACTGTGCACCGCAGTCCCTAAACGTTCCTCTTAAATTGACCCATTGTAGCAAACGACAGTGTTTACGGAAATCTGTTTGCCTTACAGCTCCATAAAGTAGCCATTACAATGCCGAGAGTCCAAAATGGAGGCCTTTACTCAAACGGCAGCCTCTTTTTATTGTCTGTTTGGATTTAAGTCACTGGTGTGGTCGCTTAATGAGGGCTGTGAGTGCAGTTAAGCGTTGTAATGAGGCCCCTGCCCCGCTTGCTCTCTCGCTGGACCACAATAAGTCTGCTGCCTCGGCCCTTGGCTTCCCGGCTTCCCCCCGGTGAGGGGTTCTGGCGGAAATTGAGGGGCTCTACGCCCTCTATGCCGAAGTGTCCGTCATTTTGGATTATGGGGCAAACCTCCCGTAGCGGGGAGCTGTGAAATTCTACCAGTGCACCCCACCACCCTTTTTTCGTGAAGCAGCAGAAGCAGGCTCACTCGGTACATGCAGTTGCAGGATTTGGCGCTATGCTACAAAGATGGGGGTCACACCGACCAGGAGTCTAATTGCGTCTAGTTTGTGAGGCTTGGAGGTTACATAAACATCATGTCAGCCCTGATTACCACAAGCAGTTCTGGAACTAGGCTTTCACACTGGCAGTGAGAGAACCCAAGACGGGAGAAAAGTAAATAATAATAATAATAATCAAATAAGAGGCGTGTCTTAAAGGTTCCTTATTATGTAGGATTTATCGCGTACCGATGTTCTATCTCATCAGTTAGATCAGATCTTTGTTGTCGGTGAATAGCTCAACCAGGCATGATGTTGATGTTAAAATTACACTCTAATGTTAGCATATTAGCTATGCTAAAGTTGCTAACATTTGTGTCTTCCTGTCCCCCTCCTTCATTTTTTTTTGACCAGCATATGTATGTATGTGTATGCTGGTCATGCTGCTAGCTGATCTATGCTAGTCATGCTAGTAGCTGGTCTATGCTAGTCATGCTGGTAGCTGGTCTATGCTGGTAGCTGGTCTATGCTAGTTATGCTGGTAGCTGGTCTATGCTAGTTATGCTGGTAGCTGGTCTATGCTAGTCATGCCGGTAGCTGGTCTATGCTGGTCATGCCGGGAGCTGGTCTATGCTAGTCATGCCGGTAGCTGGTCTATGCTAGTCATGCTGGTAGTTGGTCTTTGCTAGTCATACTGGTAGCTGGTCATGCTGGTAGCTGGTCTATGTTAGTTGTGCTGGTAGCTGGTCTATGCTAGTCATGCTGGTAGCTGGTCTAGGCTGGTAGCTGGTCTACTATGTTAGTCATGCTGGTAGCTGGTCTATGTTAGTTGTGCTGGTAGCTGGTCTATGCTAGTCATGCTGGTAGCTGGTCTACTATGCTGGTCATGCTGGTAGCTGGTCTATGCTAGTCTGCTGGTAACTGGTCTATGCTAGTCATGCTGGTAGCTGGTCTACTATGCTGGTCATGCTGGTAGCTGGTCTATGTTGGTCATGCTGGTAGCTGGTCTATGCTAGTCATGCTGGTAGCTGGTCTATGCTAGTCATGCTGGTAGCTGGTCTATGCTAGTCATGCTGGTAGCTGGTCTATGCTAGTCATGCTGGTAGCTGGTCTATGCTGGTCACGCTGGTAGCTGGTCTATGCTGGTCATGCTGGTAGCTGGTCTATGCTAGTCATGCTGGTAGCTGGTCTATGCTGGTCACGCTGGGAGCTGGTCTATGCTGGTAGCTGGTCTATGCTGGTCATGCTGGTAGCTGGTCTATGCTGGTCATGCTGGTAGCTGGTCTATGCTAAAATAAAAAATAAAGCCCTTTGTCTCAAAATCACATTTCTTATTTTGGGATTTTGAAGCTCTACTTAAATCCTCCTTAAAATCCATATGTGTATTTTTTTCAACTTGTCTTAGAATGTTTATCAGGAGTGTATGAACTGTTCACACAACCGTATTGAGGTCAGCGGCTAGTGCATTGACATGCTCTGGCAGTTCACCAGTGCTTTTCACACCAGCACCACGGTAGGCCTGCATGCTCCCAGTCCAACTTGGCTATTTGCACAGTAATTAAGCCATACATCTTCCCTGGACCACATGCAAAAGCTGATTACACCATCAGCGACTGCTGAGTGAGTAATGTGGTTCACTTGCACAATTGGACAGTGTCAGCTGATAAGGAACCAATCCAGTCACTGTGAATGGAGCCAACCCGGTCACCTTGAGCTTAAACAAATATGTCCTCTGGAGTGAAATATGTGGCGGAAACCTATAATGCTTGTTCTATGACACATACACACACGCACACACACACACAAAAAGACATAGCATATGGGTAGAATTCATGAAATTGGGGCAGGTACTGGAATAATTAGTAAATACATCTTATTTGCCAGCACCTATCTTTCTGGCCTACGGAGAGCAGGAAGTAGGGTAAAATTTTGTTGATTTTCAGTGATCCCTTCCCATGTGGATGCAACTTTTTATTAAACATGATTTTTTTCAACCTCAAAAAGCTCATACAATGACAGTAATACAGTATAAAATGGGTTATGTATAAAATCCTATACTCTTCTGCTACAGTTGCGATGCAGTAATTTTTCTCTATGATCTATGAGCGAAAGAAGCGAAAGTTTTCACCCTCTGGCAACGGATCCTGACCTCTCATTGAATAGCATGCAAAGAGCAACGTTTTAGAGTACAAACTGAGCAAATCATATAAAACTCATCATAGTGACTCATCGCTACTAAAAAGCTTGGAGCCAGTTCTGCAGAATTAGTGAAAGGCTCATCACCGAAACAAAACACTGAGCGCATCATCATCATTTTCCATGCTATGACGTTATAGCGTGTAATTGAATGATGATGAAGGTTTCAAGATTCAATTTTATTTACAACCTCCTACAGAGCGGGAGGAGGAGCCCACGCTAAGCGTGTATGAAATGCTTGATGGGGCGTGCTGCCCTCACTGTCCTCCTCTCCATCGACTTGCCTTCACACTGACAAGTCACAGCTGACCAGGGTTCTGATTAAAGGTCACATAATGTACTATTTTACAGCGTTTTTAAAATGAATCACACACATCCCACATTTGTATATTGGTCGGGTCTGGGTCAAAATCCTTGATGTTGATGGAATTTAGCAGTTTGTAAGTGCTCTTAGTAAACCCAACCGAAAACATGTTGTTTTGTGTGTCTGTAGCTTTAATGCTTACGAGCTGTGTTTGTCTCACAGGATATATGGCTCCAAAAACTGTAAATTATTGTAATTTTTAAACCGGTTTTCCAATTTTGATCAGACGTGTATAATGGTTATTAGGATTGGACATTTGAGTGCATATTCTGCTGAGTGGATGCATACACAAGAGCCAGAGAGCGGTAGCAGCAGTGACAGTGGCAGAAGGTGTCGAAAAGGACACATATGGTCTGTGCCAGTTCGGGTCAGACGGGATGTCTCTGCATTGGACAGGGACCTCTGGAGGCCTCTCCCGCTGCTTGTAATGCAAAACAACCTGTTCTCCCCAGAAAGGATGTGGGGATAAGTGCAGAGATGAAATGTCAAAATATTGTGTGCACCCTTTCAGGGCTCATCAGGTGACTTCAGTTATCTATGCACGCCACGACAAGAATTTAATTATGTCTTCCCAGCGGAATTACCACATGGATTGTCAAATTAGTAACTAATTGATCCTGTTTATGAATCATTCACTGGTCTTGTGGGCTTTCTTTCTCCCTCCATCAGCATAAGCATAAGACATGCAGGGAGGAGATGGTATGCACATCGTCTGCATATAAATCTGGGTTAAAAGACCACAGTCTCATGGCCCAGTGGGCTGTAAAAGGGAACATAATGTGATTATACAAATAATTGTTGAGTGCATTTGCGGTACACTCTCAATGCCAGTATCATCGATCAGACGTTAATGCAGTCATTTATTTACTTCAGCCAGCAGCGATGATGCTGATAATTAAAAGCCAAGAAGAGGATACGGTGAAGCTTCCAAGAGAGCCCTTAGCTGATTCTCCTTGAGATGTGCGCTGCTGGTCGGTGATATTTTGGTGCACGAGGGGGAAAGAGACGTGCAAATACGTGCAAGTTCACCCACCCCCAAACGAAGCAGGGAGCAAAGGGAGCTATTAATAATTTAGCGTTTCTATTTTAGGGGCTGCATTTAGAATAGATGCCCTAGAAGCACACGTTTCTCAGGTAATGTCAACCTGCTGTAAAAGCAAATATTTTAGAGCAATGCACTCAAACGCTGGGATCGGTTTCTGGTTTCGTTCCTCTGTCAGCAGTTAGCAATGATTATGAAGCGACATTGTGTCACTGTACATGCTGGAATTTGTGAAACCATGACATTTTATATGATTTTATACTTGGTAATGGTAATGGTTTAATTTCATTTGAACATGCATCAGATTACAATTGAATGCATCACATAATCAGTTCACAGTTCCACATGTCCAAAAGGAGTAGGAAGAAGCAAAGCTTATTCAATCCTACCCCTCCATCTGGTACTTTTACAATCAGTAACTGTTACATTTGTTCACTTCCTGCTTTCCTAATATAGTTTGGTTTTTTTTTCTTTTTTTTCTTTTTCTTTTCTTTTAAAAAATTATTAAGTATGTGAATGTTGTGGGTTTTTTAGTTTTAGTTAGGTTTTTTTTTTTAATTTTTAAAAGTTTAATTTTTTACATATTTTTAATGTTTTTTTTATTTTTTTAATTAGTGTCATTCTGTATCAAATTTGTGAATGAATTGGGGATTACTTCAAAAAGCTTGATTATTTTAAAGAACAACACTAAGTTGACAAAAATCTCTTATGTCGTTTTTACATGATGAATATTAAATTATGAATATGAAATTACGATAATAAAATTATCAAATCACATGTCCAAAAGGAGTAGGAAGAAGCAAAGCTTATTCAATCCTACCCCTCCATCTGGTACTTTTACAATCAGTAACTGTTACATTTGTTCACTTCCTGCTTTCCTAATATAGTTTAATTTTGTTAAATTTGTATTTATTTTTTATTTTTAAATTTTAAATTTTTTATTATTCTTTCTTTTTTCATTTTTTTACTTTTTTCTTTTTTTTCTTTTTTTCTTTTTTTCTTTTTTTTCTTTTTTTTTCTTTTTTTTTCTTTTTTTTTAATTAATAAGGATGTGAGTGTTGTGGTTGCAATGCCGGTGCAAGACACTCAAGCTCCAAAAAGCTTTAACGCTAGGTACTAGGAGACTCACAATTTCAGCTCGGGTTGTCCAAAACACACAAACTATGCAAAGAGCAACACAACTGTCACTATCATATTACCCGTTTGTTGATTCAAAAATAATGTGCTTTCCTGACAAAATGACTGTCAGTTTTGCTGAACTTCTATTTCTGCACCTGACTGAAGATTATTTTCTAAAGTTCTAAAGCAATCTTTGCTACGACCTCTCACTTGGTAGAGGCATCATGTCAGGGCTTAAGGAAGTTAAGCCAAAGATCTAAACTTTTCATTGACCACAACAGAGGTGCTATTCCATCACATTGTGTGCGTCTGCAGCACAACCGTAAACATTCTGACATAAACATTCTGCCTTTAGTGTCACACTGACGTTACTATGAAATATGTTTGCAAAAGAAAAAAACAACCAAATCCACACACTTCTTTCTGATGAGTGTTGACATGCTTCCTCTGGTTTTAAGAGGATTTTCTTGCGGCAGACGACACTTTTTGCCTTAAAGCTCACTAAACTGTTGAGTTTCCTTCCAGGGCTGTGCGATCCAAAACCATCATTCTGCATAGCTGTGACAGACAGCTCCACTACTCATCGCGTTTGACCCAAATCAGCCCCAAGTGTCCTAAGAAAATCTGTAAATATTTTCCAAATACTGTTTTTTTTAAATTGATTTGTACTGTCGTCTTTAATGTTTTCTGCATGACTCGTTTGCCCCAGTTTGATCCTCTGAAGGAACTTAGTTGTCAACACAACTTGCGAGTTGTGTTGCTGAACACAACTGTAAATGCCATAGTTGGCTAGTGAGATCCAATATGTGATCTGTATACAAAATGTGTATTTACAGAGATACAGTAGTACATTACTTTACATTTTCTCAAGGCAGGAATGAAGAAATGAACCCTGGATATACTTTAGGTACACAGTTTACAGCTTGGGATTAGCAATATTCTGGAGCCTATCCCAGCTGTCTTTGGGCAAGAGGCGGGGTACACCCTGGACTGGTGGACAACCAATCACAGGGCACATATAGACAAACAACCATTCACACTCACATTCATACCTATGGACAATTTGGAGTCGCCAATTAACCTAGCATGTTTTTGGAATGTGGGAGGAAACCGGAGTACCCGGAGAAAATGCAAACTCCACACAGAGATGGGCGAGGGTGGCTTGCGTGCTAACCACTCAACCGCCGTGCAGCCAGGATTAGCAATATTTTTCAATAATTATTGTTTCTTGCTAACAGTCAAATATTGTGGTGGTAGTGTGGTGGTATGATCTGGGACTGCACGAGTCTATCCCAGCTGACTTGGATTGAGAGGAAGACCAGCCAATCACAGGACGCATACAGAAAACAACCATTATCACATTCGTCTCTAATTAGCATAACATGCATATTTTTGGAATGTGGAATAAAGCCAGAGTACCCAGCATACACCACATAAAAAATGCCCAAGCCCAAGATATGAAAATCCAATCTCCTAACCCCATGGCCATCATGCTAACCAGTAGGCCACAGTGGGGCCCGAAATGCCAAATTAAATGCAATAAAATTCCAAGTAAATATTAGCTCTGTCATTCATATTCTTGGTTTGCAGAACTCCTACGGGTTCCTAGGAGCTTTTCCACGACTAAAACGCTCATTTAAGAAAGACCATATACTTTAAGTGGATGGTGCTAGTCCATCCTTTCCCCTGCAGATGGTTTAAAGCTTGATCAACTCAAATCTCACTTTGGAAAATTGTCATACGTGTAAAAGCCACAATACTTTGCAGCTGTGGAAACAGGGCCATCTGCCAGCGAGTAAGAAGTACACGCATATACGGACCGCTACGCTAAAGAGCGCCTGATGCAGAACTCATAAATGGATGGTAGCCTGAAAGAGAGAGCAGCGCTGCAACGGCAGGACTGTTTGGAAACCCAGAGGAACAGCTGCTTTGGGACCTTTAGAAGATATTGTACTTTTGGGAAACACCTTTTTTTTTTACTACAAAAAGGAAAAGGAATTTATGGGTTCTGTTCTGTTCTCGCCACCTCCTCCATTCCGGCCTAAATCATAGCATTTGAAGATCGCTCCAGGGCTTTAATAAAATGTTTGTAGACACTTTGGGATGTAAGAAGAAAATGGAATAAATGCCTGAAATGCAGCTCTGAAAAAAAAATCATATTCTCCTGCCAGACTAGAAAATGTAGCAGAATTAATTAACCCTTTCTACTAAGGGATATTGTTGGAGAATAAATGAAAAAGACAAAATGGAGTTAACTGGATTGATGAGGCTGTACCTATTAACATAATGAGAATGGAGGGCAAATTAGAATTTTCTGTGCTCAGAAATAATTTGTAGAGTCAAAGAAACCAGTTAGAACCCAGACCGAGCAGCATTGTGAGATGTGAACCCTAAATCCTCCTCGACAGCTGGAGTTTTCCTCCTTAAAGCTCCTCAAAGCACCCTCGAATCCACAGGTCCAACCCCCCAAAACACCAACAGGTTTATCACATCAGTTTACTAATTTTAAAATCTGTCCACAGGCGATATTGTATGAAACATCATTGACTGTGTGATTAAAAAAAAAACTTAAACTATATTAAGAATAAAAAAATAAAATAATAAAAAAAGAAAAAAGAAAGAATAATAAAAAAATTTAAATTTAAAAATTAAAAATAAATAAATAAATAAAAATAAAAAATAAAAAAACTATATTAGAAAGCAGGAAGTGAACAAATGTAACAGTTACTGATTGAAAAAGTAACAGATGGATGGGTAGGATTTAATAAGCTTTGCTTCTTCCTACTCCTTTTGGACATGTGGAACTGTGAAGTGATTATGTGATGCATTCAATTGTAATCTGATGCATGTTCAAATGAAATATAACCATTACCATTACTATTTAATATTTTCCCTAGAACTCCAGGGTATTGCCTGTAAGGGTAGGATGCGGTAAACCTGCAGCGCTATTCACCAAGATCATTTGTCTTCCCAAATCTGCCATCTAATTTAATTAGGTGGATTTACAATCCCTGTCCTTTTCATTATCATCACTTGATTAATTTTTCGAAATATGAATAGAGTGCTTGCATTCAGCCAGCTTACCCTCTATGAAAGTGACAGAAACCGGCGTTCATTTGATAAATGATCACAAAACCTTCTTACGTCTTTTTTAGTTCTCAAGAAAATGGAATTATGCAATTTTTGGGTGAAGACGTAGAATTTGCAATCTTGACTAAGATTGTAGACAATGACACAAGATTTGTAGCATCTCGGAGCGTACCGCTGAATGCTGTCTGGACCTCATCCTGTCCTTGGTTCTCTATTGGCTCCCGTCCATCCCATGTACGTGAACCACATGAGCTGCCTTTGTTTCTTTGGCCTGGTGTCAGATTACCGTGCGTGTGTTTAATGGAAATGCTGTGTAGGAAAAAAAGGCCATGTGCTGCTCTTGAGTCTACGTGCATCCGTAATGCGATACTCGTGAGTTCCCCTTAGAGTAACTGATTGCTTTATTAGGCTGCGACTGCAAACAAGTGACGGAGAGAACATTCACATTTTGGCCTCAAAGTCCGTTTTAAGGATGGACATGAGGAGTTGGACAGTTTGACAATTGAATTTAATCGTTTGAGATTCGATTAGTAGAGTGCTGCCTAAACGAGATGGAAACAGGTAACAAGTCATAGGAAGAGTGGATGGAAAAGAACAAAAAGGTATCTATAAATACTGCAATACTATACAGACCTACAACTGGTGAAATTGAATAGAGTGAGGTTCACCAAGCTTGTAAAGTCAATGCATAAAATAACTTAGATGTCTTCCTGTTTCAGCTGTTGGACTACATGGTAGTATTTCTTCTTTGTTTTGTTTTTTTAATGAATTATTATCTTGGGTTAGAAGGTTTAAACAAGGCACTTAAAGATTCCCAAAGGAGTGGATGACGCTCTGCTTCAGTGTGTCACTGTACATGCTGGAATTTGTGAAACCATGACATTTTATATGATTTTATACTTGGTAATGGTAATGGTTTAATTTCATTTGAACATGCATCGGATTACAATTGAATGCATCACATAATCAGTTCACAGTTCCACATGTCCAAAAGGAGTAGGAAGAAGCAAAGCTTATTAAATCCTACCCCTCCATCTGGTACTTTTACAATCAGTAACTGTTACATTTGTTCACTTCCTGCTTTCTAATATAGTTTTTTTAATTTATTTATTTATTTTTAATTTTTAAATTAAAAAAAATTATTATTCTTTCTTTTTTCTTTTTTTTTTTATTAATTTTTTCTTTTTTTCATTTTTTTTTCTTTTTTTTGATTAATAAGGATGTGAATGTTGTGGTTGCAATGCCGGTGCAAGACACTCAAGCTCCAAAAAGCTTTAACGCTAGGTACTGGGAGACTCAAAATTTCAGCTCGGGTTGTCCAAAACACACAAACTATGCAAAGAGCAACACAACTGTCACTATCATGGCACAGACTCACCACAACGACTTATCAACAACAACAACAACCAACAATGATTGGAGGAAACACAGGGGCTTCATGCCAAGACACAGAATCCAATCACTACACAAACAAGGCCACACGCACACAGACAGCACAAACTAGAACACAAACAAAACAACATAACAGTGAGGCATATTTAGCGCTTAAATCGGGATTGTGTCGTGAGTGAACAATGGCAGTTGAAGAGAGAAGGGGAGAGTTAAGACGCTGGATCTGTCCTACTAATTACAAGAGTCACTTTTATTGCAAATGTTGATGAAAAAATCGGAGGAGAACGTTAACCAAAATTGAAATGTATATGGGCGCACCAAGATATGAAATCCTAAATGCTTACACTGAAGTCACAGTAACACGCAATCCCTTTCATTAAGCTTCCTGACAGAACGTTGCCCCTCAAATGGGTGCTTCGGTTCAACTCGGCTAAATAGCTGATGATAGTGAAGCAGTTTATGAAAATACTTTTTATTATCGGCCTTGAACCAGCAAAGGACTTGCCAGCTTTGCTTAGATTTCCTTACACAGAGACAGCAAATTATCAGAAACCAACGTACTGCATGCAGCTGCACAGTCTATGATTAGAGGCTGTAGAATAGTGCGGTTGTTGTAGTGTTCTACTCTGGGGAACACATGTCCCCGCAGACGGACTTGTGTCTTTGCTGTTGGGACTGGGGGGAGCCACTGTGTGGGATTTTGTGTGTGGTTGAGGGGGAGGGATGAACATGCCGACTGACTTGTGTCCATAAATCTTTCCCACCTCCCCACACCACTCTTACCGTTTCACACATACACACACACACACACACTCCAGACAGAACTTTTAACTTGTGCCTCTCTGAGTATTACACTGACCTGTGGCGCCCTGAACTAATCGGAATGGTTGTTGGCTTGATGGAGTTTGTAGTGCACACAGAGAGGGAGGTCACTGGCCACCCATGTTGTAAACATCAGTCCCAAACTTGATTGGTGTGTGAATTTCCACTATTTTTTAGCTTATTTCCAGCACTTCAAAATAAAATATACTTTGTATACTTCTTCATATACTCGTACTTCGGTACGAGGTACATTATTTAAAAAAAACAAAAAACAACCTTAAACTGTATTATGGAAGGGTGGCACGGCAGTCAAGTGGTTAGCGCGCAGACCAGGGTTCAATTCCACCTTCGGCCATCTCTGTGTGGAGTTTGCATGTTCTCCCCGTGCATGCGTGGGTTTTGTCCGGGTACTCCAGTTTCCTCCCACATTCCAAAAACATGCTAGGTTAATTAGCGACTCCAAATTGTCCATAGGTATGAATGTGAGTGTGAATGGTTGTTTGTCTATATGTGCCCTGTGATTGGCTGGCGACCAGTCCAGAGTGTACCTCGCCTCTTGCCCGAAGACAGCTGGGATAGGCTCCAGCACCCCCTGCTTTGTGAGGAAAAAGCGGTAGAAAATGAATGAATGAATGTATTATGGAAAGCAGGAAGTGAACAAATGTAACCGTCGCCAACCACAACATTCACATCCTTATTAATTAAAAAAAAAAAGAAAAAAAGTGAAAAAAGAAAAAAAACAAAAGAAAAGAAAGAATAATAACTATATTAGGAAAGCAGGAAGTGAGCAAATGTAACAGTTACTGATTGTAAAAGTACCAGATGGAGGGGTAGGATTTAATAAGCTTTGCTTCTTCCTACTCCTTTTGGACATGTGGAACTGTGAACTGATTATGTGATGCATTCAATTGTAATCTGATGCATGTTCAAATGAAATAAAACCATAAAATAAGACCATGCAAAACCAGCTTAAGAATGTTCCAGTTATACAAATGTCCTACCTTTTTGTACCAGAGAAGCTGACATGTTTTGTTTAAACATCTGTCTAAACATTTAACTAAGCAAAATGGCCAAAGTATATGAAAACCGCATTTATGCTTCAAGCTATTATTTAATAGGGAAAATAAATGTACAGTTCCAGCTAAATGAAATAGGCCTGTGCAAGATAACAATGCCTCTGTGTGTCGGTTCGTTTGAGTGCACCAGTAACACATGATGGATAGTAATTATTGTTATTATTTTGCAATGGTGCAATCAAAAACTACATTTTAAACATACGCCTTGTACAATATTCATATACTTGGTTCTCACCCAAACTTGGAATCATCTTTTATACATAGTTTTTTTTTTATACTATATGTTTTGTTTGCCCATGCAGCGCCGTCCACTGTGTCCATCATGCACCAAGTGAGCCGCACTGTGGACAGCATCACTCTCTCTTGGTCCCAGCCAGACCAACCTAATGGAGTCATCCTGGACTATGAACTGCAGTTTTATGAGAAGGTACACACTGTTTATGTATTTATTCTCTGAACTGAATATAAACTAGAACTGAATTAAAGGTTTCATCATATTGAACTTTGTAACTTAATATCAGTATGTTTAGTTGACTGACTCATTTGCTCCCCCAGGACCAGTCGGAGCATAATGCCACCACCGTCAGGAGCCAGACCAACACAGTGGTCATCCGAGGCCTCAAATCGGGGAGCATCTATGTTTTCCAGGTCCGAGCCCGCACTGTGGCCGGCTTTGGACGCTACAGTGGGAAACTGTACTTCCAGACCATGACTGAAGGTGAGACATCGAGACCCAAAAGCCTTTAGTAGTGTTCAAAATGGTATTTCTGCAAACTTTACAAATATCGTATTTTCCGGACTATAAGTCGCACTTTTTTCATAGGTTGACTGTTCCTGGGACTTATACTCCAGAGCGACTTATAAATGAAAAAACTGGACACCTTTTCTGTTCATGTTTATTTTTTGTGTAGCTGAATAAGCATTGTGTTAGCATATCTTACACCTATTCAGCCTGTTCTCTATTCTTTTATTGTTAGAACTTGCCTTCCAAGAGGACATAATGTCTGTTTTGGTCAAGTAGTTTGGAAAATAAATTACCCGCAAAAAATGTGACTTATACTCCAGTGCGACTTATGTATTTTTTTTCTCCCTAATTATGCATTTTTGGCCTTGTGCGACTTATGTATTTTTTTCTACCTAATTATGCATTTTTGACCTTGTGCGACTTATACTCCAGTGCGACTTATGTATTTTTTTTCTACCTAATCATGCATTTTTGGCCTTGTGCGACTTATACTCCAGTGCGACTTATGTATTTTTTTTCTACCTAATTATGCATTTTTGGCCTTGTGTGACTTATGTATTTTTTTCTACCTAATTATGCATTTTTGACCTTGTGCGACTTATACTCCAGTGCGACTTATGTATTTTTTTTCTACCTAATTATGCATTTTTGACCTTGTGCGACTTATACTCCAGTGCGACTTATGTATTTTTTTTCTACCTAATCATGCATTTTTGGCCTTGTGCGACTTATACTCCAGTGCGACTTATGTATTTTTTTTCTACCTAATTATGCATTTTTGGCCTTGTGTGACTTATGTATTTTTTTCTACCTAATTATGCATTTTTGACCTTGTGCGACTTATACTCCAGTGCGACTTATGTATTTTTTTTCTACCTAATTATGCATTTTTGGCCTTGTGCGACTTATACTCCGGAGCGACTTATAGTCCAGAAAATATGGTATATATGGAAGTATCTCTGAAATGATCATTGTAGCTTCAGTTGTCCTTCCACAACACACACACACATGGACACACAATGTAAATCCAATACAAATGCTGCATTAAAAGTGTCCCATTTTAAGATGACTTACTCACTGACACATCTGCAAAAAGAAGAAATATAGTCATTACATTCTACATCACTCATGTAGGTTCATGTTCCTACCATTTGGGGCTTTTCCTTCTGAAAAGCTAATTTCCTTCAACCCTCAGTTCCCAGGACCGTCATTAGCCCGGGAATGCCATTCATCAACTTACACTGACCTCTCCATACAAAAGCTTCATAGATGTGAATTTACTCTCCAAAGTATCATTATTTACAGTTTTAGTGGCTGATTCTTGTGGTATAGATTTCACTTTAAAACAACCCTGGAGACCTTCACATAGATCTTGACGCTGTTCCCTTCTCCAGTGCTTAAAGAAGTAATCCGACTGTAACTACCTCTAGCTCCGGGCATTATTTTAAGATGTGTAGCAAAGCCTTTTGCATGCTAGTGGACGTCTTACACTTGTGAGTTTTACGATGGCTAAACTTTGCCCCTGAATGATTACTGTATTTTCAAGACTATAAGTCGCTCCGGAGTATAAGTCGCACATGGTCAAAAATGCATAATTAGGTAGAAAAAACATACATTAAGTTGCACAAGGCCAAAAATGTATAATTAGGTGGAAAAAAATATACATAATATTCTATCTATTGTTGTATTTTTTGTATGTATTTTTTTAAACTGTATTTTCTGGATTTTCTATCTATTTTTTTGTATGAATTTTTTTGTATGTATTTTATTTTAAAGTATTTTCTATGCCAGAAATGCATAATTATGTAGAAAAAAACTTACATAAGTCGTACTGGAGTATAAGTCGCATTTTCTGCGGGTCATTTATTTTCCAAACCACTTCACCAAAACAGACATTACGTCTCCGGAGTATAAGTCCCAGGAACAGCCAACCTATGAAAAAAAGTGAGACTTATAGTCCGGAAAATACGGTAATTCAGTTTGCATTATTCCTAATTAGAGAGGTATATTCCGAATTTAAATAAGCAGCCGAGCCTGATTGTGGTTCCCGATAAAACACCATGGGGACCATAGCATAGAGTACATGCCAACATGCTAATGTACTCAGCCCTGCCATATGTCAATGTGTCTGTCACCCATCGCAGCGTGACACTCTACCACATGTCTCAGCGTGTATGTGTGTGTGTGTGTGTAATGTGCATATTTGTTTATGAATTTGTTATATGTGTTTATTCCTGCAGCTGAATACAACACCAGCATTCGTGAGAAACTGCCTCTCATTATCGGCTCTGCAGCTGCCGGCTTGGTCTTCCTTATCGCTGTGGTTGTCATCATCATTGTGTGTAATCGGTGAGCATCATTTCGTGATGTAAATGTTTTTTTTTTAATGTTTTATTCAGCGTAATAAGATCTTGAATACACAAAAAGGCCATCAGCAAGCTATACTCTTTTTAATGAGATGCAAGTCACTCCTGCACATATGTCTGATAAATATTCCTGACTTTTCATCCCGTTGTAAAGGTCCCAGTCATACTTCCAGTACGTAAAGTGTGACAGCAGCTGAAATGCATCTCATTAACACTTCACAGCGACTGTCAACGTCATCAAGGCTGCAGCTCTGCTTTGATGCAATGGTGACGTTTGTATCTTTTGATATTGTAAACACGCTTGCAGCTGACATTGAATTGGACAACATCGCTGAATTTCATTATGACAAAAGACGCAGCATTTGCTACATCTGCAATGCTGACTTTCCGTGTGATGCAGTGCAGTTGTAGAAGCACAATAAGAAACTTAATGAATACCTTTATGAATACTCAGTATTATTAGTCTATTGTTATTATGTGCCCTGTGATTGGCTGGCGACCAGTCCAGAATGTACCCCACCAGTTGCCCGAAGACAGCTGGGATAGGCTCCAGCACACCCGCGACCCTTGTGGGGATAAGCGGTAAAAATTATCTTTGCAGTCTGTGAAAGACAACAATAGAAATTGCATTCAATTAATTTTAATTGGTATAATATTAAAGCTACATATTTAGTATTGTAATATTACTTGTTTTTGTACAACTGCAACTCTTTTCCAAGTATTTTCGATATTTTGGGGGGTAAAACTTTGACTTTTCATCCATTCAGTTACTTCCGCTGACTGTGACTTTGAAAATAGCCATATTTTTAATGAGAAGAAAGTTTATACTGTGACATTTTTTTGGTCAAATATCTCTTAAAATTGCCACTTATTATTCTAATTATTATTATTAATAATTATTTTAAAGTTCATGGTATTTTTCACATTAAATTCCAACTTTTATATAATCAGATTTTTCTTGTTAAATTTGATTTTTTCCCCACAAAATTACATTTTTATTATTTTTCCTCATACAATTACAAATTCATTGTTTTCAAATTATGTTATTTATCTAGTTGATTTACAAGTTTTTGTCTCATAAAATTATAACTTATTTTTCATTTTATTATTTCTTTGTGAAAAGAAAGTTTATACTGTGAAATTTTTTGGTCAATTATCTCTAAAAAATGCCACTTTTTATTATAATTATTATTATTATTAATAATTATTTTAAAGATCATAGTATTTTTCACATTAAATTCCAACTTTTATATAGTCAGATTTTTCTTGCTAAGATGGACTTTTTCCCCAAAATTACAATTTTAATATTTTTTCTCATACAATTACACATTCATTATTTTTTTGGTCAATTATCTCTTAAAATTGCCACTTATTATAATTAGTATTATTAATAATTATTTTGAAGATAATGGTACTTTTTACATTAAATTCCAACTTTTATATAATCAGATTTTTCTTGTAAAATTTGACTTTTTTCCCCACAAAATTACAATTATATCATTTTTCCTCATACAATTACACATTCATTATTTTAAAATTATGTCATTTATCTTGTTGAGTTTTTGTCTCATAAAATTATAACTTATTTTTAATTTTATTAATTTTTTTTATTTTTTCCCCTATTAAAATGATTTTAAAAAATTGTAATATCCTAACATTTCAGGTTAATACTTGCAATTCTTGACTTTTTTTCTTGTTCTTTTATGCTATGTTTGTTTCCTTTCAGTGTAGCTCCTTCTTTCTGTGATGAGTGTGAGAATAAAAAACCCCTACTGTAGTTTCTGTGTATAGACTGCACCCATGACAGCCTGTCAAGCGTACGGGGGCCGTGTAACCCCCTTACCCCAACTGTCTGTCTTTCCACCACCGCTAGAGTTCTTTGTCTGTTCCCCAGGAGGCGTGGCTTCGACAGGGCCGATTCCGAGTACACAGACAAACTGCAGCACTACACCAGCGGCCACAGTGAGTAAACCTCCTAACACTTTACCTCCCCTACTCCACGCCTTCAGCCCACCGTCTCCCCCCTGAGACACCTGTCTCCATGACGACCGTCTCGCACAGTCAATTGCATCAGTGAGCCCAACACCAACCTCACACACCTGTCTCCATGGCTACCACCTTGCATGCTGATGTCCTTGGCTAAAACCCAGCATATACCCCCCCCCTCAAAAAAAAAAAAAAATCCCACCCCACTTTGGGGTGAGTCTGTTTCAACCACTTCCACATCCGGGCATCGTCATCACGTTGCACCGCTCGCTAAATCCATTGTTGTGGAAGTAGGTCAGTCGTTCACTCACGCTAACGCCATTAGCATGCTAATGCCGCACAAGTCATTGATAAAAAATTCAAAAGGCTCGGTGAATCTATGTAATGCCTCCGTGGTGGAGATTATGGAGCAATAATCCCAAAACAACTCCTCAAGGATGATCTGAAAAGTAATTTCGCACCCAAATAAGATATTATGACGTATTCTTCCTCTTATTATTGGAAATGCTGCGGAATTACCGCCCCGTGCTTTCAATGCTTGTGTGCCACCAAGCATTGATGTTTATACTGCCTTGGTGGAGGTCACAATTCAGGCATCTTTTTATAACTTCGAGAAACGATTCCCTCCATGTAACACAGCAAGAGCACTAGCTCAGTAAGCATTCAAATCAAATCAACTTTATTTGTAGAGCACTTTTCCTGCAAAGACATGCAACACAAAGTGCTTTACAGAATTAAAAACAATTACCACAATTAAAAGGAAAAACAGTTACTAAGAAAGCCCTCCCCTTCCCATCCTCCATACTAGACACACACACACCCACACACACACAATCACACACAATCACACACAGAAGGGAGACATGGCATGACACTGAGGATCAAGGAAACGCCACCTTTGGGGCCGTCCACACTGGTAGGAACCGCAGGCCGTGCCATCGGGGGACCAGCACCCGGGCCCCCCGACTCCTAGTCGAAGGGACCCAAGGATGGCACCCCCTCAGCAGGCCCGACACAGCCCCCAGTGTGGAGGACCCCCCCTGAGGAAACACTGGAGTTAAAAGCTAAAGACTAAAAGCATAAAATAGGACTAAAAAGATAAAACATAAGAAAAGTTTAAAAATATTTGTTCAAAGCCTGATTAAAAAGGTGTATCTTTAATCTTTTTTTTTAAAAATATCAACAGTCTGGTGGTCCAGGCCTGATGTGGAGCTGAATAATTGGATTTAAAACTCAGAACATTTATCCGCGGATACTTAAAGGCCACCTTAAGCCAATTTACCTGGCATCGAGACTTAGCTGAGAGCAGAGCTGAGTCATTCGCGCTTTGGTAACGATGGCTCACAGAAGAGAATACAGTCATCGCTCGTTTATCGAGGTTAAGTGGACCCAACTGTGATTGGGGAATTTCCACAAAATAGGATTCCTATGACCTTTTAACATTATTAGTCCTCCATAGACCAACATAGTCATTCATTCATTTTCTACCGCATTTCCTCACGAGGGTCGCGGGGGGTGCTGGAGCCTATCCCAGCTGACTTCGGGCAAGAGGCGGGGTACACCCTGGACTGGTGGGCTAGCCAATCACAGGGCATATATAGACAAACAACCATTCACACTCACATTCATACCTATGGACAATTTGGAGTCGCTAATTGACCTAGCATGTTTTTGGAATGTTGGAGGAAACCGGAGTACCCGGAGAAAACCCACGCATGCACGGAGAGAACATGCAAACTCCACACAGAGATGGCCGAGGGTGGGATCGAACTCGGGTCTCCAAGCTCTGCACGCTAACCGGCCTTATTTAAATAGGCCATATTTCATTGAGAGTGACCAGGATGGATAGGATCAGAAACTAGTACATCAGAGGGACATTACATGTTAGAGGCCTTCGAGATAGGATGGAATCGAACCCTGGTCCTCCTAGCTGTGAGGTCTGCGCGCTAACCACTAGAACGCCGTGCCGCCCACCAACATAGTCACTAATGCTAAAAAGCTAAGAAGCTAAAATTACAGTCTGTGTGAGAAATGTCAAGTCCAACCAATTAAGGGGTCAAACAGGAACCTTAAATCAGGACTAGACAGATGAGCACAGCAATCAAATATGTTAGTGTCTCTTTCCTGTTTTCCAAGTGACTCCAGGAATGAAGATCTATATTGATCCGTTCACGTATGAGGACCCCAACGAGGCGGTGAGGGAGTTCGCCAAGGAGATTGATATATCCTGCGTGAAGATTGAGCAGGTCATCGGTGCAGGTAATGGGATCTGAATGCATTATGCCCTCGATGGACTAAAAAAAAAAAAAAAAAAAAAAATTCAACATGGATGCCGGTTTAACAGGAGAGTTTGGCGAGGTGTGCAGCGGCAACCTGAAGCTTCCCGGCAAAAGGGAGATGTTTGTGGCGATCAAGACCCTGAAGACAGGCTATACTGAGAAGCAAAGGCGGGACTTCCTCAGTGAGGCCAGCATCATGGGCCAGTTTGACCATCCCAATGTCATCCGCCTGGAGGGCGTGGTCACCAAGAGCAGCCCCGTCATGATTGTCACTGAGTTCATGGAAAATGGATCTCTGGACTCCTTCCTCAGGGTAAGTCAAGCCCCTTATACACAGAATTTTCCTGGCTTTTTGCCGTTGTGTCACTGTGCTAGGTCAATGACATGGAATTATGACTTCAAGTGTTCCAGACAGTTATCCAGGCTTCATCAGCGAGCTCTGATGATGCCTGTGTGAAAGGGTACATCACAAGTTGGAAAGTTAACACCTTGGATTTCTACCGTCGAATTGTTGGACACTTGTCACTGTCCGACAAGTAAAGTATTTTATGCAAACAAATAACATAAAATTTCACTGTTAAATGTAATAATAATAATAATAAACATTTAAAAAAAATTATAATTAAATTAAAAAAATAAATTAAATTAAATAATTAAATTATACTTAATTGCTTATTTAATTAATAATTCATTAATAATTAAATTAAAAATAATAATAAAATTCAATGTAATACACCAAATAATGCCCATGTAATTATCAGTGAAAGTACCCACAAATAAGTCAATTTCCAGTTTTTCTGGTTTCTGTGTAAAACACACCAGCTCGTACCATAAATGTGGTCTGTTTATTATACATATTATACTGCATTATAAAATTATAAATGCATATATGCATATAAAAGATATGCCTTTATTATTCCCACAAGGGGAAATGTATACCTAAAAAACAGAGAGAACAAGGTGTTAATTTGAAGTAAGAGAGATTTCACATTTAACATTGATAATAATTTGGATTGCATGAGAAAATGGAAAGGAAAAGGTAGCACTCTTTAACCACAAGGTCATATATTAACAAGTATATATGTTTATTAACAACAAAGCAGCAACAGAACCAATGTTGTAATTACGCCAATGCATAAAGTGGTCAGTCAGGATAAATAGCACTAAGATAAGATAAGATATGCCTTAATTAGGCCCACAAGAGGAAATTCCACATAGCACTGCTGAGTTTATTGTAAACAAACTATGTTCATGTAATGTCAGTGTTTTTTGACCTGGCTAATTAGAGACACAGTCGATATGGAAGGTCAACACACCCCTGTTAAATTACCAGCTTTTTCTTATGTATAAAAAATGAGAGCATGATCAAAGTTTAAAAAAAAAAACATAATATTTTTCTCCATAAAGGCTACCTGCTGTTTGCAGCAACAGCGCCTCTGATTGTGCTGTGTGATTGAACTATTCCTCTTAGATGGAGCTGAGCCGTTCTGGTATTTTTGCAAGCATTATCTCGAAAGGCGGCACACAATGTGTAATTGCGAGGGAGATGCCATGCATAATGTATGCCGCTTAATCGCCGCCTTGTGCAAGGAGAGGGGGTGACTTGACGTGAGGAGGAGAAGCGTGAGTCCGGTCTAACGAGCAGCAAAGCGTGAAAGAGAAGTAGGCTACTGGAGCAGTCTGAGCAGACTGCTAATGTGGCTTGCCCTCCTAAGCGCCATCCTGAAGAAGAATCTTCTCGTTTGCAGGCGTCATGGTGGGCGGTAGCGGTGCAGGTGTGTACAGTTGGAGGCACAGCTGCACCTCTGTTCCAGACGCCATGCGCTGCATTAAAGCGCTTTACCAAAAGCGTGGAGAGGGAACAGCTGTAGACAGGCATCCAGACCTGGCTTAACTCGGTCCAGGCCTGCAGAGAGCACTTGTCTTCTTTGCGTCCTGTGGTGCCTTTTTTATGGCAAACTACGATTTGAAAGCGCAATAAACTTTCATAGGTTTGGTTTCTGGTCAAACTAAAATGCCATAAATAAGATTATAAATCATGTTTGTATGAGTTTTTCTCCTTAAGTATTCCCTTAATTATTAAGTGGAAAGAATACTTTTGTGTATGTTCCAGCAAAACGACGGTCAGTTCACTGTGATCCAACTGGTGGGAATGCTGCGGGGCATTGCCTCGGGCATGAAGTACCTGGCCGATATGAACTACGTGCACCGGGACCTCGCCGCCCGCAACATCTTGGTCAACAGCAACCTTGTGTGCAAGGTGTCCGACTTTGGCCTATCACGTTTCCTGGAGGATGATACGTCGGACCCCACTTATACCAGCGCCCTGGTGAGGAACACATTGAAACCCTACAACAACATTAAAGAAGTATTTACAAAGGTTTGGGATCACTTGCAAATTTCTTTGTTTTCCAAAGAAAAACAAATTTTCATGCATTTCATTTGTGGGAGCTACTTTTATTTATTATAACATTTATATGCTGATATCCACAACTCAAGTTTTGTATTTCACAATGAATTTATTTCTAATCTTGCCACATTATGAACTGAAAACCATGAATGGACAGCAGGTTTGCCCACCTCTGCTGGCCCCCCTCCGGCCGCATCTGCTGCCTTCTGAAATGCAAATGCATCCGACTCCCTCTTCTGTGCCTTCCGCATCCTGTATTTACGTTGGCGTTTTGAAAAGGCATCTTCACTTGACGGTTAGATCTGTTTCGTAAAAACAACATGTTTTCCAAAGAAAAACTAATTTTCATGCATTTCACAAACATTTTTTTTTCCATTTCACAAACATTTTTATCCATTTCACAAACAATGAAAATGAATGAGATGATTTTCAAAGAAGGATGTACATTTTTGCATAGAGGCCTACTATCAACAACTGTCAGTCCTCTGCATCAATCTCCTGGTATGGCTGCTAATCCAAGTTCATCATTTTATAAGGCTAATAGATGATTAGAAAACCCATCTAAAAAAAATCCAAACTAAAACTAAAATCTCTTACCATGCTGTAAACTACTCCCTTCAGAGAGCAGCACAAACTGGGTCTAACAAGGACATAAAAACGCTGCACAACTGTGCAAGAAGACAAATAGCAGAGAATGTGTAGTTTAAGACAAAGACGCCTCACAGGTCGTCACCTGGCAGCTGCACTAAATAGTAGCCGTCAATCACCAGTGTCAGTATCAACAGTGAAGCGGCCACTTCAGGACTTCAGACTTCATAGCAGGACTGCCAAGAAAAAGCCATATTTCAGACTGGCCAAAAACATTTCCAAATGATCCCAAACTTTTGAGCGGTAGAGTATTTGTCAAGGTAATAATTCATTATTATACTATATGTGTCATTAAGTAAAAAACTGAAGGCAACATCCTGAATACTATTCAAAACATCACTCAAGTCAATAGTTTTTGTTTCAGCGTATAATTGATAGTAGTAGTACTCAGTAGTACTCAGTAGCAAGCTGACCTCCACTAAGGCCGAACAATCAAAAAGAATTCTTTGATGAAGGTTCATGTATTATTCACTGAGGGTTGTTGAGAACCGACCTTGGGCCTCAAAACCAAGTGTGTTTTTCTTCAGTTTGTGTCTCACCTTGAACCTCAAAGTTGTGTGATAATCTGTCTAAGTGTTTAATAATATGAAACACGTCATAAAAACAACCTCTTTGGTGAATGTGGTTAGAGTTCAAGCAAAACGAAATGGGACCAAGGATGGGACTTTAAGTGTCAAGAAGGTGAAAGATGTTTAGCATTATAACTGATAACTGATTTATGTTATATTTATTTTGAGAACTATGGCCGGCATGTTGGCCATACAGTCAGGAGATCTGGAAGACTCCGGTTTCTTTCCACATTCCAAAAAAATATATATGTTCCCTCGGCCATCTCTGTGTGGAGTTTGCATGTTCTTCCCAGGTTTTCTCCGGGTACTCCGGTTTCCTCCCACATTCCAAAAACATGCTAGGTTAATTGGTGACTCCAAATTGTCCATAGGTATGAATGTGAGTGTGAATGGTTGTTTGTCTATATGTACCCTGTGATTGGCTGGCCACCAGTCCAGAGAGTACCCCGCCTCTTGCCTGAAGACAACTGGGATAAGCTCCATTATTTCATAGCATTCTTGGCCGTCTTTGATCTGATTCCTTTTTTTTCCTTGCAGGGTGGGAAGATTCCAATCCGATGGACCGCGCCCGAAGCCATCCAGTACAGAAAGTTCACCTCTGCGAGCGATGTGTGGAGCTATGGCATCGTCATGTGGGAAGTCATGTCCTATGGGGAGAGGCCTTACTGGGACATGACCAATCAAGACGTGAGTACTGATCTCATCCAGACAAAACATGTTTAATATCCGACTGGCATGGATTCCATATGATAATTCTCTCCCAGTTGCTGCACAGATATAATAAAATTATTCCAAATACTTAGCGGCACCCTAGAGACAATTTCTACTCTTGACCGAATCGACCTATGTCCCTCTAGGTAGTGGAAGGAAGAGAAAATTACGGACGAGCGAAGGGTGGGCAAGCGATGGGTATAGTGTGAAATTGAAAGTGAGAACACTAATGTGCTAAGAGGGACAGAAGACCTCCACTGTTATCTTATTAGCAGCTCCAGATAGTGCTCCATCGGGGTCCTCATTCGGGAGCCTCTTGAATGAGATTAATCTGGTTTTCAATGGAGCGTTTTTAATGGGCCTCCGTAATGAACAGGGAGAATTGTGCATCCTGGTTGCAAGGGTCCTTTGGGTCCTTTGGGTCCTTTCGCTCAGTTAACCAAGCACCAACCCAGCGTAGCCCCAGTCAACCCACCAACCAACCAATCACTGATTGGTATCTTCTTTTCAGACAAAGCATTAGCGGTAGATTATCAGATTAGCGGTAATTATCATAAATAATGTGGTGAATAATACCCGGTATTACATCACAATGTGAAGCCAGCACGTTTGAGCACTGCCTCATCAAACTTATTGTCGTTTAGTTTTTTTTGCATCTTTGCTTACACGCTTTGTTTATAGCTAGCACTGGTAGCTTGCAAGCGAAAGTTATCCGCATAGTTTCTAGTCTCTGGACTCCAAATACAACTTTTTACATTAATGGCATTTAGTTTTTTTTTAACAAGCAATACAGTTAGTTGGGAGCTCATTTTTGTCCCATTGGGAAGTGGAAATCACATTCATAGGTTATGTACTAACTTTGTCACTTAACAATTGTGCTCTCTTCTTGTCATTATACTAATTAGGTGTTGTTGTTTCATGAACATTAATTCATAGGAGGGTGGTCGAGTGGTTAGCGCGCAGGCCTCACAGTTAGGACACCAGGGTTCAATTCCACCCTCGGCCATCTCTGTGTGGAGTTTGCATGTTCTCCCCGTGCATGCGTGGGTGTTCTCCGGGTACTCCGGTTTCCTCCCACATTCCAAAAACATGCTAGGTTAATTGGCGACTCCAAATTGTCCATAGGTATGAATGTGAGTGTGAATGGTTGTTTGTCTATATGTGCCCTGTGGTTGGCTGGTCACCAGTCCAGGGTGTACCCCGCCTCTCGCCCAATTTGTTGACACTTCATCAGCTAATCCCCATTTATATATGTGGCTCCCCCTTGCAGGTCATCAATGCCATTGAGCAGGACTACCGGCTGCCGCCCCCTATGGACTGTCCCAGCGCGTTGCACCAGCTCATGTTGGACTGCTGGCAGAAGGACCGCAACAACAGGCCCAAGTTCAGCCAGATCGTCAGCAACCTGGATAAGATGATACGCAATCCCAACACCTTGAAGGCCATGACCCCGTTATCCTCAGGGTGAGCTCTGTATTTATTTGTGTGTTTAAATAATTATAAAAATACATATTATTTGTTGCCACCTTTAAAAAACACCCAATAAAACATACTCAAGGGTGCTAAATCACGTACATAGTTCAGCTTTGTAAAGCCAGGCACTAAGGTCTGATAGTTGAAATGCTTTCCTAAAGTAAACAAATCTTGAGGCAAAGCATTTCTACCGCAAACGTTAGCATTTCCTGACCTCCATCATCCTTCGCCTGGGCTTTCATCCTCTGGCCTCTGGATTTTCTGTCCAGTAGATTGAACGCTGGCTTCCCTTGAAAGCTCAGCACCTCATTTGGAAAATACATTTTAGAAGGAAATCATTTTGGAAAATTCCCTTTGACGGATGAGTCCTGCAGGATCCTCCTCAGGCCGTGAGAATGTGACGCAATGACCAATTCCAGGTGGTCTGGAGCCAGGATGAAGTGAGACCTGTCGCCTTCCATCATCGTTCATCCTAATGCATCCTGCCTGTGCTTCCCCTTCAGTGTGCATCTGCCTCTGCTGGACCGCAGCATCCCGGACTTTTCGAGCTTCAGCACGGTGGACGAGTGGCTGGATGCCATCAAAATGGGCCAGTACAAAGACAACTTTGCCAACTCCGACTTTACGACTTTTGATGTGGTGTCCCAGATGACCATGGAGTAAGTTTGCTCTTCTTGTGAGTGTAATGAAGACAGGAGCTTATCTGCCATGTGGCAGGACAGTCATTTGTAGTCATGAAACACGACTTTCACATTAAACTTCACAATATAATACCTCAAATATTGACAAAATATTAAGTATACTTGCACAATAAATGAGACCCAGTCGGTTTTGTCAACAATACTCCTGTTTTGATTGAGGATTGTTTATTGACCTAATCTGCACAAAGCGGTTGTTGTTTCTGAAATGTGAAAAACTTCTCAGTATAGGCCATTTTTTATGATTTTGACCAATTTTTCATGGCACATATTAATTTTTTTGGGGGGGGCAAATATATGAAACATTACACTGCATTTCTTACATCAATCAAAATATAACTTTCCATTATTTACATTTGTATTCAACTATCTGATCACAAGCCCAAAAGGAGTAGGCTGAAGCAAAAGCTTATAAATGCCTACCCCTTTTCGCAAGATATAATCATGTTCATGCCACAGTCTTGTTTTCCCCTGTTATTATTATCATTGTAATATTATTATTGTTATTATCATTATTATCATTATTGTTATAATCTTTATCATTATTACCATTATCATTGTTATTATTCTCACCATTATTATAATCATCATTAATATTACCATTTTCATCATTATAATTGTAACAATTTTTGGATTTTTTTTTAATTATTTAATATTACAGACTTCATTGCTTCTTGTAGAGTGCTGCATCATTCCATCTGTTGTTTTCTAAAATCTGCAGTATTTGTGCTTTTATTGTCAATTTATTAGCCCACAAAGAATAGAAAAGAAAGATGAGACTCTCATTTTTCATCAGAAAAAAGTTAGTTTCTACCTTTTCCGTTCTTTAGTATGTTTACAAATTTTGCCCAAATGTCTAAAGAACAATACCACAACATAAACAACCCAAAAAATTGTTGTTTTACATAAAAATAATTATTTATTTACAAATATAACACCATGAACTATTTAGAATTTTCACATTGGCAATTGAGGTGTGTTTGTAGATGTCTTTGTTTTCCTTCGCTGTTTAACCTCCTTAGCGCTACACACCGAGGTGCCTTTTCACTTCCTGGTTGTATTTTATGCATTTAGGGTATATGGTTGCAATAATTAGCAACCGGAGAGGGAAAAACCTTCTTTGTGCCACAATAATATATTCAGTATAATGTTGAATTCCTGTTTAAACTGAGCATGCAATTTAGCATAATTATCTAAAATGTTCTGATGTTATTATTGTTATTTAAATGTGTCTTCTGTGCCATCACAGCGACATCCTGAGGGTGGGCGTGACGTTAGCGGGCCATCAGAAAAAGATCCTAAACAGCGTCCAGATGATGCGGGCCCAGATGAACCAGATTCAATCCGTGGAGGTCTGACCTTCCCGAGCAGAGCAACGGTCCGGGAGGGGGGAGGAGGGGGGGGTCGGGTTGCAGGCCTGGCGGGCAGCGAGGAACGGAATGGATGCTTGTCGGTGTGTGATGTCCCCCTCCCACACTTTCCCCCTCTGCTTGTCCCCTCACCCCCTCACCACTCTCCCAGACTGCACCCCCAGCCACCCTCCATCCTCGGAGGGGGGGTCGGCCTTCTTCTGACTGCCAAAAGCACGGGAGCCCAAACGAGTGACCAGCAACACTTTTCTCCTCATCTTCCACCACTTTTCATTGATACTTTGGTTTGTTCTCATCATTTTGTAAAGAATTTTGTAAGGAAACACAAACTGAAAAAAAAGGAAGGAGTTTATCGACATTTAAGGACAATATGAGGTTGTAAACTAGATGAACTTTGTAGGAAAGCTACCCTTTAAAAGGGCAACATTAAAGAAAACAAGGATGCGACTTGGTATAGATCTTGGCATTGTTCCCTTTGGACTTTCAGAAGAAGACCAGCAGAGAACAAAGCAACCATGAAATGGATCCTTTGGCACAGACTGATGTCGGGAAAAATTTCATCCGATTTTTTGAAGAAAGAAAAAAAAAAATCTTCATTTTCAATATTGTGTGAAATGTGTTGAAGATTCCCAGGATAGACAACATTGTTTTTACCTCGCCCCCTAGTGGACATATCAAGACTTCACAGGGCTGTGTAAGGTGGCCCCTTTTCTGCATTCATGTTGCACACAGCATGTGCACGGAGCTCCTGGAAGGTCGTGCTCGTGTTTGCAAAGCATGCTGGGTAGCCCAGCCAACATGGCCGCTTCTTCATCATTTTCTTCCTCCAGTCACATACTCACAAATAAGACTTTTCAGGCGGATGCAATGTGTTCTATTTCTGCAGTTTCTGTATGCATATTATTGAATTATTACCATTTCATTTGGAGTTTTGTTGTGCAAAGAGTTGATAGTTTGACTCTGAAAACAAAACAAAAAAAAATATGTTGGATCTTCCATCAGTGCTTTGAATTGATTTGCAAAGCTGCACAATCATGTAGATAAACAGACCCGACCCCTTCCCTTGTAGACGATATACTTCTGTTGTTGTCGCTAATGGCGGGAAACATAGCGTGGCATGCAGTCCGGTACCGGTGGTCCGGCCTCCATCTGTCAATGCTTGACTTTCATCTCCTGCAGACCGGAGTGTGTTTTCCTCAGGTGTTGTCACCATACGCTTCCAGACCTCAATGACCAATCCCTTGCACATGCTGCAGCACATGACAACACAACCCCAACCCACCCCCCTCTTCACCCCCACATCGGAAGCGTTCACATGGCTGGAATCCTGCGGAGGAGAATCATGAGCTCATCACCGTAACGAGGAAGCCAAAGTCACCCAAATGGTGATCATGCCCGTCCCGCTCGGTTCTTCAGCGTTTAGTCCGTCTTCATTTCCATCTGCTTCTTTCTTTACTGTTTACAGGCCAGCACATCCGAGCCCTGAAGGGAACGGTTCTGGTATATTTCATCTGAAGGATTATGTGTTTACTGCATGAAGTATTTATGTGTTTTATCATTTACTACAACAACAACAACAACAGCAGAGCAGTTGAAACGGAGCAATAATCAGGAAAGAAGACATGCTGCACTCATTTTTTTTGTCCACAAAAAGCCTTTGTACACTGTGAAGAACAACCCGTGTCCCATTTAGACGATTACAAAATGGATTAAAAGCAAATTACAAATTCCCTTGCTGCGCTTTCTTAAAGTATTTATATTTCATACAGCACTACGGTGGTTTTTAGCACATCCTTGAATCTTCGGAACTGGAACTAGAATGGCACTCAGTAGAGCGCAGAGGCAAACAATTCCAATGTGGATCAGCACCTTCATATAAGAGTCGCATTTTAGAAAAATATAATTTTATACATATATATTCTTGTTATTATTATTTGGAACAATTTGGCAGTATTCATGGATCAGCAGCAAAGTAACCAAATGTTTGGTCCATGTCATAAAATAGAAATAAATGAGCGGAAGACTATTCAAATGGAGACCTGGGAAGAAACACCCGTATTCAGTCATATTTGTTATACAGTTTTGACTTTTTAATGGTTTTGGAGAAAATTCAAGCAGTCTCTATTTAAAAGCATTTTTTTGCCTTCTTAAACAATACATTACTCAACTTCAGATAGGCTGCGCTTTACTGTGAATCATTTAGAAGCAGATTCCATGTGGCGTCTATGATGAACCACTGAAAGGTCAGAGGATCAGATGGCTGTGAGAGGCTTTATAACAAAGCACCACAGCGCCCTCTGCTGGCGTTGTGCTCACATAACAGCTTCCAGTGTCCAGCGTCTCCCCCCTCACACACTTCATGGCCCGTGAGCTTCCCGCCATCTTCTCCGGAAGTATGTTGTTTTGGTTAGTGCAAGGCGGGGGCCCGTGTGCTCCCCCCTTTAAGCACCGTGCAAACTAACGCCGGTTCAGACATGTTGTATTTCTGTATAAATGTATATTGACTGTAACCCTGTGAATGATGTAACAAGTTCATTATTTGTAATATTGTTATTGGTTTATTTTCTAAAAATAGAAGCTCAACTTGATTCTCCTCAATAAAAAACAGGATCTGTTATAAAAAAAAATATTTCACCTTAATTCTGTTATAATAAGGCAGTGTTTTTCAACCTTTTTTGAACCACGGCACCTTTATTACATTGGAAAAATCTTGCTAACCACCTCACGTGCATCATTAAGTTTATTGGAGGAACGAGGCAATCAGCTACGTGTTGCCACACGGACGAATATTACATTGGACGGACACTCGACAATTACATAATATTTGCCGAAAAAGATTAATAAATCTTAATGAAAAAATATAAATATATTGGATAATTCTTCAAGGCATACCTGACGACTTCTCACAGCACATGTGTGTGCACAGTGGTTGAAAATCACTGTACTAAGGTAATTAAGACAAGAACTAATATTTATATATTTTTTTAAGTTATTTATATGCAGTATATATAACAAATAGCTTTTTGGTTACATCCTGTACACACAAGGGGTGTCCAAAGGGCTGCATACAGAAAAAAATAGAATGGGAGGGCCATTTTTATATTTTTATTTTTGTAAAAAGGCTAAAAAAAAAATTCACAATTGACTTATTATTAGTATAAGCATTTTCACTTTTTCGCTTCAAATTCTGCCCTTTTGCTCTATTTTACCTATTTTATTCTGTTTAATTTTATATTTATATTGTGCCTTGGGCTAATGAAATCACAAACCACGGGCCGCACTTTGGAAATCCTTGGTGTAAACCATCATTCAATGTCAATAATGGCACACACACCTTTCATCTCAGTACAAAAGGCACCCTAGCTGGAAATAATAACAGTACTGCATGCTTTGAATGAGAAAAGTAGCGAATTAATGATGTATAATTGAATGCTATAGCAGCCTAAATGATATTTTCACTGGCACACACCAAAACAATTAGTGTTTACTTTAAGAACATTAATGACCGTTCTAAATGAACATGGCAAATCTGACTTATATTCATTCATCACAGACACAAGTGTATGAATAGATTACATGAAGATATGGTAATTTCAACAATATAAAAATAAGAAATACTTTACATAGTCGTGTCAAAAAAAGGTAAAAGGTAATGATCAGTGCAAAAAACTCTCTAACAAAGACCTCAAAACCACATTCTCAACTCAAACTGCATTACATCAAACATATTTGAAAGGAAAAAGGGTTTCTATGAACTCGAACTTTTTGAAGCACTTTTCTTTCAAATATGTTTGATATAACGAAGTTTGAGTTTTTTCACAACACCACCAGCGTGTCTCTGTATTTCTGTCAGGAGTCATTTGAGCAGCAGACTTCATCTTTGTCTGAGCTCTCGCTCCCTTAACCTTTTCGGGAGATTTTTCAACCTCATTAACAGCTAGCGGTGCTAAAGGCCTCAGACCCCGGCCTGACCCGGGGGAAAGCGGTGCGTGTGCTAAAAGGTTTACCCCACGGTTGACAGAGTGGGTTCACGAGTTCACGCCTGCAAAAAAAAATAAAAAAATACTCTCTACCGATCGACACCCCCTGAACTTCCAATTAAACACACAAATCCTCCAGACGTCTTCATGAAAACATTGTTTGCAGACTAAAAGTTTGTTGAAGGGATGTTTTAGCAGTACATTTATTACATTCAATAACATCTGCTGAGCACCTGGACTCAACTGAGCTGGAATGCAAACTCACTAATGAAGAATTTATCACTTTCTATTAAAACGTGACACATCTGTCCCATATGGCATCATGTGGCCAATAAAGAAACACACCACAGCAAATGTGTTTTAAAACAACACAAATTTTCCCGTTTTTTTTTTAGTGGTGAAGCGCCAAAGGTCAAAAAAAGGCAAAGCTACCCAAAACTGAAAAATAATGTGTATTTCTGAATTATACAAAAAAAAAGCCTTGAGACTTGAGTCACATTTTTAATGACTTTGGATTGACTTGACTTATCATTGTGACTTGGAACTCGACTTGGACTTTGACATCAATCATGCAGACTTTAGTCTGATGACTTGAAAATACTTGAAAGTTTTAAGTGTTGAGCAAAATGTTTATGTTACGTTTATGTGCCTTAGTTATTAGTTCCTTGTTAGTTCTTCAGTAACTACTCTACATGTATGTGCCTTAGTCCCTCTACTCATTATTTCCTAATTATTGCCTCAGTAACTACTCTAAATGTATGTGCCTTAGTTCCTCTACTCATTATTTCCTAATCATTTCCTAATTATTTCCCCAGTAACTACTCTAAATGTATGTGCCCAAGTTCCTCTGCTCATTATTTCCTAATTATTGCCTTAATAACCACTCTACATTTATGTGCCTTAGTTCCTCTGCTCATTTTTCCCTAAGTATTGCCTCAGTAACTACTCTAAATGTATGTGCCTTAGTTCCTCTGCTCATTATTTCCTAATTATTGCCTTAAAAACCACTCTAAGTTTATGTGCCTTAGTTCCTCTGCTCATTTTTCCCTAAGTATTGCCTCAGTAACTACTCTAAATGTATGTGCCTTAGTTCCTCTGCTCATTATTTCCTAATTATTGCCTTAAAAACCACTCTAAGTTTATGTGCCTTAGTTCCTCTGCTCATTTTTCCCTAATTATTGCCTCAGTAACTACTCTAAATGTATGTGCCTTAGTTCCTCTACTCATTATTTCCCAATTATTGTCTCAGTAACTACTCTAAGTTTATGTGTCTTAGTTCTTCTACTCATTATTTCCTAATTATTGCTTCAGTAACTACTCTAAGTTTATGTGCCGTAGGTCCTCTGCTCATTATTTCCTAATTATTGCCTCAGTAGCGACTCGAAGTTGATGTGCATTACTTCCCCTACTCATTATTTCCTAATTATTGCTTCAGTAACTACTCTAAGTTTATGTGCCTTAGTGCCTCAGTAACTACTATTTAGTTTCTCAATTGCTCTTCATTAATTCCTCATAACTACTCTAATTGTATGTGCCTTAGCCATTAGTTCTTCATTGATTCCTCAGTAACTACTGTGTTTTGTGTACCTTATTGTAAAGCGAGACGGTATGATGGTGTCGTTCATGTCGGATGCCCCCGTAATATTTTCCATAATCTATGTAATATTCTGCTGCTAGCGCCGAATTAGACAAGATCAGACAAGTTCTTTGGGAATAATGAGAGGTCTACTAAAATTTGCAGACGTGGAGACAACTCAATACAGCCTCAAAAGATGGCTTCTAGAGAAAATTACTATTCAGGTTTATGTTAATTTAAAATAGCAATAATATTATTAAAATCACATGTAATAATGGACATAAAACATTCTATTAGTGCAAACCATATTTTTCTGACTTGTAAATTGTGCTTACATATACTAAATAGTGCAACGCAAAGCTCCCTGTTGCCATCTAGCTGTGTGGAGGGTTGCATTCAATGTTCCAATAGAGAAAAAAAACACTTCCAGAGGCCATGGAGGACATTAAGGCCACAGAGCACTAGCCTAGCCGAGTTCATGTTGAGTTGGGAGAACTCCAAATAGGTCAGAGGTGTCACAAGTCATCCCGTCATCGTGTCCTGCTCCCTAACATGATGGTAAACGAGACCAGAGTGCAGTAAGACGTGATGTGGTTCCGCTTTAAACACAGCTTGCCTTCATTGGAAAGATGTTTGACGACAACTTGAGAGTAAATGCTAGAAGATTGTTGATGAGTTAATGGTAAAAAAAAAAAAAAACTAAATAAATGACATGATTGTGTTCCAGAAGTATCTTGCCTCATGAAAAAGGAATCAAGTGACTAAGATGAAAATTTTCACGATGATGAAGAGTGACGTGAACTGCTTTTAGAGTCCCGGAATTGTATTATTTTTTAAAATCTCACCATCTCTTTTTTATTTTTACCCCCTTGATTTAGGCACATAATGTACCACATGGTACGACCCAGGGGAACGTCTTTGCCTTCCAACATATCTGGTCTTCAGATTCGCTTCCTGCTTGCAGGGGAAGTGAAGAAGCAAACATATCATTATATATCATCATCTTCATCTTCATGGCAGGTGAGTCCAATGACAGCATATGAAACTACAAATAACACACTCATATCATGTTACATAACACTACTCCTTTTGGACATGTGGAACTGTGAGCTGAATTATGTTATGTATTCCTTCTTAACTTGATCCATGTTCAAATGAAATGAAACCATAACCATTACCATAAAACCCTTCAACCATTCATGCTGCTTTGCTGCAACTTTTCATGTTGATATCTCGTTCTCATAACAAATTGATCTCGTACGCCCTCTAGCGGCAATTAAACAGCGTTGCTTTTGTTTATTATTGTAATTTGTAGATCATTTTTAAAAATATCTATGTACCTTTTAACTTATTTGTCTTTTTCTCGAAGCATTTATATAACTAAGCTAGCTAGGTAATGTATTCAAGATATTTAATGATATTGTTTTACATCAAAATCACATCTGTTTATCCAATAGATTTAGACATTTTTGCTTAAAAATAATTATAAATAAACATTAAAAAATATTAAAATAATATATAATATAATAATATAATAAATAATATTATAAATATTGTAAATATTATAAATATTATAAATAAGATTTATCTTTTGAAAATATTTAAGTTGCACTTATTCAGTACCTTGTTTCCTTCCATCTACCCATTTTCTATGCCGCTTATCCTTCTTAGGGTTGCAGGGGATGCTGGAGCCTATCCCAGATGACTTTGGGCAAGAGGTGGGATACACCCTGGACTGGTGGCCAGCCAATCACAGGGTACATATAGACAAACAACCATTCACACTCACATTCATACCTACGGACAATTTGGAGTCGCCAATTAACCTAGCATGTTTTTGGAATGTGGGAGGAAACCGGACCAGCGTATTTAGACCTGTTTATTTCCACCCGCTTATTTATCACTTGTCACAGAGTCTCTCCAGATTAGAATGGAAAGAAACACAGCTGGTGGCCACATGAACACGAACAGGCTCCAAAAAGATGGAAATCAGTCGAAATAACATGGAAAAAAGTGAATATAGGAGTAGTCTACTCACATTTACAGCTTTGGGTCTAGCTTGAGTTTCCACCAGCTGTCCCTCTTCTCTCTCTCTTTCTGCCCATCTACTGAAGTTCACCATCCGTGTATTCCAAATGATAAGGGCATTCATTTGGCTTTGTGCTAAAACATGTTTACTTTCACTATCCCAGCACTAAACACTGTGAAGCAGGTGATGGAAATGTGTGCAACAGTTGACAACTGGCGGCAGTGTGCAAAGATACGAACTGAGAGATTGTGAGGTCTGAGTTTTTCATGTGATGCAAATGTATTTCTCTTTTGAATGAATATTGTTATTATAAATGACCTCACCAGCTACACAGAACTACTTTCTTAAACACCAAAAACCGACCACGGGACGCAGGTCACCGTTGATGCACCTATCAAAGATTCAGAGAAATCCCTTTAAATCAGTTAAAATAATTCTGAAATGAACAATGACAGACATCTTTGCTTACAGATGGCCTTTATTGTGTATGGTTCATCACACATCTTCAACCCGCCACATGGGGGCAGTGTTGTCCCACACCAGGCTCCCCAGATACCCTGAAGGTCTTCTGATGCCTTCACTAATCACTTTTGTTTGGAGCTCAGACATTTATTTTCCCAGACCTGAACAAACACATTCCCTCAAGTGAGAGCTGATGAAAGTGGCGAGGCTATGGCGAGAAGACAGATAAATGCCAGCTAATATCTTCTCTCCCGAGAGCAGAGACACTGAAGAAGGAATATTTGAGGTGCCCTGCAGTACCAACACATTATTAAGTCTGAGCGTCAGCCGGGAAAGGTCATGGCTCACCTTCAGTCTTTCTTCCACGTGACGTTAGGGCCATCACGCTTCCTGAGATGATTGATTGGCGCCAGCATGGCCGGCGCTTTCTCCCACCATGTCTCCCTCGTTTTAGGACGTATTATGTCGGAAAGCAGTCTGTCCTCTTTCTTTGTACAGACCACAATACCGACCTCAACTAGAATAGATACCTGTTACAGGATGATGGAAAGACAGCATATAAGGACATTGAAAAGTCATAATAATAAACTAAACAATAACGTTGTGTCCCCTCAAGTGTATGCTTAAAGATCTTATCAAACTATTCTTTAATAACGTTGAGATGTGAGGATGAGGTGTTAATTGGAAGGAGGCGATAATTGGATTGAGGCTGTTATTTCCCAAATGTGAAAACCCACTGTATTATTATTAGTATTTATTAGTGCCCGAGAAAGTGGAAAAAGAAACATAGTTTACTGGCCAGTGCAGCAGCAATAGAACCAATGTTGTAATTGTGGTAAGATGCTAAGCCAACATTAAAAGCCATGATGAGTTCATTGTAATAATACAACACATGTAACATGCATGTGTTTCACACCACAGCTGAGTAGCCATACCGATATTTTAAAGTGCATGCAGAGGTAGATTCTATAGGCTGGCCACTCACAACACTTGCTATCCAGTAGCGTTTTGCCACAGCTGAGACCCCAGTTATTTGCTTTTCTAAACCATACAACCAGGAACGGGGTGGCACGGCGGTCGAGTGGTTAGCGTGCAGACCTATTGCCATTGAGTTTTTCTCGCATCTTTGCCTACACGCTTTGTTTATAGCTAGCACTGGCAGCTTACAAGCTATAGTTATCCGCCTTGTTTCTAGTCTCCGGACTCCAAATAGAACTTTTTACAATAATGACATTTAGTTTTTAAAAAAACAAGCAATACAGTTAGTTGTGAGCTCGTTTTTGTCCCATTGGGAAATGGAAATCACATTCATGGGGTATGTACTAACTTTGTCACTTAACAATTGTGCTCTCTTGTTGTTATTATACTAATTAGGTCTTGTCCTCAAAACACTATAGTGTGTTGTTGTTTAATGAACATTAATTCATAGGAGGGCGGCACGGCGGTCGAGTGGTTAGCGCACTGACCTCACAGCTAGGAGACCAGGGTTCAAGTCCACCCTCGGCCATCTCTGTGTGTAGTTTGCATGTTCTCCCCGTGCATGCGTGGGTATTCTCCGCGTACTCCGGTTTCCTCCCACATTCCAAAAACATGCTAGGTTAATTGGCGACTCCAAATTGTCCATAGGTATGAATGTGAGTGTGAATGGTTGTTTGTCTATATGTGCCCTGTGATTGGCTGGCGACCAGTCCTCTCACACGAAAACAGCCCGAAGACAGCTGGGATAGGCTCCAGCACCCCTGTGACCCTTGAGAGGATAAGTGGTATAAAATGAATGAATAATAATCAATAATGTTTAATGTGTATGCTTTGCAATTAGAGATGGAACTAGCTAATGTGCATGAGAAAATTAAAGAAAAGTAAAAAAAGTAAAAGTAAAGTATATCCATTTTTGACTACATGGTCATTGTTTAACAAGTACAGTAATTCCATCTTTATTATGGTAATTTCATTCCACACCCAACCGTGATCAGTCAATTTCCCCAAAGTAGGATTTGGTATTTATAAATAGAATATTTTCATAGTTAATGCATATTAAACCTGTTTACAACCTTCGACATATACGCTCCAGCACCCCCCTGCAACACTCGTGAGGAAAAGCGGTAGAAAATGAATGAATGAATGAATGAATGAACAACCGGGAACAAATTGGAGACTCGAACGTTAATTGAATAGTTGCATTAATTGGAAGCTTCCTCCTTTAATTTATTTTAAGGGGCACTAAAATTGGACTCCGAGGAGCAGGTTTTATCCTCTATAAACAACATCCGCTATGGAGTAACCCATTAAGTTAGCCCACAAGGTCGTGTGATGTGACAGCAGTTAGATATGAATCTCACTCGTTTCACCTTTTTACGATTCATGAAACCTTGAAATCTAGCTATCTACTGTATCTCATTTGAGTGTGTGTATGTGTGTGTGTGTACATGTGCTCAGTGGTTGCTGACACAACATACTGACATGTTGCTTGTGAGGAACAGGAAGTTCAAAGGTGCCAAAATGCGAAAATCACAAGGCGGGGAAGGAGGGAAGGATTCCATGTAGCCGAGGTCACACCTCCTGCTCACATCACCTTGGCAACCGCCTCCATCCGTCTCACAGTCAGGGTGACTTTGCAGTTTGTACAAGTTCGCCCTCCTTTGGACACGTCATTTCCGACCTGGCGTCCCAGCATCAGTCTTCACATATCCTCGCCGACCCAGCCGAGTGCCCGCTTGCCGTGAGATAAATTGTTTGTGGCGAAGAGAATGCGGGGATTCAGATGAGTGTTATTTTTGTCCTTCCACCCAGCATGCCTTCCTGCCCATTGGCACACACCTCGGAATGTCACCATTCCTCTCAGCTGGACCGGCTTGCCCTCTGACCTCTGGAGGATGCCATGCGTGGCTGGATGCTGCATTCTACCAAAGTGGGCACAAGTAGAACATTCCAGGTACCATCTTTAGAACATTTTCATCAGCCATTAATCGATGTAGATTTAGTCATGATGATACACAAAGGAGAATTCATTCGAATTCGAGATTTGGTTGACCACAACGAAACAAGATTTTTTAAAGGAAAAGTATTATGGCAAATTGATAAAAATATTTATGGCAATTAGGGCTGTCAATAGAGTGAAATGTTTAATTGTCATTAATCACTTTTTGTCCATAGTTAACTCAGAATTAATCACATTTACTTGCCTTTATTATTAGCATATTAGCTCTTAAACACGGCCACAAAGGTTCAGCAAATACAAAATGTGAGCGAGTGAGACCTCCCATGCCGCCATCCCACCTATTGCAATACATTTATTCACTTCCTGTATTTCATAGTAACAAATAACAAGGTGATGTTACAGTTACACATTACAGTTTGAAATAGGACACTTAAAAAAGTAATAGTAATAGAAAGTAATAGTAACAATACAACGTTGTCCACAATCATAATAAATAATCATGAATCATTATCATAATATAATAGTATAATAAGTAAAAGTCCAATATACATAAGAGAACGAGTTCAGGACTCTTCTTTTTTGTATTTTGCAAACATTAACTGCTGGTATTGTTTCTTGAAATCGCTCATCTTGGTTCATTGTTATAGTTCTTTACTGAATTTATTGTATATTTTCAAAATGGTTTGCAAGATCTTTGCAATAAATTGCAAAAATCACCCAGTTTTTGGACATTTAATATGAGCATAGATTTGTCCTACTTTGTTTGACAGTCCTTCAACGCAACATCTACACACAGACAGATGTATTTTCCCCCTTTTTCTATCAACTCATATTTGCTCCCAAATGCTGATACTATGTGGGAATGCATAAAGGTAAAGATTTAATGGCGTTATTGAGTGCTAATATGCATATTTGGGGTACACAACCTCTCTGAAAAGCAGGATGGTGGCTCTGCATTCATTTAATGCTTTTAAGTTGAGGTTGTTCCTGCCACAGTTGGCAAGGAGATCCCACCTGAGATGTTTTCCATGAACTTGGCTGATTTTTCCTACAAAGCTTTGGTTTGTGCAGGGGTGTCAAACGGCAGACAGCTATTTGGAGATATTGTAGGGGGCATCCCTCATGACTGAAGGCAATGCTACAGTTCACAATGCCCGCCTGACAAAGGAGGAATAACGTTACTCTTATAGACCAAGTTTTGCATGTTCCCCTGATCAAAATCCAAGTGAGAACATTTGGGCATGGATGAAAAGGGAAGTTTACAAAACTGGACATGAGGTCCAGATATTGGATGCCCTCCGTGAAGCCATCTGCACCACCTGGAGCAACATTCCCACTAGCCTCCTGCAAACACTGGCATCAAGTATGTGCAAACCTATTTTTAAGGTGACTAACAAGAATGGTCATTTTTTCAACCAGTCCTTAAATTTTGATTAGTAGTGTATATCAAAAAGAGAAAAACAATGTGTTTAAACATATTACTTCAGAAGAGGCATATATATATTTTATTGTTTAATGATTGGAAGGGTTAGTAATATTGTGACCAAAACTAGATTCTCCTTTGCGACCCCTGTGGTCCAGTGTCCAGATGTTGCTGATGACCTTTGGCTAAAGTTGCAATTCACAATTACAGTCCACCACGCTGTCGTCCCATCTCCCCACCGCGGTGACGAAATGCACCGGGACATGTCCTGTCCCGTCCCAGGGAGACATTATTTCGCTTCAGCAGCCGAGCTGCGGGAGACAGCTGCTGTCTGAGGAGTTGCGTCCCGTCAATCACAGCGCCCCCCTCTGGCGGCTTGACAAGGTCATCAGGCGACATTCTGCACCGCTGTATCAGCACATTACACTTCGTTTGGCACCTCGCAAACACATCAAGCTGCATGTAACGCTTGACTCGGACAAAAAACGACCACGCGGGATGTAATCGTGCACATTATCACGTGCGCGTCACAGATGCTCGCACTTCAGCCCGTCATTCAAAGCAGATCTATTTTTGCATGCGTCTGAACCCTGAGGGCTATGTCGTCACAGAACACGTGGTGCAAGTCCACAATGGCGCTCTGCAGACCCACATGCTGTTACACAACGCATGTTTACATTGCTCTCTCCTGTCATTTACGTAGCAAGTAGAGCATCATTAAACACATTTGTATTCAGGCAGTGACACACACAAAGTCAGTCCAGTCCAAGGGTATGACAGCAAAGTAACAAACATGAACATGTATTGATCAGCTAACTGAGGAAGCCTGGACGACCCCCCCCCCCCCCCCCCCCGCACATTTGACAATGAAAAACAAAAAGCGCACCATATAAACTACAAAACAAGCAGCCTCTATTGAAGCCAAAACCCACCCAACCATCTTATTCGGCCTGGCAGTTGAGGCGAGCGATGGTGTTCGGCGGACTGGGAAGGCGAGAGACGGCGCTCGATAAAGTTGAGGGATGCAGTCAGTTTGACAGGTCATACGCATCGTCAAGTGGCGGACAACGTGACTGCCTGTCAAAAAGACAGTGGACAAAATGGGGCTTCTATGTAGACCGCTTAGAACGGTCCTCATTACTTGCCGTTACGCCGTCTCGACTCCTGAGCTCTGATGGAGACTTTTTGGGTGGTAATGGTTGGATTCAATCAATATTCTATATCAATATTCAACATCTGTCATTCAGTGCTATGATCAGTGTAAAGGACATAAGTTGGACTCTGAGCTCAGCTTATCATGCCCGGAATAGTCATCCTAATTATATTTCTAAATCTACTAAAGGGACCACATCTTAAAACACCATAGGTGACAACAGGTCCATTTTTAGTGTTATAGTCATCACTCGCCACCTCCCGTTTCGAGTTTCTCGACTTCAGTCTATCACTGTTTTTCAAATATACTACATATTAAATAATAAATCATGCTCTTCACCAAATTTTATGTATTTTTGCCTACATTAAGTTATTCCTAGCATAAAATTGCTAAATGTGTAGTATTCAACATTATGTGTCAGTAATGTTCATGTGCTGTTTGGTGAGACACACAAGCACCAGACTTGATCGTTGCAACAACAGGCTTTTATTGCATGTTTTATTGCATCTCACAATTCACAATAGTCCCTAACACACCGTTGTGGCAGTAAACCAATCATTCATTCACAGGCGTGCTGGAGCCTATCCCAACTGTCTTTGGGCGAGAGGTGGAGTACACCCTGGACTGGTCGCCAGCCAATCACAGGGCACATATAGACAAACAACCATTCATACCACACTCTGTAACAGACTGAATTGTACCTCTGGTACACCTAATATACATTGTTGGCCATACTGTATGAAGAAAGAGCATCGTTGCAATCTGCCATTCTTCTGCTGCATCCTTTTGGGTTGTTTTCGTGTCTTTGGAACATGACTGTCTGCTGCTTAGAATTGGTAGCTTAAAAAAATACACTTTTTTGGTAAATATTGCCCATCATTCAGTCATTTTGTGATACAAGAACACAGGCCTTTCCAGACTGAGCATTTTCTGAGCATTCTGAGCATTCTAAACAGTGGAAAAACTGCTACCTCAAGGCAGCCAATAATGCACATAATGGTATTCCTTATTTTGCCTTTATACGTAGACCTGCCAAAAAATTTCCAAAAGCCGCAGACAACACTCCACTAAATGCTGTGACTTGCATATAAACCAAGCCATAACAACATTGTCATTGCAGCAGCTAACACAGAGGAACTACTTTTCTGGTGTAGATTGACTGTGTATGTATAGCTGTGATGTCAAGTAGTAATCTGACAGTTGGTCTGTCTGGTCCAACTGGTCTGGGGTACCTAACCCTAACCCAGTTGTTTTTGGGTAGGTGGAAAAAGGTTCATAGCACTGCAGGGTTTGTTAGTGCTAACAGTTGTTAATTGGTTGCGATGCAGGATCTTAGAGCAGTGTTCTCCTCGCCAGATACTCAAAGGCCTTTCATCGATGGTAAGCAGCAGAAAAGCTCGATTTCTGTCGGCATGGCTTCTGGATCCTTATTTGTTCCAAAGCAGTTGGTGGCAGCAACTCTCACAAAGTCTGTGTTGGTAAATGTCTTTGAGTACAACATTACCCAGAGGGCTTAGTGCTCAAGGAGAAAAAACCTAGACTTGAAGAGGACTGCCAGTCAGCCATAAATGAATGGAACAGAACGTAGCGAGTGAATGAGAGAGAGAGGTGGGCGTGTCTACCGGCACAACAGTGTACAATGTATTCTTTAGCGCTGAGCTGAGTATAAAATAAACTTATAAACAGTACATGAACCCAATGACTGGTCACATTGAGCGGTGTTAATTACTGTTTACTTGTGTGTTGTTGCTGTACATAGACAACGTAGCATTATTAAAAGGCTATGAGCTTTAAAGAGCCACACGTTGAAGTGGAAACGTAGTGTTGAATTACACTAAAACGGCCGTCACTGGACTCAGTGCTCATCCACAGCAATCCCACTCAAACAAGCCTGTCCTCCATCCTGCCGCCAGTAGCGGCGTGGGGGCAAGGTGCCCACAATCCCCAAATGTCAAGGGAAGGCTTAAAGAAATGACAGCTGCTGCTGCATCTTCAGCACGCCGCCGCCTCATTCTGGGAAGCGTTGAAAAGGGGCAAAGTGACATTTGCAGCAGGCTCCTCTGAACATCCTCCCGTCTGTTGTCACCGGGCTTACTCCTCCATCCCCTTACCCTGCTGTGGTCAGGAGTCTATAGGACGTCGTAAGCTTAGCAGGCTAAACATCATGCTGTGTTTGACATTCGTCCATAATTGATGGGAGGTGCTTAATTACAGTGGGAGAGAGCCGTCATGCTGGGGTCAGGTCTAACCACCGGGGGGGCCCTGCATTGACTCAGCAATTGTTGACAAACCTACTGTGTTGGCTTCCATTCATTTTGTGTAAGTTTCATTCATTTGTTTGAATATACTGTTCGTCTGTTACATCATATGCAAATAATATGCAAATTACCCTATGAGGTCATGTAGCAACTTCTAGGACAACATCTTTTCTTGCTGAGGAATTTGGCAATAGTGCGTTCAGCTAAAACTCAGTAAACAAACACTTTTTGAGGTAGCTTGTCGACTTTGTTCGGCTTTTTTTTCATCCAAATAGTAGTCATGCCAAAACCTTGTGTTGCTGCTGGCTGTTGACAGTATTGGTTTGTTTTGTAAAAAAGACATATGCTCTGTGTTTCCTATGCTCTAACTGCAAAAATATAAATATAAATAAATATATATATAAATATAAAAAAATTGATTTATTATATATATAAATTTATTATAAAAATTATTTAAAAATTTATACAAATATTAAAAATATATAAATTTATAAATAAGGAATCCTACTTTGTGGAAATTTACTGAACTGGAAATTGGTCTGGAACCAATTTACAGTGACAAATTAGGGATTAGTGTATGGTTATGTGAGACAATTTGATTTTCAAGGTCACTGTTTTTATTGTTTAGTTCACTTTTAGTCCTTTTTCCGTTGTTTTCCTGTTGCCCTTCCTTTTAAATAGTTTCCTGTACCATAACTTTAATGTAAAAAAACAACTTCACCATTAATACAGGTAACAGCAGTAACTGGTGACAACAGCAATTTTGGGGACTTATTTTCCGTTATCCTAAAATTAAAGCTGAAAAAGGGACACATTGTTATTTATGTCATCTAATTACCTCATTTGCATTCATGTTTTAATGTTATGCAACAAAATCAACTTTTCATGTGCCAAAATTTGACCCATGATGAATTTTCGTCACCTCTGCCACTGTTTCTTTTATCGAATTCTACCTGCACAGAACTTCCCCTTTTGACTGACGAGCTCCACTTTTCATTTCTTTCCACACATTCAAATATCATGACAATATATTTCCACTTGATGAACGTATATCTAGCCTGTCGACAGCTTGGTAAATCTTGACTGATGGTTCTCCGGGCAGCAAGGTCATGATGTCTAACAGACTTTTAACGCTTCACTTATGCAGAAAAGACCAAATTCACGAATTTCCAAGCAATGTGCATGGTGAACTGTTTCTGCGTCGAGTGAGCTGCAGAAATAACTGACCTGAACGATCCTGCGCTAAAAAGGCTGTCGGGAGGCCTCACGAGGTCTCATTTGGGGAGCTGCGAGGGTTCGCTCGGCAACAGCACGCTCATTACGTCTGCCTGTAGCGGCACTCGTGCTGCATTTTGATAGGAACCCTTTTGAGTGAGCCTCCGTCTACTACATTAGCAAGTCCAGTATCGGATAGGCTTCCAATTAATCAAAAGGAAGAAACACGCCTGGGAAATGTGCTGTCCTGCATGATAACAACCCTTTACTTGCAATTGACTGTTTCTTCATGGCATCCATTGGTCTCGTTGGACTTGGCAGGGAAGCACCAGCTCAAAGCAAACACTAAGCTCAGAACACAGACATTTTTTTAAACCTATCAATATTGTCCAACACTACCTTTATAAGCCAAGGCATCCTGCAACAATCTTGATGTATTTCCATTTAACCGTCACTTCAAAGCTCATTCAGGACAGCGATGCATGCAATCTGCATTGTAATTTGTCATCTTCTGTCCTGGTTAGAGGCTGATAATGTCTCATTGAGGAGAGACAGGGCGTGATAATACAGAATGAATTGCAGGATAATGTCAGAGGTTGCTAACTAATTCATTCATTTATTCATTTTCTACCGCTTATCCTCACGAGGGTCGCGGGGGTGCTGGAGCCTATCCCAGCTGTCTTCGGACGAGAGGCGGGGTACACCCTGGACTGGTCGCCAGCCAATCACAGGGCACATATAGACAAACAACCATTCACACTCACATTCATACCTATGGACAATTTGGAGTCGCCAATTAACCTAGCATGTTTTTGAAAACACGCAAAAAACCCCACGCATGCACGGGGAGAACATGCACACAGAGATGGCCAAGGGTGGGATTGAACCCGGGTCTCATAGCTGTGAGGGTCTGTGCGCTAACCACTCGACCGCCGTGCAGTCGGTTGCTAACTAATCCTTGCAAAAAAACTGTCTTCTGTAAACAGTTATTGATGTACGTAAAAAATGTTACAAAAAGAAAATTTTTGTGAAATATACAAACATACAAATCTCCACAATTTGACCCCCCATACCTCACAGACCTGCTCCATCCACACAACCCCTCACGTGCCCTTCGCTCCTCAGACTCCGACTGGCACTTCCCTGTAGGACCAAGCTCCGAAGCTGGGGAGACAATTCTGGAATTCTCCTGTGCCTTGTTTTTAGCTCTGAATGTTGTATTTTAATGTGCTTTTTTTATTCTTTTGATCTATATATCTATATATAGTATCTAGAAAAGCGCTATACAAATACAATGTATTATTAGTATTAGTATTATTATATATATTGTCAGATTTATTATTTACCTATAAAAGTTTTCCCTTCTTAGAAGCAATTCAAATAAGCATTTTTTTGGAGCCAGATGTGCAAGGAGATTCCAAAAACTGGTGATTCAGTTGAAAGGGGGCATCAACACTAGAGGTCAACAAAATGGCACCTGTTCCCTCTCTTTGGCACATCCAGCAGACGATGGTTATTTCGTCACACCACAGGAAGTGACATCACGTGTTGACAGCGTGGCCGGGACACGCCTCCTCGGAGATGAGTGGAGGAGGAGGAGGAGGAGGGAGGATGGGATTGTTTGAGGCTGCAAGCTGAGTCGTGCCACAGTCAGAGGCAGACGTCGGAGCTGCGTGGCTATGCGAGCGCCTCGGAGCGGCCATCTGCATGCATCATGCTCCCGCTCAGACGCTCCATGCATTCTCCTCAGTGCTAATTCCCACTTTTGAACGAGGACAAAGAGGACAGCTGGGTTGTCTTTTGGGTTTTTGTGCAGCGGCGGCAGCAGGAGCAGGACACTGGGAGCTGTGCCAGGGAATAACAATAATAATAACAATAATAAAAGGTGGGGGTGGGGAGGGGGGATAACCTTACGGCACGCTTGAGCGATGTTCCACGGGATTCTCTCTCTCCTTACAAAGGCTTTTGCCGCTCACTGATGGACTAATGGAGGGACTCGGCGGCTTGTCATGCTTGAATCCCAGCTCCGTGTGCCAGACCTTCTTAGTGACCACTGCCGGACCCACTGTGGGGTAGCGTGGCGGATCGAGGACCCCCCTTAACCTCCTCTTCCCTCCAAAGCCTCAACCTTCCCTTGTCTTTACCTCTGCCTGCTTGACCGTATTCACATCCCTTAAGACCCCCAGAAGCAGTCTTGTGCCGCCTAAATGATCTCCTGGACCTCCTCGCTGCTCCGCCGTCGCCTCTTGAGCCCCTCGATATTTCCTGCAGACAAACATTTTCCATCACTGGGGTTGATCCCCCTTTCACTCGCCCTTGCCCCGCCCTCTTCCCGATTTCCTGCCCTCTGACCCTCTTGTTTTCATCGTTCCCCTCTCCTCTGTGCCCTCTTCAGGCCCCCCTCCCCAAACTCATTTCACCCCCATGACGATGTTGCCATGTGTCTCCTGGCTCCAGCCTATCCTTATGGTGCTGACCTCTGTCTTCTGGACCCGGGGGGAGAACTGCCCAGCGACCTGTTTGTGCCCAGACCCCCACACGGTGGACTGCAGTGGCCGGGGTCTGACCCACCTTCCCAATGAGATCCCCTTGGACGTGCGCAGGCTCCTATTGGCTGACAACTGGATACCCCGCATCCCATCCGACTTCTTGGTTCTGTATAGTGACCTGGTCTACCTTGACCTCCGGAACAACACTCTCTCCTACATTGAACCGGGGACACTCAGCACCTCCTCCAGGCTGGTCTTCCTGGACCTTGGCAGTAACAACTTGACAGAAATCCCCAAGGGAACGTTTGGGGAGTCCCGTAGCCTGATCAAGCTACGTCTTGGCAACAATCCCTATCTGAGCATGGTGAACGAGGATGCTTTCCTGGGTCTCACCTCACTCCGGGAGCTGGAACTGGAGCGCAACGCACTGTCTACCCTCAAGGTGGGGGCGCTAAGTCAGCTGCCTTCTTTGCGGGTGGTGAGGCTGGAGGGCAACCCCTGGGTGTGCAACTGCAACTTTGCCAACCTGTTTGCGTGGCTCATGGAGAACAGTCACAAGCTTCCCAACGGTAAGCAAACGCAGGACGGCTTTTCCATGTTTGTGCAACATACACCCGTGTCGTGGCAAATCACGTCTATTTATGTTTCCTCTGTAGGAGAGGGAACCCCCACCCTCCCTCCCGCACCCGTGTTCTAATTTTGTCTCTTTCTTCCTCCACCCCCATAGCCTCCAATGTTAGAGACAGTGTGTAATATGACACAATATCTCTTGTTGTTTCATTTCAATGCAAGCACTATAGTAGCAAATATGTTGTTTTTTTGATTCTTCTCATTCTCTCACAGTTAGTCAATTTCTATTTTTCTTGTTGTAATGTTGGACAGTTGGGAGAGACTTATATATACATATATATACATACATATATACATCCACATCGTTTGGTGCATATTTTACAAGAATATCGTTCTTGTGGGGCTGCAAGGCATTCAAGTGGTTAATTTGCAGACCTCACAGCTAGGAGATGGGGTTCAATTCCACCCTCGGCCATCTCTGTGTGGAGTTTGCATGTTCTCCCTGTGCATGTGTGGGTTTTCTCCGGGTACTCCGGTTTCCTCCCACATTCCAAAAACATGCTAGGTTAATTGGCGACTCCATATTGTCCATAGGTATGAATGTGAGTGTGAATGGTTGTTTGTCTATATGTGCCCTGTGATTGGCTGCCGACCAGTCCAGGGTGTCGCCCAGCCTCTCGCCCGAAGACAGCTGGGATAGGCTCCAGCACCCCTGTGACCTTTGTGAGGATAAGCGGTTAAAAATTAACGAATGAATAACTGGTAGTGTATGTATATGCAAAAATACCATTTTACTAGTTTAGTAAGTGTTCAACCAGACTATATCCTGCGTCCAATTGCCCAATCATCCGATTGGGCAATTTAAATTTTGTCTAATGCAGGACATTTTTGAGAGATTTTTTTTTAAGAATATTGTTCAGGGTAGATTTAGCTGATTTTTTAAGTAGTTGTGGTGATTCCACAGACTTTTATCCAGCATGGTCAGCTTTTATTTATATAATAAAATACATTATTGCAAGTAGTTGAAGTGGTTTAGTTTTTAGAAACCCTGCAGTATGATGTATTCTGCATGGTTGTCCAATCGGTTCAAATTGCAGCCTTTCTTTACATAATGCTGGGCATTGGGTAGACATTTTGTTGTGTGAAATTTAGGCCTTCTGACTTTGTGTTAGATAACAGAGCAGAAGATATGCATGTGTGTGTGTGTGTGCGTGCATCTGAGTAACAACACAGCAGAACAGACTCGCAGTTGTATTGTTGAGCTGCACAGTTGAGCTGCTTACAGGAGAAGATCGGCCTCCAACAGCCAAAGGGTTTGTAATGTTTGTCCTAGTTCAAGCACAAAACGAGCTTCTTTAGAATCTGCTGTCACTCAGCTCAAAGCAGATGATGCATCCCATCACACGATGCATGCACAAGTAATTCAGAGCGAGGCTTATAGATACAAAGTTACTACCTTTTAGTTATCATTTCAGTGCGAGCGAGGCAGCACGTGGGACCCAACGAGGTAAAAATAAACACAACCGAAGTTGCAGCACCACAATGATAATATTTTATGCTGTTATCATATTTACATCTAAGTGTATGTCACAAATTTGGTCTTAATCTAAAAAATTAGGATGTGGTGCGGTGTTCATGTGGATGCTACTGCCGAGTGGGCGTACTTCTATCTGCTTGCGTTCCAATGTTGTTTGGGTGTAAGTGTTGAATTGTGTTCACAGTAGAGTCTTCTTTACTAAAATCTGCATTGTGTTGTTAGAATGGATGACACGATATAAAGAGACAATACTGTTTGGATATACTTTAGAGTAGTCAGAGTACAGCTTGTATCGCAGTATATATGTCCAAATTGTTTGAATATTTACTCGGGATTAGCTGAATAGTACATTTTTGCCAGTATAAAATGAGTACATTTTGTCATCAATTTTCAGTTAACGGTAACCTGTATTGACTGGTCGCAACATTAGGTACACTTGCACAGTAGCACATGTTTGGCATGCAGCATTCTGCACCTCGCAATCTTAAACTTGTTTCGTTTTGCATTTTTTCAAGACAGTGGGCACAATCATGCAACAGCCAATAACGCTGTTTTTTTGTTTGTTTTTTTTCCCGTCTGCTTGCTTCAGATGGTTTGGCTGGTGATATAAAGTCAGTTGGAAAACTGCTTGAAGTACCGAAAAATAGGAGTCAACAAGACTGTAATAATCAATAATAGTGCTTTGTAATTTCTTTTACTTTAATAATGATTTGGATCGCATTAGAAAATTAAAGAAAAGTAAAAGCCATTGTTTAAGTACAGTAATCCCTTCTTTATCATGGTAATTTCATTCCACAAAATACAGTCAAGAAGACTGACAGATTATTATTATGTTTATTGCCATGTTTGCATGAATCACCAACTTCACACATCTCATTAAAAATAATTCAAGAATAACATCTCAAGGATCACTTACACACATACACAGTACACATATAACTGGATAATAAACAGTACATATAGCAACTTCTGATCAATCCAAGGCAATTTCAGACTTAACATTTAAGCCTCACACATTTCCAGCTAAACCACACCCACTTCCTGTTGATGCCCCTCCCAGTACAGATAAAGATACAAATAATTTAGATGGGTGAAAAGATACATATGATATTTATGTACTATGCGGCCCAGTTTTCCAATGAGGGGGATCATGCTCTGTTTCACAATGTCACAGTACGTTTTCCCCTGAATGGACTACACCTCCTCAGTGCCGGCAGCACTCGAGCTACCCCAAACCGTAAAGGCACCACCACCATGGTCGACTGTAAGCAAAATGGCAATAATGGATGTGTGTTGAGTAGTGGTGTCACAAAACCTGACAAGATTTATCTTTCGGTATTTTAACAACTAAACAGTCAGTAAAAATCAATGATTTAACGAACAGAAAACCACAGCTTTTACTTAAGCTGTTGAGTACAAGTGGGGTTTTTGGTAATGGTAATGGTTTTATTTCATTTGAACATGCATCAGATTACAATTGAATGCATCACATAATCAGTTCACAGTTCCACAGTTCCACAGTTCCATGTCCAAAAGGAGTAGGAAGAAGCAAAACTTATTAAATCCTAATTTTAGGGGGGAAAATGAAACAAAATACTTTTATGGAGGTTGAGATTCCCGAGTCTTGTTGGTAAAAGATCATTCATTAGTTCAGTTCAGGGATTAGCAACCATTAAAGATACAACAAACAGAGACTATTATTTCAAAAGAATAACAGCCAAAATGAAGGTAACACAACAAAAACTAAAGCCAATAACACCGCTAGTCACTCGCTAGTCATGCAATAATAATAAAAACAAGTTAAAACTGTTCAAATTGCTGTTTATATTTACTTTTCCTTCTCTTTCGTTATCTTGGCACTTCAATCTTTTTCCGCATTGGTGACATAAGCAATTCTTCGAAACATGAAAAAAAATCCCTGACTAATTTTTTTAAATCAACATATTCAAATTATCCGAATAATCATTGCAGCCCCAGTATCACTATATTTTTTTGTATTTTTTTCATTATTATTATTTTTTTAATTTTAGGAACTTTTTTTATTTCAAAACACAACACTGTAAACAACATTTTATGTACTTACGGCATCTTATGGCATCAAGATTACTGATACAAACACACGCTTCCTGGCAGAAGGCAGGATTATGGTGCTGCTGGTGCAAACTCTCGGGTATCCCTCTGCCAGACCCAATTACCCAAATGACAGGAGGCTGTCAATCATAGCAAAACGTGTTGACCTATTCTCTAATGTGTGCTATTGGAAGTGGAAACCCAATCACAGATGGGACACTCATTAGTGAATGAGGTTGACATGATGAGATTTTCAGCGTACTGTACGTCAGCTCAAGCCAAGCGTCCTCGACGTGGGCAGCTAATGTTTCATTCATCAGAGAGTGAGAAACTCAATTACACAACATGACGCAAAGTGCTTCTATATCTTATGTGTGTGTGTGTATGGATGCGCTGCGTCTACACCGGTGTAGTCCCAGAGGTACAGATGCTGGAACCAATCACAGGCTTATGAATGTGTTAAGTTGGTGTTTGCCAACTGGCTAATGTAGAACATAAAGGTCAGCTGTTGCTATGCTGCTAATGTGGAACAGAATTGTAGAACATACAGATTGGAACCCATCACGCTGTTGCCAGGCAGTTTAAGTAGAACACAAATATAAGACCCATGAAAGACTGAAAGACAGGTCAAGTTTAAGTGCTACGGAAAGACTCTTAGAATATTCGGACAAGCTGCTATTTTTGAAGTCCTGAGATCTTCAGCGTTGGCCTGCATAATGCAAAGATCCCCATGCTGCAAAGCCAATTCCCATTTCATTTCTCATGTCTTGATTTCCCCCGTGATTCCTGGCGAGTCAGCGAGTAGCACACTTGTCTGTTTGCGTATGTTTGATTACTGACAGTCAGTTTGATGGCACAAGCTAAAAAATGGAGGGCTTTGGGGGAAAATTTACATCCTTGCAAAAAAAAGATCAGACAAACATTTATTTTCTGACCTGCCAAACATACAGGTGTTTATCCTTTATTTGTAAAAATAAAAAAAATGGTAACTGTGTATATAACGATCTGGCAATGCTACAAGTTATGGAATTTTTACATGTATTTTTCTAATAATAATAATCAATAGGTCGAGTGGTTAGCGCGCAGACCTCACAGCTGGGAGACCAGGGTTCAATTCCACCCTCAGCCATCTCTGTGTGGAGTTTGCATGTTCTCCTCATGCATGCGTGGGTTTTCTCCGTGGACTCCGGTTTCCTCCCACATTCCAAAAACATGCTAGGTTAATTAGCGACTCCAAATTGTCCATAGGTATGAATGTGAGTGTGAATGGTTGTTTGTCTATATGTGCCCTGTGATTGGCTGGCGACCAGTCCAGGGTGTACCCCGCCTCTCACCTGAACACAGCTGGGATAGGCTCCAGCACCCCCGCTACCCTTGTTAGGATAAGCGGTAGAAAATGAATGAATGAATGAATAATAATCAATAATTATGCTTTGCAAAATTAGAGATGGAACTACCTAAAGTTGTTTTCTTTAACTTTAATAATGATTTGGAGTGCATGAGAAAATTAAAGAAAAGTAAAATAAAGTAAAAGTAAAGTGTAGCCGTCTTTGACTAATGAATGAATAATAATCAATAATAATGTTTTGCAAAATTAGAGATGGAACTACCTAAAGTTGTTTTCTTTAAGTTTAATAATGATTTGCAGTGCATGAGAAAATTAAAGAAAAGTAAAATAAAGTAAAAGTAAAGTGTAGCCGTCTTTGACAAATGAATGAATAATAATCAATAATTATGCTTTGCAAAATTAGAGATGGAACTATCTAAAGTTGTTTTCTTCAACTTTAATAATGATTTGGAGTGCATGAGAAAATTAAAGAAAAGTAAAAGTAAAGTGTAGCCGTCTTTGACTACATGGTCATTGTTTAACAAGTACAGTAATCCCTTCTTTATTATGGTAATTTCATTCCACACCCAACTCTTGATCATTCAATTTCCCCAAAGTAGGATTTCATATTTATAAATAGAATATTTTCATAGTTACAGCATATTAAGCCTGTTTACAACCTTCGGCATATGGTTTTGAACATTACCAGAGCCCCCTAGACATGAGCTAAGACTCCCATAGCACCTTTCCACTTGTATTATAGACTTACTAATAAGACATTTAAGACACAAATAAGACATGAGCTCATCATTGTTGCTATAAATGTGCTCCCTAGTGTGGCTATGGGGAATTACAGTAAAATATAATACATTACAGAATACCTAATCTGGTATTGCTTCCCAAGGTGAAAAAAAAAAGATGTCTATTCAGGGCAAGGCATTCATTTGTGGAGTTGTGTACCACACACCCTGCAACTAATTGAAACATGGCATCTATGAATGTGGAGGTCATTTTATTTGCAGCACCTCTATTGCTTTTTATGGGTGCGTTAGTGCATTTTGTAATCAGGTAGATGAATGTTTAATTAAAGGATGAGTGTAAACATGATCCAGTGCTGTCTTGTGTGCCGGCGGGTTAAGGAAGAACAAAGGCTATGTATAATTCAGGGTGACACAGTTCTTTGGGTGCATCGGCCGGGGTAATTGGAACTGGATCTTGCCCGCGGGGAACGGCGGGGCAGCTCCCATGGAGGACACTAGGAGCAGCTTCACCACAAAGTAGCAGTTTTGTGGCAGGACCAGTGATCAGTATCGAGTTGCGATAAATAGATATAAATAGGAAGGCATGCCCTTGTGGGTATGTAATGACAAAAAGATCTGTTTCATTAACTGGCAGCTTCGTCGTATCCTGGCCTAATTTCATGTTTATTTAAAGTCGAGCTGTGAGATGGTGATGGCGTTGGCAGGCTTAGGTGGGCACGGCATCGGGTACTCTGTGGCACAAAAGCCGAGTGGCTAATCGGCCGGTGTTAAAGGTGAAAAGCCAAAAGCCGGCAAACACAATAGCACACAATAGCAAAATGCTACTTGGTGACGACGAGCGGCCGTCCAAAGGCCACGAGGAGCGCTGATGAAATGTGATGTGATTGGCTCTCCATGCAGAAGGAATCCCCTCCTGAGTGATTCACCCTCGACTGCACTGTTGCACTAATGCTCGTCATTCGGCATTCCACACGCTGCATGCATACCCCCCCCCACTGTGTTATATTAAATTTTTTATTGCTTTATCACACCTGAATTATTGAATTACTTGATATTGAAGGTTGTTTAAGTCATTAGCGTGTTTTTCTCTTGTACAGACATGATGGGCGTCTGAAAAATTCAACATGATTCAGTGTTTTTTTTTTGTTTCCCGCGCTCGCTATAATATCTACAGTGTCGTTAAAGGAGGGCTGGAATATACACGACTCTGATAGCGATCTGCCACAACAAGATAGATCAATCACACCGCAGCACTTCGCCCAACCCCACGGCTGAACGTAATCCCAAATGTAATCCATCAACTGTCCGTGATAGGAATGTAACACGGGTGTCCGTGTTGCCTGGCATGCGTGAGAGGCAATGATTGGTGCAAAATCATACCATTAGCTCGCATGCTAGTACGCAGTTTAATCCCATCATTTTTTTTTCCTTGATACAGTCAGCCAACTTTTGCTGTTAAAGCGCCACGGACGCGACTATATTGGGATGCACAATACATTCAATCAACTTTATTTGTATTGGGAAAACTTTAGCGCTAACTGCCGATCTATTCTGGAAAAATTACATTTGAAATGATTGAATGCATGCACAACAATAACAACTTTTAGCATATTAGTAGTGAAAATTATGGTAAAAGTAATGAAAGATTACAATTGAATCAGTTCACAGTTCCACATGTCCAAAAGGAGTAGGAAGAAGCAAAGCTTATTAAATCCTACCCCTCCATCTGGTACTTTTACAATCAGTAACTGTGACATTTGTTCACTTCCTGCTTTCTATAATACAGTTTAAGGTTTTTTTTTGTTTTTTTTTTAATAATGTACCTCGTACCGAAGTACGAGGTGATATGACCATATAATGACATAATGGTTACCATAGTAACTGTCAATATAGTGATAATATGGAATGGATATGAGCTGGTTTAAGAAACTATACAAACATGTGGTGTATGTACAACAATTTGGCTGAGATTAATAGGTTGCAATACTACTATGAATACTACTCTGCGCCTCTGGGTGCGCCCACTCTGCTCTGATTGCTTACACGTCCAAAGTACTTCCTAATTAAACACTTTGGAAACACTTTGCGGGACTACCAGATATGGGTATCACCAACTCTTAACGCTTTCTGGGGAAGGGCAAAGAGTGAATCGCGCTTCCAGCCACGCCCCAAATTATGCGCGTTAGCTTAACTGGAGATACTAAATTCCCAATAAGTGTTAATATGAGTGTGTATATATATATATATATATGTATATGTATACGTGCTCTGTAAGTACCCTGCCTCTTGCCCAAAATCAGCTGCGATAGGCGCTAGCTTAACCATGACCCAAATAAGGACAAGTGGTATCAAAAATAGATGGATTGCTCATTTAATTCATCAATTCACGAGAGACCATGCCTGGCCACGTTTTACTCACAATAATCTCACTAAAAGCTCTGCTGAGTCAAAGTGTAAAAAGGACCTGCTGTGTGGAAATTGCGTGCCATATTGTGATTATGCAACATGTCTGAGAATAATAGTCTTTAAAACACAGCCAGCCAAAATAGCAGCATAATTGTCACTGGTCAGTGTAACCGGTAATAGTGTAATTAATATTGCCTCTAGCCTTTTTAATTGTTTCTTTTCATGGATTTCCCCATGTTTATGTTTGACTATTGAGTATTATTCAGTGTGCTCTGTCTTCCTGCAAATCGCTGGCATTGGCTTTTTTGTCTATTTTGTTCTGACTCATCGGATCTCATTGCTGATCCAGAATCGGGAGGCTCTGTTTGTGGTCTACAATGAAAATGGAGTGTCACATTTTTGTTTTTGCTCAGAAGTAATAAAAAAAGCAATGTTCGGTTCCACATTCCACCAAACGTTATTATTACAGTATAACTTCTCAAGGAAGGTGCAGTGGAACCTCGGTTTTTGTCATTAACCCTTTCCAAAAGACCAGATGAAAACTAAAAAAATGCAAAAACCGAATCAGTTTTTCTCAATAAATTGAACTGATCCCCTCTAGACACCCAAATACTATATATCAATACTATATCTCAATATCAATTATATAAAATAATTCTACTTTTACATGCAAAGCCAATTAAAAATGAAGTGGATAAATGAACATTTCAGAACAGAAGGAGACATGTTCATCATTCTGTATGCACTCTATGAACAAATAGACAACACACACACATAACATTTAATAAACACATAATAAACATAATATATACATAATAAAATTCTCTGGCTGCAATCTGTCTATAGATGAGACATTAAATTCATATTGCATGGAGTTAACCATGGTATATCCGACATGACATAGTGAAAAAAAATATCCTCGCATCATGTGTGGAAGTGGTACATTTTTGTTCCTCACTCTGTTTGAAAAACCTTCTTAAGTGAAGAATAAGTTAGTGTTAGTTAGCTTGGTCCCATATTATTAAAGCGGTGGATGTCTCCTATGTCCCTGCAGTGATCCTGTTGCGCATGTGGTGTAAACAAAGAATGTAGTATAAAGGTGACTATGGGGGTGTTATTTCATATTTATAGGGCTCTAATAATGGTAGAAAGGCATTAAATAGTTGTCTATGCTCTATCAACAAAAACATTGATTTTTTAAATTACTGAATTCTATTGACTGTAGATGTAGTAAGTACAGGTGACTATAGGGGTGTTATTTCATATTTATAGGGCTCTAATAATGGTAAAAAGTCATTAAATGGTTATCTATGTTCAACTAAAATATAGATTTTTTTAAATTATTGAATTCTATTGACTGTAATGCGTTGATGTAGTAAGTAAAGGTGACTGTAGGGGTGTTATTTCATATTTATAGGGCTCTAATAATGGTAGAAAGTCATTAAATGGTTATCCATGCTCTATGAACTAAAATATAGATTTTTTAAATTATTGAATTCTATTGACTGTAATGCGTGGATATAGTATTTAAAGGTGACTATAGGGGTGTTATTTCATATTTATAGGGCTCTAATGGTAATAAGTCATTAAATGCTTATCTATGCTCTGTCAACTAAAATATTGATTTTTTTTAAATTATTGAATTCTATTGACTGTAATGCGTAGATGCTTTTTGGGTACTCGACTAGTTTGTGAGGTGCACTATTATGAAATTGTTAACTGAACACAAAATGATGAAAATGTATCTATAGTAGGTAGCATCTATAGAAATGTATCCATGTATCATGTGCTCTCTTCTGTCTTACTGTTGCTACGGTGAAACTAGTCCTGCCGTAGGTGGATGAGCTGAACTTGCGCACCAAGAATTCAAACTCTGCAAGTGAACACTTTGACATTTAGTGTATTAAATCATCTCTCTCCGCATTGCCCTGCAGAATATGCTCCATAGAATAAAAACAAGTTGGTGTGCTGGATTTGAATTGAATATTTACACCCGTCCTCATTCTTCCCGAATGTGTTTACATTTTGTTCCAATTATTTCCAATGCAAGTGGATTTTTTTTTTATTTTCCAGTATCTTTGGAATGATAATGAAAGAGAGCTTTTAGTGGGAATAATTGAAATATTGGATGACATTTATTTTAGGGCATATTGCACAACAATAAGCCTCAGTCTTGTCTGCTTGCCCTTGCACATTATGTAATCCTCTGCATGGACGCCACACAAATGCATTTGTGCACAAGTTGAAATCCGGCATCGCTCACTGGAAGCCTGCTTTAGCATGTCTGGCAAATCTGTCTGATCTTATTTTCTCTCCCGGCCCAGGAGTGGAAGGCATGGAGTGCTCCCTGCCCATGGACGGACGCCGCGTGTCCCTGACCCAGCTCTCCAAGGACAGCTTCCGCGAGTGCCAGGCCAGCCTGACTCTAACGGACCTGCTCATCATCATTTTCTCTGGCATCTCGGTGTCCGTGGTGGCCATCATGACCAGCTTCTTTCTGGCTTCCACCGTTCACTGCTTCCAGCGCTGGAGTAAAGGCTCCAAGGGTGACGAGGAGGAGAGCGAGGAGTGACAAGGATGTACTTTTAAGGGCTTGTCTAATTGGACTATTTCCAACACTCCACGGGACAAAGTGTGCGACACTGGGCCAGATTTATGCTGCTTCCTCCCTGGTGAACACCAAGGACTGTTTTATGGAAGGATCCTAGCCTGGTACAGTTGCGGTTTTCTTTGCACACGGGCATCTAATTATGGTAAGAAAAGGTACCTCCTGAGGGATTACACGGTAGTGGGCTCCACTCGACATGATCTCACACTTCCAACATAGCTAGGGTAGCACTTTGTGTAGAAGATGCAGGGAAAAACAGAGAACTTCGACTGTGTTCACACTTGTAGCTCTGTACCATATTCTCATCACATCTACGTTTTGGCCAGTATAAACATGTCATAAGTAGGGGTGTAACGGTACGTATTCAGAAAAAGATTAGATAGATACCATTTCCAGGTCAGGAGTATCCAAGTTCAAGCACCTCAGGGTCTTGTTCACAACCGAGGGAAGGATGGAGGACATGATCGACATAGGGATTGGTGCAGCGTCTACAGTGAGGAGAACTCTGCATCCGTTTGTTGTGGTGAAAATGGAGCTGAGCTGGAAGGCAAAGCTCTCAATTCACCGGTCGATCTACGTTCCTTCCCTCAACCATGGTCAGGAGCTTTAGGTGGCGATCAAAAAAAGGGCAAGAACACGGAAACAGGTGGACAAAATGAGCTTCCGTCGTAGCGAGAGTGAGAAACTTAGTCAGTCATAAACATTAGCCACGTTTACATGAGGGGTTTTTCTCTTTCCGAATGGAATCTTTCCGAATGACCTTTCCGAAAACAATGGTATACATGGAAAGGAATATTCCAATCTCTTGTCTACATGCGCCGCTATAATCAACCAGAATAGTCAATGGGGCATTCGCAGTAAAACGTAAACATCAACATCACGTGATACCGACTTCCCTGAGTTTTTTTTCCACTTGTTGGAATAACAGTTTTTCGTTCGTCCAGTCTTGGAATTAGTTTGGATCAAAAACAAACTTTCCGCAGCAGTCCACTGCCGATTGCTCGCCTCCATTTTTAAAACCTAAGAACGTCTCGAACTGCGTGTTACGTCATATCTGAGCATACGCTGAAAGAACGCAGCCGGATAAAGATAAAATTCTTGCTAATATTTTATAATTAAACTCGGGACATGTTTTATATAGATATGTATTTTCTTTTTTAATAAAACTGGACTTATGAATAAAGTATAGAAGTGTTTAGATACCATTCCACAAATGGCGGTAATGCACACGAAAGCTGCTTGCCAACCGCCAATAAACAACAGAAGAAGAAAAACACCACAAAGAAGAACTTTCCGTTTGAGCGAGTACAAGATACCTCAATCGGATTGGGGAAAGGAATATTCCACCCCTGTGAATCCGATTATATATTCATTCGGATTGGCACTTTTCTTTCGGAATGAGGTGTATACAAAGGTTACATTCTTTCCGTTTGAGCAAATAAACCGAATTGGAATATTTGGGTCCGTGTATACGTGGCTATTGCTGGGTATAGGGGCCAAATAGGAGCAGATTGCTAACCCTAAACCCCCGTGTTTGGGTAAAAACAAATGGATTTAAGGGACCGCCAATAAACAACAGAAGAAGAAAAACACCACGAAGAAGAACGCAACCTGACAACTTTCCGATTGAGCGATTACAAGATACCTCAATCGAATTGGGGAAAGGAATATTCCACCCCTGTGAATCCGATTATATATTCATTCGGATTGGCACTTTTCTTTCGGAATGAGGTGTATACAAAGGTTACATTCTTTCCGTTTCAGCAAATAAACCGAATTTAATTGGAATATTTGGGTCCATGTATACGTGGCTATTGAGAGGAGCCAAATGAGGTGGCTCGAGAATCTGGCATCTGGTCAGAATGCCTCCTGGACTCCTCTCTTGGGGAGGCGTTCAGGGCACATATGACCAGCAGAAGGCTCAGGGAAGACCTAGGACAGGTTACTGTACTGTAAGATAGACTATAGAATACCTATATGAAATTATTTAATGTACCATTACACCCCTAGTCACGACATAATTGGAGTGACATATTTTGAAACTGCAAATGTAAGCTCTAAAACATGCACTCATACGCAGGCTGTAGCGGACTGAGGTCAGATTGCTTTCACACCACAGTTGCTGTGCTGTGTCCACTCCTGATGAACCGAGGATCAAACTAGAAAAAATGGTGTGAAAGCAACAACGGTCCACTTGTCTCCACAAGCACAGCAACGGCACCACAAGTTTTTATTTTTTATTTTTAACCGAACCAAAAAGTATGAACACAACCTTCAAATACCATAAAGTCGGATTGTGACATTTTAATTGTGACATTGTGTCGGAATTATGTCATGAAAGATATCATACAGAACGGTGACCTCAGTATTTCAACTCCTATGACGTCATATCTTGTCATTTACACGGTGTGTTTCAAGGACGTGTAAAGTGGACACGTGGACAGATTCCATGGTATATTATATATATACGATGTAGTCACACATGTAACGTGCACCATATGAATCGAGAGAATATACTCTACTTTCATTAGTGTAGAAAGATAAATTAGCTCTGCGTATAATCCTCACAATTAGGGCAAAATATGGTATTATTAAAGAAAGCTTGCGTAGAACTATTGTGTCAATTAACGCACTTTAATGGTGAATCTAACGATGTGACACCCCTAATTACACCATTCCGTCCTCATCTGCCAAAGAGAAGTGGAAGTGGATTATTTATTGAATTATTATTTTGATGTTTTGTCATTATCAGGAAGGTATAAGTTCTTTTCAACATAAGGCAACACTAAATGACACCATCATATGAACATTAAACATCATAATGAAATACATCTTTGGGTCCGTTTAATAGCCCCATAAGCACTCATTTAATAAATCACCGCCATTATCACGGGAGTCTCTTGTCGTGCTTTAATAGAGTTCTTCCGAGGTCCCGCCGTAAAGCTAATGACTTAAGTTACAAGAAAGGTTTAATTAAGAAAAATATGGGAGCAGCATTTATCACACACCAGAGCAACAGTACGGAACGCTCTGATTTAAGGCGGCCTGAATGTGCTAATTGCATTCTTTATTTATTAGTCCTCTATTGTTTGGGGTTTGCGGATGCTCAGTACCGGAAGATTGGTGTTTGTGTCGCTGCTATTGTTAAGGCATGTTGCCGCTGATATTCTAGTGAGGCATGAATAATTCTATGAAACTGAGACGTGGAATGGAAAGAATGACAGACCCCGGAATGCAAACAAACGAAATGACGGACAAGCACATATTTGTACCATATGATGTTTTTTTTTTCTTTTTTGGTCTGTTTAGAGCCAATAACCTTGAGCCTTAAACATTCTTAACATGCAAAATAATTGCATAATAAGCAGTGTTAGACAAATTACTTAAAAAAAGTTATTATATTTATTGGTTACTTACCTCAAAGTAAGTTAACTATAAGAAAATTACTCACTTATGAATGTAATTATTGCATAACTTAAAGGGGACATTTCATTCATTCATTCATTCATTCATTTTCTACCGCTTTTTCCTCACGAGGGTCGCGGGGGTGCTGGAGCCTATCCCAGCTGTCTTCAGGCGAGAGGTGATGTACATCCTGGACTGGTGGCCAGCCAATCACAGGGAACATATAGACAAACAACCATTCACACTCACATTCATACCTATGGACAATTTGGAGTCGCCAATTAACCTAGCATGTTTTTGGAATGTGGGAGGAAACCGGAGTACCCGGAGAAAACCCACGCATACACTGGGACAACATGGAAACTCCACACAGAGATGGCCGAGGGTGGAATTGAACCTGGAATTGAAGGTCTGCTAACCACACGACTGCCGTATAGTAAAGGGGACCTATTATACTCATTTTTCGACACTTTGTAATGAGTTGTGACTCCTATAGAGCAGCTACACACAATAACCCGCACAGAAAAAATTTGGATCTTCCAGAATCTGCACCTATTCCAGCTGTATTTCCTTTGATTTGTGTTTCCTGCCAAAACGGTCTGTTTTTATTCATTCCACCCACGGCCACTCCGCTGTGATTGGTCACATGCCCAATGTGCTTTTGAAACCGAGCGTTTTGAGCTATCCCAAAATTTTTTCAGGGCTCACTTCCAAGTACACAAACCCCATTATCTTAAACTTTGGCATTGTTTAACACGAGAATACAACATCATAACTACATTTATAGTGTTTAAATGTTGGAATGTTTGAAATAGTGATTAATTCGATTACCAATTTCTGGAAAACAATAACAAAGTTACTCCCAACACTGGAAATAAGACAAGTAATGAAGGCAGCGACTTTACAGCTACAAATGCTTCAGAGGAAACCGGTGAGATTCTAAAAAAGTCCTAATTAATGTATAAAGTTTTTTTTTTACTTTGATGAAATTCCAGCTTGTTTATGATTTTTTTTTTCTTTCAATTGTACTGGTTAGAATCCCTGCATCAGTAAACACGATGCTAATGCCAGTGGCTAGCAGAATACTGTCAAAACAATGAAGTAGCCACACTAGCCTCTTTGACAGCTGGCATTTCCCTAAGCCTCCTTGATTAGATGTTAAAAACGTTGCTTTCAATTTCAGCCTGGGGTCTGTCATTCCAATTTCTGTTAACATTACAATGAAAAACTATGAAAAGCGGTTATGTATTTGTCGAATTTAAGGGTGCCATTAGGATACGGGACGCTCGATCACATGTTCCATGATGAAAGTTGATAGTTCAAACTCACAAACAAAGTGCAATCATTCAATATGTTGAGGCATGAGATTGTTTTCTACAGTGGAAGAATCCAAGAAGGAGTTTTTTTTATACATATTATCATTTCCAACTACTGTGTAGTTGCAGTATTGACTCTTACGTTTGATTAGCTCTTAGCTTGAAGCATACGTTGGCATGACAGCTTCATTTCTCTTGCTCATTTGGTTAACAAACACACCAGAACATCAGAGCATGCACTGTTGTGTTAACTACTGTTCAACTCTTAGATTCATGTCTATTTTTATATTAAACCTTTTGGAACGGAGTGTTTATTTACAGGCCAGCCCCCCCCCCGGGGTCAGTTCTGACATTGTCAACCCGGAAAGCGGCGACTCCTGGTGGTTGTCTTTCACGATATGGCTTTGTCAGACGCAATACGAGGACGCCCGATCTTAAATGAAGGTGACGTTTGGTCAGAGTCAAATTGAGATTAAACTGTGGCGACTGTGACGCTGTCACCACATATAAACATATTTCAAAATGTCAAACACATCGTATGTGTAGCTGTATTTTGTTGTTTGGTTAAAACAAAAAATAAAAACATTTTTTTCTTCTTTGTCAATGGTATGTTTATTATGCATCATTTATTATTATTCCAAAATAACCAGTAGAAAATATTTGAGATTTTATTCACTGAATTGACCTGCAAATATTCATTCATTTTCTACTGCTTTTCCTCACAAGGGTCGCGGAGGTGCTGGAGCCTATCCCAGCTGTCTTCAGGCAAGAGGCGGGGTACACCCTGGACTGGTCGCCAGCCAATCACAGGGCACATATAGACAAACAACCATTCACACTCACATTCATACCTATGGACAATTTGGAGTCGCTAATTAACCTAGCAGGTTTTGGGAATGTGGGAGGAAACCGGAGTACCCGGAGAAAACCCACACATGCACGGGTAGAACATGCAAACTCCACACAGAGATGGCCGAGGGTGGAATCGAACCCTGGTCTCCTAGCTGTGAGGTCTGCGCGCTAACCACTTGACCTGCAAATATTCATTCATTCATTTTCTACCGCTATTCCTCACAAGGGTCGCGGGGGCGCAGGAGCCTATCCCAGCTGTCTTCAAGCGAGAGGCGGGGTACACCCTGGACTGGTGCCACAGGGCACATATAAAATAAAATAAAATAAAATAAAATAAAATAAAATAAAATAAAATAAAATAAAATAAAATAAAATAAAATAAAATTACAATAACATTTTGGAGTCACCAATTAACCTAGCATGTTTTTCAAATGTGGGAGGATGCAAACTCCACACAGAGATGGCCAAGGGTGGAATTGAACCCCGGTCTCCTAGCTGTGAGGTCTGCGCGCTAACCACTCGACCTGCAAATATGATTGTGAGAATTATGAAATACATACGCTGTTACTAATGACTAAACAGCAACAGCGAGCCCCCCACTTCCACACCCCTCCCTCTTTATTTCACACAGTCCCAGCCTCATCTGTAAACACAGCACGGTGTGTTATTTCACCCAGAACTGCGATCGCTCTGCCTCACTATGCAAAGCGCCGCACTATTTTAGGAAAGGGCGTTGAGAAAATTACAGGCTTAAGAAAAAAAAAAAAAAAAAAGGTTTAATGCCACCTGCTTGCGTAACATTCATCTGGTGAATTTGTAAGCAATCTTCTTAATGCAGAGTCAAGTTGTGCAGCTGCACAGATGCATTTATCCATGCATGCATTTGTCACTGTGTTCTCTCTTTTGTGCATTTGTCACAGGATAAAAGTCCATCACATAAATGAGGACAGATCATTTTGCTAACAACCCCCCCCCCCCCCCCCACGTCCCCTCCCCGAAACAGCACAATCATAGCACAGAGGTGTCCCTGTCGGACACACAGAGCAGCCCTTGAGTCAAAGAGGCACGTGACGACGGCGGCAGTCGTGAGGAGGATTCTCCTGCAACCATTTACCTCATCTCGTTGTCACGGCAACACAGCCGGGGGTGGGTTGGGGGGGGGGGGGGTGGTATCTGCCTGAGCTCTTGGAAGCCGAGGCGGGAACATGAAGCAGGGATGCTAGGAAGCGTGGCCCCGAGTGTGGCCGCTTCGCTTCTACGCCTCCACAACTAACAGGAAGTGGCATTTAAAAATAAATAAATAAATAATAGTGTGGCCTCGCTAACCAGTCAGTGACTTTCATTTGTCACCCCCCCCCCCTTCTATAGCCATTACTCCATGTGAATGCATGTGGGGCATTGGAGAGGTCATCATGCTCGGTGGTGTATGATGAACTAATGATGAAGTATATCACCACAAGTAGAACTCTATTAATTGCAGCCATGATGAAATCATTCCATCGTAAAGCTTCATCTGCGTTAACGAGATGGTTGTTTATGACTGTGATTGCCAAGACTTTTATATAAAGCAGTGGTGTCCAAACCATGGCCCACATACTGAAAAATGAAAGGCTTCAAGTGATACTTTGATTGTCATACAGGTGAAAAAGCACACTAAAAATATATTGAACTTTTTCAAAAAATGTACACAGATTTTTTTCTCAAATCTTGGTTAAATTTTCTTTTTGGAATATTATGACTTTATTCCTATAATATTTGTATTTTATTCCTGTTATTTTATATTTATTTTTTATATTTATTTAGATTTATTTTTTTCATTTTATATATATTATATAAATATATATACAACTTTATACACAACTTTATACAAATTTACACAGATTTTTTTCTCAAATCTTGGTTAAATTTTCTTCTTGGACTATTATGACTTTCTTCCTATAATATTTGTATTTTATTCCTGTTTGGAATTTGTATTTTATTTATTTTTTTATATTTATTTATGTTTATTTTTTCCGTTTCATATATGTATATTGTTTTCTGTTTTTTTATATATATATATACAACTTTATTTTGTTTTTTTCTCATGTTACGACATTTTAAAAAGTACATTTTTCTTAAATTTTTCAATGCTATGCCACTAAAATTACATTTTTGTCGTCATATTATGAATTTATTCTCATTAAAAAATGTTTCTTTTAATATGTTTACTTTATTATCATAAAATTACAACAGTTTTTTTCTACATCATCTGTTGTTTTTTCCCAACTATTTCAATTTTCTATTTTTTTTCAATTTGAATTCGCCATAAACGTGCCATTTTTTTGTTTGTTGTGTCCTCTGCTTTCTTTTCTTCTTCTTCTGTGACATCTGCCCTATTTTCCGCCACTCTCGCTAGGACATCTTGGGCGACATGTAAAATGTTGACTCACACAGGGAGGAATGTGAACAACATTTATGGTGTCTGTATTTTAATAATAAGGAAAAAATGATGGAGCATATGTAAGAGCATATGGATAATCAATTGTATGGTTAAAAATAAGAATATTTTGATATATGGATATTTTGTGTAAAATGCACTAAAAAAAAAGTGAAAAGGAAGTATTTACCGCTAGTGCCAGCCACTAGCCTACAAATACAGGAAGCTGTCAGGACAGAGTAAGACAACCCCTGGAGAGGAAGCTTTGAATGAGTAATAGCTTGGTGGCTACCAGTGGGATTAGAGTTGTGAGAGGTGTGTACAGCAGCAGGAAGCTCGGGTTGCATGACTGAAAGGCGATATGAGTCTGATGGAACAGATAAGAGAGATGTCCACTTGTTCAGACAAGTTGGAAAAAAAAACTTCTCATCGTGCTTGTGTGGGTTTTCTGCTTTATCCTCAATTAGGGGTTTGCTGGAGTCTATCACAGCTGACCTTGAGCGAGAGGCGGGGTACACTCTGGACTGGTCGCCAGCCAATCACAAGGCACATATAGACAAACAACCATTCACACTCACATTCATGACTTTGGGTTTCCCCAAAGTCAGCTGGGATTGGTTCCATCTCACCCAAGATGAGGACATAGAAAAATGGATGGGTGGATCTTGTTATAACAATGCTTTTCACACACCACACTAGCATTTGGTGGATCAAATAGAATACTTGTCAGACGGTGACAATTACCCTGCAATTATGAAAATTGCTATTATAGAAGCGAGGATACAAAGGAACGACTTTTCTGTCATAGTGACACAGCTAGATCAATATCAGCACTATGTTCTCCATGTATCACAATCAATGTCAATCAATGTCTATATGTGCCACAGGGCACATATAAACAAATAAAATAAAATAAAATAAAATAAAATAAAATAAAATAAAATAAAATAAAATAAAATAAAATAAAATAAAATAAAATAAAATAAAATAAAATAAAATAAAATGAAAAAAATTTGGAGTCACCAATTAACCTAGCATGTTTTTGGAATGTGGGAGGAAACCGGAAAAACCACACATACACGGGGAGAACATGCAAACTCCACACAGAGATGGCCGAGGGTGGGATTGAACTCGGGTCTCCTAGCTGTGAGGTCTGCGTGCTAACCACTCGCCTGACGTGCAGCCCTGATGGATAAATTATTAAGTGCAATTTTCCTTTAAAGAGGAACTATTATGCTCATTTTTCGGCCCTTTGTACTGAGTTGTGATCTCCTATAGAGCAGCTACACACAATAACCCGCACAGAAAACTTTCGCAGATTCTGCACCTATTCCAGCTGTATTTCCTTTTGTTAGTTATAAAAAAAATAGTTTAACAGCCCGCCTATGAGCATACTCACTTCGCAGTGATTGGTCATATACCCAAAGTGCTTCCTAACTAATGAACCATATAAGGAAGTCTGTCCCTCTGTGATGTCACAAAGAAATGGTATTACCACGCCTTTTCAAACCAAGCGTTTTGTGTCATCCCAAATTTATTTCAGTATGATTATTATAGTATCATTATCTGATACTATGTCATCATTTATCACAAAAATACAATATTCTTACTACATTTATAGGTCGGAAAAGTGGAAAAAGCTCGGCTTTGTCCCCCGCATTCTGTTTTCGTTGAGATGGGAAAAATCTGTCAGACTGAAAGAGGCTGCTGTTATTATGAAGTCATTTGCTTGAATAAGATTGACATAGTATGCATGCGGCGAACATGCTATTAATCCGTGCCTGTGCAATGCTTTTGCAGCTAAGATCTCATGCAACCACCCTCTCTCATCTATTTAGATCACGCATGAGTTCACCAAGAGAGAAAATCCCCTCCATATTTGACCTCAATACCGCAAGGACACTCAGGATCAACGCAAGCCGTGCTCATCTTCGTATACCTGAGAGACGAGCTAACGCCACCGAGGAATAAATATGTTACATGGCTGCCTAGTTGGAATATTTGGCCGATAGAACACGATTGGATGCAGGGTGGGATGAGAGGTGAATGTGGGACACCGTCGGCATGTGCAGCTGTGAGAGCATCAGTGCATGGTTGTGGTAAACTCCACTCATCCACTGCATCAAAACACACGCTGGCAGGTTGGCAGACTCCATTAGCCTCAAAATCATATCCATCAAAAATATGTACAGTATTTTGGCTTCCCTGTTGCTGTTTTGCACTTCATTTAAGTGCCTAGAAGGATACATAAATAAAGGACTTGTTGTGGAAAGAGCCTTTTTTGTAATCTTAATATATAATTCCCTGACGTTCACAGAAAAAACACTAGTCATTGTTTCCGGATTTTATGAATAGGTTCTGTAAAATGCCGGTTTTGGTCCCAGAACAAAAATCTAAGCGTAAATCTAAGCAAATCGTACCAAAAGCCCACCAAGTATGTTTTTTTTTTTTTTTTTTTTAGGTTTGAAGCCTTAAAAAGTGTCTAGAACATTAGCTGATATCATTTGGGCCATGTGCCATTGTTTAAAGTCAATACAGCGCTTTCTGTGATGTTGAACAGAACACGGGTTTGGAATTGCATTTGGTAGAAAAAGACATTAAACCCTTGAGGTCATGTCACAGTTGATGAAATCCAAGCAGCAAACGGGCAGCAAAAAATATAACAGTGTCATTTCGATAAGATTTATCAGTTGACAGTTATTGTTTTTTTTTACGTGAGGCCAATAAGTTTTGTGCATGATGCAGCCTTGAGTCGTCATGATTTATCAATGGTCTCGGCTCGGAAATGAAATCTCAGCATGATTTACAAGGGCGGCAGCTCAATAGTAAAAAAAAAAAAAAAAAAAAAAGCAAGCGGCTATGTATAACTCAAAGAGAGAGCACCTTATTTTTAGTGTGATGCTATAAATAAATATCGTGTGTCCTAGTTAGAGTTTAGAAGGTTGAGATTGTACAGGAAGTCAGGATTGGAGACATTTTGCTTTCATGATGGGATCACAAAATCCATTCTTTAATTCAGGGGTTCCAAAACTTTACCAACTCAGGGCCCACTTGAAAATCTAAAAAATGTCCGCGGCCCACCCTTGTCCTATAAACAGTACATAGACGAAATGCTGCATTCTCAGAGCACTTAATAATAATAATAATAATAATATTACTGTTATTATTATAACATATAATATATATTATATTATATAATATAGTGTTGTTATTGTTATTATTATTATAATAAATATATATAATTTTATTTAAATTTATATAAATTATATAATAATAATAAAATAACAATAATGTTATTATTATAACGTATAATACATATATGTTATAATAATATATATAATATTTGCTAATTTCCCCACTGAGGGACAAATAAAGGCATATCTTATCTTATCTTATAATATATATTATATATATAATGTTGTTATTATTATTATTATTATTATTAAGGTTTGAAATGAAAGCACGGAGATAAATGAAGCCCAAACTTTTAATCTAATTAATTCTCATACTTTTCATAACTACATTCAAGACTGGCATGATGACCAGAGAGCTAAGTTCCAATCATAAACTGTATAAGGTTCCTAAAATATTGTATCAGTAACACTCAAAAGGTTATTACTTTGGCTTATAAATAAATAATAATAAATATTTTACAATCAAAATAATATTTGCAATCATATTTTTAATGACCTCTCATGGCGAACCTGCAGTTACCACCACTGCCCACCAGGAGGCCGTGGCCCACACTTTGGGAATCACTGCTTTAATTATTCATTCATTCATTTTTCTTTACCGCTTATCCTCACTAGGGTCGCAGGTATGCTGGAGCCTATCCCGGCTGACTTTGGGCAAGAGGTGGGGTACACCCTGGACTGGTGGCCAGCCAATCACAGGCCGCATTTTGGATGAATTCGAACAAATATGGTTGATGTAAAGTTTAGCTCCAACTTGTGTGGTTGCCATGTCAATCTTAACACTCAATGGCTTAACGCAGGGATTAGAAATAAAGCTGAGTTCACTTGCCTCATTTTTAAATACAAAATACACTTAATATTAGTATTTGTACTTTTTTGTACATTTTTCATGTTTTGACGAACATATGGGTGGCTAGTCCAATCCTTACAGCCCTCATCCAGACGACAGACCACAAAGAGGGGATAAAAAAAAAAGGAGGCGGGGGTCCAGATGTGGCTGTGTGGATGTCAGAGGGCTGGAACAGAGCAGATGGTCCTCTCTGGCTGAGATTAGACTATGTGGGAGGGGTTGCATGTCTGCTAGCGGTGGAAGGGGGCTTTTAACAGGGTAGTACACATCTGCTTGGATTATACAAGGAAGCATCGAGGAGGCCAAGAGCATTTGATAGCTTTCATGCCAAAAAAAGAGACAGGTTCATTTGTGGGATGGATTGTCGTACTTGTTAAATCTAATGAAAGCAAATAAACCGAATTAATCCTTCTAAATAAAAGATGCTGTGTCACCTTAATGCTTCCTTTGACTGTTTTATAAGAAGAGATTTATTGAATTACAATTGATATTTTTGTCAGTTGGTTATTATTTTTTGTTTTGTCACATTAATTAGAATTATGTGGTGATATTTTTGTAATGTAAAGTATGCATATGCCTTGGCTCAATAAAAGTTGGGAAACACTGCTCCACCTCAACTCTGAAAAGATTGGCTGTTCTGTGGTAAAAAATACAAGAGTCACACATGGCCATCTAGTGGAAATCAGACGCTACTACAGCTACCAAATAAATTGTGCACTGAAAGTTAATTTGACAACCCAATGCAAGTTATTGTACCTAGCCTGGAACCAGCAATTTACTTTGACAAGAGTACATACATGTACTCAAATAAGCCCAAACATTTCCGGCCACCAGGGAGGGGGATATTTTTTCCTCTTTTCTGTAAATCCTTTAAATTTAGTTATAATATTGTGTTAATCTTCCTCTTGTGTTAGCTTTCTGGTATCATTTCTTATGCTAACGGGTCGGCTTTGACCCATGTATTAAATCAGCTATAAAAATACACTAAAAACAATAAGTTACCATCAAATTTGCTTCTCATCTCTTGTTTACCTTCTTAGGCTTCCTCGTCCATAAAAAAATACCAAAAATGTTGGTTTTAAGCTAATTTGTCTCTCTGGGTGTTGAGTTGAAGGAGTTTGATTGAGAATTGATTGACAGGATGCAGGTTTTCCTTTAGCCAATCAAGATGCAGACACAACGCATGGGTTCACTCTGAGCCAATCAGGAAGCAGAACGTTTCCATTTCACATTTATTATCATTCATATAGCGGCGCCATGGTTCACAGTTTGATTGCTTCTGGCTGCCCTTTTCTCGCGAGACAGCATTTGAACAAACGAGAAATCAGCTTTCGTTTATTCCCATGTCTGTTGGGAAATCAAAAAAGTGTTTTGATTTGGCAGAATGACGTCACAACCCCATCGTCAACTGCAAACATTCGAACATTATACGGAAATACATATGTCACCTTCATTCCTTTATGTCTTCCAGCCATCTTGGATGTAAAAGATTTATTAAAAGTCCTCCTACCTCTTTTTAACATTCGTCTTTTTCTTCGAATAGCATAATTGAGAACTACATTTAGCCTTAGGATGCTGATATATGTAATAACAAGATGCAGCCATTAGAGGGTGCTACTGCATCACTTTTGTTTTGTGACATTTGTCTGCATTTTCTTGACAGGGGATGAAACATATTCCTATTTTCTACTATATCATACTCCAGAGCTTATCATGTTCCAAAAGTAGTGTATTTCTTTTTGTCAAAGGTTTATGAGACATTCCAAAACATTTCATAAAAAATACACAACATCAGGACTAGAAAAGTTACACCACAAGGTGCCCTGATTTGTTCACGACTGTATACTGTATATAAATTAACACACTTCTTAAAATCAAACACATGATTCAAACAGCTTGTTATGAAGAAAATATGCCAATCAAAATATGAGTCTTTTTTCTATTGTAAAATCCAAAACAAATGTACCCATTTTGGGTCCAACTTTCTTTTCACTCCAGAATTGGTGAACATAAGGAAGATGTCCCGTGGAATACATCATATTTAAAAATATTGATGACACTGCCGCTCATCTACGCTGATTTGATAAATGTGTAGAATTTCATGCCTTCCTATGAACACCTGCTATAAGTAATAAAGAAGAAAACATCCTCTTCTGTGATCAGAGCACAATAAAGTAGGCTAACTTTATTTTGCTCTGAACCCGGGGTGGCATGGCAGGTGTAATGAGGACAGGGCATCGGATGCTTAAAAAGGACTTCCCTCTTCTTGAGTGAACTGGGCAGAGGGGTGAAGCAGAGGTTATTGTGTTCTGGAAAATGTATTGGTTGAGTTGTAAAAACAGGTCCAAAAAAAAAAAAAAAAAAAGAGAAGGAAAATTTAGGGGTGAGGGGAACCGGAGCTGTGGCCTGTGGATGAACCCATCGGGGACTTTGCTTGGTGGGGTCATTCCAAGTTCAGGTCTTTCCCTCGCTGACTCTGCAAGAGCGGAGGAGCTGTCCATGGCTGAAGGGGCCTGCTCTTGACGGCCTCCAGCCCCTGCTGCCAGCCCCCCCAGGGGCCCTGTAACACAAACCCATTTCCAGCAGGAGTTCTGTTGAGTGTGTGGGGAGTGTGGTGGTGGTGGTGGAGGGTGGGAGTTGTAGGTAAGTGCAGGTCAATCTGAGGTTGAGGAGAGCCACTTCCGTCAATAAATATTTCCTTGAAATATTCAAAGTTCTGTTTTCTACGTCCGAGTCTTTGTAAAAGATCATGTTGCTTTCCATGGAAGTACACTTGATGGTCCACTTAGATACGGTACGTATTATGGTGTGGCTTTTACACTGCGACATTGGTTTACAGCACTGTGGAGTGTACCCTTCACCTTGAGTTCAATGGCGAGTTCCACGTGTCGCTGCTTTTATGTCAAACTAGTTACTTAAAGGTCCCATAACAATAAGTATTTTTACCAATTTTAAAAATGTCTCAGAGGTCCTACAATAGTGGATTGGAAGCGTATTGAGCTTTCATCGTGGAATTTTGATCGTTTAAAGGGGAACTGTCCTTTTTTGGAATTCTACCCATCATTCACAATGCTTATGTGAAATATGAAGACATATTTCTTTCCCTTTTCTGTGCATTGGAACATTCATTCATTCATTTTCTGATGCTTATCCTCACAAGGGTCGCGGGGGTGCTGGAGCCTATCCCAGCTGTCTTTGGGCCAGAGGCGTGGTGGCCAGCCAATCACAGGGCACATATAGACAAACAACCATTCACACTCACATTCATACCTATGGACAATTTGGAGTCGCTAATTAACCTAGCATGTTTTTGGAATGTGGGAGGAATACTCGGAGAAAACCCACGCATGCACAGGGAGAACACGCAAACTCTACACAGAGATGGCCGAGGGTGGAATTGAACCTGGTATTGAAGGTCTGCGCGCTAAGCCGTGCAGCCCCGCATTGGAACATGAGAAAATGAATTAATATGAGCTAGCAAACAATGCATGTCATCAAGACAAGGCTATTTTTTATGCTTAAGCCCTAACAAAAAACATACAATATTACTGATAGCAGAATTGAACCCTTGTCTCCTACCTGTGAGGTCTGCGTGCTAACCACTCGACCGCCGTGCAGCCCTGCATTGGCACATGAGAAAATGAACTAATATGAGCTAGCAAACAATGCACGTCATCAAGACAAAGCTATTTTAGGCTACTGCCTAGTGGTGCTGGTACTGTGTTTTTAAAAAAACATTTATTCGCCTATACCTTTTGCACAGAACCCACTAAAGAAGGATATTGCCAAAACTGTGTCGCTGAGTGGCATCACTTCCCACAATCTCATAATTAGATGCATGACAATGTCAGCTTCTGTTGTAATGTGTAAAACATGTCATGTCAGACAGCGACATTTGACATTAGTTGTTACACTTCATACCCCTGTTCCGGCTTGCATATTTGCATATATTTCTTAAATAAATAAATCTACACATCTAATAAAAAAGGAAATAACATTGGACACTCTGAAAGCCATCGGTATTCCATAGGATCCATAGTATTCCAAACCATAACACTTAGTGGAAATGCGGCTTAAAATGAGAATGTGATTTTCTCCAAGCATCCATAACAACTGACATATGGTCGATCCTTTCTATGGCAGCAACCATGCAGGTGGTTGTGCTAACAGCGCTGAAAGGTAAACAAAATGACAAAAAAAGAAAAAAGAACCCCCCCTACCCCCCAAAAAAAGACAAACGAGACCATCTATCACCGGACATTCACAGAGCAAACAGCAAGACAGGGGTGGCCAACTAATCAGGCAGTTTGCACAGGCAGCCCAGCATGGGGGCTTTGAGTGGTTAAGTGGTCCCTCCCATAATGTCAAGAGTAAGCCTGAGTAAGGGTTTGGCAGGGAGTTAATGACATGACTGGTGGGGTGATCAGCCCTTGTGTGACACGACAGCGAAACGTTTATAGTCTCCAACCCACATGAGGCGTTGTTAGCGGGGACATCAGTCTGCAGTCAAATGGATTTGTTTGAAATTGAATTATAAAGACTCATTAAGATCACTTTTACTCATCCTGGCAGAGCAGCTTCCATCTGCAAGGCGAGAATAATAAATTGGAATACGCATTAAAGTATGATTGTCCAAAGCTTTTATGGGCATATGATAAAAAAATAAAATGAAACATCAAAACATGACAAAGGATTAGGTCTAGAAAAGATATAGGAGACGCTTCTGAGTCACGCTTAATACTCACCACATCTCCAGCAGGTATACTACTAGTATGCTAACAAACAAATAGTGTCCACACAACCTTGTATTTAAATTAAATTGCATCAACATGTAACTGTACAAATCCATTCGGAACAGCAGTCATAACCATGCCAAACCTGTAGGTGGCAGTAGTTCAAACAACCATTCACACTCACATTCATACCTATGGACAATTTGGAGTCGGCAATTAACCTAGCATGTTTTTGGAATGTGGGAGGAAACCGGAGTACTCGAAGAAAACCCACACATGCACGGGGAGAACATGCAAACTCCACACTGAGATGCCCGAGGGTGGAATTGAACCCTGGTGTCCTAGCTGTGAGGTCTGTGCGCTAACCACACGACCGTCATGCAGCCCTAAATGTTGTTTTAGAATACAAATTCAACATGATGCAAAAAAAATGTCGATTGGGAATCGTGCCAAACAAGTGGGCGTCAGTCTGCTACGAGGAGGACGCCTCGGACGTGAAATCGTTATATGAGCGAAGATGGTCGACCTGTTTCTCCGCCTCTGCTCTTGTGAAGTGAAGCAATATTTGGGCTTGCACATACAAGCAATCAGAACGTGCTTGAAAAATATAGCTACAATCAACACAGTTCTGAGGGCATCCATGTTGTTTCTGATGTAAACAGGTCGCAGGTAGTGACGCTGGGAAACGTAAAACTCCGGTGATTGGCATCCATACCCAAACGCATCATCTGATTTTTCCACAAATCCACACTTTGGCTGGAGGTTTTGAAAACCTTTGTTCAATTCCACCCTCGGTTATCTCTGTGTGGAGTTTGCATGCGTGGGTTTTCTCCGGGTACTCCTGTTTAATTGGTGACTCCAAATTGTCCATAGGTATGAATGTGAGTGTGAATGGTTGTTTGTCTATATGTGCCCTGTGATTGGCTGGCGACCAGTCCAGGGTGTACCCCGCCTCTCGCCTGAAAACAGCTGGGATAGGCTCCAGCATCCCCCGCGACCCTTGTGAGGAAAAGCGGTAGAAAATGAATGAATGAATGAATATTTGGCACATATAATGGTGACATTTCTAACCCTGCAACCAAAATATCAGCATATCTGGAGCAGGTTTTGCACTGTGTATTTGTATTTATTTATTTATTCATTATGACTTGAATTTGAACGAGATTAGGTGGCGCTTGGGAGCAAAGTAACTGCTGTTGCATTAATAAACTAATGAATTGAGGTTAAAAAAAACAATCTATCTCACAACCAATAACGCCATACATTTTTTGGGGGCTCTTTGCTTTTAGTCAGCATTGTTTTATTTCCTTTAAATCCAGAAGATTATATCTTAATTACCTTTGTTTTTTTTTCTGAAAGAGTGAGAAGGAAAACAACATTGGGGCAAGTAATTTCCAAGCGCCTGATAAGCATGTTAGGGACGTCTGGAATTTAAAGACGCTTTGTCTCCCCGCTGGCGGCTCTGAAGGCCCGGCCCGGCCTGTCCCGTCCCCATGCCAGCAGACAGAGTGTCTTGTTGACAAGAGTGTGATAGAAATAGAGAGCGAAGGAGGAGAAAGCAAAAGGGGGGGGGGGGACGGTGAAGAAAACAGCATGAAGGGAGAGGTTGAGAGAAGTTGAGGGGAGAGGCAGGGTGTATAAGGGAAGGTGGAGGGGAATGGGGGGTGGTGTGTGGGGGGGGGGGTTGCTGTTCATGGGTAGAGGACCTCCCCATGAACTGTGCAGTCGCGAGCCGGGTCATTGGGGCGAGTTTGTCAGAGCGTGCCTGAAACAGTACACCCAGGGGTTCAGCCAGAGTTCACACATTCGGCGTGCAAGATCCATGTCCCTCTGCCATGGAGCACACACACACACTCAAAAACACCTAGAAACTACGCGTGTGTGTGTGTGTGAGTGATTGTGTACACGCCACAAACACATATTTAAGTGTTTTTGTAGCACTATGCTTCCACACGCACATAAGCGGGCACCTTGTTTTCACACTCGTGCAAGCAAAGTTTATATAGAGGAGACATGTTCAATGTAAATACACAGGCGGAGGAGTGGCGGGCCGGGGGGGAGATGTAACCGAGCGATAGCAGCCCACCAGCAGCAACACAACGCAACGTCAACAGCACGCTTGCAACGCAGCCCGGAGAGAGATTTTCTGTAATTCAAGTCAGTGTGCTTTTAAATAGGAGAGGCCACTAAGCCAGATTCCCCTCTGAGTGACTGAGCTCTTTGTGGGAAAGCTGTCTGCTTTATTCCCATTGAAGACGGCTTGGCCCATTGTCAAACCCAGAGCTTGACCTGGTGTTGAACCCTTACCGTGGAGTTTGGGACTTTGCTGAGGGGGGGAAGGGGACGAAAGAGTTTAAAAAATGAAATGTTTAAATTTTCAAAAGTGTCATGACTTCATAAGACACAGCTAATTTAATCAAAAAAAGTGTGCGTCAAAGGTGGAATTTCCTCTCTTTTAGCTGCTGTGTTGGCGTGATGATACCTCTCCCTCTTCTGCAGGATTGTGTGTCATCTGAAAGATTTGACGGACAGGCCCAGCTGTGGCAGTCAGGCGCCAGAGCTCCACTCCCTCCAAGTCCAAGGCAGACGAGGCCCGAGCCCAGAACAATCCAGCCTTTGTGGATCTACTGGAAATCATCAACGGCATCCAAATGACCGTAAGCTGCAGATACAAGCCAGATGTTGGAATTCCTCGACTCAGTTCAATCTCAGTCCAGTCTGGCTCATCCAAGCCCGGCAGCGGAGCAGTGGCAGAGAAGTGGGCGGGCCTTTGGGGTTATTCTGTTACATGAAACCTGCTCTTGCCCAAGTGGAGATGTTCCTTTCAGAGGTTGGTTTTTGCCCATAAAAAGCACTTTAAATGAAACAGTACCTCCAACAGGACACAATAGTTAACCATAAGAACAAAACTCACGAGGGCCTGTACTACAACCATGACTTCATGCAGTAATCTTATACTATACATTATATTTCGGACAGTTCTATGCTCCTTGTACTGGTGCTGTGGGTTTGTCTCGTGCCCTGGAGGGTCATGTCAGGAAAGGCATCTGGTGTAAAAACTAATCCAAACAAATCATGTGAGTGACCCCTGATGGGAGAAGCTGAAGGACAACCACTATGTATGCTTCCAACTTTGTAGGAACAATTTAGGGATTTGATCCCAGTGCACAAAGCAAGGACCGTGAAAGTATGTTTGGATGATTTTGGGGCGGAAGAACACATCCACTGAACGCCTTTGGGATGAACTAGGACAAAGCAAGAACCCTCTCTCAGGTCCAACCAAAGAGGGAAAGCTGTTTTATGGTAATGGTAATGGTTTTATTTCAGTTGAACATGCATCAGATTACAATTGAATGCATCACAGAATCAGTTCACAGTTCCACATGTCCAAAAGGAGTAGGAAGAAGCAAAGTTTATGAAATCCTACCCCTCCATCTGGTACTTTTACAATCAGTAACTGTTACATTTGTTCACTTCCTGCTTTCCATAATACAGTTTAAGGTTTTTTTTTGTTTTTGTTTTTTTGTTTTTTTTTAAATAATGTACCTCGTACATCAGTACATAATACATAATGGGTACCATTAACTGTGTGGAAATATGGGCTAATAACTATAAAAGCAATCTTCACTCGCTAAATGTACTGCAAAAAAGGCCAGTAAGGATAATTCATAATGCCGCCTACAGAGAACATACTAACTCCTTATTTCTAAAATCACAAATACTTCAACTTGCTGATATAGTTCATCTTCAAACAGCTAAAATAATGCATAAGGCTAAAAACAACCAATTATCTAAAAATGTCATCCAATACTTCTCTACAAGAGAGGAGAAATATGATCTCAGGGAAGAACTACATTTGAAACACTTATATGCTAGGACTACGTTAAAAAGCCATAGCATTTCAGTATGTGGAATCAAACTATGGAATGGATTGAGTAAGGACCTCAAACAATGCACAACGATGAGCCAATTCAAGAAACAATACAAGCAGTTGATGTTTGCTAAATACAAGGATGAAGAGTCTTGAACCAGTCATGATGTGCTATATATATCACTATATTGACACTTACTATGGTACCCATTATGTCATTGGATGCTCATATCACCTTGTACTTCGATACGAGGTACATTATTTAAAAAAACAAACAAACAAAAAAAAACTTAAACTATTATGGAAAGCAGGAAGTGAACAAATGTAACAGTTACTGATTGTAAAAGTACCAGATGGAGGGGTAGGATTTAATAAGCTTTGCTTCTTCCTACTCCTTTTGGACATGTGGAACTGTGAACTGATTATGTGATGCATTCAATTGTAATCTGATGCATGTTCAAAAGAAATATAACCATTACCATTACCATTATTCGGGTGCCACTAGTTTTAGCTTTAGCTTGTAGGCCAGCTTGTTATTTTTCTTCATTTTCACCATTTTACAATTGAAACACCATCTTGTTTCTGGTTTTTCCACTTGTGCACATCATATTGTGACATATGCAGTCATGCAATCACAGAGAAGCTCCGTGCAGACATCTAAGAATTATTATGGAACAAAACAAGCCACAAATATGCACATAATGTGGCCTCCATATGTCCTGGACCAAAGCAACTGAAGCAAAGGTCAAAACCAGGAGAAAAGCGTTTGAGTTTTGGCGTATGACATCAACAAGTCAGACCCATGCTGATTCAAGCATTTCATTTAAGACTCCTCTGAGCCCACATCCTCTCCGCAGAAAGCCTAAGGACCAGTTCTCCAGAGGGATGTTTTTATCCTGACGCAGACTATATGTTTGGTCTGTTTCCAGTTAGCTAAGTTCAGGTATAGTTCACCCAGACTGCGGGCCGGCCCGCTTTGCTCGTGAGACCTGCATCTCGGCGCCCGACTCGGGAGGCCTTTGTTTGTGTAATGGAGCTCTGCAATCTCTCTGCAGCTTCTGTGTCAAGAGAACTTCCAGAGAGAGTGACGTCTGGGAGGATTGTCATTCATCCGGCGCATGGCTGACCAAGGGATTTGAACTGATGGTTTGATGCTTCTCATCCAAACTAATCGGACTGCTATTTGATAAAGATAAGACTGATGATGTTTATTTCGTGTCGGCCTAATCTTGGATCTATCTATCTTCTGTGATCATATCTACTATATTGGGTAACAGGTTTTCAATGCCATCCATCCATCCATAATCCGTCCAACATGTCCTAGATCTGACCTGGGATTTTCGCCCAGATGGGCATGCCCAGAACACATCACCAGGAGAGTTTCCTCTTTAGTCCACCCTACAGATGAAACCCATTTCAGCCAATTGTATCGTCGATCTTGTTCTTTCAGTCACCACCCAAAGCTCATGACCATAGGTGAGTTTGGCATCACAGATCGATCAGTAAATCCAGATCTTTGCCTTCCGACTCAGCTCTCTCTCCACAAAACTCCCATGTACCCGGAAGTTCTAAAAGTTCTACATAGTGCCTTCATGCTCATACTCATAAGGGGTACTCATCGTCAAATTTTGCCCACACTCGCAAGTACAGCAGGTTGGAACCATTGCTTTAGCATTGCGAGCCTCGAAAACTCACCACACCCTGCCAAGTACTCGTCCCCAAAAGCGCCACTGGGACGTATTGCAGGGTGCAAAACTGACTCTCACAAAGACAGGAAGTCCCACCCACGGCAGACATGCTGTTTCTGGATAGTGCAGCAGGGACGGAGATGATCATCGGATGGGCTCGGCGTTATGAAGAAAGTAATGGTAATTGTTTTATTTCATTTGAACATGCATCAGATTACAATTGAATGCATCACATAATCAGTTCACAGTTCCACATGTCCAAAAGGAGTAGGAAGAAGCAAAGCTTATTAAATCCTAACCCTCCATCTGGTACTTTTACAATCAGTAACTGTTACATTTGTTCACTTCCTGCTTTCCATAATATCATATCGGCTAATATCGGCCAATATCGATACCATGCTTTTTCACAGATGTCGGCTGATCCCGATCAGTGGCCGATTGATCGGAGCACCCTTAATTTTGACGCACAGCATGACTTATTAATTACTAGTATCATTTTTTTTGTGAAGCCACAAAATTTAAACCATGATGTTGCATGCGACGACTGTACTAGTTGTTAAACTAGTTTAGTATCTGTATTTGCATAGTTAAATGTGTGTTGTTGAGAGTGTCCCAGCTCAACTTCATAAAGAAAAGCGGCCATGACACCATCCAATGTGAATCACTATTATTTGGTCTGATAAAGAAAGATGGTCCAAAGTAAAAAAAAACAGTGGTCCAAAACAGGATTCGGCCCTGAATGAAACCCTGCTATCCGTCTACTCGTATGACCTCATTGTAGAGTCATTGTTCCAAGCGCGGTGTGTAATCCTGGCGTCTTCCACGTGACCCACATCTGATTCACCTTGAACAAGACAAGCTTGCAGGCAAAACAACGGCGGGTCACAGAGTTCACTCGCTGCTGTGACACTCTCTTGCATAACCGACAAGGAGGCTATTGGGTAATAAATAAATCTTGTGGGAAAGAACATTTTTCAGGAGCGCTCTCCCGTTCTGGTGCCCGGTGGGCTTTCTAAATATGCCAAGCCCGTTTACCGTTGCGGCAATTTGAACTTTGGTTCACCCTCCCACGCCCTTCCCCTGCGAGTGTTCGCCTTCTGAAAAGCAGCCTTCACTTGGCTTTGTTTGTCCCTCAGCGCTCGCCTCCCACTTTCTCGCTGCTAACTGTCGGCGCTCAAAAGCAGAACACTGAAAACCACATGTGAAACACAACTCTTTTGGCTCCATCGCGCAGCCTCATGACCCAGAGGGATTTTTTTTACGGTCGCTCAGGAGGATGAAGTTGCTCTCACTTCTATTGAGGTGTACATGAGTGACAGTGGCATCAAATTAAAAACTAAAAGTTTTTATTTTTTGTGATCATTACATCTTCCAACAAACACAAACACACAAATGGAAGATGCTACAAGCATTTTTCATCACAGGACTCAACTCAATGACCGCAGGTCCCCATTGCTGGCAACCATCACACAATTATCCAACTCCGTCCTCACTTGTGTTGGCAGCTCTTTAGACAATAACACTTGTGTGCCAATGGAATCATATTCAGTGGATTGTAAAACTATACTGCAATACAATCTGCACACCAACTGCTCTCGGGTGTATTCAAATTTACTTTCTTCTTCGTCCTTCACCAAGATCACCTTATAATTCCTTGTGCTTATTCTTTATAGTATATTCTTCTTATTATGATTATACTCACATCTTATTCTTGTGATTAATTCATTCATTCATTTTCTACCGCTTTTTCCTCACAAGGATCGCGGGGGTGCTGGAGCCTATCCCAGCTGTCTTGGGGAGAGAGGCGGGGTACACCCCGGACTGGTCCCCAGCCAATCACAGGGCACATATAGACAAACAACCATTCACACTCACATTCATACCTATGGACAATTTGGAGTCGCCAATTAAACCGGAGAAAACCCATGCATGCAAACTCCGACGGTGGAATTGAACCCTGGTCTCCTAGCTGTGAGGTCTGTGAGCTGACTGTGCCGCCGTGCCGCCCCCTTGTGATTAATTAACCCCCACATTTAACATCAGTATATACACATCTCAATGGAGCGGAGGTGGTCTACCGTGGCAAATATACATAAGAATCAATAACGTCCAATATCCTTGTTACAATATTGTTTTCCATCAGACATTGTATCAACGGATGCGTCTCAATGTGCTATATATGTATATATCCAAAATCATTACAAAATATTCCATAAAAATCATTCTATAAAGTAAAAGCACCAACCTTGAATAAAAGTAAAGTAAAGTAAAATACCTTCAAATGCACATCTGAATAGAAGTGTTGAGGATTGTTGCACATCTTCTGGAAGTGTGTTGCAGATTTTGGCAACATAAAACTGTTTGTTGTTGTATATTAGACATACATTAGATAACATACACATATATATTTTAGCAGTTCCTTGTTTGTTTTGGGATAGCATACTTCCTGTAGTGGCTATTGTCTCTTTAGTGTATTGTAATGGCAGCTTTAAATTGCTTTATATGTGTAGTACTCAATATAGTAGACATTTAACAAAACTCCTGCTCTTAGTGTCACAGTCAATATGTTCCCTTCGGAACCTGAATGTCGGGCAGAAAGTTGTGTGGAGAACAGGAAGTGACATCAAAGGTTCAGAGTTGAGTTTTCACTTGTCGTGGGTTATGGCGCCAACAGTAGCCCGTAATATTATTGTCATTATTTTGCTGCTTGTCTCACCGACACGATTACTGACACCTTGTGGCCAATGTATACTACTACATTCACAATTGCGATGCTTTTTTTGCCTTGTATTTGTATTTTAGTCCATTTAGTGAGTTAATCTATGGTAATGTTAATGGTTTAATTTCATTTGAACATGCATCAGATTACAATTGAATGCATCCCATAATCAGTTCACAGTTCCACATGTCCAAAAGGAGTAGGAAGAAGCAAAGCTTATTAAATCCTACCCCTCCATCTGGTACTTTTACAGTCAGTAACTGTTACATTTGTTCACTTCCTGCTTTCCATAATACAGTTTATTTTTTTTTTTTAATAATGTACCTCATATCAATTTTTATGTTTGAAAAGGCTTAATTCACAATAACAATGAGTTCAATTTTCTTAAATATGTATTTTTTATAGCCTGTTTCAAACACAAAACAGCAATCATTTATTAATTCAGTCATTTTTTAAAACTGACATAAAGTGAGGGAGTGATATTTGAACTTTTAGGTACATCAGGGAATTTCACATGAAAGCCAAGTATCCCTAACTTTTTGTGAGTAGTCTGAAGGGCACATCGTTACTGAAAAAGAACCAAAGCATCATAGTCCTTCAAATATTATTTTGCCATGTTAACCAAAGGTAATCACGCATGTTTGGTTGGTATACCGCCCACCTTTGTTACTAAAGGATGCCAGTCAATTGTGCAAAAGTATGACGGTAAAGCTCACTCCCTGAGACCCTCAAGGGGCCCCAATCTGATTTTTTTCATGGGGTTCAGAATTCCTGGCGCGGCCCCTGCCCTGACGCTTTAAGAATCACACTGGACATTAGGCGACAACTAGGGCTGCTTAGATCAATGCCATGGTAGCCTATTTCAATTTTTGGGGGATTTTATCATTCAAAATATGCCATCTTCATTTTTTAAGGCCTAAAACACAGTTTAGTATCTACCGTTTATTCACACAGAAAGCAATGGCGTGGAAATCCAGTTGTGTTGATGTTATCCGCTATGGTGCTCACAATCTCTTTGGGTCAGGTTCTCATCTGGCGATTGCTAAGATTTGATGAAAAAGTAACTTTTTATTCTTTATGAACTAAATTTTTATTTGTTTCTGACTCAGTTTCTCACACATTATATATACATTTATTTCTTTTATATTTAGGCTCAGTGACAACAGTCCCATCTTTATTGTGCCTCAGGCTTGCTGATCTAGTGCGGTTCTTATCTTTTGCCTTGATATGATGTTCTTAACGAGCCCGAGGCAGTACAACGCACACCATAAAAGACTAGGATTTATTTTAGATTTTATTTGCATGGCTCATGTCGGAATCTATTATACGGACTTAGTTTAAATGCCCCCCAACTCATTTATTTTAGTTTAGGAGACTTATCTACTGTGTGTGTGTTTTGACTGACACCCTGTGGGCTTGTTGCTCCCCTCGACCTTTAACACCACTGCATATAATAAATCCTGCAGTTCGACAAGTCAACTGAGGCGTCACGGCTGGCCCCTTGCCGTGGGTTAGACCCGGGTCTTTTTATCATGCTAGCCACCCTGTGATGGATGAACCCTTAAGGAGCTTGATGGTGTTATGCAGAGAGAGAGAGAGAGAGAGAGAGAGAGAGGTGGATAGGGTGTTGACACAAACACCTCTGTGTGTTTCGGGGTAATGTCCACTTGTCCACGAAGTTTACTGCAGGTGATAGTCCAACGCTGAGCAGAGATACTGTATGTTTAAGCTCATTTAGGTGAATGTGTTGGTAAAGCAGGTGTGATGAGACTCGCTGGCCACTTAGGAGCCATATCCAAAATGATGCCCAGTATTTGTTTGTCAGCATGTCGCCAATAATATAATATTACAGAAATATTTATTATACACCATGATTTTCTACAGGCTGTGTAATGTCTTTAATGTAAGTGTGACATCATTATTTTGAGTGGTTAGCGCGTAGACATCACAGCGAGGAGACCAGGGTTCAATTCCACCCTCTGCCATCTCTGTGTGAAGTTCTCCGGTTTCCTCCCACATTCCAAAAACATGCTAGGTTAATTGGCAACTCCAAATTGTCCATAGGTATGAATGTGAGTGTGAATGGTTGTTTGTCTATATGTGCCCTGTGATTGGCTGGCCACCAGTCCAGGGTGTACCCCGCCTCTTGCCCGAAGACAGCTTGGATAGGCTCCGTGACCCTCATGAGAATAAGCAGTAGAAAATGAATGAATGAATGAATATACGTAGTTTGTCATATCCTGAAAAGGTGAGGGCCTGTGTGTGCTGGAAGGTGCGTGCCATTGCCGTCCTTCCATAGAGAGGAAAAGCCATCTTTAATTTTTTTTTTTTTTTTTTACAGCAGTAGCACCAACTACAGAGGAGCAAGTCAAATGTATTAAATATTTTTTTATGCTATGCTGAATTAATGAATTTGACTGCTAAGACAAACTATCACAACATTTCCTGGAGAATATAGGTTATTGGTAAGGTTATTGTTTTTTACTGCAATTCTACATTCATACATATATTTACACTTAATACAAACAGCACCTGCCACTTTTATATTTATATTGTTATTTCTTGCTTTATTTTTATCCTTTTTGTTCTTCTTATTATTTTTTCCTACAAAATGCACGGTGGAATTGCACTCAAATTTCATAATTGACAATAAATGATGATAATGATAGGGCGGATGTCCTTTCCAGTTAATAAAAAATGATAATAAATGGGATTAGGTAGTATTTTAAAAGATTTTTACAACCAAAGGGAATGAGTCTCTCCTTTTTCTTATCCTCCTTATGAGAAAAATATTTTAACATTTTCAAAAAAGGAGTCAATGCCTTACCGCACGTCACTACACATACTAGATGCCGAACTATGAGAAACTGCTTTGTGTAATTCAGGGAAGGATTAAACATCAATAAGAAACATTCCAAAATGAGGTTGAACTCTAACCAAAAGAGTTGCAGGCTACTTTCTAGATGTTTTTATCCTGGGGTTAGATGGGGAAGTCCTCTACTCAAACCAAAATAAAAACATGCAACGTTTAATTGAAATGAAAAAAATGTCTACTTTGTGGTTGATGGAGAATGATGTAACAATTCAATAGATAAGGAGGACAGACTCAAACTAAAAATACAGACTTTCCTCCCTGAAGTCAGGATTGCCTAAAAAAGCGTGGGCAGAACGCAGGAAAGCACATTTTTTAAGCATGAAAAAGAGAAGAGTTCTTTGATATCAAGTAACAATTTAGCGATCTGGACTGCATGTCTAGCTTCCTCACATCTTGGCCTTTTAAAAATGAGATTGGAGCAGAGCAAAAAAAAAAAAGCATCACATGTGTGCAGGCAGTCTAGTCCTAAATAAAAGTGAAATGCCAAGCGTAAACACTGTGGAGTCACAGCTGAAACAGCAATGCGCTCCCCCCCGCATGAACCCCCACTCCACCGAAAAAAAAAAGAATCCTCTGCCTCCACCTGCACTAGGTCAGTCACCCTGGCGCTGAAGGCCTTCAGCAGGGAAAAAGGCTTTTCAAACCTCCTTTGATTTATTCACTATTTGGCTAACCCTGCTCTGAACTTGCCCCGGGAGATTTCTAACCATTTTAGTCCTCCTCTTCCAGCGTATTTGAGCGACGTGCCTCCCCGACCTACTTCCATCCCTACAGGCTTGGTCCCGGCTCGCTTTCGCAACGGCTCGGCCCGAGAATGAGAAACAGGCCCTTGAGGAAGACTCTCCACGGCCCCCCCTCTTCTCACCCAGTGAGGGTCACCTACTGATCACAATGTGTATCCCTATGGAGAAGGGGGGGGGGGGACTGACTGGAACCAAGAGTGCAGGAGTTGGCCCAGATTAAACAGCCTCTTGGTTGACAGCTTTTTCCTTTCTTGCCATTTTGCATAAATTGAACTAAATTGGGAAATGTACCGTATTTTCTGGACTATAAGTCGCTCCGGAGTATAAGTCGCACAAGGCCAAAAATGCATAATTAGGTAGAAAAAAAACATACATAAGTCGCACTGGAGTATAAGTCGCATTTTTTGCAGGTAATTTATTTTACCAACTACTTGACCAAAACCGTCATTACATCCTCTTGGAAGGCAAGTTCTAACAATAAAAGAATAGAGAACAGGCTGAATAGGTGTAAGATATGCTAACACAATGCTTATTCAGCTACACAAAAAATAAACATGAACAGAAAAGGTGTCCATTGTTTATGTAACATAAACACTTTTTTCATTTATAAGTCGCTCTGGAGTATAAGTCGCAGGAACAGCCAACCTATGAAAAAAAGTGCGACTATAAGTCGGAAAATACGGAATTTTAAGGCTTCTAAGAACTCGTAACATGCGTCTTATACTGACAATGCTAATATAGGGGTGTTACATTTTACAACAAAGACTCAGTTCTCCCACCCTGTTGTCATTCATTCATTTTCGCTTATCCTCACAAGGGTCACGGGGGGTGCTGGAGCCTATCCCAGCTGTCTTCAGGCGAGAGGCGGGGTACACCCTGGACTGGTGGCCAGCCAATCACAGGGCACATATAGACAAACAACCATTCACACTCATATTCATACCTATGGACAATTTGGAGTCGCCAATTAACCTTCCTGGGAGGAAACCGGAGTACCCGGAGAAAACCCACGCATGCACGGGGAGAACATGCAAACTCCACACAGAGATGGCCGAGGGTGGAATTGAACCCTGGTCTCCTAGCTGTGAGGTCTGTGCGCTAACCACTCATCCGCCGTGCCGCCCTGCCGTTTTGCATAAATTGCACTAAATGTATTTTACGGCGTCTGAGGAAGTAGCCAAACTCGTAACATGCGTCTTATACTGACAATGCTAATATAGGGGTGTTATATTTTACAACAAAGACTCCCACCCTGTTGTATTGAAAACAATTGTTGCTGACAAGTAAATGTCACACCAGACACTTTCACACATCTAATTGTCTATTGTGGGTTCTTTGTAGCCTCCAGCCATACATTTACTCCACCATATGTGGTCCAAGTCGCAGAGAAAACATCAGGCCAGTGTGTCCTAACACAACCCAGTGATCCTTATACTGGTTGCCTCACAAACACAGGTTGATGAGGCCATCACATCATCACTTTGATGATTATTAAATCTCTAGTATGATATTATTTCTGCTGTACTGATTGTAAATATTTAAACCCAGTGCGTTTGATGTTTGGCACACACACTTTCATTGATCTTTGAGTTGAACTAATTGTACTAGTTAGGGGGAACAAACAGAAATTAGGTCAAAATAGGATGATGCTAAAGCTGACTCAGATCTGTCTCAGGCTGTGCGGACATCATTCATTGACTTGAAGTTGGGACTTGGAGGAAGAAAACCACACCAAATAGATTTTGGACCATCCGGAATGGCAATGACCAAGTCTTGACCACTGCGTTCAATGACCATTACGTTCCAAGTGAATGCCAGCTGATTATTTTGACAGCAGATCTTTGACACTGATCACATTCTCGTCTGTCAATCCAAAAACTGCTACAGAAGAATCTACAGTGTCTTTTTTCCATTGAAACAAAAAATGTTGGTGTCTAGAACTGCATTTTATTATCTTGACTTGATGCAAATACAAATAAAAGGAAGTTAAAAAAAACATTAAAATTGAAGTGTCACAGGTACGCACCTATGCAAGGCATCACTCACAATGTACACAAACACACATCCTCCGACATTCAAGAAGGTGACCGCAGTGAACCCTACGTCCAAATTTTGTTCTACCTGCATATTCAAGCACCTTGCAAATGTCTCTTCCTTCTGTGTGATGTCATCTCCAGCACCTCGAAATGTCTTTAGGTCCATATTCCCTTATTTGAGAGGTGCCAGGGTAGAATTGAACCAGCATTAAGGTTCATGTCCGCCCTTTAAATGTGTTCATGCAGGTATAACTCCCTGTAAACTTGTGGATTTCTTCAAGTGCAACTTGTGGCATGAAGCTAGAAGAGAAAGAATAATTATGAGAAGATTCAATAAAACAAAACGTGCTACATGGGATGTGATATATCACCTTTTAAGAACGACCAGAGCATGCATAGTCCAAGGCAGGTAGAGAAACGCCACGTCTGCTCGGACAGCATCCACAGTCTTCTGGGCAACGACTTCAGGCTTGAGAGGTGGAAACAGTTGAGGGAATCTAATAAGGGAAACGACAAAGCGGGTTAGGACAAAAAGGCAACCAATCAGACAAATATGATAAGAGCTATAGCTCATTTCCTGTGTGCAGATAAGCAGAATACAATGCATGGATGGCTAAATCATCACATCATAACACGTACTTGAGTACATTTGATTTGCACAAAGGAGCAAGTTGAGTGTCTCAGTTTGAGACGGTCCTGATTAATCCATCCAATGAGAGTTTATATAAAAAGAAACAATGCAGTTAATATCAAGAAAGGTTGAATTTAATGCATGCCAAGTTTATTTGCTATGGCATAACACTATGGATTTTTCAGACACTAAAAAAATGACTTTGGATGAGTTAGTTATACCAAAAGGTATAGTTGTTTCCAACAGGTAGTACAAATTAGTTCAATTCAACATTTGTAAACTTCAATAGCATATACGTATATGAGTATAGGCAGGCTTACTGTTGTGTTTACAGTACTTCTATTGTGGAAGAATACCGCACACTCAAAGAAGTGCCAAATATATTGACCATAACAAAGCATGACTGACAAAGTCAACACTACACAGTTTTATCTCGGTCAAGCCAATTCAGGAGAAAAAAAAACAACATTAAAAATGGTGCTGAACATCTTTTTTGGAGGAGATATTTGGTTTGTGGTACAAAGTCTCACCTGACTCTCATGCCTTGGAACATTTCGGTGTTGGTATGGAAGGGGAGTACTGTCGTGCAGCCAACGCCAGGACAGTCCAGCAGGCCCAGCGTCAAGCTCTCCATGAAGGCTAGCGATGACGCCTTGGAGGTGCAGTAGTCTATGGCCCCAGGGATGGGAGACTGGGACAGGATGGAGTTGATGCAAACGACGTGGCCGTGCTGCAGCTCCAGCATGCGGGGAAGAAAGGCCTTTGTGGTCTGGGAGAAGAATAAAGGCAGGGTGACCGGGTTATGAAAAAAACATGAGAATGAAATGTAGCTGCTAAAACTGAAACCGTGGATTATTTTGCCATTTCCATTCAGGGAATGGTTGCACATTTAAGTCTTATTAGCACCATTTCGAGTAATAATGCAATGCCTCCAACAGTATAATGTGGCCATTCTCAGCCGTTACAATAAATATCATTGATTTTTTTTGATGATGATAACAATGATAAATGGAAGAAGAAAATTCCACTAAACATATTTCCATGAACAATTGTTCCATATATATATATCCCAAAATTAAATCAAAGGTTAAATCAAATCCTGAAATAAAGACGGAAAAAACGACTTTGTGAAAGTGGGCCTGGCAAATAATGGCAGGAACCTCGTCACCTTGTACTTCGGTACGTGACAAAAAATAAAAAAAAAATAAAATAAAAATTAAAAAAAAAAAAAAAAACTTAAACTATATTAGGAAAGCAGGAAGTGAACAAATGTAACAGTTACTGATTGTAAAAGTACCAGATGGAGGGGTAGGATTTAATAAGCTTTGCTTCTTCCTACTCCTTTTGGACATGTGGAACTGTGAACTGATTATGTGATGCATTCAATTGTAATCTGATGCATGTTCAAATGAAATTAAACCATTACCATTACCATTACCATTACCAACTTTCTGGAGATGACACCCGCTGCTTACCCAAAACTGGCCCATCGTATTGATGTGCTGCGATTTCAGAAGGGCGTCGTCGTCGCTGTCCATCAGACTCTTGCCGTGGACCACAGCTGCGTTGTTCACGAGTATTGTAACATCTCCCACCTGAACCCCGGAAAGAAAGAGAACGAAAAAGACAAAACATTGGCAAATGCGCTGCATGTCTGCTTTCATGAGATAATGCACATTCGCTGCACCAGAGCTGTCATCAACATTCTCCGCTCTTACTTCGAGATTTCAGTTGAAGTATAAATCTATACGCCAGATGGGAGATGGAGCAGTTCAGAGCCAACATGCTTCAAGGCTGGAGAAGGGGAAAAAAAAAACAAAAAAACTGCAGTACCTTTTCTCGAACAACCTTGGCTTGCTTGTAAACCTCCTCCCGATTTGCCACGTCACACAGGAAGTAATGGCACTCTGTTCCCGAGTGAGAGATCTCTTCAGCCGTCTCTTTGAGGCATTTCTCTGTTCGGCCCCACAAGATCACCTGCCGTAAAAGAGAAGTGTTAAAACAACACAGGAATAAATATATACTTTTACACACTGCAGGAGGGAAATAACACACCCAAACAGATTTGTCAGCTGTCAACTGTACGTCGAAGCAGTAGGTAGCACATTTTAGTCATTCAGAACCATCAAGAACGACCATCCCGGAACAGACCCACAAACAACCGCAGCAAAGTTATTATCAGGTTACTTCCTGGCCGGAGGTAAAAAAAATCAAGCAATACTGAACAAATCTGAAAAGCTATTTCACAAAGAGATGTCTAGGCTCCGTCACAAGGGTTTTTTGGCATATTGAAAACATAATTAATAATTAATTAACATAATCAACATTAACATAATAATTAATTAATTAATTAATTTTGTACCGCTTATCCTCATGACTGTCAGCTGTCTTCAGGCGAAAGGTGGGGTACACCCTGGACTGGTGGCCAGCCAATCACAGGGCACATATAGACAAACAACCATTCACACTCACATTCATACCTATGGACAATTTGGAGTCGCCAATTAACCTAGCATGTTTTTGGAATGTGGGAGGAAACCGGAGTACCCGGAGAAAACCCACGCATGCACGAGGAGAACATGCAAACTCCACACAGAGATGCCCAAGCGGAGAATCAAACCCAGGTCTTCTGATTGTGGCTTACATGCTAACCACTCGGTCACCCTGCGGCCTTAATGTGCGAAATGTACTGAAATTCAAATACATTTATGAGCACACATCTCATTGCCGGGGTGAGTTTTTAGTTCTTGGTGATCAAAAACCTGACACCTGATAGTGTCAATGAAAAGTGAGCATTGTTAACTTTGTAAAGCTGGCATTTTTAAGCTCTTGCATTGATCTCATGAGACGTGTACGGGTTCACCTAGAACATAAATGTCTAAAAGTAAAGTCAAGGCATATAAGTTGGATCATCTCTCCACTTTAATACAGGCGAAATGGGGAGAACATGCAAACTCCACACAGAGATGACCGATCTGGGGTTGAACCTCGGTCTCCTAGTTGTGAGGTCTGCGTTCTAACCACTCGAACGCCGTGCAGCACATTGTAGTATAAGACCAACAAATATCAGGAGAATGTCAACCGAAATGTTCAGATATCATATTGACTTTTCGGCAGCAGTACCCAAGTGGTAACCACAAGACGGCTCAGTCCGATTTTCCCACTTTGGAAGCTGTTTCCCAAAAAATACAGTTTCAGGGCCCCTAGTACATTAAGCTTGAAATCGTTCCCATGTGGACAGACCCTTACCAGAACCGACCAAAGTGATATTAACTGACTTGTTGCATAGTGACCATCGCTGTCAACACAACAGAGAAGGCGAAATCAGGTGTCCTTTCAGGCGTTTTCCTGCCTCCATAACGGCTTTGATACTATTTCCAAAACTGCCAGGTCGACTTTGAACATCACGCCGCTTAACAACATCAGCAGATACATCAAACCCGAAATGACTCAAGTAATAGTCATGTCGTTTTTGTGGAAGCCTTGACCAATGGCCAATCAGAACAATACCGGTCCGATACTTCTGCTTTTTGGACTTGGAGGTAAAAGTGTAACGGAAAGCCCACTATTGGCGTGGTCATGACCTGAAGACTGTGAGAAGATCAGGTGCAAAACAATACAGAAAACACATGTAACGCAATGCTTAGTCATGGCAACAAAACACTGTATGCATTGCACAATATTTCTGGCACAGAGATCTCAGTGAACTGCGCAGATAAGCAACACTCTTTTCATTGAGAGAACAGAGAGGCCATTTTCAGTCTGACAAATAGTTTTGAGCGAGATTAAAGGCTTGTGTGTGCAGTGGGGGTGGGTTTGCCGCTGTGTGAATGAACTGTCTCTTCATCCACCCCAAGACCAAATGAAGAGCCAGTCATCTGAGCCAGAACACAGACCGGGTGGAGGTGGGGTGTGAGGCTGGGGGAGGTGTACCAGTGATTGGGCAATTAGATCTGTCAGTCTCCGGGGTCAGGGAAAGGTAATGATATCAACGGGTGAGCCCTCCTCATCTCTCCAAACACAAATTCTCAAAGAGATTACACGGCTTTTTGAGCAGATGAGCCCTGTCATTTCTGGTCAGGAAGTCTCAAAATGTGTGCAAAGTGCTGAGGGTGCAAGTGTTTCCATTTGGCCGCTTGCCCGTGACTAGGGCTAATATATCTGAACGGATGATGCAGTGGAGAGAAACTGGCTAAAAACATTTGTATGCATAAATATTGGCCCGTGGACCAGTTTGTGTGTTGTTTAAATATGCATTTACACACAGAGAAAATTGTCTTATATTCTTAAAAGGACAAATAAGCAAGATCACATGTTGCAACAACTTTTATTTATTTATTTATTTGTCTATTAATTTTTTTATTTATTTGTCTATTTATCTTTTTATTTATATAACAAATTTTATTTAATTAATTTTGTATTTATTAAAACTAGGATCCATGGAGGCATATTATTAACGATTATTGTAATACTTTCCTGTCATTTATTTCATTGTAAAACTACTAAAAATGCATAGTTAATCAATTATATAGAATAGATAGTGTATTAAAGGTGCCAACAAACTTTTTCACTTCTAATACCATGAATATCAGTCGATACAAATCCAATATCAGTACAAATCATACATACATTTAATTTATATGTAGTGTGGAATTTAAGAATCATGTGATATTACTCAGCAACAGTAGATACTGTATGAGAATAACCGGCCCATTTACTTTGTTATGCATCGCAGGTATAGTATTATATAGTATTTATTTACAAGCTCTAGGTTTCTTCTTGTTATCTGGCAGGAGTATATCATGTGATATGAAATATGTGATGAGATTGGTTGTACGTATTAAACTTCCCCGGTTCTGTGCCACCATAGGAAACAAGTTTTGCAACCAGACTGCAATGTTTTTCTTGGACAAAAAAAAAAAAAAATACCGCTACAGGCCTGGCATCACTACTGCTCTTTGCTACTTTGTTAACACATTATCACATACTGATGGGATCACATGGTCACTCCTAGAAAGATGTGCTTGGGCAGGGACCAGAATTGATTGCTTGTATTGCATTATAAATTGCAATATCGGAGATTTTCAATGCAGGCCCATATAATCTGATACTTTTTTTGTTGTTGTCGCCCCAATATCCAATATCAATATCGGATCAGCACACGCCTAATTGCAGAGATATCACTCAAAACAAGCCTCAACAAGACGTGATGGGCGAAGAATGTGTGGTTTTACTGGAAATAACCAAGTGGTGTAAGAAATATTGATAATTTCCATTCCTTTAAACGTTTTAAATATAATTCATATATTTTGAGGAGACAATCTTTACCATCATTCGGAAGGATCAATGTACTGTATAACATTTTTCATCAACTTCATATCTTTTTACACAACGTCCTGCGGTCCTTTGACACGCCCTTGTATCATTCATTCATTCATTTTCTACCGCTTATCCTCACGAGGGTTGCGGGGGGGTACTGGAGCCTATCCCAGCTGTCTTTTGAGTGAGAAGCGGGGTAGACACTGGACTGGTGGCCAGTCAATCACAGGGCACATATAGACAAACAACCATTCAAACTCACATTCATACCTATGGACAATTTGGAGTCGCCAATTAACCTAGCATGTTTTTGGAATGTGGGAGGAAACCGGAGTACCCGGAGACAGAGATGGCCGAGGGTGGGATTGAACTCGTGTCACCTAGCTGTGAGGTCTGTGCGCTAACCACTCCACCACCGTGCAGCCCACTAAAGAATAAACATTCACCAAAATTGATAATAAAAGGTTGTTTAACAAACATACAAAAAAGGTGCAATCATATGCCTTAAAAAACTGCTTATTGTCTGCCAATAAGTCCAGTGAGCAGGTTGAGAAGCGAGTCTTTGCAAGGCCAACCACATTGTTGGGCGAAGATTGAAATTGGATAGTACCGGCAGTAATCCTCTGCTAACTTATTGAGCATTGATTGGGATTCTTGTTTACTTCGTTTGCAAGGCCGTTTGAGATAAGCACAAGACAGGTCCTGATGAATAAGTGAAAGCTTTTAATGGGATTGTAGTTTCGCAAACAAAGCTGACCAAAAAAAAAACTCATTAAAGTGTCAGCACTCTCACCGCGCTCACCTGCTCAAAACGACATTTGAATCATTAAAGTTTATCAGTCGTCACAACACACAAAGACCCTCTGAGCAAACAAGGATTAGCCAAATTGAATGGAAATAATAAGAAAGCACTTTGAATTAACCCTGCACAACCCCACCATTATTCTTCTTTGCAGAGAGCCGCTGGCTTGCATGTTTACATATTTCATGATGAAATAAGTCACCCGAGTACACACATGACATTTCCTATGGTAGCATAGGCAACATATTTGACCAATAAATCAATTTCTTATCTATTTCAATTGGCCTATGTAGCTTTTTATACAAGCCTGTGCTGAATTAAAATTTGTAACCCATTTTATATCATTATATTGTGATACATCCTAAAAATACGGTATGTGCTAAGGTCCATATTGCCCAAACCTAGTATTCAGATCTTGCAAACAGAACAACATGCATGCTGTAAAATTAATAATAATAATAATAATAATAATAATAATCAAGCATAAAAATAGTGACATTAATGAAAATACATATAAAAGCCAGTAAAAACGCATGTAGTAGTCTACATTGGTCACTGGGTGTCAGTAAGTGTTCAGTGAGACAAGCACCAGACAGCAGGCACAATAACAACGTAATGATAGTAATAATTATAACAATAATAACAATAAAGGATTACGTATGTCTCAAGCCTGGGACGGCTTGGTGTCTTCCCAGTGGAACGGGAAGAGGTGGCCGGAGACCAGGAAGTCTGAGCTTCCCTACTGCTGCAGACTGCTGCCGCCACAACCCGGACCCAAATTAGCGGAAGAAACTGAATGGATGGATGGATAACAAGAACACAAACTACTGTTGCGGCCATTACCCATTACAAGCTAAAACTCAACTCTATCTGTAATGCTCTGTGATTGGCCAGTTACACATAGCGACCGCCCCTCCGTCGACCAACTCTACAGGCTGCAGGCGGCATCCACAGAGCAGATGCACTACCTCATTCCCGTACGTGGTCCAATTGGTAAATTGAAAATAGCTTGTGTGGCGTTGCTCACTGCCTCCCCTTAATTATGTTTTCCTAAGCTCACCTTTATGAATCTAAAGATACTTAAAACATAACATACGCGGTGCATTTGACAAGACAGCACTTATGTAAATAATTACATATTAAAGCCTTACAGATCACACACATACACAGCACATATATAGCAACTTCTCATCAATCCATGGTCAGATGGAAGCCCCACCCATGTCTGATTAAACCACGCCCACTTCCTGCTTATGCCACGGTAGTACAGATTATTTAAATGGGTGAACAGATACATACAGATAGCGGTGTGCTCCGTCTACATAACTTCCTGTCCTCCACGTCTTATATGGCTGTTACAAAATTTATTTCAAATTTCGAAAATAGGTTTTCTACGCCATAACTATGAAAATATTCCATTTATAAAGAAGGATTTTTACTTGCTTATGCAAAAAAACGGGGCTGCACAAAGGTTGCGATTTATTAAAAAAAAAAAAAAACTTTGCATGAGAATGTGCGGACCTCTACGGCAACTTTGATGCTTGTGTACGAACATTTTGTACGAGGCATGGGGAAGTGGCGGTGCAGCTGGTGAGGTGGTGAATTGAAGCCCGACTGATTTCATACATTTAATGTCATCACATATCAGACATCATAAACACCCAAACCTGCAGTGTGTGTTAGGCCTACCACTTTATGCACAATGTTCATATGTCATACTTCCATCAACAGGTGTAACAAGCATTCAATTTGCTGAATAAGCATATAAATAGTGCGGTGACACTGGTACGTAATGCTGCACAATGGATGCACTGGTAGTACTGGAAGATCACGCAAATGGTAGGAACAGAATGGAGAGACGATTTCCTGGCCCATGATGATGACTGGTTAATAAGTCGATTTAGATTCCTGAGAGCAATGTGCTGTTTTGGTGTCCAGTGGTGTGGGCTCGGGTTCGCCCTCGCTCCCACCAGTAGCAGATGTGCTCCGACGATGCCATGCCGCTTTGTTCTTGGTCTCCACCTTGACATCAGACCACTTCTTTTTAATGTTTTTTGGGGGTTTTTTTGTGACGCCACTGTGACCACCAAACAAAACCTCCTTTCTAGCCTCCACCTCACCCACAAGAACCTCTATTTCAGTCTCTGTGAAGTTTTTTTATGTTTCTTTTCTCTGCCATGATTGAATGTAAAATGTCAATAATCAGCAGCCATATTTATATGCAAATACGCTCATGAGGTACTTTGCATTGACCATTCATGATAAAATTTGGGTGTGTCGAGGGCGCAAACTTGTAGATGGAGTGTGATTTATTGAGGGAAATTCCATGCAGGTGTGCGTACCGTGATTTTATACATCACTTTTTAGTGTACACCATTTTACGCTCACTTTTAGTATGATTTGAAATGAGTCCACAGGTCTGGAAACCAGTTTCCAAAAGGTTTTTTAACTTCCAAAATGATTCTGATGACACAAGGTTTGCAATTAAATGTCATTTTAAGCCACATATTAGCTGCACCTTTCAAAGTCTAAGAAAAAAGTGGTGGCTTGAACACAGGAAATTAGACCACAGACCAGGCGTAAGATACGAAAGTCGTCAGTTTAGTGTGAAAAACAACTTGAAACATCCAATGTCTCAGATGTAACCAAAAAATAATGTACTATTGTACTAAATGTACTATTTCACCAGTCAGTCATATTTTAGTTTTTCTTGTTCATATTTGCTTTCCTATTTCTTGCATTTTATGCTGATGATTCCAAATCAAATATCAGGTAGGAGCGTCTGGGTGACTTCAGAACGCCCCCTTTTTTCCTTAAAATTTCACACCCACCCCACTCAGGGGAAGGAGGGGCGGCACACAGAGGGGGCAGCAGGAGTTCAGGAGGCAGTCGCCTGCCGCTGTCTAATTACTGCAGAGACAGCAAGGTCAGTTGCAGGGCAATACCCAGCTGGGAGTGGTGTGCTTCCCGCCTCTGGTACAACACACACACACACACACATACACACACACACAAACCTGTTGTCAGCACTGTGCTTGGCTTCATCTTCCGGCCATGTGAAAAAGATTTTAGACTACTGAGAGGTCCCTTTTAAAAAGCTTTACTTTGATAACTACGAATGTTTTCGAGCTTTTTTTTTTGCAGCACCAAATCTAAAAAGGTTGGCTCTCTTGCTCAAATCGCATCTCGTAGGATTCATTCATCAACTCCCTGCGCTGTGGAAGTCTGCGGAAGAGGAAAAAGGAAATTCTGGCTGACAATCACAAAGGGGTTCAAACCGGGGTGGGCGCCGGTTCACATCAGAGGTTAGCCTCATTCAAAATTGCCCCGCTGTTTCCTCTTAGCATCCACACAGGCAGGAGGTAGTTGTCGTGCACATTAGCGCAGGTGTTGTTTTCAATGCCTTCACACCTTTGTGGCAGCCAACACTGAAGCACTGAAAAGCGTGGCAACCTCCTTTGTTGTGCAGCTGCACACTCAAAACGTCTTTTAAAACTCGCTGCCGACTTTTTTTTTTCTTTTTCAATAAATGGACACCTAAAAAGAGATGCGGCGCCCGTGTTGCGCATGCACACTTAATTACAAGCAGCAGGCCTTTCTGAGAATGTGCCGTCATTTTTCCATTTTATTCGCCGCAACGCCATGATGAATCCCATCTGATGTGAAATAACAGAGCCGAGCTGTATTAACACATTAGTGCTAAAGGGACACGTGTGGCTCATGAGGCACTCGACTGTGTAATGTTCACCCGCTGGACTGCCAGATCAACTGGGAAGGATGATCATGATGATGATGATGAAGGGGAGGAGGCCTCTGGAGTGGCAGCTCCTTGGAGGGGTTGAAAAAAAATGGGAGATAAAACACTTTGCATATTGATTTAAATATGACATCCAATTGGATATCCCTATATTATACATCATGGAGAGTATCATCATGTAAATTTCCCCACTTAGGGACAAATAAACGTATATATAATCTAATCTAATCAGTAGTTTCCACAGGACTGCAATCTATTTGTGGCAATTGGCTGGGGTGTGTTCCAATTTGCATAATTGACATTATGCAAAACATGCATATACTGAATGGACTACGACTAACAATTATTAATTTAAAGCTTGTTGTTTTAATTAAGGTCCAAGACCAGGGGTCTGCAACCTGCGGCTCTTATCCTTTTGTTGTGGTTCAAGCTGCTTTATGCTTTTGTGTAGCGACTACATCATCTCTTCCGATGCCACGTGAGCTTTAAAAGCTATGTATCAAAGTGTTTTCTGGTAAGTCAACACTGTGATGCTGCTCGATTATTCCGCTAGTTAGCGTCCTTTGTCGCTAATTAACAATAGCAGCTGAAGTAACATGGAAATTGGGATTAGAACGGGAACTAATCAATGTGCTACAACACTTTCATTGGGAATGCTGATCCAAAATTGGTGGAGAAGGCTTAAGATATGGTTGAAGAAACATGAGTAATGACCAGTGGTTCGCATGCATGTCTCGCAGCTAGGAGACCCGAGTTCAATTCCATCCCCGGCCATCTCTGTATAGAGTTTGCATGTTCTCCCTGTGCATGCATGGGTTTTCTCCGGGTACTCCGGTTTCCTCCCACATTCCAAAAACATGCTAGGTTAATTAGCGACTCCAAATTGTCCATAGGTATGAATGTGAGTGTGAATGGTTGTTTGTCTTTATGTGCCCTGTGATTGGCTGTCGACCAGTCCAGGGTCTGGGATGCCAGGTGGCAACAGGTGTGACTACGGCAAAAAAGGAATGTGACAATACGCAAACAGTATGTTGCATTAAATTCAATTTAGGTTTTGCGGCTCCAAATAGATTTTAATTTGGTAGAAACGGCCACCAAATGGCTCTTTGTTGCTACAGTAAAAGTTGCTGACCTCTGCCCCAAATGGACAGAATCAATATGAACCAAACAGTTAGTGGTTTGGCCCACAACATATCAGAAATCACATCATATCAGAAACATATCAGACTTTTACAAAGTCAAAGCAGTGAACATGTAGCAGCACATCTATTTGTGGCGATCCAAATGTATTTGTGGCAGGCCAAAATAAAAATAAGAATGTAGAGTATATGACATGCACTGATAAAGGAAGTCACCGTTCACTCTTAGTTATGATTTTTAAATGATAACAATTTGGATGTGGGCTGCACGGTGGACGAGTGGTTAGCGCGCAGACCTCACAGCTAGGACACCAGGGTTCAATTCCACCCTCGGTCATCTCTGTGTGGAGTTTGCATGTTCTCCCCGTGCATGCGTGGGTTTTCTCCGGGTACTCCGGTTTCCTCCCACATTCCAAAAACATGCTAGGTTAATTAGCGACTCCAAATTGTCCATAGGTATGAATGTGAGTGTGAATGGTTGTTTGTCTATATGTGCCCTGTGATTGGCTGGCCACCAGTGCAGGGTGTACCCCGCCTCTCGCCTGAAGACAGCTGGGATAGGCTCCAGCATGTCCAAAATGATAGAGTGAAAAGAAGTTCTCCTCCTATTGCGTGTGGAAGTGGTACGTTTTTGGCTGTTTTGTTTTGTCTTTGGGCTGCACGGCGTTGGAGTGGTTAGCGCGCAGACCTCACAGCTAGGCAACCCGAGTTCAATCCCACCCTCGGCCATCTCTGTCCAGGGTGTACCCGGCCTCTCGCCCCAAGACAATTGGGATAGGCTCCAGCACCCCCCTGCGAACCTCGTGATGAAAAGCGGTAGAAAATAAACAATTTGGATGCCACTGCAATCGATTTCCAAACATCAACAGTATCAATTCCAACATCATGCTCAGAGCTGTTTTGGTGGTTATGATAAATTAACTGATAAATTAATCAAATTAATCACATTAGGGCAATAATATCATCATGAAGGCACAATTTTGGTCACAAATAAGCCTTGATTGTGCACCTCCTCCATCTACTGTACCTCAGTCATGTCAATGCTGATGTTTATCACATAAAAAAGTCGCCCCCAGATGCTGACCTTAGCGTGACCCCGGTTGTTGTGTAATACCCCAATGCTAAAAATTGGTGTCTGCTGTCTGGCTGCAGGGGTCACGACCCCCGCTTTTTCTCACTCAGCAGCGCAAAGCAGACATGACTTGAGCAAGGTGCGCAGAGGGAAAGGACGTCGCCCCCACAAAAAGGGGCAACAAGTGTCTTCTTTTTTTGTCTTACCTTCTTGGCTCCCTGCTTGGCAAACTCTTTGGCCAGGTGTCTCCCGATACCGCGTCCCCCTCCGGTGATCAACACCACCTCCTCGGTCAGCTGCTTCCGTCTGCTCGGCGTCAGCCACGACAACGCGGACCGGACCACGTAGAAGAGCATTTGAACCGGGAAGAGGAGCACTCGACAAGCGCTCTTCAGCTCCATAGTCATGTTTGTGCAAAGTTTTTTTTTTTTTGTTTGTTTTAAAGCACGACTTGCTGCGAAACAGTCTCACCTGCCTGCAGGCTGCAGCTTCGCACCTTCAGACCAGCTTGATTAAAAACGCGTCAGGAGTTCCAGGACGTGTCTTTCGTTTGCATGCATGGTGGCTCATTCTTCCACAAGTCATGGAGAACCATTCCGGGCCACTGCGGTCATCTTGTATGCGCTCCGCAAGTCGCTGTGCGCCGCTTTTATACGCGCGCCTCCCGCACACATGGAAGCTTGTGGAGGAGCCAAGGGCAGGCTTGCAGAGGAGGTGGGGGTATTAATCCTGATTGACACGTTCACTGCTGGGGATGGACGTGTGGGCCCTTCGACCACGCCCCCTTTCACGTCTCTGCGACCCCACCCCCTCCAAAAATGTGGTCGTGCCCCCCTCAAGGGGGTCTGTGTGAGCCAGGTGGGAGTTCACCTTGTTTGCAATTTGGCGGTTCTTAAACTCCTTGGCAAACAATGAGCACCGTTAACAACCACATTAAATGATGTTGTTATTGTTGTTGCTGCACTTTTATCAACTAAACTTAATTACTGAGGTGAGGGAGGCAAACAAATCATCAGCCACACACAATGGATAAACCAATCAAGTCAAATCAATACAAACACCCACCTGCTGGCCATTTCATTAGGTACACACATTGAGCTGCAATTCCAGAGCTGCATGGTTAATTAATGGCGGGCCCTTTTTGCCATGCCACTGGCCAGCGAGACATTTCAGGTATTGTAACGTATTGCTGTGATGTGATTAATAGTCTCAATAAAAGAATACATTCTGGCTCCGCCACTGCTGATGCCAATACATCCATTTTCTATTCTATTATTCTATTTTCTATTCTATGAGGGTATTAGGGGCTTGAGGGAGGAATGAAGGTGCAGGAAGTTAAATTCTGCTGGCTAAACGCGAAACAAATGGGTGTGCTACATCCTATGGAAGCCCGTGTCCACCACTGAAAAAAAAAAAAAATTACCCAATGGTAAGTTGAAATAATGAGATAAAAAGTCAAAATAACGAGATTAAAAAGTCAAAATTATGAGATAAAAAGTAAACATTTTGAAATTGAAACTCGAAATTTCATTCATTTATTTTCTACCGCTTATCCTCACGAGGGAGCCTATCCCAGCTGTCTTCGGGCGAGAGGCGGGGTAGGACTAGTGGCCTGGACTAGTGGCCAGCCAATCACAGGGCACATATAGACAAACAACCATTCACACTCACATTCATACCTATGGACAATTTGGAGTCGCCAATTAACCTAGCATGTTTTTGGAATGTGGGAGGAAACCGGAGTCCCCGGAAAAACACAGGGTGGAATTGAACCCTCGTTTCCTAGCTGTGAGGTCTGTGCGCTAACCACCCAACCACCGTGCAGCCAAAGTCGAAAAAATATGAGATTAAAAAAATCTAAATTTTGAGCTAAGAAAGTTGAAATAATGAGATGAAAAGTCGAAATTACGAGATAAAAAGTCAAAATTTCGAGATAAGAAAGTCGAAATTATGAGATAAGAAAGTCATAACAATGAGATAAAAAGTCGAAATTATGAGATTAAAAAAGTCAAAATAACAAGATAAAAAGTCTAAATTACGAGCTAAAAAGTCAAAATTCTGAGATAGAAAGTCGAAATTATAAGATTAAAAAAGTAAAAAAAAAACTTTAGCACCTACTACAAAATACTGCAAAATGGAAGTTGGATTACCTGAGGTTCTCAGGTTTTGCACAGGTGTGGTAGTACAAGTGTATGCGTCCAATGGAGTTCGCAGAAGTCAATGCTGAGGTCGTTTGTGTGTATGCTCAGACACCAGCAGCAACATTGGTGGTCCAAGATCCTCTATGTGACAGGAGTGCTCACTGCAAAAAAAAGCTAGTCCAAGTTCCTCTATGGCAGGAGCGGTCTGCTGCTGCTGCTGCAAAAAAAAAAAACAGTAGTCAAAAATCCTTTATACGATAGGAGCACTCTGCTGTTTTTAAGGACCTATTGCAAAAACAGACAAACAAGCAAAAAAATGCTGGTTGTAGATTCTATATATGACAGGTACACTCCTGTTTTTAAGGAAGTATTGCCCCCCACAAAAAATACTTTTTTACAGGTCATGACATGAAATAAGTGCTGTTTATGATCATCTACTGCAAAACTGCATGTGACTTTGGAGTTTTCTTCTATTTATTTATTTGCACGTCTCATTGCACTCTGCAAATAATGACAATAAAATCATTCAATCAACAAGAAAAGCACTTGGTACTACAGTATGTAGGGAGTGTCCATATGCACCAAGTGCAAATAAAAAATCATATCAATGAGAGTAAATGAAATGAAAGACTTGCTTACATTTAACCCCATGCAACCCACTTCTTAGCATCATCATCATGAATCAAATAAAAAGGAAAACAATCATTATCATTTCTGCCACCACATATTGTAACTTCAGAAAACATTATGTTGTGCTGTTGTGTATTTGTGTATATGTGTGTATATCTGTGTGTGTTTGGGAAAAAAGGCCGACCACTCTAGGGAAGCTATACTAAACAAATCTTTGGAAACAAACAGACAAAATTCCCATCTGTGATTTTTGGCCCTGGGTGTTGTGATTGTGATGCAAAGTTTTTGTTACCTCTTTCTACTGGAGGCTCTTTGGACCTCCGCTGCAGATCTTCTCTTCATTACGGGCATTTGGGAGAGCTATTAAAAAACACAACAACAGTGGCGTGCAAGTGAGATCTGAAATATGAGATGATGCATTTGCCAAAACAAAACATAAATAAATAATAATCATGGATTCAGGCTAGAAGTGTGGAAATCCACAGCAGGGTTTACTTCTAAATACAGGGTATGCTATCACTGCCATCTACAGATCAGATGGGAAAGTTCAGATACCAGTACTGAGTTAAAAACCAACACCAGAAATTAAACACTACAGAAAGAACCCAAATGTAAGTATAAAAAGCTGCAAAAAGCAAAGTGCTGGGCTCTTCGTCTCAATTGTTCTCTGTGCCATATTTTCAGAAAGCTAATGACTGTTGGGGGTTAGACTTCTCCCTTTACTATTATTCTTATTTTATGTATCATGTCCCCAAACAAATATAGACCAATATGCCATATAAACTAATATAAAGACACTACTTACAACTTAACAATATGTTTCCAGCAGTCGAAAAAAATAGCTGCCTACATCAAAACAATAGGCCAAGGGTGTCCAAAGTGCAGCCTGGGGGCTATTTGCTGCTCACAGCTGTTTTTTATTGGCTCATATCCCATTCTAAAAATGTTATTAATAATTTAATATAATATAATAAAAGTGGTTAGCACGCAGGGCTCACAGCTAGGAGACCCGAGTTCAATTCCACCCCTGGTGGAGTTTGTATGTTCTCCCCGTGCATGATGCGTGGGTTTTCTCCAGGTACTCCGGTTTCCTCCCACATTCCAAAAACATGCTAGGTTAATTGGCAACTCCAAATTGTCCATAGGTATGAATGTGAGTGTGAATGGTTGTTTGTCTATATGTGCCCTGTGATTGGCTGGCCACCAGTCCAGGGTGTACCCCGCCTCTCGCCTGAAGACAGCTGGGATAGGCTCCAGCACCCCCGCGACCCTCGTGAG